>NC_138752.1:32647681-33317712 GCF_965113315.1 Podarcis vaucheri
ATGTTGGCCGTGTTGGAACACCGTCAAAAATCTGCTAACACTCTCCTCCCCCACCAAAAGCTCAATAAATCCCCTTTAATATGCAAGCACCGATCAAGAAGCTGAAATAATAGCAGAGCTTTCTGACACACTCCTTGCTATCTTAGGCTCCCCGGCCCCCCTTGCCCAATACATTTCCTCTACCTTAAAAGAACAGTTGAGGGCAATAAAATGTGTTTGGTTCAGTCAGAGGCCGACACTTCTCTGACACCTGGGCAACTGGGTCTCCTTGAATTTATATAGCATTTTTACAGAGTTTGCTTTAGAGGTTTCTGACCAGGGTTTTCTTATTCCTTCATTGTCTCACAGAAATTTCAGGCTGACAGCTTTATATGCCTCATATGGAGTAGCAGAATTATTATTTTTACTAATTTATGCCCGTTGTTCTTTATTGCAATGCAAAGAGGCGCAAGTCTTTCCCCTTTGCATTTTCTGTATATAGGACTGTAAGCGCAATTTACTAAAGGTTTAATATGCACAATGTGTATGGAATTGCAGTGCAAGTCTCTGCGAAATCTAGAATGCAACATATATTCTTAAATAGGCTTGTGATAGAAACATAGTCTCGTAGAACTGGGGTGTATTGGGTGTTAAGGGAGAGGTAGTACCTCTTGTGGGGGACACAAGAGGTACTACAAACTTCTGGGGTAGTTTGTCCGCCTTTGGTCCCCACCCTGCAATCAGCTCCCACCTGTGGCTCCTAGAAGCTGTCAGCATGTGACAGTGGCTACACCCTGGGAACGGCTTTGATTGGCCAGCTAAACCAGATGAGGTTAGCTGATGGGTCCGCAATACCTCAAGGACTGCCTCTTTCCAGATGAACCATGGACCCTGAGATCATCTTCTGAGGCCCTCCTTCATGTGCCACCTCCTTGAGAGGTTCAGAGGGCGGCAGCACAAGAACGGGCCTTCTCTGCAGTGGCTCCCCATCTGTGGAATGTTCTCCCCAGGGACGTTCGCCTGACATCTTCATTATACACCTTTAGGCACCAGGCAAAAACGTTCCTTTTTAACCCAGCCTTTGGTTGACCTGATCAACATCCATACCCTTTTAAAATGTGGCTCTTTTTTGGTGGGGGGTATTATAGGGTTATTGCTTTTATTTTCATTTTATATACTGTAATCTTTTTATGTGAACCACCCTGAGACCTCCAGGTATAGGGCGGTATAACAACAACAACAACAACAACAACAACAACAACAACAACAACAACAATTTATTATTTGTACCCCGCCCATCTGGCTGGGTTTCCCCAGCCACTCTGGGCGGCTTCCAATGAAGATGAAAAATACATTAAAATGTCACACATTAAAAACTTCCCTGAACAGGGCACCTTGACATCTGATGGGAGGGCGTTCCACAGGGTGGGCACCACTACCGAGAAGGCCCTCTGCCTGGTTTGCTGTAGCTTTGCTTCTCACAGCGAGGGAACTGCCAGAAGGCCCTCGGCGCTGGACCTCAGTGTCCGGGCAGAACGATGGGGTGGAGATGCTCCTTCAGGTATACTGAGCCAAGGACGTTTAGGGCTTTAAAGGTCAACACCAACACTTTGAATTGTGCTTGGAAACGTACTGGGAGCCAATGTAGGTCTTTCAGTAACAACAACAACAACAACAGGTCTCTAATCCTCAGTGAGTTAGGGACTTTCCCTGCAAGTAAAGAGAGGCTCTGGTGGATTGAGCAGACGAGACCAATAGTGGGTCCAACGGTCAAGAAGGTGGTTTCTGCACATGCTGTAGAGGGAAGTGAGGGGCAGATGGGGCTCATCAACCTGGGAAGGTAGCCCATCTAGGAGAAGGAAAACTCTGATCCTAAACCTCTGCTGTCTTGCAGCTATGCTCATTCATGAGAAAGGCTTTGGGAGTAAAGTCTCAGGGAAAACCTGTACCTGCCACCTTGTGGGACATCTTTGGGAGAAGAAACGGCTAAGGAGCAAACCCTACACAAATCCAGAGTGCAGTCTCTAAGGTGGTTGGATGGAGTTTTGGGTGCCTCCTTCTGGCAACTCCAGCTGGATCGGAACAGTGGCCCATCTAGCCCAGCATCCTGTTCTCACAGTGGTCCACCACATGCCTGTAGGAAACCCGCAAGCAGGATTCAACCGCAAGAACACTCTCCTGCTCTGTGGTTTCCAGTAGCTGATATTCCAGGCTTATCTTTGGCAAGATGGCGACCTTGTGAGCTTTCAGACAGCAGCCTGGGCCCAGCTCCCACCTCTTTGTGTATCTGCCGAATGAGTTTTCCCTTCTGACTGTGAAAACTTATGCCACGATAAATACAGTTGTTAGCCGTTAAGGTGTAACAGTTGCTGATTTTCAGTCCCACCGATGCTGACGTTTTACCAGTCGTGAAGCAGAGACATCTTCAGCTACATTCTGAAGTCTTGATTCCCGTGATCTGTGGATTCTGGATGCCAAATTAAAACCTGTCCATTTCACACTCACACTTTCTGGCAGGGCCAATGGGTCCCGCTTCTTGCTCAGAGCTGCTAGACATGCTTCCTAATAGCCTCCCTGCTGAATTCTAAGCTTCAGTCGCAGCCTCTAAATTTTCATTAAGGCCAGTCACCCAGAGAGGATGATGGATTAGATTTTATTGTTGGAAAACCTCCAGATAAAATTAAAGTGACTCTCTCTCTCCCCACCCATCCCCCCCATTTTCTCAAAATGTTCTCATCACATGTTCTTGGTCATCTTTTCTGCCATGGTCTAGACACTGGATTCCAGAAAAAAACTTAGTATGAAAGAGCAAGCCAACTTTTTCTTGCCAGTTAAACTCCAGGAATGCTTAACTGCACCCATATATATATATATATATATATATATATATATATATATATATGCAGGTTTTGGTGTCTTCGGGTGTCTTCCCGTGTAAGAGTCGGGGTGTCTGTGCGACGTTTCGACGAGGTCTCACTCGTCATCTTCAGGCTGGTGCTTTCGGCTTCTTGTTACTGGAACAGAGCAGAGTCTGGTGTTTGAGTTCCTATAAATACTGTTGAGGGGTGTGGTGTATAGCCTCCAACGTTCTGGGCAGAGAGGAAGTTCCTAGATTAGTGTGCCTTTTCTTCTTTTGTTCCTTAATTACTTGAGGGATATCTTGGGTGATTTCATGAGTGATATTCTGAATATCACTGGGTGGGTCATTAAGTGTAGATTAGTTGCTAAAGCTTTCGTGTCTTGACCTCTTGAGCTTGTGAAGAGTTTTTCTGAGAAGATGGCTGTGCTGCATTTAGTTGTGCTCTGGCTTGGCTTCGTGTATAGGGGCGAGCTGTGGTTTTGTGCCTTGTGCCAGCCAGATCTGTGTAGGGATTGCAGGGGGGTGCAGCATCCGGAGGTGCCACTATAGTTTGGCTACTGGATGGAGTCTGTAATATGTCTGTGGAGAGGGTCTGGGTTTGGGTCTGGTGTGGTTGATTGGTGACGGCGTTCTGTGTGCCTCTGGTTCTGGTGTCGGTTTTTGTGGGGAGGGCTAATTTCCAGATGTCTGGCAGGCGGGACGTGTCGTCACGCTTGTTCATGTTGTGAGGGTGTTTCTCTATCTCGATGGCTTCCATGATTATTCTCTTGTGGTGATGTTCCATGTTAAAGAGCAATTTGGAATCTGCAAAATTAATTTCGTGTCCTGTTTCTTTCATGTGTTGGAAAAGAGAGGAAGTTTTTTCTTCTTTTTTGACGGCATTCTTGTGTTCTGCGATACGTGCATTTATTCGTCTGTTTGTTTGTCCAATGTACGTGGCTGGGCAGACTTTGCAGGGTATTTCATAGACCCCTTGGTTTTCCAGCTGGATTTTGTCTTTTGGGTTTCTGAGGATATTGGCTATTTTTTGGTTGGTGCAGAAGGCTGTTTTGATATTGTGTTTGAGGGGTGTGGTGTATAGCCTGTTTTGTGGTGTATAGCCTGTTTTGATATTGTGTTTGAGGGGTGTGTTTGAGGGGTGTGGTGTATAGCCTCCAACGTTCTGGGCAGAGAGGAAGTTCCTAGATTAGTGTGCCTTTTCTTCTTTTGTTCCTTAATTACTTGAGGGATATCTTGGGTGATTTCATGAGTGATATTCTGAATACCCCTGGGTGGGTCATTAAGTGTAGATTAGTTGCTAAAGCTTTCGTGTCTTGACCTCTTGAGCTTGTGAAGAGTTTTTCTGAGAAGATGGCTGTGCTGCATTTAGTTGTGCTCTGGCTTGGCTTCGTGTATAGGGGCGAGCTGTGGTTTTGTGCCTTGTGCCAGCCAGATCTGTGTAGGGATTGCAGGGGGGTGCAGCATCCGGAGGTGCCACTATAGTTTGGCTACTGGATGGAGTCTGTAATATGTCTGTGGAGAGGGTCTGGGTTTGGGTCTGGTGTGGTTGATTGGTGACGGCGTTCTGTGTGCCTCTGGTTCTGGTGTCGGTTTTTGTGGGGAGGGCTAATTTCCAGATGTCTGGCAGGCGGGACGTGTCGTCACGCTTGTTCATGTTGTGAGGGTGTTTCTCTATCTCGATGGCTTCCATGATTATTCTCTTGTGGTGATGTTCCATGTTAAAGAGCAATTTGGAATCTGCAAAATTAATTTCGTGTCCTGTTTCTTTCATGTGTTGGAAAAGAGAGGAAGTATTTATAGGAACTCAAACACCAGACTCTGCTCTGTTCCAGTAACAAGAAGCCGAAAGCACCAGCCTGAAGATGACGAGTGAGACCTTGTCGAAACGTCGCACAGACACCCCGACTCTTACACGGGAAGACACCCGAAGACACCAAAACCTGCATTCCTGTACCCGTGAAAATCTACGAAAGCAAATATCTCACCTCTACGGGGAGGAAACCTTCCAGCTGACAAGAACCTACGAGAAACTAGAAATCCGAAGAGCCACCATCTTATGTGATCTCCTGTTCCTACGCAACTGCCGAGACAACAACTTAACTCCCACATGCTTCCAACTTAAATTCCACTCTAAAACCCCAGCTACCGAAAGGATCCTGAAACGAACTGAACTATCCCTAATCAGAAACGAAATACATAAGAAAAGATACCTACTAAACCAAACCAACAAAGATCTGCTCACTCTTCACCTCAAACTATGTAACAAAATCCACCCTGCACTCTGGGACAAATGCAAACAACTAGCCGTCTGGAGAGCTGAAACTGAGACCTCACATAAGACAGACAGACACACCAACAAACTCTACAAACTAGAGAAACGCCAGAAGCCCAGCCACCCTCCACAACAACCCATGAAACAAACAGTACATAACATATCAGACAGGATCCTCACCCCAACTGAAACCAAAGTACTCTCCAAAGGTTTCAACTTTGCAGTCGCCCCGAGACGCATCCCCACGGAAAACATCATATGCGGAGTCGAAGCTAGCCTGACCAAAATCGACCCAGATGAAGCCAATAAAATCAGACTTGAAGTCACCAACATCCTCTGCTCCAGCAAACCACCCAGAAGCAATTTACACAAAGAAGAACAGAAAGCACTCACCAACCTGAGGAAAGACAACAACATAATCATTCTCCCAGCAGACAAAGGCAACGCCACTGTTGTGATGAACACATCGGACTACCAAGCAAAACTATCAAATCTACTCCAAGACCCTACCTACCAACCTATAAAAACAGATCCCACCACCTATCTGGAAAAAACCACCAAATCCAAAATAAAAGCCTCTCCTATCAGTGAAGAAATCCAGCTAAGAATCTTCCCCAGAGAAAAATCATCCAGATGCCCCAAACTCTACGGTCTCCCCAAGATACACAAAGAAGGAACACCACTCAGACCAATAGTCAGCTCCATAGGCTCACCTCTACAAAATCTCGCTAAATTTCTCGCTAAGCAACTTCAGCCCTATGCAGAATCCATCGCTTCACACGTTACTAACTCCTTCCAGTTCATAGAAACAATAAAGAAACAATACCTACATCCCGATGACCTACTTGTGAGCTTCGATGTTGTATCTCTCTTCACTCAAGTGCCCATTAATGAAGCCTTGACAGCCATTCAAAACAAATACAACCCCCCCAAATACATCCTGGACCTGACCAACCACTGCCTAACCAACACGTACTTCATCCACAATGGACAAAGATACAAACAGATAGAAGGAGCACCTATGGGATCACCCCTCTCACCGGTCATCGCAAATTTGTACATGGAACACTTTGAAACCAATGCTTTAGACAAGTCAGAACACAAACCCAAACTTTGGCTCAGATATGTAGACGACACCTTTGTAATTTGGCCACACGGGAAAGAAAAACTAGATAGCTTCCTCACACATCTCAACAGCCTACACCCCAAAATACAATTCACTATGGAAATAGAAGACAACAACCAACTCCCCTTTCTTGACGTCCTAATCTACAAAAAACCTGATGGCTCCCTAGGACACACTATCTACCGGAAAAAAACACACACCAACCGCTACTTACATGCACAATCACACCACCACCCTGCACAAATAAACTCCGTAGCCAAGACTCTCATCTCCAGAACCAAACGCCTGGCTGACAAAGACCACTTGACAACTGAGTTACAGAATCTCTCAAATGTGTTAATCGCCAATGGATACCAGAAAAACAGGGTTACGAAGCTAATCCAAAAAGAAACACCCCCCAAAAACCAAGACACAGAAGAAAACAATGGCATGGCCCTCCTTCCTTATATCAAGGGCACTACAGACAAAATCAGCAAAATCCTCCATAAACACAATATCAAAACAGCCTTCTGCACCAACCAAAAAATAGCCAATATCCTCAGAAACCCAAAAGACAAAATCCAGCTGGAAAACCAAGGGGTCTATGAAATACCCTGCAAAGTCTGCCCAGCCACGTACATTGGACAAACAAACAGACGAATAAATGCACGTATCGCAGAACACAAGAATGCCGTCAAAAAAGAAGAAAAAACTTCCTCTCTTTTCCAACACATGAAAGAAACAGGACACGAAATTAATTTTGCAGATTCCAAATTGCTCTTTAACATGGAACATCACCACAAGAGAATAATCATGGAAGCCATCGAGATAGAGAAACACCCTCACAACATGAACAAGCGTGACGACACGTCCCGCCTGCCAGACATCTGGAAATTAGCCCTCCCCACAAAAACCGACACCAGAACCAGAGGCACACAGAACGCCGTCACCAATCAACCACACCAGACCCAAACCCAGACCCTCTCCACAGACATATTACAGACTCCATCCAGTAGCCAAACTATAGTGGCACCTCCGGATGCTGCACCCCCCTGCAATCCCTACACAGATCTGGCTGGCACAAGGCACAAAACCACAGCTCGCCCCTATACACGAAGCCAAGCCAGAGCACAACTAAATGCAGCACAGCCATCTTCTCAGAAAAACTCTTCACAAGCTCAAGAGGTCAAGACACGAAAGCTTTAGCAACTAATCTACACTTAATGACCCACCCAGGGGTATTCAGAATATCACTCATGAAATCACCCAAGATATCCCTCAAGTAATTAAGGAACAAAAGAAGAAAAGGCACACTAATCTAGGAACTTCCTCTCTGCCCAGAACGTTGGAGGCTATACACCACACCCCTCAACAGTATTTATAGGAACTCAAACACCAGACTCTGCTCTGTTCCAGTAACAAGAAGCCGAAAGCACCAGCCTGAAGATGACGAGTGAGACCTCGTCGAAACGTCGCACAGACACCCCGACTCTTACACGGGAAGACACCCGAAGACACCAAAACCTGCATTCCTGTACCCGTGAAAATCTACGAAAGCAAATATATATATATATATATATATATATATATATATATATATATATATATGAGAAGATGACGAGTGAGACCTCGTCGAAACGTCGCACAGACACCCCGACTCTTACACGGGAAGACACCCGAAGACACCAAAACCTGCATATTTTAGCAACTAATCTACACTTAATGACCCACCCAGTGGTATTCAGAATATCACTCATGAAATCACTCAAGATATCCCTCAAGTAATTAAGGAACAAAAGAAGAAGAGGCACACTAATCTAGGAACTTCCTCTCTGCCCAGAACGTTGGAGGCTATACACCACACCCCTCAACAGTATTTATAGGAACTCAAACACCAGATTCTGCTCTGTTCCAGTAACAAGAAGCCGAAAGCACCAGCCTGAAGATGACGAGTGAGACCTCGTCGAAACGTCGCCCAGACACCCCGACTCTTACACGGGAAGACACCCGAAGACACCAAAACCTGCATATATATATATATATATATATATATATATATATATATATTATAAAGGTAAAAATGGTAGTGTTTTAGTTGACATGGAGCTAGCAATAGACATTTTGGGTGCATGAGAAAGAAAATCTAAAATTGCACCATCTTCATGGCATTCATTGGCAGAGGGCACGATGGAAACTTAGGACAGTGCACTCTACCAGCGCAATTAAGACAATTGCTCCATCTAACTCAGTATTGTCTACACTGACTGGCAGGGTTACAGAATAGGGGCTTTTCCACCCTACCTAGAAGTGCCATCAGGGATTGAATCTGGGACCCTTTGCATGCAAAGCAGATCCTCTGCCCCTGAGCCACAGCCCTTCCTAGAAACTGCCTTTCACAAAGTCAGACCATTGGTCCATCTAGCTCAATACTGTCTAGACTGACTGGTAGTGACTCTCGGGGGTTTCATACAGCAGGAATGTAAAGTCGTGATTTCCATCCCATCCTGTATTCATAGCAATCAGCTACTGTTCCGCTTCTGCTAAAACCTATGTTATCTCTCTTGCTCTTCACGATGGCTGACACAAAAATAATTAATTACGTAATGAATTTCAATACAGTTCGGTGGAAAGTGGATATTTTATAAAACAAAATGCAATAATAAGAAAAGAAAGTGATAAGGAAAAAATGAGACTTTTGGAAGAAATAAGGAAAAAAGAAAAGGTATTAATTAAACAACCAAACAATGATAAAATTAAAAAAGAAATTAGACTATTACAGGCAGAATATACATCGAAAACAGAACAAGAAATGGAATGGAATTTGAAAATGTGTAAACAGAACAACTTTGAGTTTGCCAATAAATCAGGTAGATATCTGGCATGGCAACTCAAAAAGAGGAAAAATGAAAAACAAATAAATAGAATAAAATAAGAGACCCTAAAGTAATAATACAAAAAATTATAAAATATTATGAAGACCTGTACAAAAAAGACGTAGACAAGAAGAAGTAGAAGATTACTTATCCCAGTAGAAAATCCCAGAGATTAAGAAAGAAAAAGTACAAATGTTGGATGCTCCAATATCAGCAGTAGACATCAGGAATGCAATCAAGAAAGCTAAAATAGGGAAAACACCTGACCCAGATGGCCTTCCAGCAGAATTTTATATAAAAAAATGGAAGAAATACTAACAACCCCACTAACCAAAATAATGAATAATATTCTTAATCAAGGAAAAATTCCCAGAGTCAATATCCAATTATAGGTCAATATCACTATTAAATTGTGATTATAAACTCATTACCAATATATTGGCAAACAGACTTAAAGAAGCTATTAAAGAAATTATCCACCCAAATCAGTCCAGGTTCCTTCCAGGAAGACAAATTTCAGGGAACACCAGAAGTATTGTTGATATTTTAGAATATCTAAAGCTAAAAGTGACAAAAAGGCAGCCTTACTATTACCTGATGCAGAAAAGGCATTTGACAATGTCTCTTGGTACTTTATGAAAAAACAGTTAGAATCAATGGGATTAGGAATAAAATTCAGGAAAGGAATAGAGGCAATATATAAACATCAGAAAGCTAGACTTTAAATAAATGGCAACCTTACAGATAACACCCCCACTACAAAAGGGACCAGGCAGGGATGTCCTCTGTCACCTCTGTTATTTATACTAGCTCTAGAACCACTTCTACAAAATATCAGAAAAGAGGAAAATATAAAAGGAATAATGATTGGGGAGAAATCTTACAAAGTCAGAGCATTTGCTGATGATATAATTATAACAACACAAGGAGCTTTAAATCAGAAAGTATATGGAGAATGGAGACTATTTAAAGAATATTTAAGACTACACTGTAGAAATAATACTAGCAGAACTTGAATGATACCTGTAAGCAAAAAAAAATGTAATAAATATCTTGCTGGAGTATATGAAAAAATATGATATAACACAAAGTTGTGCAAGAAAACAATGACAGCATAAACAGTATAATGAGAACGATTGGAAGTTTTACATCCAAAATTTTTATTTGATTGTTATCCAAGAAGATGCAGTCTCCTCTTATATAAAGTTTTCTTTTCTTTTCTCTCTTTGTCTTGACTCTTTTTTCTTTCCTTTTTCCTCTTTGTTTCTGTTGTAAACAATCTTTTATGTCTGTATTTTAAACCAATAAAGATTTTTTTTAAAAGGAAATAAAGGTAAAAGGTAAAGGACCCCTGAACGATTAAGTCCAGTCAAAGGCAACTATGGGGTTGCGGTGCTCATCTCGTTTTCAGGCCGAGGGAGTTGGCGTTTGTCCACAGACAGCTTTCCGGGTCATGTGGCCAGCATGACTAAACTGCTACTGGCACACGGAGGATCGTGATGAGTGCCAGAATGCATGGAAACGCTGTTTAACTTCCTGCTGGAGTGGTACCTATTCATCTACTTGCACTGATGTGCTTTGAAACTGCTAGGTTGGCAGGAGCTGGGACCGAGCAACGGAAGCTCACCCCATCTCTGGTATTCATAGAATCATAGAATCATAGAGTTGGAATAGACCACAAGGGCCATCGAGTCCAACCCCCTGCCAACCTTCCAATCAGCAAGCCCAAGTGGCTCAGTGATTTAGACCATAGCGCCACCTGTGTCCCATACCTGGAAATACCAGGGAATGAGACGATGGACCTTGCCTGAGACCTTCTGCAGGCAAAGCAAGGGCTCTGCCACTGAATTATAGCCCTTTCCTTCCACATTTAATCAGGACTTTGTCCTGTGCAAGGAACCACATAGCTTCCTTTCTGATATCCTCACTGTCATCATGAGAACAGCCCTGCTGCGCTGTATAAGAGACTCAAGCTTAGATTCTTTCAAAGGAGGACTGGAAACCTTTTCTAGTTTATTTCAAAAGTGACTCTTTATATATGAAGTCGACAGTGGGGTGTTGACGTTTAGGGGGGTGGGAATTAGTAGATTATATTTAAAAACCTGTTAAAGAGGAGGAAACTCAATATGAGGGTACTTTAAAATGCAGTTATATGTAATTACATTTATAAACATTGAGGATGGACAAGTGGGAAGCCTTTGGTACTGTAGGATTCTAATTATGGACTGTTAAATGTAAATTTGAATCTTGAAACCAAATAAAATATTCATACAGTCATACCTTGGATCTCAAATGCCTTGGCTCCTGAATAAATCATTTCCCTAAAGATCGAAACCTGGAAGTGAGTGTTCCGGTTTTCAAACGGTTTTCAGAAGCCGAATGTCCTGCACGGCTTCCACAGCTTCCGATTGGCTGCAGGACATTCCTGCAGCCAATCGCAAGCTGCACCTAGGTTTTTAACGGTTCCAGGAGTCGAAAGGAGGCAGAGCATAGCCACTGTGGGCAGTAGCCATTGGTAGCCTTCTCCTCCTCCCTGAATTTGTCTAACCCTCTTCTGAAGCCGTTCAAGTTAGTGGCCCTCAGTGCCTCTTGTGGCCATGAGTTCCATAGTTTAACCATGCACTGCATGGCCATATTCTCTTGCCTTCTTGTGTTCTGTTTCTCCTTCCTCTCTTTTACCTCCCCATCTTCCTCTTTTCCTTTGTTCTTCTCGCTTTCCCTCTACACAGTCTTCATTCCTCCCCTTGCCCCTCCTTCTCTCTGCCATCCACCCCCACACAGACACAATTTTCTCACGTTTCATCACCCCGTTCCGTAGTTGCCATTGACTTCTCCGTTGTCTGCCTCCCCCATAACTGGCACGTTTCCTTTGAACATATTTAATCTCCCCAGATTGTAGACAGATGAGACAATGCTTTCTTCGGGTACTATTTCTCATTGCCACGTGACGCAGGCGGCTTCTCTTTTCAGAACGAGCCACTGTTTCAAATTGCCATTTTTTATTTATTTGTTTGTTTTTTGATAAGTCCTTATCCACCATTGCGGCTCTTGGGCTGGTCGATTTTTCTAGCAGATGTTCTTTCTTACGACGCCGAGGAAAGGAACTGAGGGGAAGATTACAGTCGGCTCAGAACGGGGGCTTAAAGGCTGATCAGGAGCCTTTTAGGGTGTCACTGTGACTCAAGGAGGCGAGGCAGGTGCCGCCAATGCAGAATTAGGCTGCCCCAGCCCTGGTAGACCCCCCTGGCATGATTTGTGCTGGTGTCAGCTCCTTTAAATTAAATTCCAAAGGGATTTTATCCGGCAATAGTGCGGGATACAACTTACAGACTGTGCTGCCCATCTCCCCTCACTGTCTCTTAAATTAATATAGTGCTGAAAGGCAGCATTTGGCCCAAAGACTGAGACAGACTCCTCTGCTAAATCCCCACCGCCACCCTCAACCCCCAGTTTTGTGTCTGCTTCATGTCTCGATACAAAACGGAGCAATCAGGAGTGGTTTGCTGACTGGGATGGGGCCATCGCTCCAGCTTGGCCACAGGTGGGATGCTGTGGCTTCCTAGGAGGACAGAGGAGCAAGGCTACCCAGAAGACTGGCACAGTGCAAGAAGAAGAAGAAAGGTTAAGGAGAATGAAATTTTGCATTGCAGACACGTATGAGAGGCAGTGTGGTGTAACAGAGTGTTGGACTAGGGTATGGGAGGCCAGGATTCGAATCTGTACTCAGCCATATGAGAATCACTAGGTATGACCTTGGGGTCAGGCACTGCCCCTCAGCCTAGCCTAACTCACAGGGCTGTCGTCAGGATAAAACTGGGAGGGAAGAACCATGTACTCCTTGGAGGCTTTCAAAGCCATGATGGTTATGTTACCTTCAGAAGCAATGCTTCTGAATCCCAGTTGTTGGAACCCTCAGGAGGGGAGAGGACTCTTGCTCTCTGGGTTTCCCTTTGGGGCGTCTGCTTGGCCACTGTGAGAAGAAGATGCTGGACTAGATGGCCTCCTTTGACTCAATCCAGCTGGGTTCTTTCTGTTGCTCTTATCTATGAATTAAAGCAGCACACACAGAGAGCTCTGCTCCAAGTTGCAACGCCCCCAGCTGGGCAGCAGCCCAGTGTTATTTTGAGGCAGGTTTCGTTGCACATTCCAAGGGAAACTTTCAAAGGGAAAGAAGGGGAAAGGCCAGTGGGGGTGGGGTGGGGGTGTAACATTGCCGGAACTGAAACACAGTCCAAAAACTTATGACAGCCAACCTGCTAATTCTAGCCCTTCTGGGTGGGAGGTTACTATGTGTAAAGGCAGTTCTAAAGACAACAGCAAACAAACAAACAAGCCCCAGGCAAAGCCAATGGGACCTTAAAACGATATAAAGAAATCTGTGGTGTTACAATATCACAGAATTGTCGGAGAATTCGGATGAAAAGAGAAACAGGAGCAGAAATTGCCCACTTCTGCTTATTTAGGAACAGAAATAAATGTCAGGAACAGAAATAAATCCAGTGAATATCATCAATATTTGCTGCTGCCCAATGAGTATACAATTATTTATATACCTATGTATTGTATTCTGTTAAAGTTCCAAGTACCGTATTTTTTGCACCATAACACTCACTTTTTTCCTCCTAAAAAGTAAGGGGAAATGTCTGTGCGTGTTATGGAGGGAATGCCTACGGGTGGCATGCCTACGGATTTTCCTCCTCTAAAAACTACGTGCGTGTTATGGTCGGGTGCGTGTTATAGAGCGAAAAATACGGTACCTTTTGGGGTGTGTTCACCACCCCCATTTCTTTCACTTTATTTGTCGAAGGGAAATTTTCTATAAAATGTAAATTTTAAGAATCGCTGCTGTCACTGCTGCTTTCAGTCTGAAAATGATAAGTAACTGAGGATATTTTCCCTTTCCTTTGCAATGAAATGAATGAGGTGGGATAACATAATGGCACTGGAACTTATGAAATTAATTACCATACTTTCCCATGTATAAGACTATGTTTTTTAATTTAAAAATCATGCAAAAAAAGTGGGGATCGTCTTATATATGGGTAGTACTTAGGGTATTGTGCATGTTATTGATTGCTGCATCAATAGTTTGGTGTTGATTGGCTGACGCTCTGGCAGTGTGGCGGGCGGTTGGCAGCTTCTGCCGGCAATGGGACAGACAGGAGACAGATTTTGTGATGTGTGTGGGTGAGTGATTTTTGGCAATCCCCCCCTAAAAAGCTCAACAACTCAGTGCCATCTCCCCCCATTTCTTAAATTTGAGTCTCCAAATAGGGGGCGTTTTATACATGGGGGTGTCTTATAGACAGAAAAGTACGGTATGCATATTGCATAAGCTATGCAATTTTGCGGCAGCCAGACGAGGAACGTCGTTTTGAGTGGGAGATATAATTTTGGTACAAAAGAAGCAGGGCTGCTTGTGACAAACACAGGACAGAACGGAAAAACGATGCTTCCATACATCGCTGCAATACAATAATAAAAGGTTAAAGCGTGTGTGAGAGAGACTCATATAATCCCAATAAAAAACAACATATGAAATAAAACACCTTGCAGCCAAAAAAACTTGTGAACTGCCCTGAGATCTTTTGATGAAGAGCAGTATATAAATTTAATAAATTAATTAATGATGATGATGATAAAACCACCTGATATACTGAAATACAATCCCACCCCCTCCAGTGAATCTGAATCCGGAATGAATGGATAGTAGAGATGCTGGTGACAAAATCTCCAAATTATATTGTTTCTTTAGTTCATCAAAACCAACTTAGAAATGAGGAATTCCTCATTGTTGAAAGTTGAAGATCAACATCCAGCCTCTTATTTTAGGATGTAAAATATTCCCATATAACTGAACCAGCAGAAGACTCTCAACTGAGATTCGTTGTTCCCTGGAAGCTTCAACACAAACATCAATCCCCCCCCCAAATGATTCAAACATTAAAAAGGTAATTAAAAAGGACTCAGCCACTGAAAGGCAGCCCAAACACAAAGTTCAGGAGAGCCTCGCAGCTAGATTGGCCTGACTCTGACAGGAGCGGACTCCATGATAGAAGTTCGAATTGCCACAGCAAATGCCTCTGTGTGTGCTGAGGGGTGTCTTTTCAGATTTCAAAAAGGGGCAGGGGCTAGACAAATCCATTGGGAAATGGAGCCTCCACAGTCAGGTGCAGCATACTTCAATGATCAAATAACAGGGAAGAGAAAAAAAGGAATAGAAAAATAGACAATGAACAAGTACAAAGAAAAATAATGATGGGGGGTGAAAAGGAGAAAGGAAAAAAGCTAAAAGAAAAAGAATGAAAGAAGGAGGGGGTTAGATCTGGCTTAACTCTAAAGTCATTTCTCTTTCACTCAATTTCTTTTGTCTTCCCGCAGGGAAAATCTCAGTGCAGAATTTCCAAACCTTTAATGAAGAACAGGCTGTGCCTTACCTTTTAGGGCCCTGATTCATGGTGATCATCCATAAATACTGCTTTTAAAACTTTTCCGAGGGGCTCCCCAGGGGCCCCCGTTATAGCCTACGTCAGGAAATGTCAGACATTTCTCCTCCTCCTTCTCAAGGAGCCGGGAGTGCGGCTGGGAAAGAGCAGATGCTTTAAATGCGGCAAGATTTACGGCGCCCTCAGCACGCAGGAGCCATAAAACGACAATTTGTTCAATTTCAGAAGCAGACCCTTGCCCGTCACGAGGCCTTTCGCCGCGGTTTATAAATCCGGGCTTTAAAAGGTCGCACAATCCTCTATGATGAAATGGATGCAAAACTCCGTTTTTCAAACTGGGCTGAGCTCCGGAGATGGAGAAGTTTGGAGCAAAGATGAGGAATGGGGAGGTTGGGAGACTGGTGCTCTTGAGTCTCTGTTTTCCTACCCTCCTGCCATATTCACTTCTAGGAAGCCCAGTGGTCTTGACCTGATCTTTTCTTTTACTCCTTTACTTTGGCAGGTAGAATTTGTCTTAATCAGGGGGACGATCTTCGCTTAGGAAGAAAAGTTGCAACATTCGGGACTTTTTCGTTTAGAGACAAAGCAAGAAAGAGGTGACATGATGGATGTTTATAAAATGTTGCACAGCATGGCGAAAGTGGGACAGAAGAAATATTTTCCTCCCTCTCTCAGAACTTGTGGATGCCCAACAAAGCTGAATGTTGGAATATTCAGAGCAGAAAGAATAAAGTCCTTCATGCAGCACATAGTTAAACTATGGAACTCACTCCCACAGGAAAGAGAGATGGCTACCAACCTGGGTGGCTTTTAAAGAGGGCTGGACCAATTCATTGGCTACCAGCAATGATGACTATGCTCTGCCTCCACAGTCAGAGGCAGCAAAGCTTCGGAATACCAGTTGCTGGAAACCACAGGAGGAGAGGTTGCTCTTGAGCTGGGCTCCTGGCTTGGGGCTTCCCTTTGGGGTATCTGCTTGGCCCCTGTGAGAACAGGATGCTGGACTAGACGGGCCTCAGCCTGATCCACCTGCAGGGCGATTCTTAGGTTCTTATGACTCAGTAAAAGGCAGTTACCAAAGTTTCTAAGGGAAAGGGCTGTGGCTCAGTGGCAGATCATCTACTTTGCATGCAAAAGGTTCTCTTTTCGCCATAATTTTTTATTGATTAAATTTCAATACAGTGGTACCTCAGGTTACATACACTTCAGGTTACATACGCTTCAGGTTACAGACTCTACTAACCCAGAAATAGTACCTTGGGTTAAGAACTTTGCTTCAGGATGAGAACAGAAATCGTGCTCCGGCGGTGCAACAGCAGCAGGAGGCCCCATTAGCTAAAGTGGTGCTTCAGGTTAAGAACAGTTTCAGGTTAAGAACGGACCTTCGGAACGAATTAAGTACTTAACCCGAGGTACTAGTGTATATGCTTTTATTAAAAACAAAAGTTTCCAGATTCAATCCCCAGCAGCATTTTCAGTCTTGTGTGCTAATTAAATAGGCTCACCTTTAAATGGTAACTGAATCCGATTTGTCCCCCATCCCCAGCTGCAACCCTAACCCCACTTCCATGGGAGCAAGCCCCATTGATTTCAATAGTCATGGTTAAGGATTACACTGGGATAGTGCAGAGAGAGGGAGACATGCACATCACATTTGCTCCACCCCTATGGTGGGGAGAAAATTGTAGTCTTCAAGGCCAGCATCAATCAGGAGGAGGCCCCCCACCAAAGCTGGACTCTCAGCAGCAGCAGCAGCAGCAGCTTCGCTCCATGAAGAGCCCCAGAGGACCCCCAACCTTCCCCCTCCCTCTTTCCTTATCCTTTCCTCCTCTTTTTTGGGCCACCACACTTCAGGCTGTGAGCCCTGGGCAGGGACCAATTATGTTGGCATTTGTTGTAAAGCAATTAATAAAGAAGGTCTATCACACACAAAAAAAAAATACACTGGGATAGTGCTTTGGGATAGTCGTCGTCATCATCATCATCATCATTTTATTTGTAAGCCGCCTTTCCATAGTTAAAACAGTGCTCAAGGTGGCTTACAATGTGGCAAGATTTACATAATTACCAACAAAACAAAAGTCATAAACAATAAATAAAACACATCAAAAGATACACAACCAAATGGAAAACAATTTCCACATAAATCATGAAATCTAACTAAAAATACATTCATATCAATAACAATTTAAAATGGCATAGATAAAAAATAAATAAATAAATTTAAAGAAGGAGCCTTCTCTGTTGAGCAGCAGCAGCAGCAGCAGCAGCAGCAGCAGCAGCAGTCCTTTATGGAGTCAGTCAGGCCCCGCCCCAAGCCAGGTTGAGAGAGAGACTGGGCAGGGCCCTTCCAGCTCCCAGCAGGTCAGTCCTGGGCAGCAGCAGCAGCAGTCCTTTATAGTCACAAAGCACAAGACTCCTATCCACCAAGACGAGATATTATTGCCCACTTTGACGTACCTTCTACCAGGGCTGTCTTAAGCATATGCGGCACCGGAGTGCAAAAATCTGCCCGGCACCCCCCCCAGGTTGCCCAATCCCAGGTGCACAGGAGGGCGGAGCCTGCTGGCGCCTCAGCATCTCACTGGCTCGGTTGCCCCCAAACTCGTGGCACAGCAGAGGAGCCTGCTGTGGCGCTCCGACCGATAGGCGGGCTCTTCCCCAGAGTCAACTCTCGGGCCCCGGACTCTCGGCCTGATGCCCCTGAGAGCCCAGTGCCCAGGTGCCCCGCACCCCTAGAGCCTATGGGCAAGACGGCCCTGCCTTCTGCCACCACTTAGCTTAGGGAACTTTCAGCCAGAGGTGTTGTGTCCTGGGATCCCAGGAGATTGAAGACCCAGTACTATTTTTGCAGCAAGGTCCCTGTCTCTGGCATCCGAGAGCCACCCAATCAGCATGGAAGGGGAGCTTTTTATCCCCAGAGGAGAAGACGTCTCAAGCTTTGTGCTGGCTGGAGCCAATCGGAGGAAAGGAGGTGCGTCAGCCCCTGGGGTCCCTCTGGAAAAGATGTGCAGGAAGAACAGCTAGAAGTTGTTGCTCTGTATGCTCCAAAGCTAAGCGTTTAGGAACACTGGCAACAAAGGTTTTGAGAGAATGGTGTGCAGGTTCTAGTATTTAAAGCACCAGCTGCAGCTGTGACAGGATTTGGCTATGAGAGGCATGGCTGTGACTATCATGAAGTAACCCTGCACTTGTCGCTACACTAATGGTGTGTGCATGGGTGCATGTAAATTTGCTAGTCTCTCTACCTGGGGCCATTGCCAAATGGAAGAGCCAGCTCTGTTCTCATGTGCCTGTGGAGTGATGACTGAATTTTTCATGTTGACCCAACATAACAAACCCAGCTTTTGTCTCCAAGTCTCTGAGGTCATAATTCCTCTCACCCTCCGCTAAACTGATAGGGAATCCCCTTCCCCATATCTTCTGCTGTGGATCCTCTATTACTCCCGAACTGAGACAAACCTCAGAAAATAGTCGCTGTAGCAGAAATGCAACACATGGAGGTCTGAACTGATCATGGCAATGCATCCATAATACTTTTTACTGCGTAATTATAAAACTGCTGTATAATCTTGGAAGATTTTCCAATCTTAGAAAGGGGTGTGGCTTTGACTATCATGAAGGGACTGTGCCAGTGCTATTTTTCTAGAAAAAGAGGTGCTGAGTCAGAAGTGCATGCAGGAGCCAGGCCCTGTGACCAGTAGGACTTTGCAGGACTGGGGCCTTCCTAAGTTTGTTCTGAAGAGGCAAGGTACGGCCGCACAGGTGAGGCCACTTGGTAACTCACAGCACCTGGTGGAAAGAGCCGGGAAGGGATATAAGGTCAGCATTTCCCTTCGGCTCTTTGCCACAGCAACACATTTCTTGCCTTGCTGCGTTTGGCTCCTTGACCCCTTGCTTCTTGATCCTCAGACCCTTGGCTTTGTAACACCTTGCTTCTTGATCCTCGGACCTTTGGTTTCTTGACTCCTAGCTCTTTGTCCGCGGGACTCTTGGCTCCCTGACTCCTGGCTTCCGGACTCCCATTCCTGCTCCCACCCCACCGTCTTGCCCCCGGTCCCAACGTCCTCTGCCAGGACTTCAACCGCCCTTAAACCAGACCATGACATGCTGGAAGTCACCACAGATGCCTCCCTTGTTCTCTTACAATGGTGCCCACTTGAGTGGTGCCGGAACTGAGTTCCAGAGAGTTCTGGCTGAAAACAAGCCCTGGACTCTCCACTTCTGAATTAGCCATTACGCTTGTGCTCTAGTCTGCCACAGAAAATGGGGTCCGTTCAGGCCATGGCTGGAGTCTCTCTGCTTCCTTTGGTTTGAAAATATGAGAAAAGAAAGGATTAGAAAAGAGAGATTTATGGGCTCGCCCCATCAGAGTGCCTCAGTTCACACTTTGAAGGAGGAAGCCTCGAGGCAGGGTAACAAAGGAAAAGCGATAAAAGGACCACCGATAAAAATCTACCTCTCAGGGAGGACTAAATCCCCCTTTGGCTTAGGAAAGACGTCCCTCGCCTTCAGTGAAGGAATGCTGACACATTTTTTATTACAGCCTTATTAATAAAGAACTGGGAAAGTGCTTACTGCTGCCCTTGTAAATCTTTAAAGATAGGTAGGAGGCATGTGAGTGGGTGTCACACTGGTGTCAGAAGTGCAGGGAAACCTCACAGGAACATCAAGTTTGACCTTTTATCGCCCACCTTTCATGGGCATCAGTGGCAGCATCTTCAGTTTCAGGAATAGCCGACGAGAGAGGTAGACCCAGGAGAAACAGAACCCTGTGCAGGTGGACAGCCAAGTCACAACAGGGGAATCTGGGGTCATTTTTTTGAGGGAAAACTGAACTGTCTAGCAGAGCCTGCTTTATGAATGTCAATGCAGGCCGTTTGCATTCAATAAAACTGCTATTCCAGGTGTTACACAGGAGTAAATGTAGGCTTATCACTAGGGATGGAGGAGAAATTTGATTCATTTCACATTCAAAAACAAACCTATTTATGAAACAGGGTGAGAACAAAGACACAGCCGTCCTCTGAAATTCACACTTTTCTGAGTTTTGCAATGCAGTTCTCCAACCAAACATGTGTTTATTCATGTAAAAATGAATACATAAGAGAAAATGAATATATAAGTGAGGGGAGGAAACATCAAGTTGCTTGAAAAAATAAGTATAATAGAAAAAAAGAAAAAAAGCCCTGCATACAAGAATGTGTTTATTGGGAGAAATCTGCATTGAAATGCAGATGAATTTTCATGGGGGTTTTTTATTTTAAAAAATGCAACTATCTGCAGGGATGCAGGGAACTGAATTTTAGTTCAGAAAAATGAGAAACAGAGAACTGAAATGGACAGATCCACCTATCCTTTCGTGCCACCGGTGACAAACCTGGCGATGAGTCCCATGTCTTCAAACATGTTATTGTTCTCATTCATGCACTACTTTTTAAGGTACACAATTAGATCCTATTTGCAGTTTAAGACTAAGACTAGAGATGTAAGAAGGCATTCTTTTCCATTCCACCTTGTAGCCATCGCATGTATCTTTGTTGGCATCCATCTGACTCTGGAGACAATGGAAGAGTGTGCCTTTGGGGGTAAAGTCATACTGTTGGAGAGTTACAGCACCTGCTGTGGCTGTAGAGACCGATATGGGAGAGACATGTTTTGTTGCAGGTTGGGCAGATGAAGGCATCCAGTTTTACTGCTTCAGGTGCACCACAATATTTCTTCTCTCTGTGCTCCTCCCTGTCTGGAAACTGGAAACGCGATAGGATCTGTGCAGGAAAGGTGGAGCAACAAATAGAACAGTGGTTCTCAAACTTTTTCAGCTCACCACCTTCTTGGTCCCATAAACTCTTCCCTAGTGCCCCCTACTGTATAAGAAACATGATTCAGAATAGTGGTTTGCATGACCCACAGAAGATAATAACGCAATAGAATTCAAAGCAAGTAACAATTAATTGCACAATTATTCATAATCCATTTAAAACAATTAAGTTTAATTCATTCAACAAAACTGATGAATGTGATCCAGTGATGCCAGCTATTCAAAGTCTGATAGTCATTTTCTGCCACCTCCCCCCTTACCTCTTAGTACCCCCTAGGCAGTGCTTTTTTTGGGTGGGGGGGAATGCAGGGGTACGCATACCCCTAAACCTTTTGTGAATCTAAGTTTGGCTTTATTGAGGGTCAGTATTTCAATATGAGTAGGAAAATGAGAGTATGCCTAAACATTTTTAAAGAAAAAAACCCAAAACACTGCCCTTAGCAGTGGGGGGGGGGGGAGAAGTACTGCCCATTTTGTGAACCTCTCCATTAGACAAATAAACTTTAATCCCCCAGCAATTAGATGTCTGGGGGAACATTGTCCACAGCGGTTAATAAAGTGCGGCCAGCTCATCCCAAGGCTGGTTTTCCCTCCCAGATAAATCACTGGCTGTGGGAGAGCTGCAGCTTCCTGTTTTATGAGGTGAAGTATCTGTGCAAAAGGAGCGCAGGTCGTGTGCGGCGCTGCGGTGTCACTCCATCTCTCTCCAGCTCAAGCAGAGATTTCCCAGATCCACTCGGACTCTTAGAATAATGCACAAAACACACTTGAGTGAGAACTTAACAAGCTCATGTCTGGTCTGGAGAGGGAGAAGGCGGGTGTCGCAGGCTGCAAGGGTTTCGCTGCTTCTTGGGCCCTGCTGGTTGGACTTCCAGGAGAGGGTTTCACAACGAAGTCCAGAATAGGGACAGGGGAGGTATTTGATTCAGTTTGTGTTAGAAGGAGGGTTTGCAGAATTCACACTTTTTTGAAAGAATGCTTGGACCCCAACACAGCCGTGCTTTGAAATTCGCACGTCTCCGAATTTTGCAATGCAGTTCTGTGCAAGTCACATGTACAGAGATGCACACAGCTTTGCGCCCATACTGAAGATGCACCTCTTTGAACTGCCTTTTGACGCTTGAGATGTATATTTTTAAGGACCCACCTTATTTCTGCTCTTTTAAGTCATTTAAAACTGTTTTGAATATTATGCAACATTGTGTTTTAATAGTAATGCTGCGTTTTAATTGCAGTAACCTGTCCTGGGACCCTAGGCTAAAGGGTGGGCAATTGATGATAATGATAATAATACAGATATTAGTTAAAAGTAACTACACACAGGTGAGATTACTTGTATATGCAAAATTGCATATAAAATGTGTATATGAGGAGAGAATGATAGTGATAAATATTCACGGGGGCTTCTTCCACAAAACGCCCTCAGGCTGAAGACTGGAACAATAAGAAACTGAGAGGAACCAAACCAGACACTGTGCCCATGCCTAGTCCAGAATTTAGGGCATATCAGGAGTCATGAACAGCAGCAGCAGACATGAAGTCAAGCTATAGAAAGTTGAGTGTGTTGATTAAAATAAGACCTGATATAACCAAGGATCGCTACTGACTTTTCAATTAAGGACTAAACCCGAGAAGGGGACAGGTCCTTCCGATATTAGAAATATAGAAGAAGAATGAAATATGCAAGGAATTGGCACCATACATTTCGATATCAGAGCATAGGAAGCTGCTTCATAACAAATCATTGGATGATTGGTCCATCTGGTTCAGTGTTGTTAACACTGGATGGCAGCAGCTCTCCAGGATTTCAGGCAGGGGACATTCCCAGTCCAGGAATAAACTACCCGCATGCATAGAGAGGAAGTGCAAGCTGTGGTTTTGATGCAGACAATGTTGTCTACACTGCAAGCAAGCAAGCAAACAAACACCCCCAAAACACCTTGCACACATGACCAGAAATGATCCTACAATAAACTCCTATCCAGAAGCACCTCTGTGTGAGGATCTTTTGCAAGCTCATTTTGAAGTGAATGTGCATGGGATTGGAGCTCTGGTAAAAGAGGAGGTGTTCTCTCATTCCTCACTCATCCCAGGATACATGATCATGGCTGCAATCTTTGGTACATTTGTTGTAGCATAAATGCCTTTTGAGCACTGTAGGTTTTCCTCAAAAGACAAAACATGCATCAGAAAACAGGAGTCATGATGGGTGAATCTCTCAAGTATGGTTTCACTCAGTTGCTCATTTTCCTATTCTTGAGTTCAGTTCCCCACATCAGATGAGAGAGAGAGAGAGAGAGAGAGAGAGAGATATATGATGGATAGATAGATAGATAGATGATAGATAGATAGATAGATAGATAGATAGATAGATAGATAGATAGATGATAGATGATAGATAGATAGATGATAGATAGATAGATAGATGATAGATATGATGATAGATAGATAGATAGATAGATAGATAGATAGATAGATAGATGATAGATGATAGATGATAGATGATAGATGATAGATGATAGATGATAGATAGATGATGATGATAGATAGATAGATGATAGAGATAGATAGATAGATATAGATAGATGATATATATATATATATATATATAGAGAGAGAGAGAGAGAGAGAGAGAGAGAGAGAGAGAGATGATAGATAGATAGATAGATAGATAGATAGATAGATAGATAGATCTCATAAAAATCTATCAGGGGTTTAGTGTGAATTTCTCCCAATACAGCATTTTGTATGCAATCTCACCTAAGATAAACACCTTTGTAACACAATTTCCCCTAGCACAATGCATTTGAGTATGTTATTTTCACTAACGTATACCATTAAATGCACACTTTGCACTAGTACATACATTTCTGCACAGATTACTTTGCTGGAGAAGCGCATTGCAAAATTCGGAGACAAGCGAATTTGGAAGGGTGGCTGCGTTTCAGCTTCCGTACTGTTTTCGGAAGGGCCAATTCGGCTAGGCTTGGCTTTTAAACAGAAACTGCATCTAATTCCTCCCCTCAGACCAGCTCAAGAAAGGCAGGTGGCTCACCAGAACTTGCTCCCAAGGTAACCAAAGAGCGAGGGAGGGGCAGAGAGACAGACCCATCAGTTCTGCAAGATCACAGAAGACAAATGAACTGGAGGAAGATGCGTTTCCTCTGCTTGGGGCTGGATCTCTGGAGGGAAATGTTCATCTGGGCAGGTCAAGAGTTGAAGAGAGAATAGTTAAGAGTTTTGTAAACCTGCCTCACTTTTTTGCCATCCTGGGAGTGGAAATCCTTCTCCCTGCTTTGCACAAATGAGTTAAGAGTATGTTTAAGTCTTGCCCATTAAAATAGAAGGGCCTTAACACACTTTGCTGTGTTTGGGACACACCCAGACATTTTTACCCTGCAGCTGCCTTTGCCAGCATTCGTGCTCAACGTGGCCTCCTTGTTCTTAACCAGGAAGCTGGAAACATTTTTCCTGAAGGCTCTAAGCTGTTCTTGTCAATATAAGAAGTCCGCTTATGTGAATTTTGTTGAGATCTTGGGGTGCGAGAGCAGACTAGCCCTACACCCCATAATCTCCCTGGACTGTTCAGGTGGCTGTGTTGTTGCTTTGGGGGGGGAGAGGTCTGCCTTCAAACGCAGCCAGGGAGAGGAAGGGGGGCTTTCGGAGGGTCCTGTGTGCAGTTGAGTGGGGTGGTGTCTCCACCCCCCCCACTACCCTGCAAAACACAATGCCATCCATAGACCCGCCAGCTTCAGCCCAGCCATTTGGAAGCAATTACAATACCTGTATGTTATGTTCAACTTTTATTAAACGGCTGGAAAAATTTGGTCATGTGTTAATCACGACTTGAATGACAGGTGCCTAATGCTGGAGTTTTCTGCATTGCATCAAGGCAGGTCAGCAGTTCAAAATGATTACCAAAACATATTGCTCCTTTTTTCTTTTCTTTTTTCTTTTTTGCTTTTCCATACGTGTTAATTTTTAATATTTATGACATGAGGCTCTTGCCTCCAATACACGTTGCTCTCCATTATATTCTCCTTCCAAATGCTGGAGCTATATTGATAGACTAGTTTCCTCCAACCTGGTGCCCTCCTCAAGGATAAGCATTGGAACCTGGGCTTTTTGATCTTGGTCTCCAAATTGGGTGAATGGACAATAAATGGCAAATGCAATCAGTGTAAACAAATGTAAAGTCAAAAAAATCCCTGCATTCACATGCACACTTATGGGGGCTTAGACTGGCGGTGAATGATGTTGCAGTTGTGATCTGCAGAGCAAAGGTCTTGGGTTCGATCCCCAATGCTTTTACCTGGAAGGATTCTGGGTAGCAGGTCCTGGGGGAAATTCATCTATCCGTTGCATTTATATCTCACCTTTCCTTCAAGCAGCTCAATGTTTTTCTGCGCACATGGTTTTCCTGTGAGTTAGGTTAAGCTGAGAGGCAGTGAGTGGCCAAAGGTCTCCCAGTGAGCTTCATGGTCGAGTGGGGGATTTGAACCCAGGTTGGGTGGCGCTGTGGGTTAAACCACAGAGCCTAGGGCTTGCCGATCAGAAGGTCGGCAGTTTGAATCCCTGCAACGGGGTGAGCTCCCATTGCTCAGTCCCTGCTCCTGCCAACCTAACAGTTCGAAAGCATGAAGCGCAAGTAGATAAATAGGTACCACTCCAGCGGGAAGGGAAACGGCGTTTCTGTGTACTGCTCTGGTTCGCCAGAAGCAGCTTAGTCATGCTGGCCACATGACCCGGAAGCTGTACACCGGCTCCCTCGGCCAATAAAGCGAGATGAGTGTGCAACCCCAGAGTCATCCGTGACTGGACCTAATGGTCAGGAGTCCCTTTACCTACCTCCCAGATCTTAGTCCAACACTCTAACCACTACACTACATTGGCTCTCGGAGATGGTCTGCCTTTCAGAGCAAGCAATCCTGGGCAAGAGGAACAAATCAGTCTGACCTGCCATGAGGCAGCTCCCTTGATTCCTAAATCTATGGGCACATGTTCCCCACACCACTTTTCGACTGTTAATATCAATTCTCTGCAACAAGTCCCAATTCCACGTGTTTTATTTGCACTCGCTATGAGCAAAACGCTTTACACTCCCCGAACATCGTTTCCTTCCTGATTTATGCTTCTTTTATTATTCCCCCCAATGTCCTTCCCTCCCATTTCAGTAAAAATCACCGCCATAAATCCATCACTTCTCAGAAAGACGTTCCATAAATCTGCTTGTGTGAAGTCCCGGACTGTGCCGAAAAGTAATGCAATCTTGCTTTTCTTTTCTTTTTACACAGTATCTTGCTTTCTGCAGCCTGACATTTACCCCACCCCCACCACTCCATTTTTTCCTTTTCTTTTGGGGTGGAGCGGTGAGTGTTGGAGAAAATAAAATAAATCTGCAAACCCGAATCTTTGAAAGCCATCTCCTGAAGTATTCAGAGATAGCCAATATTATGTAGGAATAAAGCTTTTTCTGAAAAAGGATGGTCTGGGGCACCCCTGACCCTCTCCTAACTTCCCCTTTCCCATCCTTTTAAAACAATGGCCCCGACTACTCTCCTAACTTTGGGGGGACATGAGGCCTGTGTAAAATCAGGAGGTCTATGTAAAATTCAAAACTAAGCACTCTGGACCTGGACATATTTTTTAGCACACACACAAATGAAGCTCTGCCTGACTAAACATTAGAGCAACAGTGGGGAATCTCAAGCCTGGGGGCCAAATGTGTCCCCTGTCTGGCCCCTAGATCTCTTCTGAGGCCACGCCCCCTCTCCATAGACCACACCCCTCACTGGGCTGCTGCTGCACTCTCCTTCTCTGTTTCTGCCCGGGAGGTGACTCTGAGTCCTGATAAGGTCTCCTCCTTGCCTAGGTGGCATACAGAGAGGGATGTGTAAATATGTGCAGAAACTAGCCTATTGTTCACAGGTAAAAATTACATTTATTGCCCACCCACATTTGCCCCTCCCCCCCACTCACCATTGGCATGTGGCCCCTGGAATGTTATCCAGAAAGGAGTGTGGCCCTCAGACTGAAAGGGATTCCTTCCAGCTCTGAAACAGAAGCTGTCTTAGCTCAGGGTTGCCATATTTTGAAGAGCAAATAAGGGGATGCTATCACAGCTCTCATTTTAAATACCCCTTCTATGTGTAGGCTATAGAAGCTGTGATATATTGCAAGAGAAGAGAAGAGAAGAGAAGAGAAGAGAAGAGAAGAGAAGAGAAGAGAAGAGAAGAGAAGAGAAGAGAAGAGAAGAGGAAAGCAAGTCTTCAACCGCCGGTTATGTCTATGTCTCATCCAGAAAGTATAGACAGAGACATTTTGGCAAATATAAAAAATCCTCCCGGACAGAAATTTAAACCTTGAAAAGAGGATGTGTCCTGGAAAAAGAGGACATTTGGCAACCCTGTTAGGCACACATGCAGTGTGCCTTTTAAAAAATAATTAAAAAATCAAACAGGTTTCCCTCCACACACACACTTTACAAAAACAAAACAGAAACTTTAATTGTAGAAATGTCTAAATCCTTCTTTTGGAAAATGCAGTATTTTATTATCTTCCTCCCTGTCCTGAGACAGTTTGAAAGTGCCAGACTCCTGCAGTCATGGCTCGAGTCTCACAGCCATGACCTTGGATGACTTTGAGCTGCTGCAAGCAGGGTTGCCGATCCAGTGATGTCACCTTTTGGATCTCAGTTCATCATCAGGTACTCTTAGCTTTTGGCAGGCCAGCCAACATCCGAACAGCCGGCCAAGGTGACCACTAAAATTAGTATCAAATCTCACGAGTGTCTCGTGTTATGTGTGATATATATATCCTATATTATTTCCGTTGGATCTAAATTGCTTTTGTTTCTGTCCAGCTCTCAGGGGAGAGCAGTTCAATAATCCTAGCACTGCTCTGGGAGTGCAGAATCCCAGTACAGGAGCTGATCTTTTGTATCGGGGGAGAAAGTTTCACACGGCTTTGCCAAGACTGCTTAGGGAAACGGCTGATGGGATTAAGCAGAACAGGCTCCTCAAACAGTAACATCAAATGTCACTTGGAGACATTTAACCTTCATCAATGATATCTCTGTCAGGAGCTCGTCCTACACTAGAGTAGGACCCTGGCAGGGACACATGCCTGACTGGCATGTTCCCTCCCTCCTGGTTGATCGTTTGGGAGCTTCAAAAGCTTTCTTCAGCCTGAACATCACCGTGACCGATGCCAACCGACACCGGCACACTTAGGGATCCGCAGAGTTTGCGCATCATGCGTAACAACCTCAGCAACTCAGCATTTTGGCTAATCTACTTTATTTACATATAAACACACACGGAGCACTGCAACATTGCTCCCTCTCTCTCTAGAATCAGACAGCAAAGAGAGAAAAAACAAAGGACAATAGTCCCACTTCACAGAACACAGTAACACAAACATCCTGTCTCCATCACTTCCCACTCTGTGGAGTCAAAACATACACCGTCATGGGATAGACAACAATCCCATGACTGCAATCATGGAGCAGGAATTCTAACAATCTCCATGAATAAGACCTGGAAAAGATCAGTCCTCCACAGCAGCATCCAAAATCAAAACAAAATTGTTCGTGATTTCCAGAAAACTGTATTTACAAGCATGACTGCATCCGACTGTGGAGACACGAGTTTAGCCACCATAGCTAGCAATCGATGGTAGACTTCTCCTCCTCCATGAATCTGTCCAGTCCTCTTTTAAAGCCATCCAAGTTGGTATCCATCCCTGCCTCCTGGGGGTATGAGTTCAATAGTTTACTCCATAGTTTATTTATTATTTATTTCATAAAATGTACATCCCTCTGGTTTGTTTAAAACAACAACAGCAGCCTCAATGAGAATTACGAAAAGAAGTAAAATGACTAGTAAAAACAATTAAAACATTCAAAAACTAAAACTATAAGCACATCAGAATTCTAGTTAACCGGAGTAGGCTTGTTGAAACAGCAGTGTTTTAGTAGGTGCCTGCCTGATATCAATAGGCAGGGAGTTCCAAAGTGTAGATGCCAAGTTGTTAAGGGCTTTATATACTAATAGTAACACCCTGGACGAGGGTGGTGCTGTGGTCTAAACCACTGAGACTCTTGGGCTTGCTGATTGGAAGGTTGGCAGTTCGAATCTCCTTGATGGGGTGAGCTCCCATTGCTCTGTCCCAGCTCCTTCCAATCTATCCGTTTGAAAGCACACCAATGCAAGTAGATAAATAGGTACCACTGTGGCAGGAAAGTAAATGGTATTTCCGTGCACTCTGGTTTTCATCACGGTGATTCCATTGCTCCAGAAATGGTTTAGTCCTGCTGGCCACGTGACCCGGAAAGCTGTCTGTGGACAAACAACGGCTCCCTCGGCCTGAAAGCGAGATGAGTGCCACAACCCAATAATCACCTTTGACTGGACTTAACTGTCCAGGGGTCCTTTAACTTTTTTACCTTAGTAACACCCTGAATTTGAACTGACAGCAGATCAGCAACCAGCGCAGATCTCTGAGCATATGCAGAATTATGGAAAGAACAGAGATGACTAATTTAGCTCTATTAATTTAAATGCGTCTGCACTGAGAATAAACAACATAGCAGCAATGATGATTATTTTCCTGCATTGCAGGGGGTTGGACTAGATGAACTTTGAAGTCCTTTCCAACTTCATAATTCTATTATTATTATTATTATTATTATTATTATTATTATTATTATTATTATTATTTACAGGTAGGTAGCCATATTGGTCTGCCGTAGTTGAAACAAAATAAAAAAAATCCTTCCAGTAGCACCTTAGAGACCAACTAAGTTAGTTACTGGTATATAACCAATAACTAACTTAGTTGGTCTCTAAGGTGCTTCTGGAAGGAATTACTATTATTATTATTTCTCACCTATCTCTTCCCATGACAGGATACAAAGGTGGAAAAAAATAAAATAATGCAAAGCAGTTAAATCACTTCTATGCTTTTGCTTTTTTGAAAGGCAGGAGGGGTCGAGATTGCCGGCAGGAGGCGAATCCGCTGCCCTCACCACCCGCCCTGCTCCTCTCCAGGCCTGTCTCTGCCTGTTATGATCCTGATTTCACGCTGCTAATGGGCCTGACATGCACACAGCCGGCAGGAAATATCGGGTGGCGGCTCTTATGCGTATGGCGAGAAGCCGGGGCTGGGTGGACCAGGCTGGAAAATGCACCTTGGAAGAAGCCTGAGACGTTCCAGGGCCTGGGCCAGCGCTTGGCATGGGTCAAGGAGAGGTCTGGGAGAGAGGCAGCCCTCCGCCATGGCCACCGGGGGGCGGTGCTGGCCACAAGCTGGGGCCTGCAAGTTCTCAGTGGATTTTATTTCCTTTTGGACCGTCCCTCACGAAACCCACAGAGCTGGCAGCCGGTTCTGATGTACAGACTCCCTCACCATCGTCCGTCTGCGGGAGGATAAATGCAGAAAATGTTTAAAAGGGATAGTGTGGGGAGGGAAACTTAGGGGGATTTTGTAGAAGAGAATTGTCTGGTGAAGAAACCAAATACCTCATCTCCTCCTAGATCTATAAAGTTTGTGCTCCTTTAAAAATTGGGAGGGAGCATAGGAGTCAACTCCTAGGGGTCAAGGTCCCTTCGGGCCCCCCTATAATATTTGAGGGGGCTAGCCCCCCCCCGAGTTGATGGACATTGCCATTCAGATGGTGTGTGCATGCCACATCTTGTGATTATACAGGTTGGGCATTACGTGGCACCCCCCCCATATTTTATTCAGGTTGGCACCCCTGGAAGTGAGTGTGTGTGAGAGAGAGACAAAAAAGGTTGCTCCAGATATTCTCTATTTTCCATTGTTTTTGAGTTGAAGCAGGTGGTTGTGGCGAGATCAAACCCCTCTCTCCAAGACTTCCCTTTTTCTCCATATTCCAGGATGAAGCTTCCCCAAATGCTGCTTCTCTGAGGACATCTCCACCCCACCCCCCAAAAAAGAAAATTAGCCACAATAGCAATCCTTCCCAATCAGAGGTTCACACCCAGTAAACGGGACTGGTTTCTTGAGCAGCTGGAGATACTAAGAATCAAAAATATAAGTTTCGGATGAGGGAGTTCTGACTTGGCTGCAGCACACTGGAGAGGAAAGGCAATGCTGTCTTGGATCAATGATGCCCCCCCAATCCCCAACGCATGGTAGCTTTGATTGATTTATGGGTGGAGCTATTGTGTTATTAATTAGGTTAGCGGCTGACCACTACTGATGGGAATGAAGCTGATCTTACATGACCAGATGTGAGGCAGGTAAAGAAGCAACTGGGATGAACGTTGGAAGATGCAGAACACATAAGAGGATGTCCTTCTTCACAAAGTGCATATTTCACACTATGGAACTTGCCCCTGCAGGTTGGCCACTGTGAGAACCGGTTGCTGGTTTAGATGGGCCACTGGCTGGATCCAGGAGCCAGGCTCTTCTGGTGTTGTTTTGCAGGCACTGCCTGATTTTCGGCACTTTTGCTCTGTAAACCATCAGCTGCGCAGAGAAGCCCCGACAATCAGCTGGTTATTGGTGTGCAACACTTTGCAAACATTTTGGCGTTAGGGGATTGACAGCTGGGGGAGACAAAGAGATGGCTCCCAGCTTCTGAGCTGGGTGGACCAATGGTCTCAGTTGGCATTAAGCATCTTCCACTGTTGAGGCTGCTTCAGAAACACAAGGCCCTTCAGAAACACAACCCGCTGCTCTGCCCCCCAGACAGGAATGGGAGAAGATTTGAGGCGGGGCTGATATGTGTGTTTGTGGTTTGGGGCTGTTCAAAGCTGGCTGGTGTTTTGATCCTGAATAATTTGGGCAGTTTGAAAAGATCCACATATGTAATGTGAATGGAAAGGGGCAAGAATCTCAGAGCTGAAACCCAGTTGGAAGGTCCTCCTCAGTCACAGTCCCCCATCCAGCTTCTTTCACCAAGCCTAAAGACTAGAAACTTGATTTTTAAAAAGTAAGCATGAGATTGTTTGGAAATTGATATCTGTGCTCAACATCAGTCCATATGTGGAGAACAGCAAAGTGTGGAACTACAACCACCCACACCCACCCCCACACCCACCCACCACCTAATATAGGAGCCAATTGAACAAAGATAACTGCCAGAAGAGGAGAAAGAAGACTTGGCTGGTTGAAATTGCATTGAAATTACATTGTCACCCCACTGTAATTGCTCCAATATAAGCCCCACACAACAATAAGGACTAGGAGCTCAGATTCCTCAAAGCAATTCTTCACCAAATACGGCAAGTACAGACTTATCTGTGGGAGTTCTCCTGAAATTGTATAACTAAAGGGCTTTTAAAAAGAAACAATAACAAGAGACTCTTTGTTTACTTATTTTTGCTCTAAAGCAGTTTCTTATATATTAAATGTGTGGTCTGCATTTTCATTCTAAATCCTCTGAGCTACACAACTCACTAAAACAAAAAACCAGTCTGAAAACAACACCAGTTAACTCAACTATTGCCACAACAGTGACCGAAGTTAATATTTGTAGTCTAATTTCCTTACCACAACAAAAAGGCAACACAGGAAATAGGCAACACATCTTCTTATTGTCTATAAGAAGGGTGCAAATTGGTTTTCAGGGGGGAAAGTGGTGTTGTTGTTACATCTCCTGCTTTCCTCCCCACAGCTCTGGGCTTGTTGCTCCCAGCCAGACTCTCTCAACTCCCCTCTCTGGCTAATGGGACTGGCTCTCCAACCCCTCCAGGCCTCCCTGTGGCTTCTCCAGCCTTGGCCCTCAGTCCCGCACCCCACCGCTTGTGTCGGGTGGCAAGGAGCAAAAGCTCTCGGTTCCTGCCAAGAAATCCGTCCATTTGGCTGCCTTTGGGAGCCTGCCAAACCCTCTGCCAACTCCGAGAGAAAGAGACGAATGAAACTGCTCACAAAGGCCGGTTTATAGGAGCGGACCAGGCACCTGACATTTGGGGAGTAGCTTACGTTACTCCCTTAATCTCCCCCATTTGAGTTTAATAAAAAAAAACATAAAAATAAAAAAGAAGTAACATTTTAAAATAATAAAAAGAAGAGTGGATAGCAACAGCTGTGCCTGAAGCTTTCCAGGAGATGAACTCATGGACAACTGTTCAAAATAACTTTATTCGTATGGCTATTAGATCAGGCCTCAGGGGAACAACCAATTAACTTGGATGGTGGTAGTCAGACTAGGCCAGCGTGGAACTGGAAACCCGGGGATTGGGAAAAGACAGGAGGGAGAAGGGACGGATGCAGGAGATGGCTTCACAATGATGGATCAGGTGGAGTCTTGTTCATCAGCTGCTCAGCTCACAGAGGGTCTGGGTTGCGTAAATGAACGCAGAGGTTTCTGGGACAGAGGTAGCTATTCTCATGTTTCCAGAGTGAACTTGGTTAGTTCAAGGGGCGTAGGAAGAAGGAATAATTGGTGAGGAAGGGTTGAGATGCAACTGGAGAGCTGCATAAAGAAATGTTTTCCCCATATTTTTCAGCTGGGCTTGAGGGCTGAGTCTCTCGCCCACTCCCAGTTAGAATCTGAGGCTGTCTTCACTCCAAAGATATGTAACCAGAAACAGCTACTAAGCCTCATCACTGCAACTGCAAGGTAACTCAGTTAAATTGGCTTTCCTCTCTCTCTCTCTCTCTCTCTCTCTCTCTCTCTCTCTCTCTCTCTCTTGCACATGGGGAACCCCTGCTCAAAGGATTAAGATTTACATAGAATTTGCATTTGCTAATTTATATGTCTAGGTGCGCATTTAGAAAATTTGGGTCTCTTTTTATTCAATTTCGTTTGTTTGCAAGCACTTATTCATCCTTTAGGGGTTGTATCGAACTAAGTTGTCGCAGAATGACTTCTGCTCACACAACAGAATTTCCTCTCCTCTCCCTCCATGTGCCTTTATGCACCTCCCTGCCAAATCTTCTCCTCCCCACAACTCTCTAGAGCAGATCTGAGGACAGTGCAGGTGAAAGGGAGGGAGTGGAAGTGTCGTTGTGTGAGCGGAAGCTGTTGCATGAGCGGAAGTCCTTCCGCTCTTGCATTGACTGAGACGGATTCAACCCTTGATATTTCAAGGGAATTTCAAAGGGGTGTAGAGAGCCCAGTTTATTTATTTTGTTTAATATCATGTTCTTGCTGCAATTGTGAAACATTTGCCCTTGTCAATCTACTGCAAATCACTAAGAGATCCACTGGTAGATCCCAACTGACCTTAACCCCCCTACACACCATTCCTACAGATGTGCAAATACCTCCTGACACAGGGGATAATGTTTTAAACAAACACAGAATGGGATGGGGCTGAAAGATCTCTGGTGGGCAAAATCAACTGCTCTGAAAGGAAGGGACAGGCAAAAGCACCCCCTTCAATACTTCCTACAAAGAGGAAAATTGTATAGAGCCGGATTTGGGAAGGGTCATAGCTCAGAGGTAGAATACTTGCCTTTCATTCAGGTGGTCCCCGGTTCAATACCCTACAGCATCTGCAGGTGGGACTGGGAGAGTTTCCTGTTCCAAACTCCAGAGAGCGGCTGCTAGTCAGTGTGAACGATACTGAACTACTTGCTTCCAGCAATCTTATCTGGGATGTGAGAGTTCCCCCACCCCAAAAATGCAAACAATCCATTTTGCGGTTTATTTCATTCTTTCGTTCTCTCTCTTTCTTTTTATATCGCCTGGACAAAACATTAGGAAATGAACCAGCCCTGCCTTGGCTTAGAGGAGCTCTTACCTAATCGGGCTTTTTTTAGCCCTCCGGCCCTATGATTAATCAAGAGGAATAAAACGGGAAGTGATAAACTGAGCGATAACACCTGCCAACATTTGCCTCATTCGCTCTCGGCCCTCCATTACCTCATGTCTTGCTGGGGGACGAGCGAAAAAGGTCTCCCTGCAAAGCAAAATGCAGCTGCCTTGTGGTGGTTGTGGCGGTGGCTGCGGTCGTGGTCCCTTCCTGGCCAGCCTCGGCGCTGCCAATAGCTTAATGAATGCTGACAACACAATCTGATGTGCCTCTCCTCAGAAGTAAGAACGAGGGGAGAGCAACAAGGGCTGATTTTGCCTTTATGCAGCAGGCCAGTTTCTACATTCACACTGAAACACCTCAATAATAATAATAATAATAATAATAATAATAATAATAATAATGATTTATTATTTATACCCCGCCCATCTGGCTGGGTTTCCCCAGCCACTCTGGGCGGCTTCCAACACAACACTAAAATACAATAACCTGTTAAACATTAAAAGCTTCCCTAAACAGGGCTGCCTTCAGATGTCTTCTAAAAGTCTAGTAGTTGTTGTTCTCTTTGACATCTGGTGGGAGGGCGTTCCACAGGGCAAGTGCCACTACCGAGAAGGCCCTCTGCCTGGTTCCCTGTAACTTGGCTTCTCGTAGCAAGGGAACTTCCAGAAGGCCCTCGGCACTGGACCTCAGTGTCTGGGTTGAACGATGGAGGTGGAGACGCTCCTTCAGGTATACTGGACCGAGGCTGTTTACCAGGTGAGCAAGTGCCATTTTCAGAGTCTAAGGGCACATGCCAGCCAGGCGGAAATGTTCAAGGAGGGTGGGAAGCCAGGTTGGGACAGGCCCTGGCTGGGGAAAGTTTCATAAGCCAGGTGGAGAGACCCCATTGATCAAACCAAGCCTTATGAGGAACGATTGAGGGAGATGGGTATGTTTAGCATGGAGAAGAGAAGACTGTGAGGTACTATGAGAGCCATCTTCAAATATCTGAAGGGCTGTCACATGGACGGTGGAACAAGCTTGTTTTCTCTTGTTGCAGAAGGTAGGACCCAGACCAATGGATTCAAATGATAAGAAAGGACATTAGGAAGAAGTTTCTGAGGGTAAGAGCTGTTTGACCAGTGGAATGGATTCCTTCAGAAGTTTTTTTAACAGAGGTTAGATGGCTTTGTGTCAGAGATTTTTTAAGCTGTGATTCTGGAATTCCAGGGAGTTGGACTTTGGGTCCCTGCAATTCTATGGAACTTAGCTACTTATTCAAATGTTTTTACCCCACCAAGGCAGCTTACTAATCTTATCTCATACCAGGGTGGGATCTGGAGTAAGGTATCTGAAGTAAACAGTGAGATGGTTCACTTGGGCACAGCTAGGTCTTGGGGTCAATGGACTCAACCTTCCAGGGCTTCAGACCAGCACTTTAAACCGAGCGTGGGAAATAATAGATGAGGAAAGATTGGAGTGTGAATGGCTGGGGTCCAGTTTCCAAAAGTCCTCCCGGAGAAGCCTTAGCCCTCTGGGAACAGACTGTACTGACAGGTACCACATCCCTGCAGGGTGGAGCAGTTAAGATTGTTGGGCCAGGACTGGAGAGACCTGCACAACCTGGGTGACCAGTCACTATATTTCAGTCTAGCCTACCTTGCAGGTCTGTTGTGATGATGATTTGGGGGCAGGGGAGAGAGAGCTGTATAACCTGCCCCGACATCTTTGGGAAGGATATAAATATAACAAACAAATAAAATAAAAACAGGGTTGTATCCAACTAAGTCCTACTCAGAATAAATTAATGTTCCAGTATATGAGTCATGCCCATTAATTTCAAGGTCTCTGTTCTGAGCAGGACTAACATTGGTGACAAGCCCAAAACGCTATCAGCTGAAATCTTGTGGGATAATGATTTATCCAGGATGATGGAAGCATTTTAGACTGTCAACTCTTGGTGCACCAGCAGTAATAATAATAATAATAATAATAATAATAATAATAATAATAATAATAATAATAATTGAATACAAGTAGTAGTACAAGTTCCTAAATCTAGCAGGATTCCGTCCTTTGTGAACCTTATGTGACATAAGGACATCAAGGACTCAGCTATGTTAGAAAAGAAAAAAACACACGTTTTAAATGCGTTATAACACTGTGACACCAGATGGCGCTGTGGAGTTCCGTCTTTCGGCAAGATGATTTCCCATTATGAGGTTTACAATGTGTTTTCCTGAAATATTTTTTTGATGTGTCTAGATCCAGCCCTCGTCTGGCATCCTGTTCTCACAGTGGCCACGCAGATGCCTGTGGGAAACCAGCAAGCAGGACAAAAGCCCGAGCCCTTCCTGTAGTTTCTAGAAACTGATCCTCAGAAACATTGCTGCCTCTGACCAGGGAGGCAGAGAATAGCCATCCTGGCTAGCAGCCATTGATATCCCTCTCCTCCTGCATGAATTGGTCCTATCCTCTTTCAAAGCCACCCAAGTTGGTGGCCATTCCTGCCTCCTGTGGGAGCGAGTTCTAGAGTTTAGCTCTATGCTCCGTGAAGAAGGACTTCTTTTTATTTTCAAGCAGTCTTTTAAACTTAGAATCATAGAATTGTAGAGCTGGGTCCTGAGGGTCATCTAGTCCAACCCCCTGCAAAGCATGAATCTTCACTAAAGCATCCATGACAGGTGGCCATCCAACCTCTGCTTGAAAACCTCTAATGAAGGAGAGTCCACCAGCTACTGTGGAAGGCCATTCTACTGTCAAACAGCTCTTCCTGTCAGAACCTTCTTCCTGTTTAGTCGGAATCTCCTTTCTTGAAGCCATTGGTCAGAGTTGCACGGCTGATATAGGCTGTCACTCAATGACACTTAGTGAGATTTATGGGCCCACAGGCCGTCGCCTCCATTTTCTGGCCTCTTCTTTCCCTCAAGCTGCATTGAAACGAACATATTGCACTGGGTACAACACAGCAGCTAGCGAGGGGTGGAGGGTGGGGGAATCTTCGCATTTTAGATTCCCAGACAGTAAAATCAGCATCTCCACTCCACTGACGTAATCTCAGGGAAACGGCACTCCAAGGAACTGTTCTTGGTGGCGATCAGGGGCTGTGCTAAGAAAAGAAATAAAATGGATCCAAAACTGACGCTGGAACTGAAAAATATTCAGAAGGCTGCAGGTGAGGGGAGCAATTTCAATCTCCCAGGAACCACTTTATGAACATTCCCTGACAAACCAGCAATCCAGCAGCTATCCTGGGGCAAAAGAACTTCGAACCAAGACGCACGTGTGAAAATGCTGAACTGCAATGGATCAAGAGGTTGCAGATTGAATGGAGAAAAGTTGTTTTTAGCAGATTTTATATGTTAATTGGCTTACCGACGCCAGGATGCCTGTGTTATCAACAACTGTTTTGTGAATTACCATTGTATGTTACATAAGGGTCACTGTCTGTGCTTGGCTGCATTTCATTTCCTTCTCTGACCTCCCTGTTGACACTTTCCATCCAGGCACTCAAGGGAGGGTGGAGAGAGGCTGGAGAGGGGCATGGCCCATGGAGAGGGCCAAACAGAGAGCACACGGGGGCCACATCAGACTCCTGGGCCTGAGGTTTCCCTGATCTAACTCAGAATCCTGTTTCCAGCATTAGCTGGTTCAAAAACAGGGAATAAACACTCAGAATAGCCAACCCTTGCTTGGCTTTCAGCATCGGTTATTTGGAGATATACTTTGCTTGTACAAGGAGATTCCACTTTGCTACTGCAATAGATAAAGGTAAAGGTAAAGGGACCCCTGACTATTAGGTCCAGTCGTGGCTGACCCTGGGGTTGCAGCGCTCATCTCACTTTATTGGCTGAGAGAGCCGGAGTACAGCTTCTGGGTCATGTGGCCAGCATGACTAAGTCGCTTCTGGCGAACCAGAGCAGCACATGGAAACGCCGTTTACCTTCCCGCCGGAGCGGTACCTATTTATCTACTTGCACTTGGATGTGCTTTCAAACTGCTAGGTTGGCAGGAGCAGGGACCGAGCAATGGGAACTCACCCCATTGCAGGGATTCGAACCGCCGATCTTCTGATCGGCAAGTCCTAGGCTCTGTGGTTTAACCCACAGCACCACCCGTGTCCCTGCAATAGATAGCTATCAGTAAATGAATTTCCCATGAATTTGTCTTGTCCTTTTTTAAAAAAGTAAACACACATAACTAATCCATCACCACTAGTGACAGTGATAAGGCAATTTTAAGTGTGATAGTTTTGAACTATTTGCCCCACTCCCACATTTTGCACAGTACAGCTTAATTGTGTGAAAAATGTCTCCAAGTTTCCACATTTGCCCTGCAAGTGGTGAACCAGCGAATATGTCCCTTTGCTCTTTGTAGTTTTTGGAGTTTGGCACTCCTGGAGAAGCCTGGTCCTGCCTTAAGCTAGGACAGGTGGGGAATGGGTGGACTGACGGATTCATGAAACAGAATCCTGACCCTCTGAGTGCCCTGGAATTAAAGTGCTCCAGAAAACTATTTCAGGCTTTAATTGGGGAACTTACTGATTTTGGTAGAGTTGAACAGCTGACTGGCAGTGGGCCTCAGATGACAGAATGCTCTTTCCTGAGGCTTTTACCTCTTCAGACAAGTAGATTGTGCTTTTTCACTTTTTCCAATCAGGTTTTGCCATTTGAGAAAAGTGGCTTTTTAAAAATCCACTGTGGGCATTATGGGCATGGAAGCCACAGGGTGGCTGGGTGGTAGAATGACCCTCTCTTGGCGCCTCTTCCCTGAGCTGCTCTTAGCTCAGGGGTCAGCCAACTTCTTGTTTTCCTTGGGGACAGTGAGAGCAGTGCTTTTTTCCCTAAAAAAAAACAAATAAATGTTTAGGGGCACTCTGATTTTCCTACTCATATTGAAATACTGCCCCTCAATGAGGCCAGACTTAAGATACACAAAATGTTTAGGGGTGTGCATCCCCCTGCGTCCCCCCAGAAAAAAAGGTCTGCCTGAGAGTAATGTGTTACAGCAATCACATGCTGGTGATAGATGAATTCCAAAGTGGGTCAGGTCATCCATTTATCTTCCCCACACCGCCACCTACCTCCTCTCTTTCTAAGGCCTCATTCACACCATACATTTAAAGTGATCCCCCTTTAAACAGTCATGGCTCCCACTCCCCCCCAAAAGGGAGCTGTAGTTTGCTGGAGGTGCTGAGAGTTGGTAAAGGTAAAGGGACCCCTGACCATTAGGTCCAGTCGTGGCCGACTCTGGGGTTGCGGCGCTCATCTCGCTTTACTGGCCGGCCAGCATGACTAAGCCGCTTCTGGCGAACCAGAGCAGCGCACAGAAACGCCGTTTACCTTCCTGCCGGAGCCGTACCTATTTATCTACTTGCACTTTTACGTGCTTTCGAGCTGCTAGGTTGGCAGGAGCAGGGACTGAGCAATGGGAGCTCACCCCATCGCAGGGATTTGAACCGCCAACCTTCTGATCGGCAAGCCCTAGGCTCTGTGGTTTAACCCACAGCGCCACCCGTGTACCAACTGAGAGTTGGTATGAGATCCCTATTCCCTCCCACAGCTATAAATCTCTCTTCCTAGGGAACTCAGGGGCACCATTTTCAAGGAGGGGGCCAGGCTCCTCTAATATTCTGTAGCGGACCCCGATGAGCCTTCCTGTGGCCACTGTGGGACGTCTCACACACACACACAACACCCCCCCCCAAAGTTGGGTGGAACCTGGTCATGTGCTCTGGGAACTGTAGCTCCAGGAGGAGGGTGGGGGGAGAATGCATCCAGTATAAAAGGCCTGTTGGAAGAGGAAGGTGCCCAAAAGAAAGCAGAGCCACATGGTGCCATTTAAACAAGCAAGCAAACAAGTGAGGCTGCCCAATATACAACAGGAAGGATTTCCAGAGGGTAGGTGCCACCACAGCAAAGGGCCAATTACTACAGCAAATGCAACAGACCTCTTGATTATATGGACTTTGAAGGAGGCCCCCACCTGCAAAGTTCAGTGAGGAGTTGGGTGTATTTATTCTGATTGATTTAGCTTTACATTTATGTTCCACCATAGTGCTCGTCCCTGCCCTCCATTGGTTCAGACTGTGACTGGACCAAGGTGAGCTTCATGGCCAAATGGGACTAGAACCCCTTGTCTTCCAAGTCCTGGTCGGACACTCTAACCACTACACCACAATGGCTCTCAAATAAGGAGGTGACATAATATTTTAGGTATCTTGGTCCCAAGCTGCACAGGGCTTTGTACACTAGGACCAAAACCTCAAAGGTAGCCCAGCAGTTAAGAAATCTCAAAGTTTAAACGTTTCCTTTACAAATTCAGCTAGTAAAAAACAACAACCATGTTATATATTGCAAAAGAGAGAGAGAGACGTTTTATTACAACAAGAATATGTAAATGTAAAACTATACAACATTGCACTCTTGCAAACCCTATAAAATCCGAATGGCTATTGAAACATACAAATATGTGTGTGCAAACATATTTGGACATTGAGTCCTTTTCAGCTCCCAGATAACGCCTTAGACCAGCAGTTCCCAAACATTTATCACCACAGGCCACCTGAAAATTGCTGTGAGGTCTTGGCGAACCACTTAATGATTTCCCTGCCTATTGTAGCCTTTGCAATGTGCACTGTGCTAGATGCTGGGAGATTTTAAATCACATTCTTATTGCTTCTTTTATTTCTTATGCATTGCATCTTATTTTATTACAGTTTGCATTCCAAATGGCACTACAATAAATGCAATATAAAACATGAAAGATGCAACCAGAGCACAATTAAAAGTCAATATATTTAATGCAGACTTGCCAAGGACCACCTGAATGAAGCTCTCAGACCACAAGTGGTCCACGGTCCGCTGTGTATGTTTTGCTGCCCGCGTTGGTCAATCTGCCTGCCCAAGGGTCACAACGTTAGGACCGGCTCCTTCGCATCGCTGGCCCAGCGCCTCCAGCTTCACAGAATCACCCTTTGTTGGGAGGCGGGCAGAGGGCACATGCTGGAACCTAAGGAGGCATTCGCCGCACGGCTGGCGTTGACGCTCGCCAAGAACCAATGGCCATTTGGGGGGGGGAGTGGAGTGGAGATTGGAATTCTAAGCACAAGTGTGAGCAACTTTGTTTTTCTAATCCGGCCGGGTTCAAAGTGGATGGGCTCGCGTTGGGCACAGCTGCGGCTGTCTGAACTCAAACAGGTGACGGGTGCAGCTGTCTTCCTTTTCAACCGCTCCAAAAGACGGAAAGTGTGTGTGGATTTCACTATTTCCTCACTGCATCGCTCATTAACCCCCGAGAGTCCTCAACGCCATGCTTCCTAGACTCCAGAACCCCTTGTCCTGGATCAGGGCCCTACTACTTTCCCCAAGAGAAGCACTGACGTGCTTTCTTATATTCTTCCCTGAAAAGCGATTTCATCTGTGTTTGTTTCTGTCCGTTTCTGCCTAGTAAAGCAAAGCAAAAAAGGAAAAGGAAAATGGGGAAAAAAATAAGAGTACATTCCAGTGGTTTGAATTTGTGTCTGGCCGATTGCTTAAGCCATTCCTGAGCATCAGAAAGACCCAAGAGGAAATTGTTGACCTTCGGAGTGAAGTGGGGTGTGTTAAAGGTCACTGCCCTTTCTCTACAATGTCTTCCACAGATCAGCAAAGGAGAAGGCACCTGTTCCTGTAGGCTCTAACCACAGAGATGAAGTTGAGAAGACACCAGGACATGGGAACATTTTGTAATTTGTTCCCATAGCCCAGTATCTTCTCAGCTTCTATCTTCCATGCTTCTTCCCACAGCCTTGGAAAGCTCTGACCGAGCACCTTGAAGCTTGCTGGAAAGAAGGCTGAGAATGGGCTCCAAGGAGACAGTTCCTCCGCTGAATTTTGCTTTGCAGGTTTGAATCTTCCTTCTGCAAGTTGGGAAGGGACATAGCTTCTGCTTTCCATGCAGAACATCCCTGGCTCATTGCACAGCGATGGGAAGTTGGAAACTAATAAAGAAGCTTCTGCACTTGGTTTTCCCCAGCTGTCCTTTTATAGAACCGTTATTTGCAATACTCATAGAGTTCAGGTGGGCAGAGTGCTCTTGTGCTCAGGTCTTGCTGAGGGCACCTGACTGGCTCTTGTGAGAACAGGAGGCTAGACTAGATGGGCCACTGGCTTGATCCAGGAGACAGGGTTCTTCCGATGTTCTTAAATCCAAACAAGCATGCATTGCAGCCAAGAGACAAAATGAGAGGAGGGCTACGTAGACATGGGCTTTTCTGAGTTGCTGGCCTCAGAGATAGATGGATGAGTGGAGGATGGACTGAAACCCCTCTCCCCGTCCTCTCCTGCATAACTTGATGGGTTTGTTAGCAAACAACTAAGGATGGATTAATCTCAATTTCTTCACCACATTTTGGCATCAGTTTGCTATTTATTTTTTAATTCCTGGTGAAAATTTGCCTGCATTTTGTTGAAAATTTCTCTTAATACGACCATTTTCGCAAGCCATTGCCCGTTAACATGATGCATCTTTGCATGTTATTTCCTCCAATATCTGCATTTAAATGCACATTCCCCCCCTGACATGTGGATACTTGTGCACGGTTTCTGATCGGAGGACCCAATTCAGAGCAGACCTTTTGAAAGGTAGCTCGATTTTGGACCATTCAAGGAAGAGTTAATTTGGAAGCTTGGTGTTCAACTGTGAACCAAATCAAATTCTTCTCCCTCCCTTGTGAATATGTCAGGATTTGACCAATGCAGATGTCAAAGATTCCAGCAGGTAAACCTGCAAGGGACCCCCTCCCAAAAAAGCATGAAGTTTTTGATTTGGATCAGCCTTGGGATATCATGTATGGATAGGAAATCCATCAGGCATCTGGGCATTTTAATATTTTCACAGTCAATCGTTGTTTGAGGCTTCAGTCATCTTTGGGTATAACACTCCCTTGATTCCTCCTGGTTGCTGCTGTTCAACTGTTGCTCGTGTGTCCCCCCCCCCAGTCCATGCAGCTGCAAAGATGACGTTGAAAGGACCAGCTTACTGATTATTTGTTTCTGGAGTTGCATAATTCCCCCCGCCTTCCTTGGCAGGCGTTCATCTCGATAAAAGAAACTAAACCGGGGGGGGGGGATTGGAAGCCTGTTTGAAAAGGAGCAACAAGTGTTCTGTTTTAAAAAAAAGAAAAAGTTCGCCCCCCCTTCCCAGAAATGGAGCATGGGCAGCTGTCCCTTTAAATATTAATCAGTGCCTCATTGAGATGCAAATATGTTAATGCCAAATAACACGGCTGCAGCTGCAGGGAATGGGCAACGGTCGGAGCTGACCTTCTTCTGGAACTGGAATAATGGTACAGGTGCAGGACGACAGCACAACCTTTCTCTTAATAAGGCAATTTGTGTGCCTCTGCCTTTCAAGGGGAGGGGTGAGAGACGCTGGGGAAGGGGCAACTATCTTGCGGCTAAAGCAAGGTGCTAATCTTACAATAGCTGGGTTGAAGGCACAGTCGACACAGGGCATCTTTGGTTCCTCGCCCCGAGGCTTGGCTAATCAGAATGGAGATCTCCCCTGCCCCACAGCCCCACGAATCAGCTGGACTCTGGCCAGGACCCAACCATAAAGTATTACTTGTTATGTTTCCAAGATAGCATGCAAACAGGAAGAGCAGGGCAGCCCCAGAAACAAAGCGGGGACCAGAGAGCAATTGCCTGCCCAATTAACTTGATGGTTTTCTCTGCTCTTGTGAAATGCTCAGATGTCCCAATGGGAAGCCTGCAAGCAGCACCGGAGGACAACAGCGCCCACTCCTCCTGTGCTTTCCAGCAACTGGATTCAGAGCCACGGTGCCTCCAACAGAGGAGGCAGAACAGGGACATCATAGCTAGTAGCCAGGGATAGTCTTCCTCTCCACCAATGTGTCCAATCATCTTTCAAAGCCATCCAAGTTGGTGGCCACCACTGCCCCTTGTGGGATTGAGTTCCACAGTTTAACCAAGGGCCTTCTTTGGTCTGCTGGTAGCAGATCACAGTTGATCAGCAGCTTCCTGTGCTGCCAAGGTGACAAGGTCCTGCACACTTCCTGCCCCTTCTGCTTCCAGCTCTGGCTGTCATGCTTTAAGGAGGACATCGACCAATGAGCATGTTCAGAGGGGTGCGATGAGGATTGTGGGGGTTCTTGAAGGCAAAGGCCACGAGGAACAGCTGGATGAGCTGGGTATTTTGAGTCTGGAGGGTCCAGGAGAGACATGAGAGCTATCTTCACATATCGGAAGAGCTGTCACAAAAGTAGTGGTGGAGCAGATGCAATTTCTGTTAGGGGAAGGGCCAGAGTTCAGTCACAGAGCACCTGCTTCTTATATTCACTTCTCCACATTTTCACATCTGTTTGCAGTTGTTTTTTTAAAAAAGAAGAAATGCCCTCATGAAAATTTATGTAAATTGAATTTTTGTATGCAATTTTGCCCAATATACACATTTTTTTGCAAAGCAATTCCCCCATATGCAATGCATTTTTGTGTGCTATTTTCATTAATATATGCATTTCATATGCATATTTACCCCTAAGATGTGTATATTTGAACACATAACTTGGCTGGAGAACTGCAGTGCAAAATTCAGAGAAGTGCAAATTTCATAGACTGTCAGGGTGGTGGTGGTTCAGTTTGTGTATTGTTTTGGGAAGTGCAAATTGGGGTGGTTCACCTTTCTACGTGAATTGAATTGAATTCTGCCTCATTCCTAGTCTCATGTCATTCTCTGCCAATCATCTGGACCAGTGAGGGTGGGGCTAACACCTCACACATCCGTACCATAAAACAAACTTCAATCCCATCACTGGCCTCATTTGAATTCACTCTTAGAGAGAGCAGGGAGGGCATTTCTAGTCAACTAAGTCTGACTCAGAGTAGACCCACCGAAGTGAATGGACCTAACATTGCCATCTTCATTCATTTCAGTGAAAAGAAGCGAAACATAAGCCACATTCACACCATCCATTTAAAGCTCTAGCATACTGATTTTAAAAGTCATGGCTTTCCCCCAAAGAATTCTAGGAGCTGTAGTTTCTGAATTGTTAAAAGATCCCTCTATTCACCTCCCAGAGCTACAATTTCCAGATTTCTCTGGGGAAAGGGATTGATGGTTAAACCCCTCTGGGAATTGCAGCTCAGGAAGGGGAATAGGGGCCTCTTAACAACTCTCTGATGTTGGGAAAGATGGAACCTGATGTTGGGAAAGGTGGAGGGCACAAGGAGAAGGGGACGACAGAGGACGAGGTGGTTGGACAATGTTCTCGAAGCTACAAACATGAGTCTGACCAAACTGCGGGAGGCAGTGGAAGACAGGAGTGCCTGGCATGCTCTGGTCCATGGGGTCACGAAGAGTCAGACACGACTAAACAACACAACAACAACAACTCTCAGCACCCTCAATGAACTACAGCTCCCAGGATTCTTTGGGGGGGAACCATGACTATTTAAAGTGGTATCATAGTGCTTTAAATGTATGCTGTGAGTTGAATTCTACCCAGAGTGATTATATTTTTACTAGCTTTTGGAACTCCGGAAGCTGTTGCGATTCTCTTGAAGCAAGGTGTGTGAGACGGTGGTTCTGGGAAATTAAACATTTCATTATCTGTTCAGCAAATGAATAACTTTGCCCTGGACACCTAAGTACCAGGCAAAGGCAGCTGCAACGTCCTTGTCCGCCCCCCCCTTCTTTTTAAAAAGAAATCACAGAGACGGTCCTGCAGATGGCTCCTCCATCAACAAGTGCTGCAGCTGCGTGGCATCACAGCCCCTCCGCGTACAAGCCGTGTGCGAGAATGCGGACGGATGAATTGGAGAGAGGAAGAAGGGGTGGGGGTTGGAGATGCAACATGGAGGGAAGAGAAGAGACAGATAAAGAAAGACAAGGAGCAGACACCCTTCCCTATACTTGGGGAGGTGGGGGGAATTCTGTCCAGTTTGCAATTAAAGGCAAGCTTCCAAATCTGCACACTTGGAAACAATAAGCAAATTAAGTCTGGAAATAATAAATCACACGGCACCTTCCATGTTCACTCAATGGCAGCCCAGTCCATTCAGACATCTCAAGTCACAGATTCGCAAACTCTACCAGAAGCAATCTCATTCACTGACAAAGCCCCCAACTACTTGGGTCCAAGGGATCTCAGGAATTGTCTGAGCCTTCTATTCCAGCTCAGTCACTGACATCATTTGCATGAGTGTCTCTGGTTGTTCCTTGAGTAGCTGAGGCTTGTTTGGCAACGATGAGAAACCAAGTCTTTAGTGCCATTTGCCCAGTCCTGTGGAACTCCCTGCCAATAGAGATTCCGCCTTCTGCGGCAACTTTTAAATGCCTGCTGAAAACCTTTCTATTCTTTCCGGCTTATGCAGCCAAGTAAGAACATATCCTTCCACAATGGTTTATTGATGTGTGTTTTTAACTTCTTATGGTTTTCATTGTACGGTTTTAGGTTTTTTGTTGCCGTAAGCTCCTTTGATTCTTTTTATGACACAGCAGTATGCAATATTTTTATAGATAAGTATAAATAAATAAATTTCAGCAGAAAATAATGATAAAGGATAAGCTGTGCCTCACTGGAGGGAATTGTCTCTCCTGGGAACTTGATTAGATATTTGTTCTAAACTCGTCTTGCTTTATTTTGTAGGAATCCATGCATCGTGTCCCAGAGTATTCAGGCGCTGAGCAATCAAATTAATCATTATCATCCTCTACGGCCAATTACAAACATGCATCAGCTTCCCATCGGGGCACTCATGTGACCCCCAAGCCAAGGAGATAAGCAACTATACAATCTTTAGAAGACATCTGAAGGCAGCCCTGTATTGGGAAGTTGCTCTAGTTATAATGGAGTTAGATGAAACCCTTTATTTCCACCCCTTGTTTGGTTGGGCTTCCAGTCAGAGAGCTGGAGATCTTGACCTTCCTTCTTTCTTCTCTGTTGGCCATCTGGCAAAAGTACCTGCAAGACGGTCACAATCCCTTTCCTTCATACACTTGTCTTTGGCTGACTTGTAGGGAACCAGACAGGGTGGGTTAGGGAGGAGGGAAAATAGAAATGCAATGAGACTTTGCACTAGACTAGCACTTAATAAATGCTAGCATGAATTAGGAAACTCCAGCATCTTACTGTAGGGTTGCTGAGACAGGCTAGTTCTTGAAACTGTTATGGACTATCCCAGATGGGTTTTCATGGAACGCCAGATGGGAAATATATTCAAGCATTGTAATATATACAAATTATTTAATGCTTCTAGCACCAGCCCCCCAACCATGGGTTATTACAAATCTTTACTGCTACAATCAGCAAATATATCATCGAGGTATATAAAATGTACATATTATAAACACTTGTGAGTATCAGGTCAGATGCACTGATATTGTCTAAAATAATAGACATATTTTATTTCTATAACTAGAGAATAACCTTCTGGGGAATTTCAATAGAAGCATGTTCTTCATACAGTTTCCATCAGCCCCAGCAACTGTGATTACTGAATGTTGTACCCCTAAACATCTGGAGGGCTATAGGTTGGTCTATAGACAAAACAACTTCTTTGTTTGTGGAAGCGGAGCAAAGTTTTCCTTTGGAGTGACTTTCTGGATCTTATCAGCAAGTCTGGGTTACGCTTTTGCCCTTCTGACATGGCCTAATTGTGCTTTAACCTCAACCAACAACTTTGTGAAATGGGTTGATACGAGAGCTGCTTAAGGTGACCACGGCTTTCACTTCCTCCTCAGATAGGCTGCTTCATAATCTGTTGCCTATTTGCTATTGTTGCTAACTGCTTCCAGGCCACATCAATTGAGCACAATCATTTCCTCCATGCAGGCGCAGAAGTCTCAGTGATGTTATCCTTGGCTATTAAAGAGCCGAGTGCCCAGGGAAAGCCAAGATGGGAATTGTGCAATTTTACATACCTAAACAGGCTGGTGCAGAAGGGCCAGTGGGGGCTCTCCTCTCTTCCATTTTTGTATCAGGCTAGCCCATATTTTTTGTTCTCAGGCTACCTATGTGTAAGTGGGCAATTTGGCTCGATTTGCTGGGGGACAAGAAGTAATGCTTTTGAAAAGTATTAGGCATGAATGCTTCCGAATACCAGTTGCTGGAAACCTCAGGCATCTTGTTGGCCACTGTGAGAACAGGATGCTTGATCCTAGATGGCTTGATCCAGGAGGGCTCTTCTTAAATTCTTACCTTCCAGGTGGGCCTTGAGAATTCATTAAGAGGCTCCCCCACCTTCCCTCCCATTTTGCACTGCGTTAATGGCTCATCCACTCACTAGTTCTCTGTTAGCAGGACCTTACAGGATAGAACAGTGCTCTGTGCTTAAAGACAAGAACTCTGCATCAAGTAATCCTACGGACATTGAGCGTCAAAGGCCAACACCCTCAAACTGCTACTGAAAACATCAGAAGACCATCAGATCAAAGATGGCCCAATTGGAAGTCCACAAGCAGGACCTGAGCACACCAGCACTGTCCTCACGTCTGATACCCAGAAACTAGCACAAAGAGGCATTTGGAGGTTCTATTTACAAGCAAGTGGTATACAAATTTTGCTAAAAACAACCCATCGATATATTTTTCATCAAAAGGCTGAGCACACCTCGACTGCCATTTTTATCTGTTCCACCCAGTTCTTCAGAATCTGCTTCCTTTCCCTAATCTCCCGTCTCCAAGCTCCTCTGCCATGCGTAGCTTGTCCCAAACATCTTTATCTACCCAGACACATTCTGGAGGGTGTGGGACGGACAGGGAGGCCAATATTACTTTCTTCAACAAAGCGATGAGGGTTTGGGAAGAGACAAAAAAAAATCCCCCTGAGTTTACAAGAGACCAGGGAGGAGAGGAAGAGCCTATGTTTTTACAGCCTTCGCTCCACTGTTTGGAGAATGATCACTATTTGTCTGGAATGCTTCCGGTTCTTTGCCTGCTTGGGAGTCTCTTCTCTTTCGTTCTCCCCGCAACAACCCCCCCCCCAACCTCTTTTCCTCCTGGGCCAGAGAGAACCAGGAGACAGGACAAAACACAACACTTCACAGCTGTGCGTCTCCTTCCTCCAGGACCCGGAGTTCACTGGCAATGCTAATTGGTTTTGCAGAAGCCATCAAGACGAACTGTCTCTGAATGCCTCTGAACGGATGATACTCCTAGCCGGAGAGGGACTCTGCAAAGCCCCACACATCTGAGTTGCTTTTCAGACCCTGAGGTGCAAAAGTCATGGTCACATATCCCTGCACTTGAAAATACAAAAATACAGCCCTTGTAAATGGGGTCTGCTAGAATTCAGACCTATTTGTTTGTAAAATCAGAGCTTTGAGCAGGGCAAGCCTGGGGAGCTTTTTTCAGCCTGAGGGTTGCATTCCCATAAGGGCATTCTTTGAGGGTGAGGGACGATGACGGGACATGTCACTGGTGGGCGGTGTCAGAGGCAAAAGTGAGCCGGCCAACCAATGTGAACTTTACCTCTGTACAGTAGTTATCTTCTAGATACATACACCAATCCATTAGGGCAAGCAAAAGTCATGACCAGAGTTCTAAAGACACATTCCAGCCAGGCAAAAACACCCAAGGAAGGTGATAAGCAAGGCTGGTGAGGGGTTGGAAGGCGCTTATTATTATTATTATTATTATTATTATTATTATTATTATTATATCTTTTGCAGGCCTGGATGAAGGAATGTTTATGTCTGTATATATACCTACAACCTTTTGCATAGCCAGAATGTAATATTGTGTTCTAATCTTGTATATTTTAATTGTTGAAACCCTTAGGCTGAAGGGTAATAATTTGTATAATAATAATAATAATAATAATAATAATAATAATAATAATGGACGTGGGTGGCACTGTGGGTTAAACCACAGAGCCTAGGACTTGCCGAACAGAAGGTCGGTGGTTCGATCCCCGCAACGGAGTGAACTCCCGTTGCTCGGTCCCTGCTCCTGCCAACCTAGCAGTTCGAAAGCACGTCAAGTGCAAGTAGATAAATAGGTACCACTCCGGCGGGGAGGTAAACGGCATTTCCGTGTGCTGCTCTGGTTCGCCAGAAGCGGCTTAATCATGCTGGCCACATGACCCGGAAGCTGTACTCTGGCTCTCTCGGCCAATAAAGCAAGATGAGCGCTGCAACCCCAGAGTCGTCCGTGACTGGACTTAATGGTCAGGGGTCCCTTTACCTTTAATAATAATAATAATAATAATAATAATAATAATAATAATAATGTGCTTGCCGTAAGAGCCACATCCACTGCTGTGCCCACTTGCCTCTGGCCCAGGCATCTGGTTGGCCCCTGTGAGAACAAGATGCTGGACAAAATGGGTCACTGGCCTGATCCTGCAGGGCTCATCTTATTGTCTTAGGTTTTACGTTATGACTCATAATTCGACACTGAGTGCCTACCATTTGACTAACCAACTGGGGTAACAACACTAAAATCTAGTTGGTTATATAATTAGAAAATTAAAGAAATCCAAGCAAGCAAGGCTGCGAGAATAAGAGGCTGAGATACATCTGTCTACAGAGCCTTATCCATTTTACTGTAAAATGCTGAACATGAGAAAAAGGCAGACGCAACATTTTAAAAAATAAGTAGGGTTTTCAAAGTCAATGGTTCTTGGTCACGGTCTCTTCATTTGTTTGCTTAACCGTCTTGCTTGGGTTGGGGCCAGTTTCGAGCCTCGAAAAACTTCTTCAAGCCCTCAAGGTTGACGGGTGGGAAATAGGGCCCGATCCTCTTTCGGATCCACCACTTCCCGTCTCTGGCGTGGTTACCTCCAGGGCGGCTAAACTTGTACCTGTAGTGCTCGCCCCGAACCCACCTATAAAAAGGAACAAAACACCACAGAGTGAGGGCAGGAACCAACAAAGAAGGCAAACTTGCGATTCATATTTGCAAAATGTGCCTTTTAAAATAAATAACTAGGCCCCTACCTCTTTATTTATATTAAAAGTATATATTAAAAGTAACTGCTCTTGGGTGTTAAGGTCACCAGAGGAAACCCTCCTGGATACTGTCCAACTTTTTCTTACCTGAAATCCATAAACAAATGTTTAGGCCCCAAATATCCGAAAGACCCACCCCTTTCTCTGCAAACTCTCTCAGGTGTTATGATCTGTGGGCCTCTTGGTAGTTCCTCCTTCAGAGGTTTCATATATGATTTGCCCCTGTGGTTCTTAGTTGTCTTAACCAATAACATTGTTAACCTTACATGGGGTCGCAGTACTGCTTGGTTTTGAATGTGGGATTTGTTTTGTATTTCTTAGACAGGGCTCCTTTTTTGTCAGGATCTGTACACTGCTTAGAGGGTTCTGCTGAAGAACGAAGCAGTATATAAAATAAATGAGCAAGTAAGACTAATAGCTGTAGTTCCAAATGGCTGTGGCTGATGGGAGTTGTAGTCCACAATGGCCATGTGCGTTCAAGCCCAAAACATCTGGACGGCACCCGGTTGGTGAAGGCTGCCCTCACATAAGCATCTATTTCGTTCTCCAAAACAAGAGGACAACTGGCAAGGAGAGGGTGAAGGGCCAGCTTATTTGACCCCGGAACCTCAACAGAAGCAACGTCCATGTGTTCCTTAAGCCGTAGTGTGGGGATCTGCAGGAATGACTACTTGGGAGGCTGAGAATGCATGAGAGAGAGAGAGAGAGAGAGAGAGAGAGAGAGAGAGAGAGAGAGAATTCCCAAGAGAAATGAAAAGGCCCATATGGAAAACAGCATTTGGGGAAGGGATACGAGCAATGTGAGAGTTGGAGAAGAAAGGGGAAAGAAACCATTGTGGGGTGAGGCTGCCTTCTCCCTGCTTACTATCCAAAAGCACACTCTGACAAGGCTGCGCCGAGCAGGCCGGTGCTTCGGAGACGCCACCACACCATGTTGCTTTGCTGGAGAAGTTAATAAAATAACCCACCTTATAAACATGTCAGCATCACATCAGTGCTCATTGGGAATGTCCTCGCTTCGCTACTCAAATACAAAAACAGCCACTGAGTTGGGCAGGAAGGTGGAGCAGCTGCCTTTCCCTCTGCTCCATCCCCTCCGCCGAACACTAGATCCTCAGGGATGTTATACAGCTGTAGCTGAGGAGTCCCTGTGGCTAAATAACAAGAACCCTTTACACATTCGCAACACCTTGCTAAACCTTGAGCGAATGGACTCTTGTTTAGTAAGGTGTTTTGTTTTGTTTTGCGAAGGAGATATATACGCGCAAACCTTTTTTTTTTTAATGGTGCTCTTGCACATCACCTTTCAAGTCCTCTGCTAGCTGCTGGGGTGTCACGGAATGTTCACAAACATTCCAACTTCTCTGGGCAAAAGAACCAGCGGCATTTGGCATGCAGTGTTGACAAACAGTGCAGATCTGGAGCAGAAGTGGAAGGTCAGTCTGGGCAGGAGGGAGAACAGAAGGAGAAAAGCAAAGGGTGCAAAATGATACGCAGGATCCTCGGGCCGGCAGGAATTGTGCAAAGTTGGATGGTGACGAGGAAGAGGAAGGAGGAGTCAGAGGGACGTTTGCTAAGGAAGTGCAGGAAGGAGGTTATGAAGCTGAGACTTGACAAAATGGTCAGTGCTTGGGGGGGGGGGGAAACAGCCCACCACCAAATCACAGGGAAAGGCAGTCTGTTGGGAGGAAGTGAGTAGACAGGCAAAGGAGCTGTTCAATATGAGGAAATGTGGGCTGTGCATGTGTGCATATTAGGAGAAATTTGCTGATGGATTTTCATAAGGACTTTCAAAAACAAACCATTTGCAAACTGATGTGGAAATGTGGGGAAGTGAACTTAAGACTGGAAATAGGATAAAGTGAGAGAAACTGAAATGATCAAATACGCCTATCCGTACCTAACAACTGGTAACCAGCAGCCTCCATTGGCTGCAAGATCCTATGGGGTGTGTATGTGTCAGACACCCCAACCTACAGCCCTGGGGCACATGCCAACCCTTCACAGACACTCTGCCCTTTATGACAGGCATGGTACCTTTTTATGTTCACTGCCTGCTCCCCAGTTTTGCCTTGGGATTGCCACTCAATCTATTGATGGTGGTTTTGCTGCTGAAAGCTTCTGCTGCTCTCTAATTGAGTTTGTTCCATAGATTATTCTGGGGCTTTGTTCTAGTTACTGATTTAATTCTCATTCATATATATATATATATATATATATATATATATATATATATAAAATTACCAGTGCCAGAGCGCATGGAAATGCTGTTTACCTTCCCACCACAGCAGTACCTATTTACTTGCACTAGTGTGCTTTCGAACTGCGAGGTTGGCAGGAGCTGAGACAGAGCAATGGGAGCTCACCCCGTTGTGCGTGGTGACTTTCTGATCAGCAAGCCCAAGAGGCTCCTTGATTCAGACCACAGGGACACCCGTGTCCCTGGATATATAAATATATATTTCATATCTTTATAGAATCATAAATCTGTAGAGTTAGAAGGGATTGCAAGGGTCATCTAGTCCAACCCCTGCAATGCAGGAATCTTTTGCACATTGTAGGGCTTGAACCCTGAGATTCTTATGCTCTACCAGTTGAACTATCCCACTCCCTAAGTGGCTAACGAAAGTAACAAATAAATGCATAACAAAGAATGGAACGGGAAAGTTGGAGTAGAGCATCTTACAAAACTACAACCCAATTCAATAGAAGCCAATATAATAAAATAAAAAGCAGCACATTTAAGAATCAAGGATACTTCCCCTCTTGATCGCCCTTCCCTCTTGCCAAGGCACATCCTGAAATGAAGCTTTTATGCCATGCTTTTATGCCTTAAAAAAAAAATTAAGTCGCTTGGAGACTCCTTATGTGTCAAGCAGCCATTAAAGTGACTGACTGAAGTCTCTACTTAGCTGTCCCTGACAAATCTGTATTCCAAGCCAATAACCTGCTTCTCTTGCAGCTGCTTTTTTTAAGAGGAACAGTACTTCTCTTCTCTTCTCCCTGTCAACACGCATGTGCGTGCGTGCACATGCACACACACACACACTCCTTCCAAACCCAGGGACCGAAGTGTTAGTCCCACCGTGTTTACTTTTCAGAAGCACAATATTTCCTGCTAATAATTAAAGCATTACTGCCTCTTGACATTTCCCAGGTCCAGCCAGCTTTGCAAGCCAGGCAGGCTGCTTCATGGGATGCTATGGTTTCAGGCACTGTGCTGCTCCCTGCCTGGGGAACACCCCCACCCAAATTCCAAAGTGAGAAAACACAGCCATCTTATGGAGCATCCTAGCTTTCTGGAAAACCGCTGAGCTTTTGGTGACATCTTTCCCCATTCAACTCACTTTATTGCTGGTTTGGCAATTTGCTTTTGGTGACACAAGGTGTGTTTTCAGCTGCTCCTAAATCCCACTGATTGGATTTCACTGCTGAAACTGGGGTGATGGTGGTGTTTAGTGGAAGAGCATCTGCTCTGCTTATGAATGTCCTGGCTTGGGAGAGACTCCCTGCCTGAAACTTTGTAGAGTTAGATGGGTGAATGGTTTGACGCAGCAGAAGGCAGCTTCTCTTAGTTCTATATTCAAAGTCATGAGGACTGGAATCTTGCTTTATTTCTAATGAAACAGCCATAGAGCATCAGTGGTAGAGCATCTGCATTGCATGCAGAAGGCCCCAGGTTCAATCACTTTTAATCTCCGGGTAGGACTGGAAGATATGGGACACAGGTGGCGCTGTGGGTTAAACTACAGAGCATAGGACTTGCCGATCAGAAGGTAGGCGGTTCGAATCCCCGTGACGGGGTGAGCTCCCGTTGTTCGGTCCCTGCTCCTGCCAACCTAGCAGTTCGAAAGCACATCAAAGTGCAAGTAGATAAATAGCGGGAAGGTAAACGGTGTTTCCGTGCGCTGCTCTGGTTCTCCAGAAGCGGCTTAGTCATGCTGGCCACATGACCCGGAAGTGTACGCCGGCTCCCTTGGCCAGTAAAGCGAGATGAGCGCCACAACCCCAGAGTCGGTCATGACTGGACCTAATGGTCAGGGGTCCCTTTACTGGGACTGGGAGATACTCCCTGTCTGAAATCCAGGAGAACCACTGCCAGTCAGTGTAGACAATACTGAGCAAGATGGACCAGTGGTCTTAGTTGCTAGAAGGCAGCTTCCTTGGTTCTTATTTCTGCCATGCCTCGAATCCTGCATTCAGAAAGGCCCGGCTGGAGAAGGGCAGGCCACAGCTCCCCACTTTGCCTTGCCAAGGCCTAAGCGCCATTTGTTTCCACATCAACATTCCGCAATTTCCTTCTCAAGCCCGGGAGCAGCTGTGCGGCTGAGATGCAACCAGCTATCTGCCTGCGATGACATCTCCCAACTGTGAAAGTGTTAAAAATTAGCAGCAATATTTGAGCTGTTATGGCCAGGGTCTAAATCTTCCAGACAGCTGTAATTAGTTGCAGAGGCTGCAGCTGTCCCTCTGGAACAGATGAGATGGTTTTGGAGGGGAAACCCAAGCACACAATCTCTCTTTCTCATACATACACACACACACACACAACTGGCAAGACTGCGAAAATGTTACCCTACTTTCAATGCTAGGCTCTCTTACAGAAATGACAAATTGAGGGGGTTCATGGGAAGTATCAACGCTCATGGTACAATGACGCTGAAATGTCACTCTGTCCGACACGGAATGGTCATTGTCAAGAGACATCAAACTGCAGGAGGGCAATGCATGCCTGGAAACAAAAGTCTTTAGAACTTGTCAGTGGAGTAGATTGATTGCAGTATGTCAAACTCATGACACACCAGGCGATAGGCTTACCACATTCTGCTCATTGCTCATGTGGCTGACCATTGAGCTGTGGCCCCCCTCGATTCTCATGGGTGGGGGAGACCTCGAGGAAAAGTTGGTGCTAACTGCTGCCCTCCTTACGATTCCGCTGGGATTTGTTTCCAAGCAAGCAAATTTAGGTTTGGGGCACAAGGAGAGTAGGCTGTTGACTTTCAAGCTAATGTTCTGTGACACTGGAAAAAACCAGTATCAATCTCTTTCCTAATTGAAATGTAATTGTCCTTTCTCACTTAAGCAAAACCACATTCATGTGGCTGCAACCGCCTCCTGCAACAGCGAGCTAAATCACTTCTTAATTTTCTTAGCTGAAACCTCCAGCATTTCAGATTTATGGTGGCCAAATATTTTACAAACCATTGGCTGGGTCCTGATATTTCGCGTGTGGACATTTTGCAAACTTCACTTTGCTTGAAGTCAAGTTTCACACTCAATTAGGTTGCTCCCAACTCCACAATGGCGTCATTAAAAATAATAAAAAAATAGTAATAACCAAGTCACCTGCTTTTCATTCCATATTTATCACACTGGCTGCAACAACAACTCCCCCTCCCCCCTCCCTCGCAAGTGTAACATAAAAAAGGCCAAACAACCCCCTGCCTCCTTTGCTCTAAAGCTTTTCATTTTGAAGGCATTAACTCACTTGGAAATTCCTTTAGCTAGTGAGAGGAGGATTTCCATTCGTGGGACAAACACAGTGGAAGTGCTGACCCAAAAGGACAATGGGAAGGTGTTTCCCCCCCCCCATCAGTTTGCCCCCAACTACAAACTATGTTATCCATTTCCATTATTTTTCTATCCCTTTGAGAAAGGGTGAAAAAAATCGTACCCATGGGGTCAGTTTCCATTGGAACATATCTCTGTTCATGAGGTAACCAGGCCAATGGCCCCTCCCTCAAACTGGTCAGGGGTGGGGATGTGTATTTCGACTGAGCACCGCTGGATAGCTCAGTAGGATAGAGCATGGTGCTGATAACACCAAGGTTGCAGGTTCAATCTCCATATGGGACAGCTGCATATTCCTACATTACAGGAGGGTTGGACTAGATGATTCTCAGGGTCCCTTCCAACTCTAGAATCCTATTGTCTCTATGTCTATATTTTCAGGCTGGAGAAGGCTACTCTGAGCATGATAACACACTGCCTCTTTTAACGATGTATGAGGATCCATCTAGTCCAACCTCCTGTTCACAGGAGGCCAACCAGGGAAGTCAGCAAGCAGGATCCCTTATTATTCACAACAATAAGGGCCATGCTACTTGCAGGGGGGGGGGGGGAGTGGCCAACAATAATCCTATATCATCACTGCATTTCCCATGGGTTAGGCTTACCTTGGTGGGGCTTTGCCCTCGAACGGATTGAAGGCTATCAGAGATAAAACTTCCTTCTCGTTGGCCAAAAGCTTCCCGGCTAAGTGGATTATCCATTCGTTTTGTTCATAAGTCTTGAAAAAGAACACATGGGAGGGGAAGAGGATGAACATAAGGAGGAGGAGGAGGAGGAGGAGGAGGAGGAGGATAATAAGTGGTCTGTCTGTCTGTCCATCTGTTCTCTATGCATTTGGACACCTCTTGGGATATTGTTGCCCAATTTGGCATAACAGTACCTAAGATGGAGGAGTGGGTCTTTGGTTATGTTAAAATACCGAATACTGGACACCACTGTGAATACTGGACACCACTGTGAATCAAGATGGCGGACCAAACCATTACTCAATCTGGCATGACAGTGCACAAGATAGACCAGGTTTTGGTCTACATTGGGGTACCACTGGACACCATTTGGAATCAAGATGGTGGGCTTTTCCAAATGGCACTGATTTATTTTTGGCAGGGGGCGTTCTTGGATTTCTTGAACTAACAACAACAAATGATCAGAACTGTCTAGATCACTTCTTATAGAAGGCTTGTAAATTGCTGCAATAAGGTAATTAAATAAGCCATGTGGATGTGCAGAACAGCCTCTGCCAATCTGGTGCTCCTGGGTGGGTGACTTTGCAGAAGCCCCAAACCTCAGGACATAAATACAGAATACACCTCCTTCACTATCAAATAAACATGGCTAGCCTCTTCACACCTAGGACTGAGGAGCCAGAAGCAATTGCTGATTTGCCATATTTCGAGGAAAGAACAGGGAATAACTTCATACTACTGTTTTACTGGTTTGATGTATTTTATTTTCAATGATATTGAGTACTGTTTTTATCCTGTACGCCATTTGCAAGATAAAAAATAATAATGTTTGCAGTCACCATTAGTCCTACACAGAGCAGACCCACCGATAATAATGGGCATGACTAACTTAGATCTATTCATTGCAGTGGGTTTACTACAAGCTAGTTGGATATAACCCAGCAAGTGATTTATAAATGTTTTCAATAAATAAATGAACAAACAAATGAAACCAAGTGAGGATTCAAACCGTGATGTCCGCGGTTCTATTCCAAGTCTCTACCCTGCATTGAGCCCCACATCCCACTGAACAAAGGCAAAACTGAAACATGTAGGGCTCAGTGAGTGGGTAAAAAAAGAATATAGCACTGCAAATTGTACCTGGAAAGCTCTCCAGACCTCCTAATGAATTTCAGGCACTGCAAAGAAGAGATCCTCCTACCCCCAGGTTTGGTTTCTGTGTTGCCCAGTCCTCTGCAGGCAGATTTTATACTAAGCAAGCAGCAGGGGACAGTGTAGGAAAACAAAATTCAGCCATCCTATCTGCATGACCATGCCGAAGTTCAGAGGGTTACTCAGCGTTTTGGGGCTATATTCCAGTTAAATATTTGTGACTCCTCTCCTCTGGGATAGGAGGATCTCAGGTGGATAGGAGACATTGGGTTCTGAGAGCAACTGAAGCTCTTATTGGAATAGTTTGGGAGAAGCCTCTTTCAAAACAGCTCTGATGACCCTTTCCATTTAAAATGGGACTCTGTGCCTCGGTCCCAAACTTTATTACGATTTCTTATTTGATATGCTTCAGGAATTATTACCCTGACTTAGAGGAAGAGCTGTAGCTCAGTGGTAGAGCGTCTGGTCCCTGGTTCAATCCCTGACAACATCTCCAACTAAGGATGGGAGAGACCCCTGCCGCCTTTGCATCTGGTCCCTCCCACATGTGGCCCCTGGAAAGCTGCCCAGGTGGGAATGCAGCCCTTGGTCTGGAAATAGAGTATACACTGGGAGGCACAAGAAGGAACCTCAAAGGTTTTTGCCATCCTGCTTCTGGGGAGTCAGATAACAGAACTTTCTTGAGGCTGCACCAGTCTTCCTGCATCTGGTGCCCTCCAGCCGTTTGGGACTACAAATCCTATCAGCCTTAGCCAGCAAAGAATCTGGGAAGTTTCCAGAGGTTGTGCCACCCTTTATTTATTTAAACCCCACGAGTAACTTGGATGGTTCCCAACAGGTGGCTTACTCCAGAAACCACAGGCAAGTCTCTTTTAAGTGTTCCTGAGCCCAACTTATTGTCCCAGGGTTAGAGGGGAAACTTTGAAATAATAATGCAGAGATAGTGGCTTTTAAAAGCCACTATCAGCATTATCAAAGGCTAGTGGTCTTCATTGTCTGAGTACTATGAGTGGGCTTAGCTATTGTCCAGAACAAAGGAGGCATGGAGTCCCTGCTGTACAGCAGTTTTGCAATCTGAACAGGATAAGAAAATCCTTACCCTATAACTCTGCATACTTCAAAAGCTCCTTCTCTGCATGCACATTTCTTTATTAAGAGGTTTTAAGGTGATGCTTGCTGGCTTTGAGTCATTGTCCTTCCAAGTTGACTTAGCTCAAGGCACACCCTGTGTTTCCAATAAATTCAGTGTATCCTCTCATAATCTACATGTCTGACGTTTCTGAGCTCTGCTCTAACAGCTCCATTCTTTTCAATGGGGATTGCAGAGGAGAGCTTCCTTGTGGGTTTCTCTATGGGCATCTCTCCAGGATAAAGCAGGATTTAAAAGCAAACAAGCCCCACAGCAACTTAGGCCAGTATTATTCCAAACAGAAGCACCCCTGGCCGGAAGATGGTGCAAACACGTTGCCTTATAAGCAGCCACTGGGATGGTCATTACATCATATGAAAAATGTATCAATTACATAACGAAAGATGCTCATGGCTCCAATGCTTCAATTCATAGAGGAGGCATCCCACTGCCTCTCTGCATGATGCTTTGGCCTTCCTCCTTTCTCACAAGGAAACACTCCCAGAAAAACAACTGATAAGAGGGAAACAACAGACTGACAACATAGGAAGCTGCCTTCTACTGAGTCATTGGTCTACCAAGCTCAATATTGTCTACACTGAATGGCAGTGGCTCTCCAGAGTTTCAGGCAGCAGTCTCTCCCAGCCCTAGATGCCATTGGGGATTGGACCTGGGGGTCTTCTGGATGCAAGACAGATGCTATAACTCAGCTATGGCCCAATCCCCAGGTCAGCTACCTTTGGCCTCAAAGGACAGGCCTCTTCTTGGGGTATAAACATGTCACAAACCTCCAATTTTAATTCAGGATCAAAAGCATATTATGGTTATTAGAAGAATAATTGGGGGTGGGGAATGTATGTTGAGGTATTTGGAAGTCACATTGATTCGTCTTCACTGTCGTGTACTCAGCATCAAATAGCTGCCTGATTTCTTCTGCAGACAAGAGGAAGACCTGCAAGTGTGTAAGCGGACTGGTCACGTCTCTGCCAGCAACAAATGAAGGACACTAATTGAGAGCTACGGCTCTCAGGGGAGGCCGAGACACTCAAAACAAAGAGTGGTTTATAAGAAGGAGAGAGAGAGAAATGAAGAGAGGATATTATATTTGGCTAATAAAATTATGGTAACAGAAGCCCTTTCTTGGGAAGCAGTGTTGCGTTATATGAAATACAATTAAAAGCACTTCTGGGGCAGCAATTAAGCAACAGTCTGCTAACAAATTGCTCCTCAGGGCCGGGCATTCCAGGACAAATCCTCAAGCGTCTGAAATTTCGGATGTGCCAGCTATTCAAACATGTGAAAAGTGAAGGGCCCTCGGTCAGCCATGACAGGCTTTGGGCCTACTCCTTTCAACAGATTGTGTGCTGCTCTGGAGGAAGTCTTGTCACTCGCCTCAAAAGGGGAAACTGTTTTCAGGAAGCCTGGACAAGAGAGTGTTGTATATCAAGCAGTGATGAGGTGTAAAGAGCAACCTGTCACGAGCCACACAATGGGATGGGAAAAGATCTGCTCCATCCACCTCCCGGCCCTGTTTGGCTTTCAGCAGCTTATCAAGTGTTGGGTTGCCTCAGGTGTTCCAGCTGGCCCCATTCAGCAGCCCACAGTACCAGTGCCATCAACCTTGAAAGTTATTCTGCAGGCTGGGATGATAATAAAGGCCTGTTGAAAATGTAAAAGGGTGTCATGGGGATATGAACACCCAAAATAGTCCTATAGGACAGGACTTCCCAAACTGTGGTCCCCGGACCAACAGTGGTCTGTGAGCTTCATTCAGGCAGTCCATGCCATGCCTGTGGATTAAGCATTCATCTTGATCTCTAACTGTATTTTATATCTTACTTATTGTACTTTAATGTATTTACAATTGGAGTTACAGGAACCACCCCACAAAATCTGGCAATAGTACCTTAAAAGTTGTCCAAATACAACTTTCCAAAATATAGAGCAGAAGAAAAAAGAAGATGGGCCTCAGTCCCACTGGTTTTGATAGTTATTTTAATTTCCAAGCCCATTTTGATTTGGGTGCTCAAAAATAAGCTGTGGCGATTCAGGTAGCTGCTTTTGAGCTGAAAAGGGGAGCTGTCGAATTGTGCCGCATCTATGGCTTCCTTCCTGAGTAGGGCATATTATTATAGAGTCTGGAGAAAGCATTGCATAGTGTGCGCATGTAACTGTGTCACTGAGCATGATCCCAAGTGAGCCTTGCATGTGGCTTTCTAGCATTTACAACCCTGAGTTCCTGCTTGTTATTTTAGTAAGTGAGAAGACTCTGTGGGTTAAAGCATCAGGGCCATTCTCCCTTCTTCAACTGCTGCTTGGCTTTTAGTTTAATGCCCTTGAAGCTTCTGATTTTTTGAGTGCCAAAATAGAGAGCAACCCCATGAGGTACTCAGATCAAGACTGATGCCCAGCAGAGTGGAGACAATGGGAAATGTGGACAACAGGGTCAGAGGGGCTGCTGTGGCTTCCAAGTGAAGCCACCATGAATACAGAAAACACTGGTCCTTCTGTGGCTACTGAGGGCTATTGATGGCTACTAGCCATGACTGCTATGCTCTGCCTCCACAGCTGAAGGCAGAAATGTTTTTGAATATCAGTTGCTGGGAGAGGGAGAAGAGTCCTTCTGTGCTCGAATCCTGCTAGCACGTTTCACACAAGCAACTTGTTGGACACTGTGAGAGAAGGATACTGGACTAGATGGGCCTGATTCAGCAGGTCCTCTTTGTTGAGATCTGCAGCTCTAATCAAAATCACTTTACACCCAATGGATGCTCTTTCAAGCAACTTTAGACTAGTGCAGGAGTAGCCAATATGGTGCCCTCTAGAGGCAGTTGGAGTGGCGAACACAAGCATGGCCAATTGTGAGGGATAATGGGGATTGTAGTCCAACAATGTTTGGGTGGCACCAGGTTGACTATCCCTGGACTAGAGCCTCATACCTGTGTTGGGCACGCACCTGGAATGCAGCAAACCACATGAGCCAGTCCAGGCGATAGTGGTATGGACTTATGAGGCAGGGTCTCCTGTGTAGGTCCCCAGGTTTACACTTGAATTCATACTCTTCCCAAATAGCAGCAGGGTCATTGGGATCCAGGCTGGATGTCCCTTGAATGATGACCTCGGTTCTGTCTTTGGTGATGCTGTGAAAAGACATGCGGAATTATTCTCTGGAGTTTCGGGAAACCCCAATCCCAAATCTGAACTTGGGCAGCCTGCAGTTGCAAGAGGAAAAAGCAGCCAGTGACTCCAAACAAGCCAGCGACTCCAAACAGAGCACAAAGGGCAAATCTCATGGGGCATGTTTCAGAGGAGCAAAGAAGAGAGAGGTTGTAGCATTCAAGCCCTGCTTTTGGGATTCCCATGAACATCTGGTGGACCACTGAAGGAAGGACCTGCTGGACTGAATATACCTTTTATTTGATCCAGCAGGGCTCCTCCTGTTAGCTGCAAGAGCTGGGAATGGAATGGCTATGTTCAGAAGCAGTTTATCTCAGACTAGTACATGCTGGGAGAAAATACTGAGGGAGATGGACTGATGTTCTGACTCAACATTTCATGAAATGGTGTATATTTGACTCACCATTGAAAAAGCCTGCAAAGATCCCATTGCACCCCTGCCCCACCCTGTTTCACCCCTTTTGGGGTCACTCCTGGGTTTGCTGTAATGTGCACATGTGCGGTTGCACACATATCAGACACGCCTAAAACGGTTGTGGCCTGTACTTAAATCACCCCTTCTAATAGAAACGGTGAGGACTAGAATCTTAGTTGAGTGGAAGAGCACATGCACAAGGCCCCCAGGTTCAACTACCAGCATCTCCACGTAGGGCTGGGAGAGACCCCTGCCTGAAACCCCGGAAAGCTGCTGCCAATCAGTGCAGACAATACTGAACTAGATGGACCAATGGTCTGACTCAGTACAAGACAGCTTTCTCTGTACTCTAAAACATCTGGAAGGCACCAAGCTGGGTGGGGCAGATGGTCCTCTGGCCTGATTCAACTAAGCCATCTCTTATTTTATTTGATCGCTGTCTTTTGGCAAAAGAGCACATTCCTTGGGTCCAGTACTGGCTGGCTGCTGCTAATGGGGACCACTTAGAATTATCCCTACCTCCAGTTCAACAGATTCCCTGCCCCAGCCAAGGACCTCCCCCTGCCCCCCCCCCCCACTGTTGCTCAGTGAGCTGAGTTATGAGAGGTGGCCCACTGCCCGATGCTTACGAACACACTGTAAATCCAGGACACCAAATTACTAATAAAAAGCCTGTTCCTACTGTGCTATTCAAAATATGTCAGCTTTCACATAATCATATATTCATTATGAGCTGCAATCCTCTTTTTATTGGTTTACATAGGCTGGAATTACGAATGCATTTATAGCAGGGGTTTCATCGCATGCTCGCGGGGTTCTGGTAACTGTCGAAAGGGAAACGGTCAACCTGAAGGGAGAGGGAGGGAGGGAAGGAGTTAAGAGGGAGGAACAACAACGGCAGGACAATACACCCCCACTCCTCCGAAGGAGCCAAGGCAATTCAGGAGGTGTAAGAAGAGGCACAATGGTTACACCCCTTTCCAACTCATCGCCAAAGGCTCTTAATGATGTGGCAGAAAAGAGGCTGAGCTTTTGCAGGGCTATCAGGACGGGACAACAGATTCTGCCAGGAGCTTCCCTGTAGTAGCAGGAGCTTGCTGGGAGGGAGGGAAAAGAGCTAACCTGAGGTGGGAGCACCAAGACACACAGGGTTGTTGCAGCAGCTGGGGATGCACTGTGCCCTATTGTTACGTTTTTTTGTTTTTAAAGGATATCCAGATTCCACACCAAGAAAAGGTAACTTCTGCAAGAGGTTTCTTGGGGGGGGGGAGACAATTTCATCCTGGGGGCCACATTCAAACTTTCCAGGGGCCACATGCCAATGGTGGGTGGGGCCAGGGGCAAAAGCAGGCAGAACAAAGGGATATGAATTTTCCTTTGTACAGTAAGCTGGAGTCTACACATATTCACATACCCGTCCTCCTGCAGTCCTCCACCCAGGAAAGCAAGAGGTATTATGCTCAATGGCACCTTCCAGTCAGGCAAACATATGTCAGTGTATGTTCTCACACTGGCCAAGCAGATGACTCAATGAGGGGTTTGGATTTGATATCCTGCTTTATCACTACCATAAGGAGTCTCAAAGCGGCTAACAATCTCCTCTCCCTTCCTCCCCCACAACAAACACTCTGTGAGGTGAGTGAGGCTAAGAGACTTCAGAGAAGTGTGACTAGCCCAAGGTCACCCAGCAGCTGCATGTGGAGGAGCAGGGAATCAAACCCGGTTCACCAGATTACGAGTCTACCGCTCTTAACCACTACACCACACTGGGAAGCCCACAAGCAGGAGCTGAGCACAACAGCCGTGATTTGAAGCAACAGGGTTTCAGGGGCACAGCACCTCTAAGATGGGAGAGAATACATAGCCACTGTGGCTAGGAGCCACTGTTGCTAGCCTTGCCCTCCATGCATTTGCCTAGCCTCTTTTTAAAAGCCCCTGAAGTTGGCCATCGCTACCTCTGGTGCAGTTGAATGAGTACTTCTGTTTGTCCATCCTGAATCTTCCAGTATTCAGCTTCATTAGATTACTGTGTCTTCCAGTATTATGAAACAGGAAGGAAAACTTCTCTGTGCCCACTTCCTTCATTCCATGCATAACTTCATAAATCTCTTATTCTGTCCCTTTGCACTTGCCTTTCTTCCCAGATAGTAGAATCATAGAATTGTAGAAGGGACCACAAGGACCATCTAGTCCAACCCCCTGCAATGCAGGAATAGGCAGCTGTCACATGCAGGGATTGAACCTGAAACCTTGGCATTTTCAGCACCACTCTTTAACCAACTGAGCCAACCTTTCCTCATAGGGGAGGTACTCCAAGCCCTTGGTGATTTTGGTTGCCCTTTCAAAGGCCACCTCCTTAAACCTCACAGAAAATCTTACCTGTGCGCCCCTCCAAAACCCCTCTCCCCTCCCATGAGATCTGGAAGAGCACAAGTAGCATGTAGACCCCAGGATTTAGCATCCCTGCTGTGGGTTAAACCACTGTGCCACTTGGGCTTGCCAATTGAAAGGTTGGCAGTTCGAATCCCCGCGACGGGGTGAGCTCCAGTTGTTCGGTCCCAGCTCCTGACAACCTAGCAGTTCGAAAGCACGCAGTGCAAGTAGATAAATAGGTACCACTCCGGTGGGAAAGTAAACGGCGTTTCTGTGTGCTGCTCTGGTTTCGCCAGAAGCGGCTTAGTCATGCTGGCCACATGACCCGGAAAAACTGTCAGCGGAAGTGGACAAACGCCAGCTCCCTTGGCCTGTAAAGCGAGATGAGCGCCGCAACCCCAGAGTCCTTTGCAACTGGACTTAATTGTCATGGGTCCCTTTACCTTTACCTTGACCCTGACCCTAGTAGAGAGCCATACCTTCCAAAGGCCCCGTAGGTATTGACTATCCTGAGAGGGTTGAAGGACGTGTTCATGACTTGTCGGGAGCTTAGCAGATTGATAACCACCGGGACGCTGAGGAAGGCAATCAGGACCCCAAAAGATAGGTTCACTCCCTTGCGGATGTAGCAGCCTGTGGAAAAGGAGAGGTGGAAACCGTAAGTGATATATTCTTGCTTTGGGGACATATATTTAATGTGCTCCGGAATCAGCTTAGGGCAGGGTTGGGAAACCTTTTCTGGCCCTAGTGCTTCATTCTCTCATGGACAACTTTCCAGGGCTTCAGGCCAGCGGTCAGAGGGGCCAGAGGGAGACAGTGGAAAGACCATGTTGGCCACATTCCAGCCAGACTAGAGATCCAAGCAGGCAAGTGAGCAAGCTGGAGGCCTAAATGGCCACACTTGGGCCTGGGCCTGAGATTACTCACCCGCCTGGCTTGGGACGTTCTGTTGCTGGGCTGGGGAAGAAAGACACGACACTTGAGGGTCCCTGCAACGTACTAGCCCTCTAAGGACGCCAAGGGCTTTCAAGATGGCAGGCCTTCTGCACTGAGCCTCACACCAAGAATGGGCAAGCCTCAGACCTGCAGGATTTGTACTTGGCTTTCGCTAGAACCTTGAGGTCCACCAATGGCTCAGAAGGGAGGGTGCTGAATTGAGGGAAATGGTGCCCCTCTCAGCAGGCACTGGGTTTCAGAAGCTCACACAGAGATGCTTATACACACACACACACACACAGAGAGAGAGAGAGAGAGAGAGAGAGAGATGTTTCCTACTCAAGGTTTTCTGATTTCAGCAGGCTAGTTTAGGCTTTTTGTTGGTGCTATTGGCATCAACTGTTCCTGATCTGGTGCAAATGACCCAGAGTTCTAGGAGTAGTTCCTGCTCTCCCTTCTTCCTGAGCCTGATCAAGGCCACGGCGACTTAACAATTAAAGGACCAGAAGCTGTGATGTCTCACATGACAACATTGCCCAACAGCAGAGCAGGATCCAAACACTCATTCACTCACATTTATGATTTCTGTCCCCCACTTCCCTCTCTCGTTCCCCCTCTTCCTGTCTCTGTTCTTTTGTCACCTCACAACTCTCTTTTCTTCTTTTCTCCTCCCATCACAATGCTAAAATTCGGACTGCAAACTCCTTTGGTGTTTGTCCTTTCCCCCTTTTTGGTTTGCTTATCTTGCTATACAAAGTGCAACACACACACACGCTGCAAGTGGTCTCTGGCAGGACAGTGACCTGGTAGATCGGAGAGTCTGGTTTCCTCCTGTCACTGTCCTGGGGGCCGTTTGTGACCTGGATTCCCCCCCCCAGCCAATAAGAAAACAAGCATTTGCTCAACCTCCCCCTCCCCAGCCCCCGCCTGCAACATTGCGGGCCTCAGCCAATGGGCTGTGCCATATCTTTATGAAAATCTGCTTTTCTCTAAATAGTCTGGGAAGGGACTAAAAAGAAGAATGTCTAAAATGCTGCTCGGTTAACAACAAGTCCTAGTGTAGAGAAGCCATTTCTGGCTTGGGGAGAATTTTCTGTTCTTTCTTCTGGATGGTATTGAAATTAAGTATACGCTTGGAGTCCATCTGAGAAGGGAGCTTTAGTCTGAAATACCAGGAGCGCCAACTTGAATAAAATATTGGAGGGGGGGGGACAGGTAAGCCCCGCTCTGCAGAATTGATCACATGAAGCGGTGAGTGAACGCCATTTGAATTGCAATGCCCATCAACTTCGGCTCACCTCCAAGCTGAGGTGGTTTGATGTATCGCCAGATTGCAATGTTTGGCTGGTGATATATCGCAATGTCGAAAATTTCACATCACCCAGCCCTATTTTGTACTACAACTCCCATCAGTCCCAGCCAGCGTGGCAGATGGGAGTTGTAGTCCAAAACATTGGCGGGGCGGGGGGCAGTTTGCCAAAGGCAAAGGCTGGTTTTTTATTATTTTAGATGCATCAACCGATCCAGGGAAGTAGGTTGGCAGCATCCCCAAAAGACTAAGATGCAGCTGTACCTTTGCAAATGGCCACCGGAAAGGAAACTGAAGCTACTGAGAATTGGACAAATAAGCAAAACTGACCCTTGCTGCATCCTGCTGCTTTTTGAAAAGAGAGACAGAGAGACAGACAAATAAAAATAATAATAACTGACTAGCACGGAGAGTTCCTCTTTCCCATCTCTGCAGGGAAACAATGCTTGTTTAAGCCTTTCTGCTACCCTGATAAACTGTTTAGTCTGAGAATATTTTGGGAGCAGTTTTTCATTGAAATGGGAGGTCTGGACCCCTGGGAAAGTGGGTGGGTATTTCAGAAAAGCCAGGATTCGTTATGTTGCACAGAAACATGAGAGAGAAACTTGGTCAATGTAAAGATGAACACATTCCTGGGACTGGGACACCTCATGTTAATTCCCCCTCCCCCAAGTCTGCCTGGAGATTGCTGGATTGAGGTGCCTTTTGTGCAGGATCCTGGCCAGCTCGGCAGAGGAGGCAGGGTGGTAGAGACAGCAGATTAGGGCCAAGGTCGCCCAATGAGCTTCATGGGCGAGTGGGGATTTGAATCCTGGTCTCCCAGGTCCCAGTCTAGCACTCTACCCACTACACACCTGTCTGTCTGTCTCTATATAGAGAGAGTGTGGTGCAGTAGTTATAGTATTGGACTGTGACCTGGGAGCCCAGGATACACATCCCTGAAAAGTGAATAAGATGGACTATAATTAGAAACTGTTTTAGTTTAATAATGATATTCGAAAGCTGTTACCTTTAATTGCAAGGAAACTCAGAAGGGAAGGATTTGAGGAAGTCAACAAAGATGTTTAAAAGGTTGGATTTGTGAAGAATTAAGTTTGTTGTTATTGTTTATCTGTTTATTGTTCCCCCCTTTCCCCCCCTCTCTCTTTCTTTCTTTCTTTCTTTCTTTCTTTCTTTCTTTCTTTCTTTTTCTTTTTCTTTTTCTTTTTCTTTTTCTGTTTTTGTGTATCATTTTGCTTTGTGGTTTGTGTTATCATTGTGGAAAATCTAATCATATTTTTTTTTAAAGGATACACATCCTCACTCAGCCATGAAGCTCACTGGTTGACCTTGGGCCAGTGCCATCTCTTAGACTAACATACCTCACAGGGTTGTTGTGAGGATTAAATGAGAAGAAGGACAGCCATGTACACCACCCTGAGAATCTTGGAGGAAAAGGTGGGATAAATAAAACAAGATATATGTGTGTGTGATGCAATCCTGAGGGATAGAAACTTAAAACCAACCAACCAACCAACCAACCAACCAACCAAATAGAATACTATTGTTGCAGCCATACAGTATTCCCAGACCCTGGCAAAATAGGACATTGTCCCTGCAGCAATAAATAACTATTATTATTTATATCAAATGCTAGTCCTTCTCAGAGTAGACACATTGAAACAAATGAGCATTACTAACTTAGTTTCTTTAGTTTCTTTTTTTCAGTGCTTTATTATCCATAATTGCATCCATACATCCAAGACATATCATTATCTATATATCAAACTTACCAAAACAAAATTCAAACAGTAGAATGTAAGTCTTCAGATCATAAAATTAGTACATAATTTTGACTTCCCATCCTTGTCAACATCTTTCCACTCTAGTAAACTATTACCTTAAGATATCAATTGCATTAATAATAAACTAATAATGTACATCTATATATACCTGTCTATTTTTACCCTTACCCTTTCTTTAATTTCAATGGGTGTACTCTGAGTAGCGCTTCATTGGGCTGGCCACCATCTCCCAACCTAACCTACTTCACAGATTTGTTGCGAGGATAAACGCAGGCGGCGAAGAACCTTCTGTGCACATAGGTGTCTGTGTTTTCCCATCAGACCAATGTATTGCTTCAGTCCAAGAAGGACTTACCACATCGCAAGGGCTCCATCTTCCCCTCTGCCTCTCCGGCTTGCATCTCTTGCACTCTGGCCTTCAGGCCTTGTTCTTTGGAGCTGAAAAGGAACCCCAGGGCAGCATCGTCGAAACAGGCAATGCTTGGCACAATGGTCAGCCAGTTAAGGAAGCTCAAGTTCCCGCTCACGATGAGGAGCACCTAAGGGCAAGAAAGAGAAGATGGGCAGCTTGTGGTCAGGGGGAGATTAGTGCTTTCTTCTCAATGCACCGCAGTGCCTGGTTGGTTATAGGTGCTAAGCAAACAGTAAGAGGGGCCTCAGAAGCTGCCTTACACCCAACCAAGTCCTTGGCCTATCTAACTCAGTGCTGCCTACACCAGGCATAGACAAACACGGCCCTCCAGATATTTTGGGACTACAACTCCCATGATCCCTAGCTAACAGGACCAGTGGTCAGGGATGATGGGAATTAAGATTACTGGAAGAAATATCAACAACCTCAGATATGCAGATGACACAACCTTGATGGAAAAGTGAGGAGGAATTAAAGAACCTTTTAATGAGGGTGAAAGAGGAGAGCGCAAAATATGGTCAGAAGCTCAACATCAAAAAAATGAAGACCATGGCCACTGGTCCCATCACCTCCTGGCAAATAGAAGGGGAAGAAATGGAGGCAGTGACAGACTTTACTTTCTTGGGCTCCATGATCACTGCAGATGGTGACAGCAGTCATGAAATTAAAAGACGCCTGCTTCTTGGGAGAAAAGCAATGAGAAACCTAGACAGCATCTTAAAAAGCAGAGACATCACCTTGCCAACAAAGGCCCATAGAGTTAAAGCTATGGTTTTCCCAATAGTGATGTATGGAAGTAAGAGCTGGACCATAAAGAAGGCTGATCGCCAAAGAATTGATGCTTTTGAATTATGGTGCTGGAGGAGACCCTTGAGAGTCCCATGGACTGCAAGAAGATCAAACGTATCCATTCTTAAGGAAAACAGCCCTGAGTGCTCACTGGAAGGATAGATCCTGAAGCTGAGACTCCAAAACTTTGGCCACCTCATGAGAAGAGAAGACTCCCTGGAAAAGACCCTGATGTTGGGAAAGATGGAGGGCACGAGGAGAAGGGGACGACAGAGGACGAGATGGTTGGACAGTGTTCTCAAAGCTACCAGCATGAGTTTGACCAAACTGCGGGAGGCAGTGGAAAACAGGAGTGCCTGGCATGCTCTGGTCCATGGGGTCATGAAGAGTTGGACACGACTAAACAACAACAACAACAACAACAAAGCTATGCAGGATCCGGTATGGTTTCACATTGGATGGGAGAACCGCGTGTTGAGATTCCTGCATTGCAGGGGGTTGGACTAGATGACCCTAGGGGGCTCCCTTCTGTTTCTACAATTATATGATTCCTCTTTACAAAAATGGAATAAAATGCCTGGGTGGTGTACAGAACGCGTTAAAAGCAACCAGAGATTCAAACCCAAAGTCACAAGAATCCACATTAGAAAACAGATGCTTCGTCATTGCCATCATTATTGCATCACTTAAAAGAGAGGGAGGGGAATGATGACGCACGCTGTTAGTTTGGGTCTTTGGCCACCATTCCCCCCCCATACTTTTATATGATCTACATCCACAAATATGAAGCAGTCCACTTCATTAACATTTCTCACTTCTTCTGCTCAATTGCATTCCTGCGCCGCCACCCCACTTTCCAATATTGAGGCAATTTGAAGAAAATAATTCCCTGAGTTGCCCCTCTGACACAGGATCACCTTACTACTTTATATGTAGTAACTGGGTGGTCTGTTCTGTTTTCCTTTCCTTTCCTTCCTTTTTTTTTGCTTTATTGCTTGGGAGATTGAAAAAGAAGAATCTTATTTCTAACAGCTGTATAGTGGTGTGTGTGTGTGTGTGTGTGTAATCAAATAAATAAATAATCACAAGATTCAAAATGTGGCCTCTGAGGTTTTGACATGAGGGTGAAATTATGAACCTGCCAAACATACGGTTCTTCAGCCTGGGGCAAGCAGGTCTTTTGAGGGGTAACAGAGAATTAAGAAAAACACAAGCAGAATCTCTCTGCAACAGGCTGTAGGTGTTAGATCGGGGACAGGGAAGCTGTTGCCTTCCACATCTTTTCTGACTTCCATTCCGACCAACCCTGGCCAGCATGCCTAATGGTCAGGGGTGACGGAAACTGTTGTCCAGCAACCTCTGGGCGGTCAGAAGCTCTCCAGTCCTGGCCCAGAAGCACTGTCTTTTCCTCACATCAAGGCATCGTTTGCAAGCCTGGTGGGCTTTCCGATGCTTAGGACTACAACTCCCATCAGCCCCAGCCAGCATGAGCATGTGATGCTGGGGCTTCTGGGAGCTGTAGTCTGAAACATCTGGAGAGCATCAGGTTGGCAAAGGCCACCTTAAACCAAGACCTGACCCCCCCCCATCCCAAGTCTGCTCCTGAATCGCGAAGGTTTTCTTTTATTAAGGCACAGTATTAATCACAGTAATTGGGTAGGAACGGTAAGGTTATAAAACTACAGAATGTCTAATGAGCAAAAGCCTGAAATGAGGAGCTGGGACCTCTTTTTTTTAATCTAATAATGTCAGTTTTATGGATTATGACTGGAGTTTTATGAAGTGCGATATGAAATACTGTGGATTCATGGCTCTCGCTGGATTAATTTGGGTGGGGGGTGAGAGTGGTTTCCCTCCTTCAGCCCCCCAAACAATTATTCCTTGTGTTTCTCTCCCCTTAGCCCTGGCAAGGGAGCCCAAATGCTAGGAAATGGGGCAGGTACCGTCAGAAATCTTTTACAGGTCCGTACACGGTTTGAACCCTAATTGCAGATCATTATAGGCATTTGGTAGGTACCAGCCAGAAACTCATAATCTCCGCCAGACAGTATATCCTTCCAGAAGGAGCTGTAACAACAACTTGCAAACTGTTCCAGCGCACAGACCAGGGACGGCTATTAGTGTGTGGGCTGAAAGGCACCACAGGGGCAACAGAGTGCCCTGGAAACTATGAGGAAGGGCCATAGCTTAGTGGTAGAGCACCTGCTTTGCATACAGATGGTCTCAGGTTCAATCCCCGATGAACCTTTTGCATGCAGAAGGTCTCAGGTTCAATCTCACAGACAGGTACGCCTGTGAAAGAGCCACTGCCAGTCAGTATATTATTATTAGAATCATAGAACTGGGCAGTTAGAAGGGACCAATGAGAACCATCTAGTCCAACCCTCTGCAATGCAATCCCCATATGGGGATCAAACATGCAACCTTGGCATTATCAGCACCCGGCTCTAACCAATTGAGCTATCCAGGTAGATAGTGCTGAGACAGTGGTATGAGGCAGCTTCCTGTGTTCCTATTCAATCAGCTGTTTCTTCATGATTGTGAGAACTAGAACGTAGGAGAACTAGAACCCTGGAGATGCTGCCAAGGCAGCATTGACCCAATGGTATTAAGGCAGCTTTCTCTGGAATCGACCCTTCATTCAGATCCATGAGGACTAGAATCTTACTTTATAATTATGGAAAGAGCCGCAACTCAGTGGTACAGCACCTGCTTTTGCATGTAGAAAGTTTCAGGCACGACGCTCGGCATCTCCAGGTAGGGCTGTGGAAAGACCCCTGCTGGAAACTCTGGAGAGCTGCTGCCGGTCAGTGTGGACACTACTGAGCTAGATGGACCAATGGCTCAGTGTAAGGCAGTGTCCCTACATACTCTAACCAAACAGCCTAGTTGCCCTGTGTGCCATTCAGATCACATCATCAAAACTGCTTTTTTGGGGGGGGGGGTCATAGAATTGTAGAGTTGGAAGGGAGGTGCTCCCAGTTACTTGTCATTTTTAAAAATTGAACCGGGAATGCCTAATTCAGATGACTTGGAGGGCAAAGCTCCCCTGCTGTTGTTGTTAATCTGCCCTTTACCCCAAGGTCCCAGGGAGGGTCACAACAGTGAAAACACAATATTTCAAAGCAGGTTCAGTGTGGAAGGGGGGGCTGAGGGTTCCTCCCCCCCCCCCAGCCACTGAGTGGGTTGGCTGGTGCACTGTCCAAATCAGGGCCTTCCTCTCAGCAACGTTAGGATCCTGAGGCATCAGCCATGACATCAGGGACTTCACTGCCTTACAAAAAACCCACCAATATTTGTTCTTCCTGGTCCTCTGGGACGGAACTGAGTCTAGGAGTTATTTTGCTGCGTTAAGGGCAGGCTCCTAGATTGCTCATTAGGAAGGAGACGGCGAGCAAGAGGTAACCCCCTCTCCTCAGGGTGACAGAAAGTAGTTCTTGGAAAAACCACAACACGTTGACTTCTCTATTGCACATGGGACAGCAAAGGAGTTTCCAAGGAGTAATTCAAGCCAGTGACAGGCTGTGGAAAGCGGTGGGCAATCCGGGGGCAGCCTCCCGAACTTTTACAAGTGCATACTAGATATATTATCTTACCAAGCGAGGTGAACCCTGTTGATGCCTAGCCAAGTCAGTTCCAGGAATTTATAGGAGTTTAGGTTGGTTTTTTTTTTAAAAAAGAAAGCAGAAAGGAAAAAAAGAAAAAGGGAGAGGGGAAGAGAGAGAGAGAGAGAGAAGTCTCTCCTTTAAAAAACAAGAAGTTAAAGGAAATTTATTGCCCTGTCAAAAGCAGGGCTCTTAACCCAAACTCAGCACTTGGGTATCCAGTTTCCATCTTTGGCTGCACTTGCTGACACCCGCCTGCCTCGCTTCACGCCAGCCGCCCGCCAGCCTGGGCCAGAAGAAATGTACACATGGCCTTGGATGGAGCAGCAGCACCAAAGGTGTCAAAATGTAAAGAGAGTCAACCCACAGAAAGCAGGTGGGAAGGCTGCCACAGGAAGAGGATATGGGAGAGTCGCAAGGCTCATGCAGAGAAACCCTCACAGTAGAGTTTGTGACTCCAGGAAAGTCCCTTTTCTCTTTGATATAGCGAAGGGATCCCCACGACTGGATGGGGCCACCAGGTACTAAATTTCTTGAATGGAATCACATTCCACTTTTTGGAATTAACGGTGCTCATCAGATGGTGAGATAAGCTGGCGCTATTATCATCCCAGGAAAATCATGATATACCGGTGCAGCCTTCCTCAACCTCGGTTCTCCAGATATTGTTGGACTACAATTCCCATCCTCCCTAGCAAGCAGAGCCCGTGGTCAGAGATGATGGGAGTTGTAGTCCAACAACGTTTTGGGACCTAAGTTTGAGAAAGGCTGAACTGGTGGGTTAAGCCCACTTTTGACATGTTATTACTTAACTTATTTTTTAACTTCATCATCATCACACATTTAACAATATTTATATGCCACTCAACCATCAAAATACCTCTATGTGATCTATACACAAAAATATACAGTAAAATCACCCGTAAAATCAGATGTTAAAAACAAGTTATCCTTAAAAACCCCTGAAAAAATAAAAACAGGAGTCTTAAAATATACCTTATAAAACAAAATTACGTATTAAAATACACGCAATAGAACCATACAATTGTAGAGCTGCAAGGGCCCCAAACGGTCACATAGAATGCAGGAATGTCAAATTTATGTGTCAAGATAGACTTGCTAAAACTTTTTCCCTTAAAGCAGGTGCTGAAAACAGTATAGCAAAGATGCTGTCCTAATATCAATGGGCAGGGAGTTCCAAAGTGTAGGTGGCGCCACATGGAAAAGTGGCTTCATTGAATTATGTGACGGTGGTAAAACTGCCAGTTCTAAGGACTGAAAGGGATGAGCTGTAAATGTGTAAATTTGCTTCCTAAACCCCATGCACAAACAGATCATACAAAAGTAGTAGAATGTAAAATACACAAACAAAACTGGAACCCAAGAGATTCTTTTGCAGCCAGATCTTAACCCTCTTTACTCAGAAATAAGGACAGTTGTTCTCAAACTTTTTTTTCAGTGGGCCACAATTTCAGAATAAAATTTGCTTGTGCCACACCAATTTTTTAAGGGATAAGAAATACACTGGAAAACAAAAAGAAACAATTCCTAGCAGTGCTTGATTTATAACACAGAACACAACTACTTTATAATATGATCACAGGGCATCCAGAATGTATGCGGCTACATAAGAGCACAACTCATTCTCAAAATATAATAGTGATTGTCTTTGAATCTGCCTGCCACACTTGCCATACTCTGCTGTCACACCAGTGTGGTACACAACACTGGTGGTAGGAGCAAAGCAGTGCAGACTCACTGCTTGTCTCCTGGAAATGTCGGCCAAGTTACGATTATATCTGGGTCAAAGGTTGGGGAAGCAATTCTACTTGGATGGAACTAAAGCAAATTCTTGATTAGTTTTTAATCAAACACAGGACAAGAAGATGGAAAAAAACTGGAAGTCTTGGAGGTCATCCCAACCCACAAGTGGTTCTTATCCAAGTCTGTTGGTATTACCAGTTATAGAGCAAAAACCACCATCTGAGCAATTGGGATTTATATTCCAGTCCAGAAACCAGTAATTACCGAGTTACCAGGGAAATTTTGCCCCAAAGCAAGAGCCACAGCAAAATTGCAAATCTAGCCAGAGGAAAGATGTGTGACAGCATTTAGGGGAAGTCTAAAGGACTTCGCCTGGGTGAAAGTAACATTGAATGCCCTTGTGGCGACAATGCATTTCTCACTTCTGCCACAGTAATAAAAAAGTACTTCCTGGGCAAAAGTGAAAATATGTAGTGATGGCCACAAACTGGGATGACTTTAAATGGGGATTGGACAAATTGATGGAGGATAAAAACTAGGTCCTGCTGGATGAGGCCAATGGCCCATCTTGTCCAACATGCTTTTCTCACAGTGGCCAACCAGATGCCTGTGGAAAGCGCACAACATGGACCAGGGCACAGAAGCAACTCTCTTCTTGTGGTTTCCAGCAACTGGTGTTCTGAAGCATACTGTCTCCAGATGTAGAGGCAGAGTATAGCCATTGTGGCTAGTAGCCATTGACAGCCTTCTCCATGAATTTGTCTAATCCTATTTTGAAGCCATCCAAGTTGGTGGTCATCACCACCTCCTGTTGGCATTCCAAGGTTTAATTCTGTGCTGCGTGATGAAGTATTTTCTTTTATCTGTCCTGACTCTCCCAACATTCAGATTCGTTGGATCTCCACAAGGACTACTGACCCTGATGGCTACCTCCACTGTTGGAGGCAGCAAGGTTTCTGAATACCAGCTGCTGGAAAATACCAGCTGTTAGGAGAGAGTTGCTGCTGCACTCAGGTCCTGCTTGGGGGCTTTTCATCATGGGCATCCTGTTGGCCATTGTAAGAAGAGGATGCTGAGTATTACTGGCCTGATCTAGCAGGCTTTCCTTACATTTTTATAAACAATAAAACGCCAGCAGGTACTGGGGTGCCCAATCCAAGGGCATGCCTTGAACCACAGGCCATCTTTTGTCACATGGTCTCCAAACACCAGTTCCTGGAAATTGCAAGCGAGGAGAGTTGCTGTTGCACTCAGACACTGCTTGTGGTCTCCTTCTCATTGAAGCATCTGGTTAACCACTGTGAGAGCAGAAGGTTGTGTGCACCATTAGTCCTACTCAGAGTAGATCCACTAGAATAAATAGGCACATCTAACTGTGGCCCATTCATTTCAAAAGGTCATGAATAGAACTTAGCTGGATGCTACCAAGGCTACTGGGACAGATGAGTCGTTGGTCTGATCCAGATGCCAGAGGTCTTCTTAGGTTCATCTGAGGAATTGGGGAAAACAAATAAGACAATTATTTCTCAATCCCCTCCTTCCATCTCCATAAGTTATTATGATCCAGGCTTCATCTGTCTCTTAGTGTTGGGCAGTAATATCTACAAGATAGGAGTCAAGGAAGGATCACTGCTGACTGATTTGATGCATGCGTGGAAACAAGAAGCTGCTCCTTCGATCTGTTTCTTCCCATGGCTACTTGTTTGACTTGTAATAAAATGATTTTGAGTAACTCCAGGCCCACAGCAACATCTGCAGGGCAATATTTCCCTTGGACTGGCTGTGCAGCATTGCCATGAACCAAGATTTCAAAATCTGGGGTAACCAGCTTCCCCCCCTGTTTGGAACTATGCTTTTTGGCACATTTCTTCCACTAACACATTACACAAGTCAAGATTTTTAAATTAACCAAGGGGGCTTTTGCAAGGTTGGTTTAAAACAGAAAACCCAAGCTGAATATATTCCGTTAACAAACTACACACACACACACACACACACACACACACACACACACACCAAGTTCTGAATTATAGAAAAAGTAAGAATATTTATAATTACTTGCATATCTGCTGGTCATAGGGGAACAGTTAAGGAAAGAAGTGAAGGCAGAGAGCCTAGCATGCACGTAGGGTTCTATCTCAGCATCTCTATTCAATTTATGAGATCTCTGGTAATCGCAAGGCCAAAAAACTGCTGTCTGCCAAAGATCCAGGAGCAACACTGCCAAGAGCAGGGACTTAGATGGACAAGACATCTCACCTGGCACAAGGCTGTTTCTATGGATATTTTTTGCAAGGTGGGAGTGGGGTGGGTATAGCTCCATGGTAGAGCATATCCTTGGAAAGCAGGTGGTCCCTACATCAATCCTTGACATCTTGACATATCTGATTAAAGAATCTCAGGTATCAGCTGTTGGGAAAGACTAGCCTCTTAGCCCCTACAGAATCTCTGCCAGTCAGACCAGATAAGATAAAGAGTTCCCCAACAGTTCCTGGGCCAAAAGAAGTGTCGCGGGCACCACAAAAAGCCCATTTCACAGATGAAAAAATGATGATACTCAGAAACATTACCCCCCCAAAAAAAAACACACCCAGGAAAAAACACCTACACCACCCTGACAGAAACACATAAGGCCTGACCGAAAACAGCAGGAAAAGCCACCAAAAGCCCAAAAATGTTTTCTTAAAAATGGGACAGGCAGATGGCCTTGGTGGTGGTGGGATCTGTGGACAGTGTTATGTCCAAGGGTACCACACTGGGGAGGCCCTGGGCGAGATGGACCAGCAGTGCAATTGGAGGGGGTGGAATTTTTGCAGGGAGCACAGTGCATAAGGAGGGGGGACTTAACTCATTAAAAGTCCTAGTAAAAATTATACACATAAACTGGGCCTGCTTTTAATCTCAGAAGGGGAGCTTCCACTGGCCCCCAACAGCACCTTACTAGCCCTATGTTTACTGTCAGCAGGTTCATATCCAACTGGGAAAGGTGGGGCTGCACGCCTTTAATACATGCATTTGAGAAGTAACTATCTTCTGCAAGATTGTACGAATCATCTGCAAGACGCACGACAAGATCCAGGTGTGACAGATCGAGGAGACTCCAAGGCAAACCACCCCCTGCTGGAAGACCTTGGCTCCTTTGTGCTTTTCCTCCGCCGGAGTCATCCTGCTAAGAACACGGGACACACATTGTTTTGTGTGGTTTCCCTACGATTGGGCAGCACAAAATTGTTCTGACAGCTAAAAGGAACCCCGGAGGAGTCTGCAAAACCATCATGTTTACAGACGGGTGCCAGAGGGATGGGAGGCCAGCCCAGTGCGGCCGGCGTTCAAATGGGCCCCTCTGGAGCAAGGCTGTACTGATTTGAGGGCAGGAAACAAGCCAGGAGGCATCCGTGTTCCCACTGCAATTGAAACAAGCTCCTCGGGACAGCGGGAAGAGAGCCATCGCTTGGACCAAAGCCTCACGTTTCAGTGACATCCAGCTGTTGAAGATGCCATAAGAACAGAAGAGCACAAGAGGGGCCCTGCTGGATCAGGCCAATAGCTCATCTCGTCAACCATTCCATTCTCACAGGGATCAACCAGATGCCCCCAACGGGAAGCCCACAGGCAGGATTCGAACACAAGAGCTCTTGCCCCACCAGCATGACTAGTAGCCATTGGCAGTCTCCTCCTCCTCCATGAGCTTGTCTAATCCTCTTTAAAAGTCATCCAAGATGGTGGCCACCGCTACTTCTTGTGGAAATGAATTCCATAGTTTAACTCTGCACTGCGTGAAGGACGTTCTTTTATCTGTCCTGAATCTTCCAGTGCTCAGCCTCTTCGAATGGCCATGAGTTCTAGCATTATGAGAGATGGGGAAAAGCTTTTCTCTGTCCACTTTCCCCATGGCATGCACAATTTTACAAGTATCTGTAAGGTCACCTCTTACCTTTTCTCTAAATAAATCGTCCCAAGGGCTGCAACCATTCCTCACGGGGGAGCTGCTCCATCAACTTGGTGATTTTGGCAGCCTTTTCCTAAACTTTGTCAAACAAGAATCCCAGATCTCAGGGATGGAAAATCTGTGGCCCTCCAGACCTATGACTCTCACCATCCCTGACCACTGGGCATTCTGGGGTGGCTGGGAGTTGTAGTCCAGTAGCACCAAACCTGGAAACCAAGCCTTATGAGGACTGGTTGAAGGAGCTGGTTATGTTTAGCCCAGTAAAGAGGAGACTGAGAGGTGATATGGTAATCACCTTCCAATATCTAAAGGGCTGTCACGTGGAAGATGGAGCAAACATGTTTTCTCCTGCTCTGGAGGGAGCAGGAGAATTCTGCTCTAGAATTCGAACCAATGGCTTCAAGTTACAAGAAAGGAGATTCCCACTAAACATCAGGAAGAATTTTCTGATAGCAAGAACTGTTTGACAGTGGAATGGTCTCCCTTGGGAGGTGGTGGACTCTTCTTCCTTGGAGGTCTTTAGGCAGAGATTGGATGGCCATTTGTCATACATGCTTTAGCTGAGATTCCTGCATTGCAGGGGGTTGGACTAAATCACCTTTGGGGTCCCTTCCAACTCTACAATTCTATAATTCTATGAACACTTGGATGGCCTCTGGATAGCTACCCGTGGTCTACACTGACTGACAGTGGCACAAATGGAGCTTAATTGACAATCAGTTCACCCAGAAATTATAAGAATAACTTTCAGGTGTCATTCAGAGATTTTCGAATGGATTCAGGGACTCAGTTAATCTAGCCTAGTGCATTCTGAGCACGGAGTCTGCTGTATCTTGTGGCTGAGACACAATAAGAAATGACACATCACAAACATTCCTCAGGACCATCCACGACAAGCCTCAAAGAGCCGTTGCCTTTTGCTGATGCTTTCTGTGCTTGCCCCAAACCCCCAAAACACTTCCATCCCACTTGCCTCTTTTTTAAAACGAGAAAATAAGGACACCATTTTCGAGCCATCTGCAAGGGGGACGGCATCTTGTCCTGTTAAACCAGCATGCCCTCAGATCACAGAGACTCCAAACATCCTGTGCGTTTTGGAAAGCACCCAGCTCACATCGTGCATAAAAGCCTCGTCCTGCAAGGGACACGTCCAACCACTTTTTTGGTTCCAGGGCCAGATCTGTCATAATCGAGCCCTCCCGGAATCACAGCCGCAGGGTGCCTCAGCGAGGTAGGGATGTCTCGCACGGGGTGCGGGCTCAGCGGCCAAGTGGGGCCTTGGAATGGGACAGTTGGGGGCGGTCAGTGTGCAGGGCCCCCATCTCGACATACCAATGCCATCATCCATTTGCTCCAGGGGAACTTTCTGAGATACAACCAACCAGTGTGTGGCTCCTGTCCCACGACAGAGCTAAAACATTTTCTGCTTTTCAGAGTTCTAGGAAAAAGCTCTTTAGCTTTGCAGCCTTGTTGAAAAGCCTACAAAAATTTCCAGCCTTTTGTCAGCATGCCAAGAGGCTAGTAGACTGCATTTCCAGACTGGCTGTGGAGAAGGGGAAGGACCGTAGTGGTTAGAGCATCTGCTTTGCATGCAGAAAGTCCCATGTTCGATTCCCCAGTGTCATTTCCAGGTGGGGCTGGGAGAGACCCCTGCCTGGAACTCTGGAGAGCAGCTGCCAGTCAATGTAGTCTCAGCCTTGAATAAAGCAATGGTTTAGATCGTAACATAGGAAGCTGCCATGATGACTATGCTCTTCCTCCATGGTCAGAAGCAGCAATACTTCTGAATACCAGTTGCTGGAAAGCACAGGGGAGAAGAGAGTGCCTCTGAACTTGCAGGTTTCCCACAGGCATCTGGCTGGCCACTGTGAGAACAGGATGCTGGACTTGGTGGGCCATTGGGCTGATCCAGCAGGACTCTTCTCATGTTCTGATGCTCCTGAGCACTGGCCCTGCTGGCTGCTGGAGCCCAACAAGGTGTTGGTGGACCAGAAGTTTCCCACCCCTGACTCTCCTGGTTCTGCCAGCAACACTGAAAGCAGGAGCAGATCAGTAAGAGGGGAGGGGAGCACAAGGAAGGGAATGCTAAAGAAGCAATCTGAGGGCAAAACACTCGGTGGCCCATGGGGGACGGAGTCCAGATGTTGCAAGGTCAGCCAAGGAGGAAGAGGAAGTGTTTTCTGCACAATTCCCCGCAGCATTTCTAATTTACTGCAGCCTTGCGTAGGACACATGTGGGGGAATCACAGGTGGAGCTTGAAGGCTAAGGATAAACATGGTGTGGAACACAAAAGTTGGTTCTCTTTGAACGGCAGAGTTCCCCTGTCCCACCAAGGCAACCATCCCAAAGAAGCCTTTCTGCCTTATGAAATGCACATTTGGCACGATGGCGACTAAGGCAGAGTGCTCTGAACACCTCCAAGTGCCCTATAAATGCTAGGTGTTGCTACTTTTTCAAGGCATGCTTGCTTCTTTAGTTTCTCTTGCAATACGCAGGTTTGGGGAAAACTAGAGTTAGTCATTTATTGATGTCATTCGTTGAACTCCCAGGCTTCGCCAACATGATGCCCTACAGATGTTTTGCATTACCTCTAGAGAAATGTTTTTTCTCTCTCTCTCTCTCATAACACTGGAACTTGTGGGCAGCCCATGAAGCTGAATGTTGGACGATTCAGGACAGATAAAAAAGCTACTCCATGCAGTGCAGAGTTAACCTATGGAACTCGCTCCCACAAGAGGGCAAGAACGGCCCACGAACTTGGATGGCTTTAAAAGAGGACTGGAAGAATTCACAGAGGAAAAGGCTCTCAATGGTTACTAACCACAATGGCTATGCTCTGCCTCACAGCTGGAGGCAGCAATGGCTCTGAATACCAGTTGCCAGAAACCACAGGAGGGGAGAGTCCTCTTTTGCTGGGGTCCTGCTTGCTGGTTTCCCACAGGCATGTGACTGGCTTCTCTGAGAGCTGGATGCTGGGCAAGGTGGGCCACTGGCCTGATGTAAGGTAAAGGTAAAGGTAAAGGGACCCCTGACCATTAGGTCCAGTCGTGGCTGACTCTGGGGTTGTGGCGCTCATCTCGCTTTATTGGCCGAGGGAGCTGGCATACAGCTTCTGGGTCATGTGGCCAGAATGACTAAGCCGCTTCTGGCGAACCAGAGAAGAGCACGGAAATGCCATTTACCTTCCCGCTGGAGTGGTACCTATTTATCTACTTGCACTTTGACGTGCTTTCGAACTGCTAGGTTGGCAGGAGCAGGGACCGAGCAACGGGAGCTCATCCCATTACAGGGATTCAAACCGCCAACCTTCTGATTGGCAAGTCCTAGGTTCTGTGGTTTAACCCACAGCGCCACCCGCTGATGTAGCAGGGTTTTATTTTGTTATGTTCTTATGTGATACTCTTTCTGCTGGGGGGGGGGTTTGCTTTGAAAATGCAAGAGCGAAAGGCAGTAGAGCACTCACTTTGTATGCAGAAGGTTATGTTTTTAACTCCCATCAGCTGGACGGGCTGCGGCAAATGGAAGTTGCAATCCAAGAGATTTGGAGAGCGCCAGGTTGGTGAAGGTTGAATTAATATTATGCCCTTTCCAGATACCTTTCCAGCAAGGCTTGGTGCTTTCAAAGCCTTCCTCGTGGGCCCTTTGAAATCTCCGTTCCACCTGCAAGTTGCTCTCCATTTTGCTAAATATCATACTAACGATGCATCTCTGTCCCACGGTGGGGTTCAAGCTGAGGTTGTGCATCCACACTGTGGATGCTGCAGGCCCTACAGGAAGTCTGCGTTACAGACACTTATTTCACCTGGACCAGTCAGACTTCAGACAAGAGGTGTTTATATACCTGATTTATTTTTAGAGCTCTACGGGGAATGGAGCCTCTGAAGTTGGTCCTCCTTCGGGGTATCATTTACTCTGAGCAGCCGGAAGAAAGCAGGGTTTTCCGGCAGGCATTTTTCCTGCAACGCCTGTGCGCCCAGACCTTTGATGCTCTCTCCAGTATCGTGTTTTGCAAGGGGGAGAGAAAACGCTGTCACTCCGGCTCTTTCTCCACACAAGGCAGGAAGGACAACAAAGGGCTGAGCTGAAATCTGAATGAAGAGGACCTTCTTTGAAAGGGAGATATCTCCAAGGTGTCATCACGAGAAAATTACTTTTATGGATCCAACCAATCCATTTGTGAGCTGCCTTTCTGATTATCAAGATAGTACATAATAATAAATAAAAGCACATTAAAGGAACTGAATAAGTTGACAACCGCCCCCGGGGGGAAAAAGCAAATGGGGAAAAATACATCCAAACGAAGGTTCCATCTGCACCATATATTTAAAGCAGTATGATACCACTTTAAACAGCCATGTTTCCCCCCCCCCAAAAAAAAAAGAATCATGGGAACTGTAGTTTATTGAGGGTGGTGAGAGTTGTTAGGAAGCCCCAGAGCTACAATTACCAGAGGTCTCCTGGGAAGAAAGACTGATTGCTAAACCCTTCTGCCAAATTTCTGCATCAGTTTGTGCTTTTTAAGTTCTCATTAAAATTTACCAGCATTTTAGTGTGCCTTTGTCTTAATATACAGTATACATTTCTGAATGGAATTTTTTCCCAACAGAGACATTATTGCAAGCAATTTTCATAAGAACATTAGAATGCAGCAACATAAGAGGCTGTAAGCCAAGTCCCAATTCAACAAGGGTGGCTTCTTTCACATAGATAACTGTTTCTTTTCAAGTAAATAACACATTTTATTTCCTCTAATCGTGTTTGGATACTTATAAACACCTCCTTTTTTCAAATTAGTATAAATCTCCTGCAAAGGGAAAACCCAGTATTTACAGTATACCTCATAAGAAGACATATTTGGTTGTATCCAATGTTAGGCATATTCAGAGTAGACCTGTTCAATTTGATGGTCTTGATGAAATTAGGTCCCTTTTTTCTTCACTGGGTCTACTCTGATTAGAACTTGGTTACAGCCCAATGCTTTTACCAGAAGACAAATTAAAAGCATTCATTGAATCGGGTCCTTAATTTGCACGCATATCATTCTAACACATCTGATCAGGTCAACAGGACTCAATACTGCTTTTCATCAACCTATTTTGTTCATTCAGGAAAAACAGATGGTCAGTTCAGAGGAAACACTAGCAAAAGTGAGCTACTAACTCACAGCCAAGCCCTTTTAGAATGTAAGCACCTGAGAAATGTTGGGAGGGTTCCTCATCCAACCACCTACTCCTAAGAAATCGAGGTAGAAAAGATTACAGGTATTTGCTTTATACAGAGTCAAGATCATTGGTGCATCTAGCTCAGTGTTGTCAACACTGACTGGCAGCAGCTCTCCAGGGTGTCAGGTGGGGGACATTTCCAGCGCTACCTGAAGATGCGGGGAATTGTACCTAGGACCTTCTGCATGCAAAGCAGATGCTCTTCTATTGCCCTACAGCCTTTCCCCAAAGACGCAGGAACAAAGCAAGCTGCTTTATACTGAGTCAGGCCATTGGTTTATTGTCTACACTGACTGGCAGCAGCTCACCAGTGTTTCAGATAGTTTTTTCCGCCCTACCTGAAGATGCCAAGAAGTGAATAATAATAATAATAATAATAATAATAATAATAATAATAATTTATTATTTATACCCCGCCCATCTGGCTGGGCCTCCCCAGCCACTCTGGGCGGCTTCCATAAAAACCAAAAATACAATAAAATATCACACGTTAAAAACTTCCCTGAACAGGGCTGCCTTAAGATGTCTCCTGAATGTCAGATAGTTGTTTATCGCCTTGACATCTGCTGGAAGGGTGTTCCACAGGGCGGGCGCCACTACCGAGAAGGCCCTCTGCCTGGTTCCCTGTAGCTTTGCCTCTCGCAATGAGGGAACCGCCAGAAGGCCCTCGGCGCTGGACCTCAGCATCCGGGCAGAATGATGGGGGTGGAGACGCTCCTTCAGGTATACTGGACCGAGGCCGTTTAGGGCTTTAAAGGTCAGCACCAACACTTTGAATTGTGCTCGGAAACGTACTGGGAGCCAATGGAGGTCTTTCAAGACCGGTGTTATATGGTCTCGGCGGCCGCTCCCAGTCACCAGTCTAGCTGCCGCATTCTGGATTAGTTGTAGTTTCCGAGTCACTTTCAAAGGTAGCCCCACGTAGAGTGCATTGCAGTAGTCCAAGCGGGAGATAACCAGAGCATGCACCACTCTGGCGAGACAGTCCGCAGGCAGATAGGGTCTCAGCCTACGTACCAGATGGAGCTGGTAAACAGCTGCCCTGGACACAGATTTGACCTGTGCCTCCATGGACAGCTGTGAGTCCAAAATGACTCCCAGGCTGCGCACCTGGTCCTTCAGGGGCACAGTTACCCCATTCAGGACCAGGGAATCCTCCACACCTGCCCGCCTTCTGTCCCCCAAAAACAGTACTTCTGTCTTGTCAGGATTCAACCTCAATCTGTTAGCCGCCATCCATCCTCCAACCGCCTCCAGACACTCACACAGGACCTTCACCGCCTTCACTGGTTCTGATTTAAAAGAGAGGTAGAGCTGGGTATCATCCGCATACTGATGAACACCCAGCCCAAACCTCCTGATGATCTCTCCCAGCGGCCGCATGTAGATGTTGAAAAGCATGGGGGAGAGGACAGAACCCTGAGGCACCCCACAAGTGAGAGCCCAGGGGTCTGAACACTCATCCCCCACCACCACTTTCTGAACACGGCCCAGGAGGAAGGAGCGGAACCACTGTATAACAGTGCCCCCAGCTCCCAGCCCCTCAAGACGGTCCAGAAGGATGCTATGGTCGATGGTATCGAACGCCGCTGAGAGATCCAGCAGAACTAGGAAACAGCTCTCACCTTTGTCTCTAGCCCGCCGGAGATCATCAACCAGTGCGACCAAGGCAGTTTCAGTCCCATGATGAGGCCTGAATCCCGACTGGAAGGGATCCAAATGGTCCGCTTCTTCCAGGCGTGCCTGGAGTTGTTCGGCAACCGCTCGCTCAATCACCTTGCCCAGGAATGGAAGATTTGAGACTGGGCGATAGTTGGCCATCGTGGCCGCATCTAAAGATGGTTTTTTAAGAAGCGGTTTAATAACCGCCTCTTTCAGCGGGTCTGGGAAGGCTCCCTCACGGAGGGAAGCATTCACCACCCCACGAAGCCCATCGCCCAGCCCTTCCCGGCTTGCTTTTATTAGCCAGGATGGGCAAGGATCCAGGAGACAGGTGGTTGGTTTCACTCGTCCAAGCAGCCTGTCCACATCCTCGGAGGTAACAGATTGGAATTGATCCCACTCAACTTGACCAGACAGAACTCTTGCACTCTCCCGCCCCGGCCCTGCTCCCACGGTGGAGTCTACTTCTTCCCGAATCTGAGCGATTTTATCTGCAAAAAACTTTGCAAAATCATTGCAGGAGAACATGTGGCCCGTACTGGGCCCCGATGTTGCAGGTGGTTCCGCTAAATTGTGAACCACCTGAAAAAGTCTCCTGCTGCTGTTTTCTGCAGATGCAATAGAGGCGGTGAAGAAATTCTTCTTCGCCGTCGCTATCGCCACTTGGTAGGCTCGACGTTGAGCTCTAACCTGTGTCCGGTCAGATTCGGAATGAGTTATCCGCCACCGGCGCTCTAGCCGTCTCAACGATTGTTTCATTGCCCTCAGATCCGTGGAAAACCACGGGGCTGTCCGGGCTCCATGCAATCGGAGAGGGCGCTTCGGAGCCAAACAGTCAATAGCCCTGGTTAACTCCACATTCCAGCGGGCCACCAGGGAATCAGCTGAAAGGCCATCAACTTGGGATAAAGCATCCCCTACCACTCTCTGGAAACCATTTGGATCCATTAAGTGGCGGGGGCGGACCATCCGAATTGGTCCCACCTCCCTGCAGAGGGGATGGGTCGCAGAGAAGTCCAGTTGCACCAGGAAGTGATCTGACCATGGCACTTCTTTCGTTTCGCTTTTACTTAGTGTCAGATCACCAACATCCATAGAGGTAAACACCAGGTCCAAGGCATGTCCACGGCTATGGGTTGGGCCAGACTTATTCAGGGACAGCCCCATGGAGGCCATGCTTTCCACGAAGTCCCGAGCGGCCCCTTGTAAGGTCGTGTCGGCATGGATGTTAAAATCCCCTAGGACGACCAAGCTAGGTGTCTCCAGGAGAACATCCGCCACGACCTGAAGCAGCTCGGGCAGAGAATCCTTGGCGCAGCGGGGAGGTCGGTACACCAAAAGGAATCCTGTACTGCCCCTATTGCCCAACTTCCAGAACATGCACTCAGAAAACTGGGTCTTCCCAATAGGACGCCTGGTGCAAACTAATGACTTCCTAAAAATCACTGCAACCCCCCCTCCCCGCCCACATGACCTGGGTTGCTGTGCGTAAGAGAAACCTGGTGGACAAGCAGCGGCAAGAACAGGCCCATCTGCTTCACCCAACCAAGTCTCTGTTACACAAGCCAGGTCAAATCCTCCATCCATGATCAAGTCATGGATGGCAGTGGTCTTATGAATCATTGACCTGGCATTGCACAGCAGCACCTTCAGGCTATGTGGGTATCCCTTGCTGATTCTAGTATCCATCCGGTCAGGACCAGACCCGGAGGCCGGGATAGTCCTCAGACAACGACTAAACCTGCCTCCTCTGTAATGACATGGTCTGGTCTTAGCGTAACTCCTCCTCCTACCCGTGATCACTGAGATCGGTTGTCCCAGTGCATCCCCCCCCTGTGGAACATGCCCCAGCCATTTTGTGGGCTGGGGCCCACTCCCCGGCAGCCCTGACCCCTCCCCCTAAAAACAAAACAACACCTTAAACAAACAAACAAAACCAATAAAACAATACAAACAAAAAATATAAAAATTACAAAAACATCAAAATAAAAAATAATAATTCCCCAAGCCCAACCAAACATCAATCCCACCCCCACCCCCCACATACAAAAAATCCAGAAAATTTTTTTAAAACATTTTAAAAACACTCTGTGCCTCTCCGGCAGTAACAACTGTCCTAGTGAGGCCTGTCAGGCCCCGCCCTGGGCCAGGTGGTAAGTGGCAGGGAGGAGCAGGGCCCTCAAGCACTCACTCAGGGAGTCTTCCTGGGCAGCAGGCCGCAAGCAGCACACAGTCCTTATGAGGCCTTCTGCATGCCAAGCCAGTCATCTACCACTGGATTGCGGCCCATCTTGTTTCTAAAAGCCCTGCTCTGGAACAGCCTTTTGAACAGGCACATTCAATTTCTACGTGTTTTTTTAAAAAGGGGGGGGGGTGGAGGAGTTGCTCTTTTTCATTTTCCAAGCGACCTACTGTATGATTAATTGTGCATCCCACCGCTGCTAAAGCAGAGTTTGAGTGCGCCAGGCAAGCAGCGACTCCACTTCACCAGAGCTGGTAATGGTCCCATTTGCTTGACCCTTTCCAATTAATCAAGCTCACGACATGATTAAAAAGGCATGATTCACGTCTCGGGCGAGGTGCGCCGTGAAACAAACAGGCCTGTATATTATCCCAGAGAGCATGCCGGCCTAAACAGTTTAAAATAAATACCCTTCCCAAACTCTGTTTTCAAGTAGCCGAAACTTTCCCACCTCGACAACTAATTCAGGCTTCCTTCAAATTATTTTTTTAAGTAATATAACAATTTGTTTTTCATTAGAGCTTGTCAAAAGCCAGGGGCAGGTTTATTTTGAGAGAAACCAGCAACGTATGGGGAGAGGCGGGGGGGGGGCAGTTCGGTACAATTTGAATGACGCCCAAAGGGGATCTTGCAGCCACAGTCAAAATAGAGTTTACGGCACCAGGGAGGGGAGACACTTTTAAATGATTGAAAAATAAATTAGGGGTGGTGCGGAGGGGGTAGGGAGCTCTGAAGCAGCAGCTAATTAAATGCGCTCGTTCGGCCAACAGGAGAGGGCCGTCTCCCTCACCGTCGCCACCTCCCTGACTACTGCAAAATATAACCCGTGTGTTGGCGAACTAATACCAGCCAGCATCCGCAGGGCGAACAAAGGCAAGCTGTGTTAAGTTTCAGGCTCCATGCACTGAACCTAAGGAGAGCCCTGGTGGATCAGGCCAGTGGCCCATCCAGTCCAGCATCCTGTATCCACAGCGGCCAATCAGATACCTCTTCTGGGAAACCACAAGCAGAACTGCAGCAGCACCCTTGCAGCACCTGGTATGCAGAAGCACAAAGTTAGGGCTGGAGTCAGATGCAAGTAAGCCAAAGAAGCAAAGCCGTTTGTCGGTGAAGTTAACTTTTTATTCAAGCCAACGTACATACAGCCAGAGACTCTCTCAGTAAGTCTTGCCCTCTAGAGCAGTTGCCAGGACTAACAGTCCAGTTGCCAGGACTACCTCTTGAAGGCTCCCAGTGGCATAGCGTGTGTTGCCAGCACCCGGGGCCACGAGGGGGGGGGGTGGGAGGGAGAGAAACTGACAGAGTACACATGCACATTCAACTGTCTAACGGCATCCGCATCACCCAGGAGATTGCAGCTGCAGAGATCCTTCCTGATTCACATGGAGAAGCTGCTTTCAACGGAAAGCATGCAGCTATACTGATGCAACACTGGGTGTTGAAATTTTGTGCCCCTAACAATTTTGCGCCCAGGGCAACCGCCCCTTTGGCCTTCCCCGCATGCTACGCCACTGAAGGCTCCTCCTCTGCCGGATGTTTCCCAAGCCGTCTCAAACTGCACCTGAGCATCACTTACTGTACCTTTGGCCTGCTCTACGCATCACTCTGTGCATCCTTGGAGACAAGAGGGGGAGAGGAGCTTGTTGCAGTTGGAGAGACAGGCTCCCTGTATTCTTCTGCAGCTTCTAGACCCCTCTCCTCTACTTCAGCCTCTGAGCTGAGACTGCTCCTTGTCACAGGCTCTCCCTGCTCACTCAATCCTGTTGCCCCTTCAGCATTCCACTCTTCCCCCTCCAAGAGAGAACCTGACCTCTCCTTGATGTCCCACCACCAATCCCCAGGCTCTGAGCCTTCCTCCTCTGGGGTTTCCCTTGAGGGTTTCCCGGCTGGTGCCTCCCACCACTCATCATCCAGCCGTTCCCTGATCTACATTGCCTCCAACAGCAAAGGTAATAACTATGAAGATTCCAAAGCAGCCCTCTCCTTAAAAGTTGACAGGGCGCTGTGCCTTGCCCTGCCCTCTATGGACTAATTGATCCATCTAACTCAGTACTGTCTACACTGACTGGCAGCAGCTCTTCAGGATTCCATAACGGAGTCTTTTCCCAGCCCCACCTAGAGACGTCAGGTGTTGAGCCTTCTCCATCCATAGCAGCTGCTCTACCACTCAGCCCTTCCCTCCCTGCTGAAGCCAATTTGACTCAACTCTTTTCTTTCAATGTTTGGCAGCAGAAACCAGTTGGCACTCTTTGCCAGACGGGAAGTACCTGCCAGCTCCATCAGGTGGCTTTGTCCTTCCTTTCTGGCGCCCGCCTAACGCTTCCCCTCACAAACAAGCTTGCCAAGCGGTACAAGTTTAACAAGCTCAGCCCATCGGGGCCAAGAGCCGCGTTTGCCGTTGTACAATTCGGCACTGCAAAGTGTCAAATAAATGCAGGACTGCGGTGGGAGTTTTGGGGGGCCTTGGAAGGAGGCATGGGAGGCCAGCTCCTCAGGCAAGGTCTCCCAAATTGGGGAGGGGGCCATTTCACTCACAGAGCTGAAAAGAAGTGGAAAAGAATGTACAAAATAGTACATAATAATACAAATAATAATAAGAAACCAAGAACTTTAACAACCCAATAATACAACTTCAGGGTTGTAGCCGATTAATTTATTTAGAACATTTGTGCCTTGCACTTCAGTCAACAAAGTCTCTAAGAACAGCTTATGTACAAAAGTGCCCCAGGAAAAAAATGGAACATCCTGTTTTCTCATGTGAGATCTTGGCAGCCATTTTGCTGCAATCTCGCATGCTCTCGGGCTGCACTGTAACCCTGGAAAAGTGCTTTTTGGGGGGCCGTGATCTTGCATGGTGCCCCAAAATGTGCATTTGGGAGGACCTAGAGAGCAGCACAGGTCGTGTGATGCACTCGGTAGCCCATGGCAGAAGATGCACATCCCAGTTTCAGATCCAAAAAGGTTGAATGGTATGACATAGGAAGCTGCTTTATACCAAGTCAGACCACTGGTCCACCAGCCCAGTATTGTTTACACTGCCTGGCAGTGGCTCTCCAGGGTTTCAGGCACAGATGACCTTGCATCTGACTCTACCAGGAGATGCCGATGGGGATTTGAACATGGGGTCGTCTGCATGCAGAACAGAAGCTCTACTGCTGAGCTAGAGCCCTTCCATGTCAGACTGCAGCTGCGGGGGGGGGGGGTGTCTTGTATGACGTCAGTCAGTAAATCAAGACATCCCTGCACACAGAAAGCAAGCATGTCAGGGGAAAGGTCCTGACTAGAACCCAGATCCCTGACAGGCCTGTTTTCAATGGAGAGAATTTTGTGCGTGCTGAGCAGCTTTTTGATCTCTGCTTGCCCCACATGAAATCTGAAGTACTCTAGCCCTGTCAGGCCCAGGCTGACCACCTCAGTACAAACAAGGCCTCAGAGAGCCGGTTAACTTTTCAGCATTGTTAGGGATTTATGGGAAGCAGGTGCCAGACTCAACATGTCAAGTAACGCGGCTCTGCGTCCCCCTTGCCAGGAATAAACCTGAAGGGGTGACTTCAGAATTTCAACTGCGATCCTGGGCTTCTTCCCAAGCTGTAGAATTTCTCTTTTTTTTAGGACCGGGGGTGGGGGGGGGGAGGAGGAGGTGGAACGGGCTGCCTAAGCTTCATTTGGAAGAGAGAATTGCCCTTAATGAAGGCACCCGGGGCTCATAAGCGCATCTTTAGAACACAGCTCAGCACACCACCCAGACGGGTATGCTTGCTGCGCCAATCCAATCCAAAGTCTGCCTTGAATTATGTGAGCACAGAAACTGATAAGGAAGCCCACTGACTGATTTGCAAAACGTACGGACATAAAGAAGAGCCTGCTGGATCAGACCAAGGGTCCATCTAGTCCAGCCTCCTGTTCTCAAAGTGACCAACTAGCTGCCCCACTGGGAAGTCCCACCAAAAGACTTCCACATTTCAAGTTGGCTGTAAGCCGAGATGGCCATCCATCGGCAGATCAGTGAGGGGGTTCTTTGCCAGGGTTATTTCTTCACACAGCTCGTAGTTAAGCCATGGAACTCACTCTCATAGCAGGCAGTGATGGCCAACATCAAGGATGGCTTTAAAAGGGGACTGGACAAACTCATGGGATGGACACAGCTATCAAGCCAGCATGGCTCTGCCCTGCCTCCACAGTCGGAGGCAGAAGTGCTTCTGAATACCTGTTGAATACCTGATGTTCTGTTCTGTTTGCATGTTTCCCAGAGGCAAAGAGAGCCAGGACCATCTCCCTGCTGACCTGAGGGATCCTGGGAACAAACACAGGTCTCTGGGATAGGGCACAGGGCAGCCCCCACCTGGCCCCAATGTTCAGCCGCAGTCAACAGTGATGGAGACGGCAGCAGAGACATTGGCTGCCAGGGACTGAGCAAGCTTGGTGAGCTGTCATGGCTTCTCCGACCCAGAGAACTTGGCCTCGAGAGAGTGGCTTGGCGGAATCCGAAAGAGCTGGAGCGGATGCAGCGATCCTCCACCCGGCAGGGGGAACCAAGAGAAAGTGAGAGCCAATGTAGTCTTCACCTCCCTATTCCACACCCCCCCCCTTGCAGGAGTAAAAGTACAATGTGGACATTTCAGCTCTGCCCTCCTGAGAAAGTGACTTTTCTCCACCAGACTCAAATTTCAATGTTGTCTGGCCTGAAGGAGTCAGGTACAAGTTCTGTTGGGCGTCCTTTGTAGCCTGTGGGCTGGCACATGCTGGCGTCCATACAAGGGGAGATTTTCTGGGAGAGGGAAGCGTTGCAGAGTAGCTGCCCGCTGGTTTCCTGACTGGTTCCGTCTGCAAGACCTCTCCCTCCCTCTCTATCGAGAGAGCTTTCCACCAGCTCCTTCAGAACTTGGCCACATTGGAACAACGTGTGCGGCACAACTCTCTCTCCGCGCCCCGAGGAAAGAGCTCTTGGGTGATGCCCAAACTCCCCTCGCAGACCCGACGCCTGGCGTGGCGGCACTGCCAGGACCTGGAAAGCCGCACGCTGGGTGGAGAGGGAATTGTGCAGCCGACACAGGGAAGGAGCTTCGCAAAGCTTCCAGCTCAGCCCTTCTACTCTGCTCATGGAAGGCAAAGCCCAACCCGCGGCAAAGACGCTTGGAAACAGCAGAGATGTGCAGTGAGGCCCACACAGCTACCCTGCAAATGTCCGCCATGGGATGTGTAGTGCAGAGAACTTCACCTTACAGAGAATGAGCTGTCAGCCTGGGGAGACACCTTCGGCAGAGCCCAGTAGGCTTGCACTAAAGATAAAGGTAAAAGATCCCCTAACCATTAGGTCCAGTTGTGACCAACTCTGGGGTTGCGGCGCTCATCTCGCTTTATTGGCCGAGGGAGCCGGTGTACAGCTTCCAGGTCATGTGGCCAGCATGACTAAGCCACTTCTGGCGAACCAGAGCAGCGCACAGAAACGCTGTTTACCTTCCCGCCAGAGCGGTACCTATTTATCTACTTGCACTTTGACGTGCTTTCGAACTGCTAGGTTGGCAGGAGAAGGGACCGAGCAATGGGAGCTCACCCCGTTGTGGGGATTCAAACCGCCGACCTTCTGATTGGCAAGCCCTAGGCTCTGTGGTTTAACCCACAGTGCCACTCGCTACCCAAGCACCACCCGCGTCCCACTATGGCTTCCCTAATCCACTGAAAGAGAGCTGAAGTGGAAACTTTCTGCCGAGGTGAGCATCCCCCACCCAAGAAAACATACAGGGCCTCCTATCCAGGTAAACATGGAGGGCCCTACAGATGCCCAGATTATTTCTGTTCCTTATCAGTGGCTGGAAGTGACAGGAGGGGAGAGTTGCCCTTGCGCTTAGGTCCTGCTTGCGGCTTCCCAATGGGGCATCTGCTTGGCCACAGTGAGAACAGGATGCTAGACTAGCTGGGCCATTGGCCTGACCCCACAGGGCTCTTCTGACATTCTTAACTAACTCGTACAACGTGAAAACCCTCACAAAGCTAAACGACTAATATGCTTCAAGTGGCACTCAAAAGCTCAACATTAGGCCTTCTAGTCCCATAGGCACATAGTCTTCTTTCAAAGTCTGAACTTGACATCAAGAGTGGGAATGTGAGAAATTTTGGTTTTATTAGCATTTCAATACAAACCCGTGTAATTCACAGGAGCCAAAATAGTAAGCGAACTGAAACGCAGGAACCCTCTGGAATCCGGCCTTTCTCAAATAATGTGATGTATTTCGCCCACCCAAAAATGTGCATATTGGGGAATGCATATTAGGTGAAGACGGGTATGCACAAACATGTATGTATTCATTAAGGCAACATACAAAAAAATGAATTACGGAGAACTGCTTTGCAATACAGTGGTACCTCAGGTTACAGACGCTTCAGGTTACAAACGCTTCAGGTTACAGACCCCGCTAACGCAGAGATAGTACCTCAGATTAAGAACTTCGCTTCAGGATGAGAACAGAAATCGTGCTACGGCAGCGCAGCAGCAGCAGGAGGCCCCATTAGCTAAAGTGGTGCTTCAGGTTAAGAACAGTTTCAGGTTAAGAACGGACCTCCGGAACGAATTAAGTACTTAACCTGAGGTACCACTGTAATGTCTACATTAGGCAAGATTCGACTCAAGAATATTAAGAGAAATGCAAACAGCTGATGAATTTTCAAAAGGAGTTCCTCCACATCCTTTTTTAAAAACACAAACTGACATGGAAATGTGGCAGGGTAGTATAGCAATCAACCCCAAGAAGCTCGCTAGATTTGTAGTTCTGTGGGGGGACTAGGGGTCTCCTAACAGCTCTCAGTATTTTTAACCAATGATAGTTGCCAGGATTCTTTGGGGGAAGCCGTGTCTGCATAAACTGATATGAAAGTGCTTTAACGTATAGTGCAGATGAGGCCTAATATTAGAAAAATAAGAAGCTGAGAAAAATTAAAGGAGACACATTTGTCCATCCCTGATCAAGACACTGCAAAAGGTGACTGGGTCCCTTTAAAATGCAGCTGATTAACTTCCAGCAATAGCAACCAAAGGTCCTCACTGGCATTTAAAGACTGAAAAAGCGAGCGAGGCACTGGAGCTGACATGCCCACAGAAACTGAATCTGCCACAATTTTTCTTGATAGTTTTTACTGCAGCAGGCTCACAGGACAACCCTTTTGGAATCTCCTCATTGCAATGAGCTGGCAAAAGCTGTCTTCCCGCCCCTCAAGCTGCAAATGTTAAAATATCACTTTCCTACCTATTTAGAAAGTTAGCACTAAAATCCAGTAAGTAAAGTGGTGATTCTTTCTTTTCCTTTCTTTTTTGGAAAAAATAATCTTCTCTTCCCCCCACCTTCCCCTGAGCTGTCAGCACTGCAGGAATATGTGAGAGGCAGTTGGCTGAAGCCAGACCAGCATGCCAGCCACTTCTGGCAGCTGCACCTGGCCCCTGGCCAGCGGAAGAGGCAGTTGTGCTACTGGATCATGAACCGTTTGCCAGGGGCGAGGGAAGGGGCTGAGGGGCTTGGCTGGAACATGCCCTTTCTGTCCTCATCTGTGCTAGAAAATACCTTGATCGTTAAAAGGAAGCAATGACTAGTTCAAGACAATGCGCTCTATGTGGGGCTTCCCTTGTGCTTGAAGCTGCAGTTAGTGCAGGATGCTCCAAGCATTGGTGCTAACAAGAGTGAGTCTCTGGCAGCACATAAGTCAAAGATCTGCCCCATTAGATGATTTGCTACAAGGCCAAATTCAAGGCAATTCTATGAGTATATCAAGCCCTTAACAGCTTGGGACCTGAGAGATCACCTTAACCCAGGCATGGCCAAACTTGGCCCTCCAGCTGTTTTGGGACTACAACTCCCATCATCCCTAGCTAACAGGACCAGTGGTCAGGGATGATGGGAATTGTAGTCCCAAAACAGCTGGAGGGCCAAGTTTGGCCATGCCTGCCTTAACCCATATATGGCCACTCAACCACCTCAATCTGAGGAACTGGCACAGTTACAGGTGGATTGGACAAAGAATCACAGAATTGTAGAGTTGGATGGGATCTATTGCGACTCCCCTGCATTGCAGGATCTCAGCTAAAGCATGCATGACAGATGGCCATCCAACCTCTGTTTAAAAACCTCCAAGGAAGGAGAGGCCACCACCTCCCAAGGGAGTCTCTCTCGCTGTCGAATAGCTCTTACTTGTCAGAAAGTTCTTCCTCGTGTTTATGAATCACAAAGATATGTATCTTCCTAGCATGACTCTAAGCAAAATCTGAGTCACCACAGTTCTGTTTGCTTGAACTAGTAATTTGGCAGGGAATAGGGGGTTCCAAATTCATGTTTGCCTCTGGTGGGGGGAAAGGGTTGGGAGGCAGATTGCAAAAGTAAGGTGGCAAGTGGTGGGATGGGTAAGTTCCCCTTAAACTCATTTCACACAACAAATCTTGTAGCAGTCAGGAATCTCCCCCCACCCCAACCTTCCCCTCCTTTAATTTTGGAGAGGGGAGAACAGGAGCTCGGACGCAGCTAATTTTCTCTGGGCCTGGTGGTTAATCTAGAGAAACATAGTTAACAGGGCCTAGCCACCATGACTCCAATAACAATTATAAAAATGTCTAATAAAACCTTGCATGTAATGTCAATTAAAATCTTGAAAAGCACATTTAAGTGGGATATCGACATTAAACTTTATTGCTTCCTTTGCAGAGCAGGAGTATTGTCAATAAAAGTCATTTTGAATGAAGGAATGAACAGTAAATATTAAATAAACGGGCGTGTGTGTGTGTGTGTGTGTGTGTGTGTTTCAAAATCCTTTAACGGCAAAAGAGTAGCCTATTATGCTGGGATTTGTTCTCCTTGCTTAGACTCCTTTGGGAAAGAAAGTCAGTCAGTAATTGCAAACTGTCCATAAAATGTCAATTAAAGGGCAACAAGAGGAATGTATTTAACAATAGGTCATTATGAGTCGGTTATTGTACATAATTTCCTTTTCTGGGACGCACTGGCTACTTGGTTAGCACTTGTGAAATTCCCTCCTCCCTGACGCAGCAAAGAAATTGTTGCGCCGCACCTTAAGGGTTTTGTTGCACTTATTTTGTTGATGGAATATATAGAGGACATTTTTGGACTGCATGCAGGCTTGTGGGATATTTTAGCTTCAACTGCCCATGCATGCACAGTAGTAGAAAGTGGAAAGGCTCTACCTCCAGTCCTGAAACCTTTGTTTCAAGGGATCAGAAGACAACAGAGCTATCAAAGTCCTCTCTCTGGCATCCTGAAAAGTCTTTGCCAGTTACAACAGCCCAGCTTTCCCCATGCTGATGTCCTCTGGGTGTTTTGGACTACAACTTCTACCAGCCTCCTCCTCCTCCTCTTATGGCTGGGGCTGATGGGAGTTGTAGTCCGAAATGGTGATGCTGGCTAGGGCTGGTGGGAATTGAAGTCCAAAGATCCAGGTCAGGGGAGGCTGCAGTAAATAGTACTGGTCCAAATGAACCAAGGGTCATTTAGGGTAACCAATTCTCCTAGAAGAACACTGACAATAACAGCTAAAGTATGAATGGCTGATGTGTTTCCAGGTCTCCCTCCCATCTGTTTTGAATATCAACGTTGCTGTTACTTCCTTGTAACTGATATCATCTAAGCACGACAGATGAGAGTTCGTTATTCTGCAAAGTGACATCCCCGCTGACGATGCTACACACCATCACCAACGTCACTCTCAGGTAGGGAGGTGAGGGAGAATCCTGACACCTAACACAGCAGAACACATTGCGGCTTGGAAAATTGCAACCCGCAGCTCAACATAGGAAGCTGCCTTATGCCTAATCAGATCATTGCTTGATCTTTCTCAGTGCACTCTTGGACAGGGAGCCTCTTTTGCCAGCCCTACCTGGAGATGCTGAGGATTGAACCTGGGACCTTCTGCATGCAAAGCAGATGTTTCATCTAAGATTCTGGTCCTCATGGTTTTGAACAAAGGTGTAGTTTAAATATATGGAAGTTTCCATATACTTCAGTCAGACCATTGGTTCGTCTAGCTCCATTTTGTGTACACTGACTGGCAGACGCCTTCCTGCGGTTTAGACCAGAGTCTTCTCCCATCCCTACCTGGCGATGCTGGGGAACTGAACCTGGACCTTTTGCATGCAAAGCAGATGCTCTGTCAATTGAGCCGTGGCTTTTCCCCAGAAAGAGGGGCAAACTGGCCAGATATGGCACTCTACCCAGGCTGGGTAATATGTTTCTTCCTTGCTCACATGTCAGCCTTTAAAAAAACTAAACCAGCATTTTTACGGTTTGCCCACAGAGTTTATAGCAAGCTGCTCTCCCATTTATACAGCATGTGTACTACCATAAAAGCCTCCGCTGCTACTGCATGGCTCAGAGGCGACACAGAAGTCGTGTGAGTCATAAACGGAAGCAGAAAGCTAACATTTCATTAAGGAGGTAGCTTTAAATACACTTTAAAAAAATAAGGATTTAAGTTATGAGAATTCAGGAAATGGCAGCTCAAGTCTACACAGCTCAGATCTAGGGACGGAGGAGTAATCTAACTGGTTCACTTTCAATGTCCCCAAAATTGCTCGTCCATCGAAATACAACTATCAGCAGTCTTTATGCACTTTTCCAGATCTTGCAAAGCAGTGCTGTTATTCTGATGCATTAAAAACATACACAAAAGGCATACAATTTACACAAGATTTTTCATGCTCTCTTGTGGAAAATCCAAACTAAACAGAACAGGCCTATAAGTAAGCACCTTAATAAAAGAGAATTACATGAAAATGATGTATAGGTGGTATACCACACCAGTTAATTTAGTAAAGATGTATAAAACAGAACAAAAGATTTGCTGGAGATGTAAAGAAAAGGAAGGGACATTTTACCATATGTGGTGGGAATGTAAGATTGTAAAAAAATATTGGGAAATGATTTATAAAGAATTGAAAGAAATGTTTAAAATAACATTTGAAAAGAAAACAGAAGCTTTTCTGTTGGATATTTTAAGACAAGATGTGAAGAAAGAATTGAGGACACTTTAAGTATGCAACAACAGCAGCAAGAATTTTAATAGCACAAAAAAATACAATCCAAAGAACAATGGCATGAAAAGTTGGTGGAATATGAAGAATTAGCAAAATTGTCAGGAAAAACTGCGTGAAAAAGATAATAGAGACTTTGGAAAAGAATGGGAACCTTTTGTAACATAATTGCAGACACAATGTAAAAGTATGGATTCTTTGGCAGGGTTTAAATAAACATATACAATGTAATTAGAGAGAACAAGAAAGGTAACAATGTGATAATATACTACTATATATAAGCAGCAGAATGCAACAAGTGGTTTAACAAACCTGAAACGGAAATGGAGGGAAGCCAAGGGGGAGAGAGGAATTTACAAAACAATTGTTTGATTAAGTTGAATAATGTATGATATATGTATGAAAACTAATAGAAACTGGTTATTATTTTTTTGAAAAAAGGTAAGCACTGGTGAAGCTGGCACAGAACAGGCTCATACTGGTCCGTCTGCATTGCAGGGGGTTGGAACAAATGACCCTTTGGGTCCCCCCCAACTCTACAATTCTATGATTCTACATCTATCCCTTTTCGGGTCTTGTAAGCTGCTTCTTGGAAGGGAGCAAGCCTAGGGACTGAACGTTATCCGAGACAATTGGATTCAATTTAATTTGATGATTTTAGCCTGTTGTTCTTTATTACTGCTATTGTTACTTTTGTATAATATCAGTATAGGTTGTATAATGCAGAATGGAAAAAAAAATATTCTGAGGGCCTGGTAAAGAGTCGCAGAAGGCAGAATTTGATTACCGTATTTCCCCACCCCAATACTAGACATTTGGGGTGTTGTTTTTGTTTTAAAAGGAAGGGTCTGGTAGCAACAAGGGCAATGCTCCCCCACCCCCGAATAAGGATTGGCTTTCAGGCCGAAAATCCAGTCTCACCTGGAAGAGGATCTGCAGGATCCCATGAACGAGGCACAGGCGTCGCCCGAGGAAGATGAGGAACGGCACAGCCAGCTCAGTGAAGTGGTTGAAGAGCGTTTCGAACTGGTGGAACCACCATGGCGAACGATGCATATAGTAGGAGATGGGGTTGGGCACAGGCTGGGTCTGAAAGGGGCAGAAAAGGAACACAGACAGACGTCAGTCAGGGAGAGGATCGCCCCCCAGAACCGGACATTCGCACCACTTCCCTCCTGATTAGACAGTTAGCACATCTCTCTTGCTGCAACGCACCTAGACCCCTTTTCCTCAGAGAAGTGTACCAGAAATGAGGGAGAGAGCCACATCATTATTAATTACTAATTTATATCCATTAGTACAGTGGTACCTCGGGTTAAAGACTCTTCAGGTTACAGACGCTTCAGGTTACAGACTCCGCTAACCCAGAAATAGTACCTCGGGTTAAGAACTTTGTTTCAGGATTAGAACAGAAATTGCGCAGCGGTAGCGGGAGGCCCCATTAGCTAAAGTGGTACCTCAGGTTAAGAACAGTTTCAGGTTAAGAATGGACCTCCAGAATGAATTAAGTTCTTAACCCGAGGTACCACTGTACACAATTTAAATTACTATTTAATTACTACTAATTGCTATTATTAATTTATTCATTCATTCATATATTTCTTAATTGATCTGTTGTAGCTGTTTTTTGTTCATTTTTTTTTAAAAAATTGCCATAACCTCCCTTGGGACTTGCTGGCGAAGGATTGGTAATAAATTTAACAACAGCAGCAGCAATATAATTCTACTTAGTGCAACAATTATAAAATTTGCCTACCAGTAACATGCTGCTTCTAAGCAGTTTGTAAGAATAAAATTTGTTATAAAATATCCATGTGCAATGAAAATATGCAATAAAACAATTCCAGCAACACGTTAAGGACACCCATTGCTAAAATATACAATAAAGCCACCCAGTGATATGAAGGGGAGCCCACACGCTGCCACTTCAGGAGGTCAGAATCAGCCAGAAGTCAAAATAGGAGCCTGTAGGTCTGTCACCATTTCTGGGGAGACTTTTGAGGCTGCTGAGTGAACGAAAGGGATGCCAGCCAGGCTAAACACCAAGGTTGCAGATTCAATCCCCAGATGGGACAGCTGCATATTTTTGTACTGCAGTAGGGGTTGAACTAGGTGATCCTTAGAGTCCCTTCCAACTCTACAATCCTATGATTCTAAACAACAAATAAAGGTCTGTCTCTGACTAAGCTTTACTCAGGGTAAAGGTAAAGGGTAAAGGGATCCCTGACCATTAGGTCCAGTCGTGACCGACTGGGGTTGCGGCGCTCATCTCGCTTTATTGGCCGAGGGAGCCGGCGTACAGCTTCCGGGTCATGTGGCCAGCATGACTAAGCCACTTCTGGAGAACCAGAGCAGCGCACTGACCGGCGTTTACCTTCCCGCCGGAGTGGTACCTATTTATCTACTTGCACTTTGACGTGCTTTCAAACTGCTAGGTGGACAGGAACAGGGACTGCCTATTAAAATTAATAACTCTAATTTAGCCATGCCCATTAATTCCAGTAGGTCTACTCTGAGAAGGATTAATACAAGATACAACCCCATGACGGCATCCAATACTCCGGCCCTCCGTGAGCGAGTGAGTTCAGGGGTTTGCAGGGGATGTTTGCTTTCAGATACTGTAAGTAAACATGACAAGATATGTAATCTGGCCTCAAACCAAGAACTCAAACATGAATCACGCAGCGCTGGAAAAAAGACTGGAGCAATTAAAAGCAAACAAACAACAACAAGAAGTCGAGAGGAATTCATCTTAGCGTATCTAACACAGGCACTATTCATCCCCAGTGTTTTTGTTTTTTAAAAAATCCCTGACAGCCGCGCAGAGATGGCCTGGAAAGCCGACGATAATTGAAGGAGACGCAACACATCTTTAAATTGTTTGCAGCTAAAACATCAATAACAACAATAGTCAAAAATACACACACACACACACACACACAGAGAGAAATTACAAACACCACGAGGGGGAATATGATTACGAAGGATCGTCCCAGCTGCCAAACACTGTAACTAATGCAAGTCCTTATTAGCAAAGCTGGAATTAATCATACTGTTGCTTTATACGCTTTCGAGCCGGCTGGAATTCCCTCGGGACAGAATACCGCATCCTTCCTTCCGCTGACACTGGGGCAGGATGGAGCAAGCCACGGGGTCACGGTGCTTTGCCAAACCCCTACACCAAGGGGGCAGGAGGTCAGGGGATTCCTGCATCCGGGGTCAGAGAACCTATAGGTTTCCAGAGGCCCTCCCTCGGACGGGAGCTGGTTTGAGTTAGTCTGAGTTAGCGAGACTGGGCAGAAGCTCTATGCCGCGATTCCAAGATGGGAGGAAATATATTTTCCTTCCAAACCGGGGGGGGGGGGGGGGCAGGGGTGGAGCACCTTCTCTTGTCCATGCAGGACAAAGTATTAAAGCGCTTGAAATGCACGTTCTGTTGCAGGGGATTGGACTAGACTCTTGGAATCCCTTCCAGCTCTACAATTCTATGGTTCTTCGGGTGATCAGGCAGGGCGGCTCTTGATAACCAAAGGCAGCTGGGCTCCCGTTAGCCATGGATGTGATTCAAAGCATAGGATGCAGGTATATGGGTGGGCACACAGGCGAAGGGAGCGTTTTGCTAGACTAGCAAGTGTTGTGGGTTGATTTTCAAGGCTGGTGTGCGTGCCTCAGTTCTGCAAGAAAAGAACACCACAGAGCAAGGCCTCGTCCGCATTTGGTTGGTCAAGCTTAGGGCAAAACTGCCCTTAACTTCTTAGGAGAGTGCCTAGGTTTTACCAAGCTACCTGTGCAGCTTCTGACATGTTAACAGATTTACGCAGCACCCCTGCAGGTTCATTTGCCATGAATTAATATGTCCTCATGCCCAGGTATGTGTAGATACAACAGTGCACACACTCAAGCCCGATTTGCAGTGCACACACCTAGGTGCAAGCTTCTTATGGGTGGCAAGTACATACAGTAAAGGTAAAGGTACCCCTGCCCGTACGGGCCAGTCTTGACAGACTCTAGGGTTGTGCACTCATCTCACTCTAGAGGCCGGGAGCTGGCGCCGTCTGCAGACACTTCCGGGTCACATGGCCAGTGTGACATTGCTGCTCTGGCGAGCCTGCACCAGCGCAGCACATGGAACGCCGTTTACCTTCCTGCTATAAAGCGGTACCTATTTATCTACTTGCACTTTTTTAAGGGTGCTTTCGAACTGCTAGGTGGGCAGGAGCTGGGACCGAAAGACGGGAGCTCACCCCGCTGCGGGGATTCGAACCGCCGACCATATGATCGGCAAGTCCTAGGCACTGTCGTTTTACCCACAGCGCCACCCGCGTCCAAAGTACATACAGTAGCAAAGGCTAAATATATCTCCCTTTCAACCCACTTTTTTTTTAACCCCCCCCCCCCGCAATAAATAAGTATGTCCCATAAAAGTTTAAAAATGTGAAACTCCACTGCCTGGATGAAAGCACACAAGGACCTAAATTTTAGGTTGCAAGGAGGAGGGGCGGGGGCAGTTCTTCCGTAACGAAACATCAAAATAATTACATCCCTAGAGAGCTTTAATTTGTAATTTTTAAAAGTTACCTTACAAGCTTTGGCTGCACTGAAACTCCCCCCCCCCACCCCATCAATGACACTCTTCAATTCGGAGGAAAACATGCCAGACTCTGCCCACCCTGAGACGGGCGAACGAGCCAAGGCGATGTCTGTTTGGCTCGGGTGCCTGCGCGACCGTAAAACGCTGGCAATTTACTAGAGACGTAGCGCCGCGCCACTTTCCCCAAGGACTGAAATAAACTTCAGATGTACAGCAGATATATATATATTTCCCCAGTATAGAATGCAAGGCTTGGGAAGCAGTGTGAGGAGAGGAGTGGATTTTGCTGGTTCATTTTTAACCCGTTCCCTCGGCCTTGTTTCTACAAAGCTCTTCATTTTAAAATGAGGGACAGATCCCCTTTTCTGTGCTATGATGCATTTTATATTGAGCAGCAAATGTGACTGGGGAACAGGAGGGCGACCATTTGATCGTGATCGAGTGGCCTGCTGATTTCAGTGGAAGGTGTACCTCCTGTGCCGAACTCTTAATGAGATTTGGAAGTGCTTAATGGGAGCTGACTAGTATCCACCAGGAATGGCTGAATCTGTCGCAGCTTCTGTTTCTCTCCCTCTTTGGGCTTGTCCACACTTCTGCTTTCCCTGCTGCTCTCTCTCCAGGAAAACCCACTTGAAGCAAACATCAACCAGGTTTTCAGTGGCAAAGAGTGGGTTTTCCCAGAGAAAGAAGTGGGGCAATCAGAAAACCCCTCAAACCTGCGTTTTCCAAGCATGGGACAAGTGGGTGTGTGGAAGAGGCCAATCCCTCATTTAAGCACATCTGTCTTTTCCCCCTTTTTTTAAAAAAAAGTTCTCATAAAAAAATTGTGAGCATTGTAGTACAGTGGTTAAGAACTTAATTCGCTCCGGAGGTCCATTCTTAACCTGAAACTGTTCTTAACCTGAAGCACCACTTTAGCTAATGGGGCCTCCCGCTGCCACCGCACGATTTGTGTTCTCATCCTGAAGCAAAGTTCTTAACCTGAGGTACTATTTCTGGGTTAGCCGAGTCTGTAACCTGAAGCGTATGTATCCTGAAGCGTCTGTAACCTGAGCTACCACTGTATCTGTTTCTCATAATATAGAGAGTTTTGTATCTAGTCTTGCCTGATAGAATGCTACCGTCACTGACACATGCACCCTTACAAAATACACAATTTTGCAGGCATATTTGGGGCTACAGAATTGCACTGCAACATTTGTATGCGTGCAAATTACAAAAGATAAGCTGTGTCTTAGTTGGCAGCTTGTTTTTGGGATGTGTGAATTAGGCAAGTTTGCCTGAAAATGCAAACTGAATTTCCGCCCCATCTCTGGATTGCTCGGCCAACAGCGATTTCCTTGGGAAGGGCCAGAGCTCTGCAGCAGAGCATCTCTGCCTAGCATGCAGAAGGTTCCAGGTTCAATGCTTGATGGCATCTCCAGGTGGGGCTGGGAGAGACTCCCTGTCTGGAACCCTGGAGAGCGACTGCCAGCCAGGGCAGACAATACTGAGCTAGGTGGACCAATGATCTGACTCAGTATAAGGCTGCTTCCCCTGTCCCAATGTGCTCCACACCGTCCCCAAACCACAAGTTAGTGACATGGCTACAGCACCATAAAAGAGCCTCAGTGGCCCCCACTCTGAACAGAAACAGAGGAGGCTGCTTTGCAAATATTACCTATTTATTCTGAGCATTCCTGGGGAAACGCAGAGCTAAAATTACATTAGAAAACCATGGCTCCATTCAGGATATTTATTTGTTCAGAATCCCTGCAAAATATTTAAGAATTGGCAGCAGCAGCCGTGGGTGGGAGAAGGGACATTATAGCTCTGCATTCCAGGTCCTTCACCCACCCATTCGACCCCGTGTTAGCTAACACAGCCCAGGTCACATGTTTGATCCATGCTGAAGTCCTTGCAGAAGGGAGGAAGCAGACCGAGGGGTAGCAATGGAAGGGATGCTGGGCACAGTAACCTTACCCCTTGTATTCTCCAGTGATAAGAAGACAAGAACCTCATTAGACCATTCAAATCCAGCATCCTCTGGCCAGTGACATAAGAACAGCAGAAGAACCTGCTGGCTTGGAGCCACGGTGGCTCATCAAGTTCAGCATCTTGTTGTCTTCTGGGAAGCCCACAATCAGGACCTGGACCATCCAGTCTACTCGGAGCAGAATTTAACCTCAGGCCGAAGAATTGATGCTTTTGAATTATGGTGCTGGAGGAGACTCTTGAGAGTCCCATGGACTGCAAGAAGATCAAACGTATCCATTCTTCAGGAAATCAGCCCTGAGTGCTCACTGGAAGCACAGATCCTGAAGCTGAGGCTCCAGTACTTTGGCCACCTCATGAGAAGAGAAGACTCCCTGGAAAAGACCCTGATGTTGGGAAAGATTGAGGGCACAAGGAGAAGGGGACGACGGAGGACGAGATGGTTGGACAGTGTTCTCGAAGCTACCAGCATGAGTTTGACCAAACTGCGGGAGGCAGTGAAAGCCAGGAGTGCCTGGCATGCTCTGGTCCATGAGGTCACGAAGAGTTGGACACGACTAAATGACTAAACAACAACAACCTCAGGCTCCTTACATCCTGTATTTGTCACATGCAATACTGCTTGTTGAAGGTTTTAAATGGTTGTTTTAAACTAATAATTTCATAGTTTTATTCTTTTTGTAAACTGCATTGAAGTTGCTCATGTTTTTAACAATCAAACAGGATATTGCTTTGATGAAATAAATAAATAATCTGAATGAGTCGCTTTGGACGATGGCACAGTTCACATCTCCGATACCTTTCCAGGCACAGAAGAGAACAGGAGCAGGGGATGTGCAATTAGCCGACAGTGTGAAACTGGCCTTAGAAAGAGAAGAAGATGCTTTATACTGAGTCAGACCTTTGGTCCATCCAGGTCAGCACTGTCTGCCCTGAATTGCAGAGGCTCTCTAGATTTTTATATGGGAGTCTTTCCCAGCCCTAGCTGGAGATGACAGGGATTGAACCTGGCGCCTTCTGCATGCAAAGCATGTGCTCTCCCACTGAGCTAAGGCCCTGCCATGGCCTTGGGTCCTGCCCTGACACTTGGTAAGGCTTTGAGATATAACCCAGCTAAGAGCCTCATGGACTTTTCTCCCTGGACCTGGCCAAGTGGACAGCATGGGGGGGGGGAGAAAATGCTCTTCTTCCATGCCCCCAAAACAATAAGCAATTGGGAGATTTATTTCATTCGGCCATATTTTCACTGCTTCCATCTTAGCAAGAATGAGGAAATAATGAGGTTTAAATCCCACCCCCCACTTTCTATATTAACTTGATTCCAACCTGCAGAAAACACCCAGGTCCACTTTCCTTTCCAGGGTCTCCTCTTGTCCGTCTCTAAGCCATCTCTGCAGCCAGAATTATATTCTGTCAGGATTATTTTCGTACCGTCATAAATATGACGCACGTTGAACCAGGCCAAAGAAAAACCGGGCACGGGGTGGTGTGGTGGGAGTGAGTCGACAGAGGGAGTTTACTTTAGGGAAGCTAACGGCTCGTGCCTGTGTTTAGATTAGGGCGTTTTGGGGTCTGGATAATTTTCACCCAAGAGTGTAATAAAGTGATGTTGTGGGGAGGGGGGGAAACAGTGAGATCTTTCATAAAGCCTGCTCCACAAAGAGCGAATTGTGCCACTAGGAGCTCTCTACCTTGCTCAACGGTGAATTCCCTCAACTGGGACGCGGCTTCGTTTTAAAGCCAACTTTCGAATGAAAGACGCTGGCTCGAGGGCTGGAGGGAGTGGATCTAAGGCAAACACTGAAGGGCTGTCTAATTTTAAGAGGCACACGTTAAAATCTAAGATCATCTCTCTCAAATAAGTCTGTTGCAACTGGCATATTATATAAGTCAAATTTTCTTTTTTTCCTTTTTTAAAAAAGAGCGTTGCTACCTGTTTGCAGTTTTAAAGGCTGTTCTTATTTTAGGAGTCCCAGCCGTAAAGAAGTCAGAACACTTATTATAGACAGTGTTCATCTTGACTGTTGATGAGGTGGACAAGTAATTTCATAAATAATAAGGGCGAATGCAAATGCAATTTCAAAGGGGAAAGGTATGGGGGGGGGGAATGACCAATACACAATTAATGACAGACATCTGCATTACAATGAGAAAAGGATTCAATATAAATTAAGATAGTTAAGCATGCAATTAGTTTGTTGAGTGTCTGCAAATATATTATACTAAGAATAGACCCACTGAAATGAGTAACTGAACCTAAGTTACTCATGTCCATTCATTTCAATGGATCTCTTTGATACAACACAGATACATAAACGATGGACCTTTCCTTAAAGATAAAGCCCATATAAATTAAGGTCCAGATTGTATCCAGCCTTCCTAAGGCTCATGTAAGGAGATACTGAGTAAAGAAATGACTTCATCTGTTTCCCCCCTTTAAACATATATATTCTCTCGACTTTTGCCACTTCAGTTCTCCTCCTTGCTTTCATCAATGAATGTTTTCAAATTGGGCGGCGGGGGAGGGGAGGCTGGGGGTTCCCCACTTCCTTGCCAATAAAGTTCTCTCCCCTGTCTGAAAGGTTCTGCCTTTCTCAAGATAGCCCAACAGAAGAAATGCTACTTTGTATTGAAGCATCATTTTTGAGGGCGGGAGGAATGTCCTTCTCCCTTTCCTTTTTTTTAAAAAAAATCGTTTTTATTGGGCCTAGGTGCATATGAAACTCATGCAGTTACTTTGGAAAATGCAGAGATGAAAAACCAAAGAAACATAGAGTAGCAACTTGATGTGACATAATGCCCAATAGCATAGTGGCAAATTCAGAAGTGCAGAATCCCTGTATTGTGTTTTCTATGCACTGACATGGACAAATGATTTGGAGTGCGCCAATATCATCTTTTGGAATTACTTGGGTTGTGTCTTCCTTGTAGATCCATTGTGCGCAGCAGAATTTGAACATCATTCTCTTGAAACTGGAGCCCCTTGTGTTGTCAGTGTTCCTGAATGTTCAGCTTTGGAGCACACAGAGCAACTCTTTGGTGTTCTTCCTGTTTGTCTTCTCCAGAGTGACCCTAGGAGCCAATCCTCAGTGACTGACTCACTTCCTTCAGTACAAAGGATGAGAAGTCTTTTCCTCAGGGGCCAAGCCACTACCCTTTGACGCTGAACTGGGTGGCTGAAGGACTCTGAAGATAGGGACCGTGCTGCAGAAAGTTAACGGGTCTTCAAGACCCTGCAAACACAGACCACGACACTTCTGCATATACCACCATGCCTAAATAGCAAGGGATTCGCCACTACAAAAGCAAGCCGCAGCCGATAGGGCGAGGGGCAAGAATGCTATTCAGCTGTAAAACAGAAGGGGGGAAAATCCACTACAAAATCAAGCACCAGCACACTAACATGGCACTTATCTCAAATGAACCTGGCCATAGAATCACTGAGTTGGAAGAGACCACAAGAATAATTCTAATCCAACCTCCCTTCCATTCATCGTGGGGCTCAAACCCATGACCCGGAGATTAAGACTCTCCTGCCCTACCAACTGAGCTAAACAGAGGCCATCCATTATCAATGTTTCATAAAGATTAATCATGGACAGTTTGAGAAGAGTTTTAGCACGTTTGCTTTTCCAACAAGGGTTCCATGGACTTTGGGGGCACACCTCATGGCGGCAGGGGGGGGGGAGTTTCCAGAAAAACCTCCCACCTCACTAATCTCACATTATGGTGCTCAATGATTTCATGTGGTCTGCCATTTTTAAGTGATGCAACCTCATGCAAACTTCCTGGACTACCAGTACAGTGATACAATGCAGCTATCCTTCGATTCTGATTTTGTGCTTCTCTGAACTTTTGCAACACAGCTCAGAAAAATGTTGTACCATACAAAAAATGTGTGTTCTGGGATTTATTTTTTTTAAAAAAAGCATATACAAATGTGAATTTTGTGAAAGGGTCTTGTACAGAAACGATTCAAATGTTTCTGCGGACACCTAGCCACCAGGAGAGATGGTGTGTGGGCACAAGACATGCACAGAGCACACAAATACACACTGATGCCACCCCCACACTACACATGCCCCCACTCTTCTTCCCAAAATCTAGGTTGCTATGTTTGACCTTTTTTGTAACTTGTAGGCCTTCACATCTGCCTTAAGAATCACCATCTTGCTACCGTGTACATGCATTTCCCCCCTAAAATTATAAATACAGACATATACAGTGGTACCTCAGGTTAAGTACTTAATTCGTTCCGGAGGTCCGTTCTTAGCCTAAAACTGTTCTTAACCTGAAGCACCACTTTAGCTAATGGGGCCTCCTGCTGCCGCCGCGCCACTGGAGCACAATTTCTGTTCTCATCCTGAGGCAAAGTTCTTAACCTGAAGTACTATTTATGGGTTAGCGGAGTCTGTAACCTGAAGCATATGTAACCTGAGGTACCACTGTATACATATCATATCATATACACACCAACACAGAGATATACATAGAAAATTCCTTCACCGTTTCTCATAGTGCTAGAACTCAGGCACATTCAATGAATCTCAATGCTGGAAGGTTCAGGACAGACAAAAGGAAGTCCTTCTATCTGCAGCACACACAGTAGTTTAACTATGGAACTCGCCCCCACAGGAGGCAGAGACAGCCGCCAACTTGGATGGCTTTAAAAAAGGATTAGGCAAATTCATGGAGAAAAAGGCTATGTCGATGGCTACTAGCCATAATGGCTACATTACATCTCTGCTGTTGAGAGGCAGGAAGCTCTCCAAATACCAGTTGCTGGGTATCAACAGTGTGTAGTGTGCAGCTGTACTCAGTTCACGCTCATGGGCTTCCCATTGGGGTATCTGGTTGGCCACTGTGAGAACAGGATGCTGGACTAGACTGGCCGGCAATCTTACTTTATGTTCTCTGGCACAGTTGTGAGGACTGATTTCACTAGGACTAATTCTCAGGTAAGTGTGTATAGGATTTGAAACCACAACATCCCAATCAGAAGAGTTTCACTTCCTGGACAGAAGCCCTGTTTACCATCTTAAGTCCTCACTCAGTTCCTCAACCCATGTCTGGCTCCAGGCTCCAGGTGGGAGCTGAATGCTCCTCCATTTTGTTAAAAATGAAACGAAATCTGGCACACAGAAAACGAGCATGTCAAAGAAGAGGCTAGCTTAAAACCACAATACACCATTTTTCTGTGTGAGAGGATTTTATTTATTCCAGGGGATAAGAGAGACATTTACTCATGCAAACCTTCCCTTGCACAATGAAGTGGTACAGTCCCTAGGGCTGGATTTAGGTTTGATGAGGCCCATAGCTACTGAAGTTTTTGGGGCCCTTTATATGTCCAGCTGTCCTGTGTCAACAACAAATTATCACTGTTTTTTGTGTTGAATATATGCTATATGGTAATTTATGGACCTAATAGGTATCTAAAGCCACTTGCACATAACAAAATAGGTATTTTATAATAATAATAACTTATTATTATGGTTCGACACCAGCTTGTAAAACACATAATGGGACTGCACTCCCAAAAGCAAAGCAGACATATAAAACAATATACAGCAATGGCTTACATGTTTAAAAAATGTGCTGAACGCGTAAACACATAAAATCTGGGGAAAACTACCATAGAAAATTGGCCCAGAGTCACCCGTGGATCTGAGTATGGGGATTTTCTTGATGGGGTGGAATTCTAGGCCTTTTGACTAAGATAAAGTGTAGGTATTTTATCAAAGTAATTGATATAGAAATGAGCAAACCAGTGGTATTTTAGGGAGCAGGCTAGCAGGCGGGGCCCATTACATTCACCACCTGACCAAACGCCAATGCCCACCTAGCCCTGTGCCCCATTCCCTGCAGAAGATGTCCTGGAAAGCCCACGAGCCCAGGCAAGACAGCAACAGCAGCTCCCTCCTTGCTTGGGCTGCAGGAGACGGTAGCCAAACTGCCCAGCTGCTCCTGGGCCGCCCAGCCCCTGCTCCATGTTTGCACAGGGTGGGTTGTGGGGGCTGAATTTCTGACATAGTCTCCGCCACCGCTGGCACCAGACCTTCCCCCCTCCTCTCCCCACAGGCCAGCCCCACAAGGCAGGAGCCAGCCTGTCCCAAACAGTGGGCTCATTGAGGCTAGCAGGCTGGGGCAACCCCATAAAAGAAGGGAACAGGCTTGTTTGTCTTGAGAAGGCTGCTTCTCGCAGCGCATTTAATATTCCCCAGCACGCTGCCTTCTCTCGCTTTGCGTCTCTGCCTGTCAGTTAAGGCCTGGGATGTTTATTTTAACGGCCACTTGTGGTTGAGCCTGGTGCCAGTTGTGCGGCACGAGCTACACAGATTTAACACAACATTTTTTTGTGGGGGGGGGGGGAGAGAAGGGCAGGGAGGAGAGATACTTCGCCCACAAGCCTCAAGCTCAGAGAAGGCAGTCAGGGACACCCCATCCTAAATCTGGAAGGGGAGGGGAGGCAGCCGTCAATGATGCTTAACTCTTTCAAGGGACATCAAGCCACTCCATTTCCACGGTGCATGGGGCTGCCAACTTCTTTGCCTCCCCTTGCTCCTATGCTTTGTACATGAAGAGGATGTCAGGAAAAGGAGGGTAACAAAATCTCCCTACTCCAACCAAAACAGTTTAAGCTGTTGGTTTTTGTTTTGTTTTGGTTTAGTTTCTTTGCAGATCATTTTTTTAAAAATAATATTTATTAAGAATTTTAAGATTACAAAGAAACAAAGAAAGAAAAAAAAGAAGAAGGAAAAAACAAGTAACATTTAAACAATACGAATCAATAAAAAAACAAGGTCAAAAAGAGAAAAAAACCCCAAAGCACATAATACATCAAAATCAATAAGCAAAAATAGACAAAAAATTTAAAAACAAATCCAATATTCCCAAATCATTAACTGTCATTACCTTGTTTCATCGACCTCCTCACACCTCCCTTTTTTGTGTTCTAGTTGTTAATTATCTCAGCAAATCCTTTCCATCTTTCATAATATTCTGTCATTAAATTACCTTAATCTATTTTAACCTTATCTTACCATAAAAGGCCCTAAAACTTAAAATTTAAATCTTCTTTATATCAAATTCTCTTAACCATGACATATTCTTACCTAATTCTTTTTAACATTTCTGCTAAAGCCAAATAATTTCATTCCAACATTTTTCTAATACTCTTTACTTTTACAAGATTTTCCTAAATAAATTGTTTAAAACTTTCTTCCAATCTTCATCCAACGTCTCTTTCTCTTGGTCTCGGGTTTTGTCAGTCCTTTCTATCCCATCCATCTAGTCCATCAACCTGGTAACCTTATATCTGAGGCCCTTGGATCTCTTCCATGTCCCATCCACAGATCTTCTTCATATTTATACCTGTGCTTTACTTCCATTTGTATCCATCTCTCTCTCTCTTTTTTTTAAAGCAAATCTAACAACAAAGTTTCCTTTTTCAGGTATTTTGTCAATATTTTGTTCCTTTTAGATGCGAAGGGGAACAATGGAATCAATATGTTTCTCTTCTTTTAACTATCTGTCAAAGACATTTGTCTATAGTCAATGAACTTCCCGGAGACGTCTGTCCTGACACCCCGCTCCCAGGTTCAGGACGGTGGAGAATTGCTTTTCTTTGCTTGTCTTCTGCAAGTTTAATCAGTCCAGAAAAAGTTCCCCCCTCTTCTCCTGCTTCCAAGGGGGGTTCAGTAATTTTAAATGATGAAAATTGATCCTTTACAAACGATTTTCTAAGCTCTAGCTTGCCGTGTCTTTGCTTCAATCTATTTACAAAAAGCGGAAGGCAGACTTCCTGTTTAGACCTTCCCGCTTCAGTGCCAAATTAAAAGAAATTTCTTATTCCAATTTTCCGTTCTACTCACGGACAGTTATTTAAGCTCCAATTGTCCACAGGAAAAAGTCAGCGCTCTCCGGCAACAGCAATGTGGCTTCACTCCGTGAAAGAAGCAGTCGATTCAAGGCACCGCGCCGCTCACCCCACGTCGCTCCGGAGCCCCGAAATCGGGTTTCCCTGCGAGTAGAGGGGGCGCAAAGGTGCCGGCCGAATCCCACGTCCACAGGCTTCTCCCGCCTGTGGTTTCTGATGGGTCTCCACCTTGCCATGGCGGTTCAGACCCTGTTTTCCACGGAGCGGATTCCTCCCAATCGGAGGAAATCCGCCATTGTCAGAGGCGCCAACCTGGAAGTCCCTCAGTTGTTGTTTTTTGCAGATCAAGGCAGGGGCACAGTCTGCCTACTGAGGTCTAGGGCTGGGCAATATATCAATATATTGTCCAAAACTAGTTTGAAGTCCATATTGTGATAACGGTTTCATAATTTTTGACCTGGCAATATATCACGAATCATGATGTGCATTAGAGCTGGGCGATATATTGTCCAAAACCAGTTTGGAGTCCGTATCATGCTATCGGTTTCATAATTTTTGACCAGGCAATATATTGCGCGCACACACACGCTTTGCAAAAATCATAATGTAGGAAAACCGGTGAAGCCATCCAATGCCTCCATCCTTATTTCAGACATTGTGATATACAGTCATACCTCATGTTACGTCTGCTTCAGGTTCTTTCAGGTTACGTCCCGCGGCAGCCCGGAAGTACTGGAAAGGGTTACTTCCAGGTTTTGCCGCTTGCGCATGCGCAGAAGCGCAAAATGACATCACGTGCATGCAGAGAAGTGGCGAATTGCAACCCATGCTTGCACAGACGCGCCACTGTGGGCTGCACTCTTTTCATGTTGCGAACGGGCCTCCGGAACAGATCCCGTCCACTGTATCAGTATATTGCAATGTTTAGCTGGTGATGTATCACCATACTGAAAACCAGATCCTGGCCTCCGATGCCCTCCCCCACCTTCCTCTTTGCTGCTGCGGCAGCGCTGCCACCCTTCCCTCCCCCCCCCCGCTACCCCTGTTAACCTTCTCCCTACACCTGACTCTTACTTTTTAAAGAACCCCCTTCCACAATGCTGCCACAGCTGTGGCAGTGCTGGCGGCAGCTTGTCTTTCACCCAGGCTCTGAGAAAGGGCCAAAGGGGTATTCTGGACGAGGTGTTTCTAAGAATGCCCACAGTGGCTAAAAAGACTTTTTGAACTTTGCAAAATTTTTATTAACAGAATTCTGGCTCTGAGGAGGCAGGGGCCCCTGGCCTTTTCTCAGATCCCAGGTGATCCCAGGGAGGTGGGTGGGTGGATGTGCACACCAGCACCTGCACCTGATGGCAGGTGAGTGAGCGGGCAGTTGCTCAATCTGGTATGGGGCCCTTCTGAATCCCTGAGTCCTCAACCAGTGCTCAATGTGGTCAACTGCTGGTGCCAGGCCTGGATCAAGAGGCTGAATGGAGAATCGTGGGGAAATGCTTGTCTGCCTGTCTGTAACTCTGAACAGGAACACTGAACATTTTGTTGCAGTTCTCAGGGGTGGGTTTTGGTGGGGGGGGGTGTTTCTGCATTTATCACCATTGCTTATTTCATCTTTGCAAATCAGCTCAGATATATTACTTATGTTGCAAAGAGTAAGTCGTGCCTGCAGTCTTACACTGTAAGAATCATGGGCATAGGTAGGAGAAAGAGTAAGGAGAAGGTTTGGGATCAGGGAAATACAACAAAAATTTAAAGGAAGATGCAAGTATTCTTCCAAGAGCCCAAGGACAGGAAGACTGAGATGTACTAATCTGGGACTTATTTAAATTTTTGTTCTGAACAGTAAAAATTGGGAAGATCTGTCCAGCTGGACAGGAGGGGAGAGAACGTAACCAACAGCCAATTGTATATTTCCCTTAGAAATTTCATGTCATGCTGCACCAGCAGAGTTACATTTTCGGGCTCCAATTTCAATAAATCAGCACGCCGCTCTGGGGAATGGGAGCACAACTCCCCTTCCCTTAATGTTCACAGGTAAAGCCAAGAACAAAATGGTCATTCTTTCTGGAGTCTGGCAGGAGAACAAATTACTTTCCGCACCTCCTCGCGCTGAAGGGCTCCTTATTAAAATATTGCCTCCGCTACCGTCCCACTTGTAGTTAAACCAAGGGCAAAAAATAGAGCCGGCAAATGTGTCCTCTGGGGATGAACTTTTTTCTTTTTGGCCGAGGGGGGCAGGGGGGTGCAGAGTTGAGTAAGCAATTAAAAGGAATACGGAGCCACCTTGTTCCGCAGGCTCCAGGAGAGGCTTCTGTTTTTCAAAACAGTGTAGCCAAGCAAACGAAACAGCCCCCAGTTCAAATCTTGTCTCCAGGACAGGCTAGGTGTGATGCAAAAACTGGTGAAGAGGATCACCTGCAAACTGTGTTGTTGTTTTTCCGGGGGCGAGATGTTACTTCAAGACAGCCGTGTTTTTAAAAACCTCTCCCCCCCAACACCTTTTCCCAGATTGAAAAGCTATTTTTCTTATTTACATATGTGTGTTTTTGCCTTCAATCAGGAAAGGGGCACCCACCCACCCCCAGTGCTGTGGTCCCAACCCTGTTTCAGAATCCACTTGCTTGCTTTGATCTTTAATTTGTAAGGGAAATATACAATTGGCTGTTGTTTACATTCTCTCCCCTCCTGTCCAGCTGGACAGATCTTCCCAATTTTTATTGTTCGGAACAAAAATTTAATAGAAAGAACGTAAGACGATCAGCTGATTCTGCTGGATCAGGCCAGTGGCCCATCTATTGCAGCATCCTGTTCTCACAGTGGCCCATGAGATGCCTGTGAGAAGCCTGCAAGCAAGGTATGAGGGCCACAGCAGCCCACCTGCAATTTCCAACAATTGGTATTCAGAGGCATAATGCATCCTTCAACATCATGGATTGGAGCAACCTTCGCCCACCAGGTGGCCTCCAGATGTTTAGGACTACAATTCCCAGCAGCCCCAGCTAGCACAGCCAATGATGGGAAGCATGGTCCGAAACATGGCTGTGAAGGCTTTGCCGATGGAAACTGTGGCCCAAAACCTCTGGAGGGTACCAGGTTGGGGAAGGGTGCCCTAGACATTATGATAAACACAGGGATGCTAAAACAGGTATATTTTTACAGCAGGCTACAGAAGGGGAGAAGGTGGGTTCAACACAACCCTGCCACTTTGGGTAGGAGCCTTATGTTCGCCATAATACCTAGTTCTGCTCTAAGCTAGAGGCCATCCCCACATCTTGCGGTGGTGAATACCATATGTTAATGACAGGTTGTGTGGCGTTATGAACTATAATAAAACTGCTGCTGTTTCTTTATGCTTAACGCAGGGCTGCCAGATTGCACCCACTAGGAGACCTTGTTCCCTTCCTGAGGTTCTGAGAGGCCCATTACTTTGCCCACCCAGGGACAAAATATACGGTTAAAAAGAACCCAACACTGCAAACAGAAAATGTTTGCACTGAACACACACCAGGGGCTCAGGACATTTTAAAACGGGCTGGGTAAATTTGTGTGCACCGACAAGGAGGGGGTGGTATGAAAACCATTTCTGCAAAGCCATGGGGGCCATGGTGGGGGGAGATACCAGCATTTGGTGGGAGCAAGAAACACCTCTTGAGCAGTTGGAGGGTATATCATAACCCGCCCACCCCCGGTTAAGGTCAGCAAATAAAAATGTCACCATCACCACTTGTGTTTTTGTGTTTTAATTTGTTAGAAGCTGCCCAGAGTGGCTGGGGTAATCCAGTCAGATGGATGGCAAACAAACAAACAAACAAACAACAACATAATATAATATAATAATGATAATAATAACCAGAATTTTTCCCAAAAGGGGACACAGAATACCACAAACCATTCACAAGTGTACACGCTCTCTCATAAACACTTGTATATGTGTAGGGAACGGCTTGAATCTGTGCTCTGTGTAATGTGTGAACAAGCTTAAGGAGAACATGGAATGAGGCAATACAGGCTACTGCAAGAAAGCTGGGGGGAAATGTGGAACGGTAGTTTCCAGGATTACAACCCCTGAAGGCGGAGATCTACTAAAAATATAGTTGGCCCCCAAGGTGCGCTAGGCAAATGAGGCGGTCCTGCGGGAGGCAAAGATTTGAAGAATGGATGGTGAGAGCCTTCCAGAGTGGTGGGCACCTCTTTGAGGCAGCCCAGACTGTCTTCATGGTTGACTGAGGTAATATAAAACAAGAAAGGCTCCTGACCTAAGTACACTGGCCACACAGTGGGGGGCGGCTCATGAAGCCAGGTCGATTAAAGGAAGTTTGCTGGAGTGGGACCACGTAGCCACTGAGCATCAAAGGAAGTTCTAATCCCACCTGTGTGGTGCAAGTCCTGGAAGGGAAGCAAAGGCCCGTCCCAGAAAGGAAGTGGAAGACCAACAAAGTTGGCCTTTTCTCTCCAGCTGGATGGAAATTTGAGAAGAAGAGAAACTAAAACAAGGTAAGAGCTTGGAGGACATTGTTTGCACAGGATCTCTAGCCCTCCCCTGCCCTTCCACCCAACACCAAAAGCAAAGAAGGTGGAGGAAAAGTTCATAATGGCAACACTTCTAAATGAGGGCTTGAGTTGGATTGGCAGCAGCAGCAGGAAATTCCCACCAAAGCAAGGCAAAATACTCATCTTTATTCTGCCTTATCTGTGGTACGTTTGGCAGTCCAATCAACTTATCATTTTTTCCCCACTTCTTGCTTGACCTATGTATGAATAAGGTTTTCCAGGGCGCCATTTTTCCAAGGATTCCTAGGCTCCCAAGTTTAGCTGGAGATGAGCTGGGTCTTTGCCACAGCCCGGAGCTCTAGAAAAGAGCCCACTGCCTTGTTCCCATTGAGAGGCGCCTTTCTCAAGAGGTCCCACAATCCTGGAGCCAGCTTCGAACCTGGAACTTTGTGGAGGCCAGAGCACGGGACATGGCCCACGAAACACCCTGAAAGCTGAGCACTCAGATCCCCGGAGCATTCTTTAAGCACAGAAGTGAACAAGGGTCCGTAACATCAGCTTTTGTGGAACACAGGATACTGCCTCACACCGAGTCAGACACATGGCCCATCTGGCTTCGTACTGTCCACACTGACTGGCAGCAACTCCCCAGCATTTCAGGTAGGGGTCTCTTGCAGCCTTACCTGAAGATGCTGGGGACTGAACTGTGGACCTTCTGCATGCAAAGCAGATGCTTGATCCCTAAGCTATGGTCCTTCCATGATTGGAAGGCAAGTTGGAGCTTCTGGGTGGGCAGGAGTGAGTTCCAGGCTAGCTTCTCTTGTCATCAGAACAGGACCTCCACGTTAACATCTTGCTCACTGTCCTGCTCCAGAAATTGACCTCATCCACTCAAGGCTGGAGAACATCCACTCAGGGGATGGATTCTGGTTTGGTCTCTTGTGTCCTACACCTGAGGTCCTATATGTTTTTTCTTCTTTGTGACATCCGACAAGAACGGAGGAAGGTTTCCCTGCTAGCATGTTCTAGAAAGTGATTTGGAATGTGAAAGGGATACAAATGGGTTGATCTAAAATATGGTATGGGGTAGACAAGGTTCTCTATGCCATTCATACACACACATACATACACCACCGATACCATAAACAGAAGTTCCTACAGAGGGCAGCATTGCCCCCATCAAATCAGCCACCTTCCTCTGCAGAAATTTTCACCTGAAATTGGGTTTGCGCTCTTCAACCCTGAAATGACCAGGCGTAAACACTCTTTTAATTCAGTCGGTCCAAGGCTTCTCAGGAGGGCAAAGTTCTGGCCTCCCATTTCCTTGCAATCCCTCAACTGAATCACTTTTAAAATGTGCTTCAGTCAGGAAAGCAAAGCCGGGGTTTTCATTTCTAGGTGGGAAACTTCCAGTCGCTGCAATTTAAATAAATGAATACCAAGAGATACTTGCACTTTGAAAGAGAGAGAATCAGCCTCTCCGCTGTAATTTTTAAAATTGAGCAACAGTTGAAATAACATCTGTAGCCTTGGTGTCTGGGCTCCTCTCAGCCTTGACTGACCTGTCTGTCAAATGCGTATATTAGCAACCCACCTCCAGGGGTGTTGCCCATCACAAACCAAACTGCTGTAACCAAACACTTTGCAAATTTCAAGTGTTAGATATAAATGACTGTTAATTGACCACTACAAGGTATAGACATTTTCATTGCACTGAATGCATGGCTTCTTGCAGTTACAAACTGTGCATGTGAGCCATGCGGGACCACCAACAGAGATCTCAGTGATCGGGCAGGGATATAAGGGATCGGGCGGTCCTGAATATATCCTTAAAATAAATGCAGTGCTTCCGGGGCCCTGTGCTCCTTTCCCACTCCAAGATGGAGGACTGGATATAATCTGGGATCTGTTACAGGCTAGCAGTAGTAACACCTAATTTATAAACTGAGTGATGGTTTACCCCAGAGACAGACAATGGCTAAGCAGGAGGTCTAAGGAAGCCAGCGGTCAAAAGTGACTGTCATATTACGCACACTTCCCCCCACTTATAATAACTCAACACATGGCTATTAGCCTTGGATTATCTGAATCTATTTACAGAGAGTCAATGAAAAGGTGTTGCTGTTTTTACAATCTACATCCAAATCATTTCAGGCACTCAGCTGACAACAGCAGCAGAAAATCGAGGAGAGTAATGTAATGATGCTAAACAAGACAGAGAAGGCTGAATGATATGACTGGCCTCATTCTGCGAAATGAAGCCCTAAAGACACAGTGAAGAGGGTGGCCAGTATTCGGGAGAACAGGGCCTCAAATCCAGTCAAAAGCAAGCAGCGCCACTTGGGCATATGCTAGAGTACAGACAAAGCCCTCCTTCCACAACAGAGGGCCTGCACATTTCAAATGGGGGGGGGGGGTATTGCCAAGTCTACACTTGGATATACTTTTGACTGCATGGCAGAAAGGTGGAGGGGCGGCGGCGCAGAGAGCATCATGTTTGTAAAGCATTTGCTGTGTTTCTTCTTTTTCCCTGAGCAATATGTGTTAACTACTGACAAAATATCAAATACCAAGATGAAGGTCTACCAGTATGTTGAGAAAGCTGCATTGTGAAAGTGAGTCATGGGCAACTCGCAACTGCCAGAAGCGATGCCTCAACGCCTTCCACATGCGCTCCGTCAGGAGGATTTTGGGCTTCACACGGCAGGACAGAGTTTCAAACAAAGATGTGTTCTCCCCAAGCCCACATTCCCAGCACGTTCGTACTTCTCTCTCAGCAACATCTACGCTGACATGGTCACGTCCACAAAATGGAAGATGGAAGGATCCCCAAGGATGTGCTCTACGGGCAACTGGCTTCAGGCAACCTTCTCGTGCAAAGGGCCATTTGCTAGTAGGGTTGAGGTGGCCCCCGGAGGGAATGGTCTCTCCTTGGCTGGAAGTATTTAAGTGCAGGCTCTTGAGACACGACAGGCAGCCAGTATCTGCACAACTGAAGGCACCTTTGTTCCATCAAACTTTCCTAGTTGGGTGAATAGGTCTCTGCCAGGGGTGTCCATTTTGTATTGGGATTTTGTTTCTGTATTTCAAAAAAACTCAACTGCTGCCATTTTTTGTAATTGTGTTGGTTTGTATTATTATTGTACACCGTGGATTGGCTTGGGACATATGTAGAAGCCAATGTATTAATTAATACTCCTGCATTGATGGCCCTTCACTGAGAAGATCAATTAAACCAGACCACCTCCAATGGCTTCTTCCATGAATCCAAGAACCAGACTTGTTTTCAGTCCTTCTGAGGACACTCCTGGGTCTGAGTGGGGTGCCCCCAACCCTAGGAATTCTTTGCTGGCGGTTTTCAGGCCTGGTTACCAATTGAAACTGAGGTCCATCCCCTGGCCCAGTCCAGAGGCTTGGGGGGGGGGCAGAGAACAATGAGGAGAAGATTGTGCAGCATTGGGACAGTGTCCTTCCCTCTCTCCATGGCAATGGCCTGTGGCTTCTCAGGGGGCTTCTCCCCACCCCCCCCACCCCAAACCCTGCTCACTTCAAACCTCCTGGTTGCAAATAGCATCGCTGCAAACTTCCATCTGTTCCTTGTGTTTTCTAGATAACTCGATTCAGCTGACGGAAGCGTTTGCCATGGAACTCTCCAGCGTTAAAAAATAAACAAAGCCCTCGATGGCCAAAAGCCCTGCTTAGAGACAATTCAGATATTTTTCTATAGCTCTTGGAAGGTGGCTTTTTCCTTCTATTTTTGGACCCGATGGTATGAAAAGCAGGGCCTTTTCTTTTCTCTGCTCCTTATGAGGCTGTCAGCTTGCCCAGTTCCTCATGGTGCTTTTGTAGCTGTGCCTGGGCACCCCACAGGGTGGCTTAACTTTCTTTGGATGCTCTAATTTTTCCACTGGGGACTTTTATCTGCACCAGATTTCCTTCCGCGGCATCAGTTGTGCTGTGTTTCCTCGCTACCGCCCTTACTCCCTTTTGATACTCCTTTTTCTCCAGGCCTGTCTTTCTTTTTTTTGAAAATTCAGATATAATTTAATCATAATTTAAATACCATTTCATTTGTAATTTAGTATGTTTTTATCCCTATCCCCACCTCTAAAATAAAATAAAATGTTGGTGATAATAGGTAAACAAGACCAAAGAGTGTCTCCAGGAAATTCAATTCTCTGCAGTTAACTATGAATGACTTCTTTTATTATTATTTTTCTTTTATTTAACAACATTTATATACCGCTTGATTGCAACAAAATCTCTAATCAGTTCACAAAAAAGATGAAGAGCACCTTGCTGGATCAGGTTAACAGCCTGTCTGGTCCAGCATCCTGTACTCAGAGTGGCCTGTGGGAAGCCTGTAAGCAAGACTTGAGCATAAGAGCACTCTCCCCTCCTAGATTGGCCATTTGTCTGATCCAGCAGCCTTTTGTTACATTCTTAGGTAGATTAGCAGGGTTAGGTGGGGAGATTAGCTTGACAATGTGCTCCAACACAGGTTTAGGGAACCTCTTTTATCAAAAGAATAGGGGAAGAACAGAAAAAAACACACATCCTGGTTACATTCTGTCAAGCTCTGCCCACTGATGCTGGTGGCTAGCAGTGGAATAGCAATGAATATCTGTTACTGGGGGCCAAGGGAGGAAGAGGGGCTGTGTGGAAGCTATTGTGCCCCCAGAAAAAACAGTCTCAATGGCCCATGTGTGATATATAGCCCCCATCAGGAGCCACCATGAATATGAATGCATTTTCTTCCTTGGCTCAATTGTTATATATGAAGGGTTACAGACAGGTAGACGTGTTGGTCTGCCATAGTCAAAATAAAAAAATTCCTTCCAGTAGCACCTTAAAGACCAACTAAGTTAGTTCTTGGTATGAGCTTTCGTGTGCGTGTATCTGAAAAAGTGTGCATGCACACAAAAGCTCATACCAAGAACTAACTTAGTTGGTCTTTAAGGTGCCACTGGAAGGAATTTTTTTATTTTATATATGAAGGGGTTTGTAGCTCAGCAGTAGAGCATCATCGTTGCACATGGAATGTCCCTGGTTCAATCCCCGACATTTCCAGATGGAGCAGAAATGATGGAAACCCACTGCCAGTCAGTGCAGGCAATACTAAGCTAAATGGGCCAAGGCAAGGCAACTTCCTATGACAGTTGCATTTCCTGTGACTTAGAATGAGATACATTCCATTTGTGATTTTCCCCACAAATACCTGTACGCATTTCTCTTTTGTATTTCTTGATTTTTTCCCCCATCCCCCAGCAAACAGGTTGGGATTGCCATTCTCGCTATAAGGAGAGCTGGAAAAACATGAATGTTTGGCGGGAGGCCCTGACTCCTCTTTGCCCGAGGTGAGGAGCCAATGAATGCCCCAGTGCTAAGGCCTTCAGTTTTCCCCCCTTCGGCGGAAGACCAAATTGGGCAGCAGGCATCTGACGGTGGTTTCAAGCTACTGCATCTGTTCAGTAACGGGGATCAAGCCTTGTTTCAACTACATTTTCTAAACATTCTCCAGGTGTGAACTACTAAACTTGACCTTCCCTCACACTCCCCCCCCCTTCTCTCTGGGAGTTTCCCTACAAAGTCAGTTGCAGGAGGCTCAGATGGGCTGCCACCCAACGCTTGGGCTCCATCCATGTGAAGTTTGCACAACACAAATTGGATGAGTGGTCAAATGAGGAGCAAGACAAACATGCATGGTCTCCCTCCTCTCCCCCATCCTTATCCCCCCCCCCCAATTCTTGAGGTAACTGAAAACTGAGTACAAGCCTAGCTGCAGGTGGCTGGAGGTTTAGACTGAGTGGAGAAATAGATTTATCTATCACAGTGTGGATGCAGGAAAGGGCTATTGAGGGCTACTAGCAATGCTTCTGAATACCTGTTGTTGGAAATTGCAGAACAGAAGAGTGCTCTTGTGATTGGATCCTGCTTTTGCGTTTCACATGGGCATCTGGTCGGTCACAGTGACAATATGATGCTGGATTACATGGGCTTCTGGCCTGATCCAGCAGGCTCTTCTTATGTTCTTAAACTGCCTTGTCGGAAGCAGATCCCGATTTGTCCCAGGTTAGCGGGTGAGTGGCTATTTACAAGCCACTTTCAAGCTCCCCGGTTTGGACTTTCCCTAGGCAGAAGGTGACATTCTCCCCATGCAGGAAAGGCTGCTAAATTAAAGTTGCTCTGTAACGTTGCAGCCCTCGACTCACAAATGCCGTAATTAAGGAGGGGGAAAGAGAGAGATTTAACCCACGGTATCACCCAAAGCAAACATGCTACTGCTTCACTCAAAAGTGGTTAACGTGAACTTTGATAAGAGGAATCCCAGTTGACCACAGATGTTTCTAATAAATGCACTTTCCGTCTCTCTCTCTCCTGTTTTAGAATAATTAAAAACATGGCTTCTTCAAATCCTGGTATGGATTCGTTAACGTCGCTGGGCATTCTAGCTTGTGGCTATTTTCTGTGCAGCAAGGAAGTTGGCAAGTCACAAAAACTGCTCCTCTGTCAGCAGTTTGAGACAGGGAGGATCAGATCCTTGGCAAAAGCAGGGCAAAGATGGCTGCAGGGCTGGCTTTTCCACCCACTTTTTTGGGGTCAATAAGAGCGGCACTCCCTGCTGCAAGGGAAAGTGATGCCACAGTCTACTGCTAGAGTCAAGCTGTGTTTCTTCCCCACTCCAGGGAAGAAGGTGGACTCACAAGCCAGGATTCTTAAGATGTCTAAGCTCCAAAATTTATTGTTGCTGTTGTTGCATTTATAGCCCACCTTTCCCCTCCCCAAGAAGCTCAATGTGGTGTACATGGTTCTCCCCCTTCTCATTTAATCCTGACAACAACCCTGTTTGTTTGGCTGGGAGGTAGTGACTGGCCCAAGGTTACCCAGGGAGCTTCATGGCCGAGTGGGAATTTAAACCCTGGTCTCTCAGGCCCTAACCTGACACTCTTAACTCAGTGGTTCCCCAAGCGGGAGGAACAAGCAAGGGGGCAGCAGGTGTGCACTGGAGGTGTAGATGACTATAGACTTTGAAAAGCTGGTATCAATAAATCTAAGTTCATCAGTTTTGTTGAATTAATTAAACTTAATAGTGGCAACTGGATTTTGAATGAATGTGCAACTACAGTGGTACCTCGGGTTAAGTACTTAATTCGTTCCGGAGGTCCGTTCTTAACCCGAAACTGTTCTTAACCTGAAGCACCACTTTAACTTAATGGGGCCTCCCGCTGCTGCCGTGCCACCGGAGCACAATTTCTGTTCTTATCCTGAAGCAAAGTTCTTAACCTGAAGCACTATTTCTGGGTTAGTGGAGTGTGTAACCTGAAGCGTATGTAACCTGAAGCATATGTAACCTGAAGCGTATGTAACCCGAGGTACCACTGTAATTGTCATTGCTTTGAACGTTTTTGTGTTATTATCTTCCTTAGTGGGTTGTGCAAACTGCTCTTCTGAATAATGCTTTTTTATAGGGTAAGGTAGGGGGCACTGGGGATGAATTTATGGGACCAAGGTGGCAGTGGCCCAAAAAAGTTTGGGAACTACTGGTCTCACTACTCTACGACATGTGGCTTTGGCAAAACTGCCGAAAATAGAATTGTCCGTCTGAGTATCTGCTCAGGCTACTGGGATGTTTGTGGTATTGTGACAATCCTAGAAAAATGGGGCATTTTTTTTCCAAGCAAAGATGTTTGAAATGACCAACAGCACAACTCAAGTGGCTCCAGTGCAAAGTAGGCTCAGGCAACCTTCAGACCTGCCCTGACTTGAATGGGAACTCAAGCTCCACCATTTTGAGGCTAGGATCATGGGAGTTTGAGGGCTGAAAATGCCACGCCTGCCTTCCGTCACTTGTTAATCCCCCCTGCCCCCCCCAAAAAAAAATATTGGGGAAGAGAGGGAAACTAGCAGGGAAGCAGAATAATTTATTGTTTTACAGTGGTACCTCGGGTTACATACGCTTCAGGTTACATATGCTTCAGGTTACAGACTCCGCTAACCCAGAAATAGTGCTTCAGGTTAAGAACTTCTGGGTTAGTGAACTTCTGGGTTTACAGTGGTACCTCGGGTTACATACGCTTCAGGTTACATATGCTTCAGGTTACAGACTCCGCTAACCCAGAAATAGTGCTTCAGGTTAAGAACTTTGCTGCAGGATGAGAACAGAAATCGTGCTCCGGCGGCACAGTGGCAGCAGGAGGCCCCATTAGCTAAAGTGATGCTTCAGGTTAAGAACAGTTTCAGATTAAGTACGGACCTCCGGAACAAATTAAGTACTTAACCCGAGGTACCACTGTACTTGATCAAATGAAGTTGACACCAGGGTTGGGAGGAAAATTTGGGTTCAGTTTACACTTTATTACAAACTGACCTAATCTGCCACTTTCCAAAATAATACGGGAACACAGCTATCCTTGGAAATTTCCACCTCTCTGAATTTTGCAATACAGTTCTCCAGCAGAAAAACAAACCTACAAATGGTGTATGTTAGTAAAAAGTGTAGTAAAACATATGAACATGTGTCATATTAGGGGAAATGGCTTGCAAAAAATGCATATATGTCAAAAATTGTATTTGAAAAATGTTTGTTTTCTGAGAAATGTGCATTATCATACCAATAAATCTTCATGATGACTTTTTTAAAAAAATAAATAAATTGCAAGCTAATGCAAAAATAAGATTGGAAAAATTGTAGGGGGAATAAAATTGACAGATTTTTTGATTCCCAGGGGTAAGGGAATCCCTTTTTACTCTAGGGGCCACAGTCTTTCCTGGGCAACCTTCTGAGGGCCACATGCCAATGGCAGGAGGCTCCCCTCTTCATTTGCATCTATTAGTTTTTCCTAACAAAGAAAGAGGTGAGAGAATGCCCATTGCTTGCCTGGAAGAGGTAGCGAGTGTTCGGAGGAAAGAAACAAAAAGTCACCTCAAGTCACATCCTTCAAACTCCCAAGCCGACATGATACAATTGGGGGGGGGGGTGCATGGAATAGTATATAACCACAATGGAAGACTAAGAATCCGTTTCACTCTCTGTCCCTGCAAAATGATGGCCATTCTCTCCTTTGTTATGAAAAGTTAATTCATCTAAATGAGAAGCGGACCACAACAAGCCACCTCAAATCGCATGCTTTTAAAACTGGGGTACAGGATGACATGATACTCGGAAAACGGACTGGGGCAGGTTGGGGGTCCATCTATACTTGTCCCTTGCCATTTGGAACTCTCTATCTCGCTCTCTTGCTCCCCCTCTTCAATTTTAAACTAGAAACAGATGTCAGAAACCCAAAGCAGTTCTTATGCAAAATAAAAGTGGTATATTATTTCTAAACTGCTTCCTCTTTGCAAACAGGCCCCGGAGGCAAAGGCTGAGCTTCTCCGGCATGGATTTAAGTGGCAACTTCAGAAAAGGGGGGAAAGAAGGGGGGGAGGAACCTCTCTTGCATTAAAAGGAGAAGAAAAGAAGCCTAGACTTGGTTCCTTATCAATCCCCCTCCACACAAGACCCATGACGATGCCAGCGTCCTAAGTGGGGCGGGGGTGAGGGGTAGAAAGATGATGGAGGGAACTACTAGAAGCTAATTCAAACGCACCACTCCAAAATTGTTTAAATCTGAGAGCTCAGGCTGTGAATCTGGTTAACATCAGGCGAAACAGGAGGGGCAAATTAAGTAATTTCTCACCCATTAATAGATTTAACCAGCCAGAAGTTATTGGATCCAGGCCATGTAGATTGCCTTATTAAATTCCGAATACCAGAAGCCAGGTTTCCTGATAGGGAGTGCTAATGAAAAATGAGTGGAATTTATGAGCACTTCAAATTTAATTAAAGCAGGGTCCCAGGTCCCTTAATTTTGTTGCTCTTGGGCTGGGAGCTACAGCAACCTGCACAGTAGCTGTGGCTTCATCAGATGTGCAGTGGCACTCAGCTTCTAAAACACAGTTAACCGGAATACACTGACGTCTCCAAACTTCTGGAGACAAGTCCCAGCACAATGCTAAAAGTCACTCCCAAGGTTCATCCATGCAAAGCATGGGCGGCCAAGAACATGTCACCCCAGCACCCACATGCCCGCAGGGGTCCCAGCTGTAGAAAGCACAAGCCTTCACTAAGGTACTTACCAAGGATGGCAGGGTTGCAAAGGCAGCCCCGTGCAAGCAAAGCAAGGCCAAGCAAAGGATATCTGTCTTGGTCCAAATGTGATCCGGAGACAACGTCAGGCAACACTCCAAGGTCAATGGCACAGTTCAGGCGAGGGACAAGACAGGTAGCGTATTTTTCACTCTATAGGACGCACCCGAACATAGGACACACCTTGTTTTAGCCCCTTCCATTTCTCCTCCCGCTTTGCTGAAGGGGCGCTGCGCAGCTCTTCCTCTCTGCTGAAGCCGGGAGAGTCTTGCTCTCCCAGCTTCAGCAAAAGGAACCCGAAGCCTTCGGAGCGCAGCGCAAGTTCCCGCTGCACTCCAAAGGCTTCAGACGGCTATCCCTGAAGCCTGGAGAGCGAGAGGGGTCGGTGCGCAGGCTTCAGCAAAAGCAATGCAAAGCCTCCCGAGCGCGGAGGGAGCGCTCCCTCTGTGCTTTTGAGACTTCGCGTTGCTATCGCTGAAGCCAAGGAGCCTGCATTCTCTCTATAGGACGCACACACACTTCCCCTTAATTTTTGGAGGGGGAAATCTGCGTCCTATAGAGCGAAAAATAGGGTAACTAGAACAATCCAGATGACTCCAAAGGGAATCCTCAGAATTGGATTCTGGGCCCTCTCCCAGTTCTTTGACGTCTCTGTCCTGTGGGGCGCCTGTTTCGTTCTCTGAGAACTCCACATCCAGTCTCAGGTCAGGCATCATGCTGCATTGGGTCCCTATCCTAAGGTGGTATTTGAGGTGTGCAAAATTGCAAAGTATTCCCTTGGCATGCAAGAGGCCCTTCTTCAATCCCTCCAGGTAAGGTTGGGAAAGATTTCTTGTCTGGAACCTTGGAGAGACATTGCCCATCCTCCGTGCAGACAATCCTGCGCTGCAGCATGGAAGGGGAACGTTTTTCAACCCGAGGGCCGCATCCCCTTCTGGGCAACCTGCAGGAGGCCATATACCAGTGGTGGGTGGGGTCAGAGGCAAAAGTGGGTGGAGCAACAAAGGCATATTTTACCTGTGCACCGTAAACTAGTTTCTAAATGCACTCACACAGCCCTCTGTATCTATTTAGGCTGGTGTTTCCCAAACAGGTCTCCAGCGGTTTTTTTGGACTACAACTCCCATCATCCAGCTCTCAAGACCAGTGGTCAGGAATGATGGGAACTGTAGTCCCAAAACAGATGAAGACCCAAGTTTGAGAAACGCTGATCTTGGCAAACAAGAGCTATAATCAGAGTTCAAGGACACATTCCAGACAGGCGAAAAACCCCAAAGATGGTGTGGCGCAGGGCTGATGATGAGGGGTGTGGCCTGGAGGAAAGGGTGTGGTTGAGGAGTGGGGAGTACCAGACAGGCTGGGGGGGTCCAATTTGGCCCTTGGAGCTGAGATTCCCCACCCTGAGATAGATGAACCAATGGTCCAACTTGGTATAAGGCAGTTTTGTATGTTTCTGCATTTGGGGAGTAATTTTGAGAGGAGGAACGCATAGCTCCTTCCCCAACGGACACCCCTCCTAGCTTGCTTGACCCAAACATTCACAAAATGGTAAAGGATTCCGAGATCTGAGGAGGGAAGGGTCTCTTAGCAATGTCAATCTTTCACCGACCCTTTCTTCCATCTTAAAAACGGGAAGACTACCAACCACGAAAGAGCTTTGCATTCCAGCTCCGGTATTAATTGCCCCTGATATTAGCAAGCAATGAGCTCTGCCTCCCCTCAGCCGCCCCATCTTTCATCCCGATGCCAATGTTTGTTTATAGCCCTTTGCTTGAAACCCAACATCTGCAGTTGCACCGTAAACTGGTGGGAAAGAGTTCAAGAATTCCTTAATCAGTTTATTAATGACCCCTGTTGTATGGAAGTCAAATTAAAAAGGGAAAAAACACACACACCAAAACACCACTGAGGGCCACTGCTGCAACCCAGAAACCACATTAATAAACATCAGGGCTAACAATGAGTAGAATCAAGTGGTGTTGGTCGTCAATCCACCCCCTCCCCCACCTGCCTGCCCCACTACCACATCTGTGAACGTTTCCCTATAAAAAGACACAACGGGGCAGCATTTCCAATTGAAAAAGCCCTGACCTTCGAGTGGGAGAGGGAGGATTTCCCACCTACTCCCCAATCATTTGTGTGAATATTGCCCAAAGAGCTATTTTGTATATACCAGGGATGTCCAACAGGTCGATCGCGATCTACTGGTAGATCCCCATGAGGTTTTGGTAGATCGCGGGTTGATCTCTGGCTCCCTCTCCTCAGTGTTGTTGAAACTGACTCCTGCCCCACCCCCTGCCCCCCCTTTCCTCCTCCGTAAAAAAAGCTCAACAAGTCAGACCTGAACCCCCCCCCCCCAAAATGGGGATAGATCATTGCCAGATTTTAATTCTGAAAGTAGATCGCAGTCTCTCGGGAGTTGGCCACCCCGGTACATACAACCCAGTTTGGCTTACGACCAGCAGTCATCAGTGTGTGTGTGTGTGTGTGTGCGCGCGCGCGCGTGCATACATATATACCAGTCTTCCACAACTTGGTGGAAAGCAGCTGTTTTGGACTACAACTTCCACCAGATCCAGCAAGTACAGTTTTGTTGGCTAGCGCTGATGGGAGTTGTAGTCCAAAACAGCCATGCTGGCTGGGACTGATGGGTGTTGCCTTTTAAAATGACTGTGCTGGTGGGGGCTGGTGCAGTTCAAAACACCAGAAGGGCATCAGGTTGAGGGACACCGGCATATACCAAACTAGTCCTGTGGAAGAAAGTATTGAGTCATTTACATGTCGATCCCCAAAATTACGTATACCGGTTCAAGAGCTCTTAGGTCCACCCAGCGTGTGGTTAAGCGGAAATCCCTACCTGCTGTATATGTTGGGTGCTGGACTGCCCCAGGATCTTTGGTGGCTCGACAGATCAAGCAGCTTGGCTGGAAGTCAGCTGGGTCTGGCTGGAAGTCAGGCAGAACCACCCATGTGTGGATGGCCACAGTGTGCGCCCACTGTGTAATATAAAGCCTTTCACTGTATTGAGCAGGAAAAAGAAGAGGATGAGCAGTGAAGGAGAGGGGGGCCTGAAATAACTCTGATACGGCACAACCCCTAATTCACACTGCATGCCAGTGCTAAATACAGACCGATTTCTCCAGTGGTTTTATTATTCGTGATGGAATCCCCTGTGGCCTCCAGCAACTCATTTCTGAGCTAATGGATTCGGTCCAGCGTGGAATAGCACAAGGGTGAATCAGTCTCAGGTTACCCAGCAAAGATGAACCACAGGAAGGTGAATGAGAGAAAATTCTATTGGTAAGATCACACACACACACCATTCAGAATATCACCCTCACTCCCCCAGCACAAGACACATGCCGGAAACATTTAAAGAGCCTGAACAATTTCCACGTTTGGAATGAAATCACGATCCGGCACTGTATTTCAGGGTGGAAAGACATTATCTTCGGATTTGAGCGTCATGGCTCTTAAATACGCACACACCAGTCAGCAGCTCTTTGACAGACGTATGAAATACATATGCACTGACACTAGAGAGAGAGGGAAAACAGGATATCATAGAAATTTTATTATTTATTTTTTGCAATGTGTCCAAAACGTTCACGGTTTATAGAGTCCTCACTGAGGACTGCTCACATGCCCAGGTGTATAGCCTGGGCCTAACTGAGCTACAAAAGAAAAGCATTTCAAAATGCCCTTGCAGACAAATCTGTTTTCAAAGTCCCATTTGCTTGTTATTAACATGAGCTAAATCAGTTTCCCACCCTATGCTGGGGCACAATCAAAGCAGAGATGGAGTTGAGAGAACCCACACAAATGAAGATTAGGCAGGTTTGCTTACATGGAGAGGGGCGGAGAGCATTTTGCAGAAATTCATGTGGAGAGCATACTCAGCAGGCCGAAATCCAGACAACAATATACGTTTTAGTGGTAGCTAGTGACCCTTGTCCAATTAAGTGTAAAAACAGCTAGCACACACCCAGGCCTTATAATTGCAAGCTAAGATAACATTGCAGCATTGGCATCAATTCTAAAGGGTAGGACCTTAACCACCCCCCACCCCAAGATTTTCAAGGTACTTTAGAATTTTGGATTGGGGAGGAGGGATTTATTGCATCAGTCCATTTACAGCTGGAAGAAACATACAATTGCTCAGATAGAGGGCAGGGAGTACCGGAATGCATTGAGGCTCCCTACTCAATGATTTAATAAATAAACAAATGGTGTGCCCCTACTGTTTGAGCGAGGGCACTGTAACACATCCCTGAAATCCAGGGGTGGTTTTATTTTTATTTTTACATTATTATTTAGTTTCATAAAACTGTAGAGTTGGAAGGAACCTTGAGCATCATATACTCCAACCCCCTGCAATGCAGGGATATGCAGCTGTCCCATACAGGGATTGAACCTGCAACCTTGGTGTTACTAGCACCACGCTCTAACCAACTGAGCCAGCCAGGCTCACTAAGTTTTATTACTGTTTGGTGTTAAGCTTCTGTCAGCACCCTGGCCCAGATGAGCTGGGCGCTCAAGTCCAGAGCATAGGTCGCTATCAAAATCATTGGGGTGGCGGGGGCATGGGGTTAGCAATGGGAATTAAATTAGCAAAATACGTATCCATCAAAACACTGGGGAGAACGGTTAAAGGATCTAAAAGTATGACTTGCACACACTGCTGAGCCAGAGGAAACAATAGAAAAGGTGATTTAAAAAATATCTGGTTTTCCTGAAAGTGGTTGGTTGGACCTGTCATGCTAAAAATTGGGTGAAGCCATACCAAAGTCATGTTTTGCTCTGCTATCTTACTTCAAGATGGCACCTGGTATCCAAACACTGACACAGACTGCCACCCCATCTTGGGAACCCTTGTGTTGAGTTTGAGACAATATCTCATGTGTTGAGTTTGAGACAATATCTCATGAGGCGGCTGACCAAAATAATGGTGAAGTTACTCCAAAGTCACATTTTGGTCTACCATCTTGAATAAAAAATGGTGCCTGGTATTCAAACGTTGATGAAGACTGCTGTTCCCACCTTGGGAACCTCAAACCAAGTATGCCAATGATATATTGAGATATGACATCTCGAGATATCTTCCCACTTGCTTGGATGGAGGAGACATTAGGGTCCATGTGTAGAAACTAGACTACTGCACAGTTAAATTTGCAATCATTGCTCCACCACTTTTCCCTCTAGCCTGGTCTACCACTGGCATGTGGCCCTCAGAAGGATGCCCAGAATGGAATGTGGCCTTCGTGAGGCTGAAAAGGTTTTGCTGCCCCTGTTCTAAAGCGCCATGGAAATAATTGGTAAGGAGTCACTTGTGTGATTAAGGGGCCATTTGGAGAGGCAGACAGTTCTTTCCTCTTGAGGACTTGCAAAGTTCCAAAGCTGGAGAAGTGGAGGAAGAGGAGAGTGTGAGAAAGCCAGAGAGGAGAGGCAGGACACCCACTCACCCCACCCTCTCCTTTCCATGCTGCCCTTAGGTAAGTCATGTGCAGTTCCTGCCCAAACCGCCTCTGGCTCTTGCAGACAAAAGGAACCTTCTTTAGCAGCGGAGAGAAAGCTACGCATTACCCTCACCATGACAAATTCATTTGGCCGCCTCAATTATAGGATAAGATCTTGTGACACTCGCTAATTTGGAGCCGCGTCTTTTCCATCTGTCCCATAACAGATACGAGGATGGGCATTTTTTAATTAAAGTGCAACAGAAAAAGAGAAGAAAAGCGGGGTGACTGTAGACAAGGACCTTCCAAAAGGGCATCCAGCGTGTGCCCACAGAGGAGCAGAATAAGTGCGGAGGCTGTTTTCCAAAGAAATAGGGAAATCCTCAAACCAAAACAATGCCTTCCTTCATGCAGTGGATGTAACAAAGTTGTTTTAATTTTTTTCTTTTGAATGTTTATACTCCAGCTTTTCATTGTTGCTGCTGGCTGCCTCGGACATTACGTACAAAAATCAGTACAGAAACTCTATTTTTGCAGCATGCATAAGCCATTGCATGTGCTACCTAGTCTAATGCGGCAAAAGCGACTTGCAACCCTGAAAGATGTTACACCAAGTCAGCTTACAAAGGAGAGAACAGAGGCAGCGGGAAAAGAAAGCAGGCAAGCATTTCTGAACTGGGCCGTGCATATTGCACAGTTCAGACACTCAAACTCTTGGACTGGGTTCTCAATTTCGGTTAGAGCAAGCAGCAGTTTGGACGTGGGGTTGTACTTGAGACAACATAAACTACAGTGTGTGTATGTGAAATATTATACACAAAAGGGAGAGCTTTCTGTGAAGGTCCACAGTTGCAGGACAGTGGTTGCGAACTTCCGGCCCATGGACCAAATATGACCTTCCAGGCCTCTCCATTTGGCCCACAGGGTTCAACTGCCCTACATCTGATGCCATACATACGCTCCCCTTCACCGTGTGCCTCTCTTATAGTTCCACACCTCTGCTAAAAAGCTGCCCTTGGCAACCTGGGGCCCTCCAGATGTTTTGGACTACAACTCCCATCATCCTTGACCATCAGTCAAAGGACTGATCAAAGCTGTGATCCAAAATATTTATCTGAAGGGCACCAGCTTGCCAAAGGTTGCTCTGGAGACTAGTTTTCTGCACATCCAAGATAGGCCAGTATCTCAAGAGAGTGGCCACACTTGATGCGTATGGAATTAGAGGTAGGCCAAATTCCCTCTCCCACCCTGTGATCTCAGCCCCTGACCCACAAAAGCATATTAAAAAGTGCAGAAAAAAGTCCTTTGTTCTGCCATAGAAGGGGAGAGTGTAACTTATCTAAGTCCAAAAGGGGAGAAATGCCTTTGGTATACAGCGTAAACTGAACTGAAAGCATCAGCGGAATAATAAAGACATTCCAGGACAGTCTCCTAACATTTCCCCTGGGCACATTGGCCTTTTAATAGGCAGCATATAAGATTTCCGAAGGTGGGGATGAACCGTCTTCGAAAGAGAAGCAAAGGCAGCAACATCTTAACTAGTAAATTAAACCCATACTGCACACTCTCCCATGTCGGGGGAGAGAACCCGATAAAAGGGCCCGTATTACAACAATGCCCCAAGAAAAGGGTCTCCCGGGGAACCTTGAGTCTGAAAAGCTTCAAAAACCTGGCACGGGCTTTCGGGAAGATTCGCTTGAGGTAAATTGCATAATAGGAAACTAAGCCTGCGTCTCTGAGAGACGCAGAAACCTAATGAGGAAATACTGCCGGAGAAATATGCCAGTAAGCTGAGCCCGTAACACAAACACAAGTGGGCAAGGGCTTTCGTTCTTTACAGCAGCTTCTGTCGTGGACAGACTCCCCCGTCGAGTATTAATCTCCCAGAAAACATGTACAGGGAAACTAGAAAGAGAATTATCCCATCACCTTATAGCAAGCACAGAACTTTCTGTTATCTCTCATGTCAAATGTCAGCCCTGTGTGTCTTTCTTTGCTAGTTGACAAGGACAAACAATTGCAACCAAATATATTTTGATCACATTTACCAGTAAAATGGAAGTTCTGAAGAAGTCACATTGCTAAGCTGATGGGTGGTAAATGTGGTACTCTCCATACATTTTGAGACTCCAGCATGGCTAATACATAGGGACGATGAGAGTTTTAGTCCAACAGCATCTAGAGGACACCATGTTGCCTGCGTCCAACTTAGCTTCCTAGATGTACCTGTTGCCTTTAAAAGTCTTCTAAAGTAATTGGCGAAGAGGGTCTCCCATCAGCATCATACAGTACTGACTACTCCATACTTGGCACAGGAAATGGAACACAACAACATTACTAAAAAGAGGGTCCCGGGGTGAGCCAAAAACAGGGAGCAGAATTAGGGTGAGCACCATAATGAAGAGGAGCCAAGACTAATTTTTACTCTCAGCCACCTGCTTGACTAGTAAGTTTGGAAAGGGGACCAAACTCACATTTTTCATTGCCAGGCATGCTGACAGTCCACAGGGAAACAAAAGATAAATACTGTACGCACCATCTAATATGCTGCAAATCGCTTTGAGATTTTTCTTTAAAATATAGAGCGGTATAGAAATGAAATAAATAATAATAATATTATGCCCACCATATAAATACTCACCATCGTACAAATTTCATGCCCTTGCTATATCTGAATGTACTTGCTTGGCTTATTCAGACATTTGTACAACATTTACAGTATCAAGTTGTACGTGTAAATTAAGATGGATGTACTGGTGCTTATTGGATTGTTTGTGTGAGCTGACAGGGGTTTCCCCACCTGTCTTTTTCTCCTTTCTTTCCTCTTGCTTTTCTTTCCTTTAATAAAGAAATGCAGATAGGCATTTTTGCACTGCCTTCCCTTTCCTTCTGTAAGGCATCTGTGCCATTTACCCCAAACCCCAACCACGTCTCTTTTTCTTCTTCACACCTAACAACCAACGCACCTTGCACCAAAAGGCAAAGGCTGTCATGCTTAATAGACTTGGAAGAAAAGCGAAAAAAACGAATGAAGCAAGCAAAAAAGAGACTCCATACAGATTCACACTATCTGGTGAGCATCTTGCTAAAGCAGTGTCTCCCATTGCTGAATCAAAACCAGAGGCACTCTTGTACCTGAAAAGGTCAACAAGAACTGTTTGTTCTTGCTACAGTCCTGAGCGCTTGTCTTGACTACAAGGAAGCAAGCCCAGAGCAATGACTCATGCAGAGATGCAATGGGCAGCCTCTTCTTGGGGAACATTTTACTTTGATCTCACAAGAGCGTTTCATACTTTAAATAGCTTTATTTTGTTTCAGCATGCTAACAGCTTTCTTGTGGCAAACCAGTGTGTGCTGGCACAGAGTTTAAATATTGCTCCATGTATGTGATTGTGTGTTTTATTATAAATCGACAGTCATTTCCTAATTCTGTATCAGGCTTTGCAGAGCAAGCTGCAACTCTAGAACAGCCAATTCTCAGAGTGGAGCACAAATCAGCTTTCGCTAACCACCGATACAAAATTCTCAAACCTATAAATTAAATTAATAAAAGGACAAAGACTCCTTTTGTGCATTTCCAAAGCCTGGAGGATTTTACAAATAATAAGACGGGAAAGTGATTTATACTCCTAGATTAAAAGCTGGGTTGGCACGCACAGCTCTTTAAAAAGAGCACAAAACTTTCATTAACTCATTCGGGAGCAATGTTTTAAAGTCACAGCTTTTGCTGTTCCTCACGAAAAAGAGCAGGTTAGCTGCAATCCAAAAAGGCTAGGGTGGGGAAAATAAATATTGTATGGGTCTCATCAATGTAGGGGAAATATGTGAAACAAAGTTAAACTATATGTATTTGGCACGTTTAGCCAGGAAATCAAATCATGCGCTGAAATGTCAATAAAAAACAGAAGACGTTTCATTACTGGTTACAGCCATCTTTTTTCAAAAGGGCAAAAAAACCAAACCCACCCTGCTTTCAAGAAAAGAACTTTAAAGTTTAAACATTAGTTAGTTTTTTAATCTTTTTCACCCAGAATCAAACAGCTTTTCTGCCACCCACAGCTCCTGTCTCATACTCCAGCCCATCAATATGTTAAAAGTAGATTTTGCCACCTACCATCTTCTTGATGGATGTGCCAATCACAACACCTGCCAGTCCTTCCTTTGCCCCCTTACCAGTTTCAAACCCCCGTACTCATTCTCCCCCCCCCCAGTATCATTAATTAACAAACAGCAACATATATTTCTCAGTTCCCCTTTTATCCCAACTATGTTTGCCAACTGCACCATTTTTCATCATACAGCAGCCTTGAGAAATCTCCGTAAGGTATGGAATATTCAAAGCACACACAGTGAGAGCTTCGATTTATTAATTTATTTTTAAAGGCTACAGAAGGAGAAATGCCATACACCTGGTACATTTGAAACAGACTCGCCTAAGAGAGACAGTGGCGCGCAGTGATCAGAGTCATAGAAGCATAGAATCATAGAGTTGGAATAGACCACAAGGGCCATCGAGTCCAACCCCCTGCCAAGCAGGAAACACCATCAGAGCACTCCTGACATATGGTTGTCAAGCCTCTGCTTAAAGACCTCCAAAGTAGGAGACTCCACCACACTCCTTGGCAGCAAATTCCACTGTCGAACAGCTCTTACTGTCAGGAAGTTCTTCCTAATGTTTAGGTGGAATCTTCTTTCTTGTAGTTTGAATCCATTGCTCCATGTCCGCTTCTCTGGAGCAGCAGAAAACAACCTTTCTCCCACCTCTATATGACATCCTTTTATATATTTGAACATGGCTATCATATCACCCCTTAACCTCCTCTTCTCCAGGCTAAACATGCCCAGCTCCCTTAGCCGTTCCTCATAAGGCATCGTTTCCAGGCCTTTGACCATTTTGGTTGCCCTCCTCTGGACACGTTCCAGTTTGTCAGTGTCCTTCTTGAATTGTGGCGCCCAGAACTGGACACAGTACTCCAGGTGAGGTCTGACCAGAGCAGAATACAGTGGCACTATTACTTCCCTTGATCTAGATGCTATACTCCTATTGATGCAGCCCAGAATTGCATTGGCTTTTTTAGCTGCCGCGTCACACTGTTGGCTCATGTCAAGTTTGTGGTCAACCAAGACTCCTAGATCCTTTTCACATGTACTGCTCTCAAGCCAGGTGTCACCCATCTTGTATTTGTGCCTCTCATTTTTTTTTGCCCAAGTGCAATACTTTACATTTCTCCCTGTTAAAGTTCATCTTGTTTGTTTTGGCCCAGTTCTCTAATCTGTCAAGGTCGTTTTGAAGTGTGATCCTGTCCTCTGGGGTGTTAGCCACCCCCACCCCCCAGTTTGGTGTCATCTGCAAATTTGATCAGGATGCCCTTGAGTCCATCATCCAAGTCGTTGATAAAGATGTTGAATAAGACCGGGCCCAAGACAGAACCCTGTGGCACCCCACTAGTCACTCTTCTCCAGGATGAAGAGGAACCATTGACGAGCACCCAGATTGTTGGACTAGGACCTAGGAGACCAGGGTTCAAATTCCCACTTGGCCGTGAAGCTCACTGGGTGACCCTGGGCCAGTCACTGCTCTCAGCCTAGTCTACCTCACCGGGTTGTTGTGGGGATTAAAGGAGGATGCATGATACCTTGAGCTCCTTGGAGAAAAGTGAGGTATAAATGCAACAGTAAATAAATAAATGGGGCTATCAGCCTAGTGGCAATGAAGGAAAGAATTTCTCCAGGTAAGTCCTTCTACCAGTCAAACAGTCATAGCATCTCCCAAAGAATCTTGAGACCTGTTATTCGGTGAGGACACCAAGATATTCAATACTAGATCTCCCCAGCCTTCCAGACGTGTTAGACTACAAGTGGGACTGAACAGTCAGAAAGGGAAGAGAACCTTCTTTTAGGTGTGAAATTGACATGTGAAATAGACTTAGCTGCCCCAACCCTAGTGACAAGTGAGCAATCCCCAACCCTCTTTAACAACCAAATGATACTTCCCTTAAATAAATTTTTTGAACTTCTCACATACTATTGGTTTTCACCATGGTTACTTTTTTTAATTAAAAAAAGAGGAAAAAGGAAAGGAGAGGAAGAGACAGAACAGGACAGATATAGAAAATAATTAAAATGGCTCCTTATAATGCAGATGGGGTAAAAGCAGGGGGCTGGAGCTGACCAGGTTGGAAACTGCTGTCCATCCCAGCCAAGTTTTCCATCAACAAGCCAAATCCTGTGGACCCTTAAGAATGTTGTGAAATGGAGACCTGGCCTCAAAAACAGAGGCGGGTCCCTGCAATTCCACACCTGTTAGTCCATGGGCTAAAAGCCTCTTACAGGGTCGCCATGGATTAGACGTCTGTAACAGGCTGCCAGGATTAACCTGATTAAGAGCTGCGATTGGGGCAAGAGAGGTTGTGTGTGTTTGGAAGGGGATGAGAAACGTTTCCAAGCAAGAGTGAGGTGGGGTTTGGGTGGTCCTGCAAGAGAGAATGCACGAGCAATGGCAAGATGAAATCCAATCGCCATACAGGAAGCTTTCGCAAGGCTCAAGACAAATCCTTAAGAAAATAGAAAAGAATCCAGGAACAAGAATCGGGTTACCGCTGAAACTACAACTGGCATATTACCAATGCATGTATGCTTCATGATTGACAGACGTTCCTCTGGATGTCAAGTGCTGGGGGTGCTATCTTCGTGTACTTCAAACCTCCTGGGATTTGCAGAGTGAGTGCATGCCCCCAGGGATTGTTCCATCTTGCTTATAATTTTGTCTTTTCTTTTCTTTTTTGCGAAAAGAAAGCTAAATCAACTGGAAAAGGCAGGTCTGCGTTAGGGGGTGCTGCTCGAAGCACTGAGCTCTAAAGCTTTAAATTGTCAATTTTAGGAGCACGTGAGTTGCTCAGGTAAGTCACATAGGAAGCTAGTTTATACTGAGTCAGACCCATAGCTCCAGCTAGTTCACTAGCAGAAAGGACTATCCAGGATCTCAGACACAGATCTTCTCCCAGTTCCATCTGGAGATTTCAGGGATTGAACCTGGGACCTTCTACATGAAAATCAGGTGCTCTAACACTATGCTGCAGCCTTTGCCCTGTCGCTAGCTCTGTGGTGTTCCAAAGCATGCCTTTGCATGTGCACAGGTACCCGGAGGTTGGGGTACCGGAAAGGTTGTGCATCTCACAGTATCATGGCCACATAAGTCAAGCAAGGTGTGCGCTTCGGTGCCCCTGCCCAGGTCTACCATTAGGAAGACAGGAAGTTAGGAAGACAGGAAGTAAGGCCATAGGTCCATTTGGCCCAGTGCTGTTGACACAGACTGGCAATACTTCCCCAGAGATTTCAGACAGAAGGGAGATGGACCTTCTGCATGCAAAAGCTTTCCCCATTCACTTCTTTGTCCCTTCCATATCATTTAGGGAGTATAGCTCAGTGATAGAGCACCTGCTCTGCATGCAGAATTGCCCAGGTTCAATTCCCCAACTTCCTCCTCCTTAGTATCACCATGGCCCTTGTAGAACAGGAAGCAAGAGGAGCACCAGGGCAAAACTAGAGTGAATTGGCTCTGCCTCTCATTGGCTCTGACCCTGCCTACTGTTTGGGCCCCATGTCTTCTGCCCTATCAGTTCCAATGGGCACCAGGCACCAATGGGCACCAGGCTGAAAAAGTGTGTGAAACAGCTACTTGTGCAGAAGTACAGATGCCTTCCAGACTGTTGTTCATTCGCTTGTTGTTTTGTACTACTGTTGTTATTGTTGTTAATATTATTATTAACATTTTGAGTTACGAATCACTTTTCATATAAATTGCAAGACAATTCAAAAGTTCAACGTGTGCAGAAGTATCAAACATATTTTGATTTTGTCCCTCTGGATACAACTGAAGAGAATGGCCTTACATTGCGTGGAGATTTATTTTTCATGCACGGAAATCCATGCGCCAATATACGAGCGAACGTGTGCATGTTTGGGCACGAATAAACAACATGCTACATTTGTGAAAGCAGGAAACAGGATTCTCCCCCTTTTCAAACCTCCATATGCACAGAATATCTGTGAAACAAACTCACAATCAACCCATCTGAATCTTTTTTAAATATCTGGTTCGCGTTTATTTCCCTGGGGGACGTCTATTATATTTCAGTTCCAGCTAGAGAAGATAAATGGCGATCCCTTTCTGGTTTGGCAGGGCTAAAGAGTAAAGATGCAGTACTTCAGAACCAGCCTGCCATTCCCACCCCTAGACTGTCTTCCTTGCAGTAGCCTGGCTTAAGAGCCGGATCCTGCATTATCACCAGACCATCACATTCTTCAACTCTGAAATCAATTCAGTCTCCCTCTAGCTCTGCATTTATTTATTTATTTCCTATCCTAATGCAACCCCCGACTATTCAAATTGTCAGCTACCGCATTTCTATTTTTGCTATCCTTGCCTCTCATTTTCTTAGCAAGAATGAAAAGCAGAAGAGAAAGGAAGGGGGTGGAAGGGAAGCAGCAGAATTTTTTAATCACCTTTGTTTCATTACAGTGGGATTCACACGTGCTTCTTGAAAGCCCTCAAACCTGGGCTCCGCACATCTGTTTGTCAATTGGGCCTGCTAATTCCAGGCATGCCATGAAAGAACAGCTAACAAGCCAACGATACGTGACACTTGCAGCTCTCGTTGAAACACAAAACCCTCTTCTCCAGCCTACTGCTGTCAATTTTGATGGACAGGATTCCCACCACAATTCAGAATGTGCTTTCCTACAACAATCTAATTTGGACATGATGAAACTTAGACTACCATTTGCTCTTTCTAAAGCTCCAGGAATCTGAGCAGGTCTATCAATATCAGACAGGCACCTCCACTGCCTTCCAAAACATTGTTTGTGTAGGCAACCCTACCCAGGCATGAAAATTCATTACGTATATCTGACAATTAAAAACTGTGGATTATATCTATAGATCATTTCATGAGATTGCTTGTTTTAAAGCCTTTTAAACTTGAGTTTGATCTTATCTGGATTCAGCTTCTGCTTACTGGTTCTCACTCAGTCCATTACCAAAGTCAGAATTCGACACAGTACTTCCACTGCCACACCAGCAGATGTACAGATGAAACAGAGGTGTGTCATCAGCATACTGACAGCACCTAGCAGTTTTATATAGGTGTCAAACAACATGCAGGAGCTTCAGAAGGGGCTGTTCAAATATGACTTAAATCACCATGAAGCAGTGCTACTCTGTCCCAGTTCAGACAGGGAGATAACACAGTTTCATGATATCGAAAGCCACTTCCTGAGATATTTCCTTTCCTTTCCAAACTCTTTCAAAATACAGTGGTCTCAATTTCTCATAAATTATTTGCTCTCTTGGAGGTGGGGAGATCCCACCTGTCTTCGCTCATTTTTTAAAAAAAACAATTAGCTTCTTATAACATATACTTATAAATACTTATAACATAGCATCTGAATATACCTTCCCTCTCCCAGAAATATTCGACTGCCAGGAGGAGTGCAGAGAGAAGAAACACCATGGTGCATCCACAGCAACACAAGTGGATGCCTCCATCTGCCCCAGCTGCAACAAAACATGTCTCTCCTATATCGATGTAAAAACAGCCACAGCAGGCGTTGCAACCTTCTAACAGTTTGACTTTATCCCCCAAAGTGCACTCCTCTGTTGTTTCCTGAGACAAATGGATGCCACACACACACACACACACACACACACACACACTACAAATTATACAGTAAAGTATTTACCAGGTTTGTATATTAATTTATATTTGGTTATATCAATTAAGTATCTTCTACTCTCTGTCTTAACAGACTGTCTCGCAGTGAGCCATGGGTAGCTGGTGACAAACGTAGAACATTGTCCTTCAAATGTGTACCATACATTTTCAAAATTGCCTTAGATGCTTCCTAAGTTTTTTCCTTAAGAGCCATGCTCCATAGTCTATCCTGCCATGCTTCTAGCCGTTTTCCAATATTGTCCTACAAGATTTCTAGCTGCAGACATAACTGAAGGAGAAAAGAACCTTAAGAAAGAACATTTTGGCTTAAAAGGGGTTTTACTGGGGACTCTCTGCATTACCTTTGAATACAATTCCAATCCAAACAATGAATTTGCTTTGCTTGGTGTCTACTGGCAACTCTAACAGATGCTGTAGCTGTGACCACTGGTTCCTAAATCTTGGAATGATTCTTCCCTGGCCATCTACATAAGTGGCCTCCAATGTTTTGAGGCCAATATTGAACCCAACAGACATTTCAGGGATCCTTTTCTTTTCTTTTTAAAAGTATGTATCGGCAACACGGTAGGCCTGCTGTTACAACCCCTCTTAGATCAGGCTGCAACCCAGTTCTAGGCCCCGATCCAGAAACTGAGACCAAAGACCTACATTCGCTATAGATCAAGTATGGGGAATCTTTCTCTCCTCCAGGGGCTGCTGAACTACAACTCTCATCATTCCTGGTTGTTATGGCCACGTTTGTTAGAGGACTGAGGGGAGTTGTGGTTCAGCAACATCTGAAGGGCCAAAGATACCCCACACCTGATCTATACTGAAACAGCTTTGCTGCTCTTTGTATCTGGGAGATACCACCAATTCCTCTGAAGGAGCCTGCCTTCGCCATAGCCTGTTCTTAAGAGATATCTTGACTCTCCTCACATCAGCATTTTGCCCAGTCTACTTAGTCTACTTGAAGGCCTCATTTGGAATATGTCACTTCAAAAAGTAAGAACAAACAACAGCAGCAACCCTTCCGCTTATTTTAGTTTTGGCTGTTCTGCTCAGCTGGTTGTGTCCCAAAACACATCCCTGCAGATTTCTTTTTTTAAAAATAATTTTATTACCCTGATTATCTTGGATTGACTCTGTGTTTCCAGAGAATAGGAACGCATCTGCAAAGCGTTAACAGTATAAATACATGGCTCTAGAAATTTATTATTATTATTAAAATAAATCTTTTTTTTAAAAAAACCACACACCATAGTGTATCTTTAAAGAATCTGGCTTTCTGGAAAAGTCTGGATTTAAAAAAAATTCGCCGCAAATTAGGGCAATCTGTACGGGGTAATTTTCAGTCTCCATCAGAAATTTATCTGATGCCCTAGAGAGTGATCTAATCTGGCATGTTGAACTTGCTTACATTTTAACAAACAAAGCTAAAAACTTTTGAAACTGCCGAGTTTGTCTGATACTGCATTTTCAAATTGGCATCCGTTAATTGTTACTAATAAACTCATGAAATGGAAATTTTTCCATTGAAGAATAGAGCTCTGGAAAAATGTTCCACCTTTTCTGCTCCGCAATAATCCATTTCTACCCATGGCTCTGGAAGGAAAATAAAGTGCACAATCTTACAACACCAGAAACAGCACACACCCTCCATGCTTGATCATTCTTGACTCCCCCTATCTACCCGCTCCGATTCATGTTTGCGAGACCAAGCATTAAAAAAAATTGGAAGAAGTAATGAGAGGCCATGCCTACCTCTGCAAAAGGCACAGAGGCAGTCTTGCCACAAGAGACGGTGAGGCACCTCAGGCAGGAGACTTTGGGCAAGATTACATAACAAGAGCCCCATGGGATCAGGAGAAAGGGTCCCCATTTAGATCACAGTGGTCAACCAGATGCACCGATGGGAAGCCCACTAACACAAGCTCCCTCTCCCCACTTGTGATGTCCAGCAGAGACATACTGCCTCCAACAGTAGAGTGCACAGCCATCATGGAAACACATGCCACGTCTGCTCAGAATGAAGGTGCTGGAGACAAAAGCTGGGTTGGCCAACATTTACTCAACAGGTCCAAGAGGGCCCCAAGTACAACCAAGAGCCTATTCTATCATCTGATCTCACCTATATATGAGCAGCTTTCGTGATCCCTTCCATCCAATGGTAGATTGAGTTACAGCACCCTACCACTTCCTTGCATCCTTGATTCCGCCCCACAACTGCCCATAATGACATCAGGTGACTGACAGCTTTCAAAGTTCAAAGAGGCTTTCTGTTGCTGCCAACCAGCTAACTGGCTATTTCAGCTACCTCCATTGAAGGCGGGCCATCGGTGCCGTACAGCTGATTGTATATGGAAGAGTCAAAGGGGCTTCCTTCAATCGCTGGTGAACTGAATGGTGGTTACAGGTAACCTCTCCTATTTGCAGGAAGTGGTTTGGATTGAAACAACAACAAAAAATGCTCTGTAGCAAGTGGACTCAAATTGCTTGCTGCAAATGGAGCATTCTCTCTCTACAGACAAGTACCTTCCAATATGTCATTGGAAGTGAAGATGCAAAGGCTGAAACAACAGATCCCTACAGGAAATCCACAAGACATGTTTGGCAGCTTACCTCGTAATGGTAGTCCATGCATGTCAGATCTCTCCAGCAACGATCCCCTCGGATTTTGATCAAACCCTGTTAAAGAAAAGCGGGGCGGGGAGGAAAAGGGAGGTTCTTTTTAGCATCACAATTCAGATGAGAATTTAAAAGCCGTATTTATTAAAAGGTGTTAAAAGGTATTTCCAAAATCTGGATCCTGCCTTTCAATGGCCTTCCAGCATTTGGAAATGAAAATACAACTAAGAACCAGTAAGGTTGGGGGTTAATTAAACACCCACAACACATGCAATGGCTATGGACATTAAGTGCTCCTACAGTTCCTGAGCACACAAGTTGTCCCAAAAATATTTTGGTTCAAAAGGAAAGCAAATTTTCCAAGAAAGGAGGAGGAGTGGCGTTATATGTCAGGGGTGTGTATACCTGTGAAGAGATCCAAGATTTAGAACCTCAAAGCCAAAGTGAGAGCATTTGGGTCAAAATTAAGGGAGAGAAGAATAACAGAGACCTCATTGTGGGAGTTTACTATAGATCCCCAAGCCAAACGGAGGACATAGATGATGCCTTCCTGGAACAGATGGCCAAGCATGCAAAAGGAAGGGAGATAGTAGTAATGGGGGACTTCAATTACCCGGATATTTGTTGGACGTCAAACTCAGCCAAGAGCATAAGGTCAAACAGATTCCTCACTGGCCTTGCAGACAACTTCATTGTCCAGAAAGTGGGAGAAGCAACAAGAGGAACAGCCATTTTAGACCTGGTCCTAACCAATGTTGATGACCTGGTTAGTGGGGTAGATGTGGAAGGATCATTAGGCGCGAGTGATCATGCTCTTCTGAAGTTTACTATACAGCGGACAGTAGCAGCCAAGCATACTAGGACTCAATTTCTTGACTTTAAGAAAGCCGACTTCATAAAACTTAGGGAAGTGCTGGGTGAGATCCCATGGACAGCAATACTAAAAGGAAAGGGAGTTCATGATGGCTGGGAGTTTGTTAAGACGGAGATAGTAAAAGCACAACGTCAGGCAATACCAATGAGACGAAAACATGGAAGGTGCCTAAAGAAACCAGGGTGGCTATCTAAAGAACTTTTAACTGAATTAAGATTAAAAAAGGATGTGTACAAAAAATGGAAAAGGGGGGAAACCACCAAAGAGGAATTCAAACAAATAGCCAGCACGTGTAGACACAAAGTCAGAAAAGCTAAAGCACAGAATGAACTCAGGCTTGCTAGAGAGGTTAAAAGCAACAAAAAAGGCTTTTATGGGTATGTTCGTAGCAAAAGGAAGAACAAAGAAACAGTGGGGTCACTCAGAGGAGAAGATGGTGAAATGCAAACAGGGGACACAGAAAGGGCTGAACTCCTCAATGCCTTCTTTGCCTCAGTCTTCTCCGATAAAGAAGACAATGCCCGACCTGAAGAATTTGAAGCAAATGATTCAGCAAAGGAAACACAGCCCAGAATAACTAAGGAGATAGTACAAGAATATTTGGCTAGATTAGATGTATTCAAGTCTCCAGGGCCAGATGAACTGCATCCAAGAGTATTAAAAGAACTGGCAGATGTGATCTCAGAACCACTGGCAGTCATCTTTGAGAATTCCTGGAGAACAGGCGAAGTCCCGGCAGACTGGAGGAGGGCAAATGTTGTTCCTATTTTCAAAAAGGGGAAAAGAGAGGACCCAAATAATTACCGTCCAGTCAGTCTGACATCAATAGCAGGGAAGATTCTGGAGCAGATCATTAAGCAAACAGTCTGTGAGCACCTAGAAAGGAATGCTGTGATCACCAATAGTCAGCATGGATTTCTGAAAAATAAGTCATGTCAGACTAACCTGATCTCGTTTTTTGACAGAATTACAAGCCTGGTAGATGAAGGGAACGCAGTGGATGTAGCCTACCTTGATTTCAGCAAAGCATTTGACAAGGTGCCCCATGATATTCTTGTAAAGAAGCTGGTAAAATGCGGTCTTGACTATGCTACCACTCAGTGGATTTGTAACTGGCTGACTGACCGAACCCAAAGGGTGCTCATCAATGGTTCCTCTTCATCCTGGAGAAGAGTGACTAGTGGGGTGCCACAGGGTTCTGTCTTGGGCCCGGTCTTATTCAACATCTTTATCAACGACTTGGATGATGGACTCAAGGGCATCCTGATCAAATTTGCAGATGACACCAAACTGGGAGGAGTGGCTAACACCCCAGAGGACAGGATCACACTTCAAAACGACCTTGACAGATTAGAGAACTGGGCAAAAACAAACAAGATGAATTTTAACAGGGAGAAATGTAAAGTATTGCACTTGGGCAAAAAAAATGAGAGGCACAAATACAAGATGGGTGACACCTGGCTTGAGAGCAGTACATGTGAAAAGGATCTAGGAGTCTTGGTTGACCACAAACTTGACATGAGCCAACAGTGTGACGCGGCAGCTAAAAAAGCCAATGCAATTCTGGGCTGCATCAATAGGAGTATAGCATCTAGATCAAGGGAAGTAATAGTGCCACTGTATTCTGCTCTGGTCAGACCACACCTGGAGTACTGTGTCCAGTTCTGGGCACCACAATTCAAGAAGGACACTGACAAACTGGAACGTGTCCAGAAGAGGGCAACCAAAATGGTCAAAGGCCTGGAAACGATGCCTTATGAGGAACGGCTAAGGGAGCTGGGCATGTTTAGCCTGGAGAAGAGGAGGTTAAGGGGTGATATGATAGCCATGTTCAAATATATAAAAGGATGTCACATAGAGGAGGGAGAAAGGTTGTTTTCTACTGCTCCAGAGAAGCGGACACGGAGCAATGGATCCAAACTACAAGAAAGAAGATTCCACCTAAACATTCGGAAGAACTTCCTGACAGTAAGAGCTGTTCGACAGTGGAATTTGCTGCCAAGGAGTGTGGTGGAGTCTCCTACTTTGGAGGTCTTTAAGCAGAGGCTTGACAACCATATGTCAGGAGTGCTCTGATGGTGTTTCCTGCTTGGCAGGGGGTTGGACTCGATGGCCCTTGTGGTCTCTTCCAACTCTATGATTCTATTCTATGAAATGGTGCATATGGCATTTTTAACAATATATCAATAACAATAAGCTAGTGGTGATGCTCTGTTTCTACATCAGTTTGCACACATCGTTTTGTGTGCATTTCCTCCTAATATAATTATTATAGAACACCACTATACCCTTTGCTCATTTTCTGTGCACATTTTTTTTGGCTGGAGTACTGATTCGCAAAAATCGAAATAGAGTTTATTTCAAATGAGAGCTGAGTTTCAGCACACATATTGTTTTGGAAAATGTGAATTAGGTAGGTTTGCATTTTTAAAAAAAAGCTTTGCGAAGTAGGTAAGTAGGTTAAGAACTTATGTTATGCTATTTCACATGGGCTATGGAGTTTATTGCTGGAATGATATTGTGTATAATGTAATACTGCTGCTTAGTATGTATTCATTATGTACAGTCATACCTCGGATGTCGAACAGAATCGATTCCAGAAGTTCGTTCGACTTCCAAAACGTTCGGAAACCAAGGCGTGGCTTCTGATTGGCTGCGCGAAGCTCCTGCAGCCAACTGGAAGCCGCAGAACCCACACCGGACATTCGGGTTCCAAAGAATGTTCACAACCTGGAACACTCGCTTCTGGGTTTGCAGTGTTCGGGAGCCAAAACATTCGACTTGCAAGGGGTTCGACTTCCAAGGTTTGACTGTACAGTGGTACCTCTGGTTGCGAATGGGATCCGTTCCGGAAGTACGGCCGGATTCCGAGGTTTCTGCAACCCGAGGATCACTGTTCTGCGCATGCACATGGAGGTAGACCGCTTCTGCGCATGCGGAGAAACACGGTCTGATACTTCCAGGTATGCTGCTATAGTAACGTGAAGTTTACGTAACCAGAGGGTTACGTAAGCCGAGGTGCTACTGTATTATGTATTTTTTTTTATTACAATGTATTGCTTTTTATTATGAATTGCATTTATATAACTGATTTTCTTTTCATTGCAATTCCTGAATTGCAGGGGGTTGCACTAGATGACCCTGGGTCCCTTCCAGCTCTACCATTCTATGTTTCTATGGTATTGTATGGCTATTATGTCTCGATATATTTCAGTATGTTCAGTGCTGGGTGTAAACCATCTTGCGTTCTTCTGACAAAGTGCAGCGTAGACGTTAATATACAGATATGTGATATACAGAAATTAAATAATAAAAATAAAATGCAGGCTGAACAAATTTCTCCTGCACCTCTAATCTGAACAGAAATGAGAAGGATGCTGAAAGGGCTCTCCCTGTTCTGGGTCTGAGAGCGCTGGAACTGCAGCACCCCAGATTAGAGAGATCACATCGTATTTTTAGAACAACTGGAGAGGGAAAGAAGGCAAAGAGAGGTGTGCAGGAGAGCAGTCCTGCTTCTCCCTCAGGTTACAAAAAGGTCAGCAGGTAAAAGAAAAAAGTTTGCAGCACTACAATGGAAGAGGGAGAGGTCCACCAATTTAAAGGTTGGCAGTAATCTCAGGATTGAATTTCGCGGCCTCAAAGCCAGGACTGAAGACAAAGAAGGGGGCGGGAGGGGAGAAGCCAGCCGTGCCAAGCAAGAAAGATGCCCATCCAAAGAACAAACCTGGAAGCAGGAAAGGTGTATTTGGAAGCCTCAAGGTATATGGGACTAGAGCACCCACCTTTGATGTGTGCTTCTGCAGGACATCCTGATTAAGATCTCACAATAATATCTCAACCAAAGGAGGCTTCGCTAGTCAAAAGGATGTTCCGGACACCTGTGGCTCTGCTTTCTGGTGGTACATTTAATGACTACCTTCTCCTTTCCCCCCAATAAGGTGGTCCATTGTGTTATGTAATTAAATAAAAGATGGGAAGGGAGACGGACATCAGGCTTGGGAAGAGCAATGAGACTGTTGGAAGATCTGTGTCGGGAAAGCAAGTGAGAGGAAATGTGAGGGTGCTATCCAGAGAAACAGAAGCAACATGAAGAAGAAGAGTTTGGATTTGATATCCCGCTTTATCACTACCCTAAGGAGTCTCAAAGCGGCTAACATTTTCCTTTCCCTTCCTCCCCCACAACAAACACTCTGTGAGGTGAGTGAGGCTGAGAGACTTCAAAGAAATGTGACTAGCCAAAGGTCACCCAGCAGCTGCATGTGGAGGAGCGGAGACGCAAACCCGGTTCACCAGATTACGAGTCTACCGCTCTTAACCACTACACCACATGAGAGATAAAAGTACAGTGATGCCTCGCAAGACGAAATTAATTCGTTCCGCAAGTTTTTTCGTCTTGCGGTTTTTTTCGTCTTGCGAAACACGGTTTCGGAAAAGTTTCAAAAATCCCCAAAGTCTTCAAAAACCTCAAAAAAGGCTACCACACCGCGTGCTATGAGTTGCTCCTCGAAGTCAAGTCGCAACTGTATTAACGGTTTTAAGAAAAAGGAAGCAAGCCCATAGGGAAAATCGTCTTGCGAAGCAACTCAAAAAACCAAAAACCCTTTCGTTTTGCGAGTTTTCCGTCTTGCGAGGCATTCGTCTTGTGAGGTACCACTGTACAGGATTGATGGCTCAATGACTCTCTTCAATATCAAACAGGGGCAAAGACACAGTATAAGAAGCAGGAGGAGCAGTTAAATTCTTAGATGGTGGAATATCATTTTTAAAGACTCAGCCCTAAGTCACCGCATAAATATAGTTTCAGACAACTTCTCAAGATCTACAGAAGTTAATGTTTTAGTGAAATATGTACTAGTCCTTTGGAACCTAGCATAGGGACTGTCTAACCAGCTTCCAGGGACACTCATGGTGGCTAAACGTCTATTGCTTCCTAAGAAGAGCCTGTTGGATCTGTCCAGAGGCCCAGTGGCCTGTGGGAAACCAGCAAGGACGGTCCGACTACAAGAGTGCTCTGCCCTCCTCCTTTTTCCGGAACAGGATTATTTGGGGGAAGCCATGACTGTTGGAAGTTGTACCGTGCTACCCACCCCACCGTCCATGGTCAGTGGTCAGTCATGTTGGGAGCTGTAGTCCAATAACATCTGGAGGGCAACAGCCCCTCCCAACCCTGATGTACAGGGAGGTAACAAAATAAAAACAGGGAACATGAGAGACTCCATTGTGTCCAACCTGTAGGATATTTGGTTCCCCCTCAATAGAAAACATTGAAAATACTACAAAGGGGAAAGGAGCCAGTGTGGTGTAATGGTTAGAATGCTAGACTAGGATATGGGAGGCCAGGGTTTGAATCCCCATGCAGCCGTATAGCTCAGTGGGTAAACCTGGGCCAGTCACTGTCTCTCAGCCTAACCTACCTACAGGGTTGTTGTGAGGATAAAACAGGGAGTTAAGAACCTTGTACACCGCCTTAAGCTCCTTGGAGGAAAAGGTGGGAAATAAAGGTAATTTTTTTAAAAAAAGAAAGCTTAGAGAGAATGGGAGGCTCGTTGGGCCTGTTGCTGTTGTTGTTTTTATGTGAAGCCACACAAGCTATAAAGTTACAGGTTGGGTTTCGCGTCAACTGCTTGACATTTCAATAGCCTGTTTGGACTGAAGCCACCTAATCGACTGCAGGGCCACACCCTTCCCTCTCTCCCAACCACCGACTTCTCACTTAAGCCAAAGAACCTTATGCAAAAGCCGGCTAGGAACAACGCAGCCCTTTGCTGTGAACCAGGGAGCTGTTTTGCCTGGGATTCAAATAGGCCAGGTAGGCAAACGGGCTTTGCAAATCAGACCGCTCGCCAGCTGGCGGACAGTTAGGCCGCACCCAGCCCAGGTTGACAAACTGCTTCACAGGGGAAAAGACAGCTCACTTCTGAAAACTTGTTGAATAACATCATTTGGGTGTCCACAGCGCACTGCACATGCAAAATCCTCCATAATCCCATAAAGTAGATTGTTTAAAGTATTTTTAAAAAATAATAATAATAACTGATGCACCGCTCTGTATCACAATTTCTAAGAGGTGCACGGTAAGGATATATTCAAAAACCACAGAAAATCATTTTGGCAAAGTTCGTAGCATAGTGGCAGAGCAGCTGCTTGGCATGCAGAGTCACAGAAATGAAATTTGGGGTTTGTCTGTGCTGTGCACACAACGCTATAGAAATAAGTATCACACAATTGTGAGAAGGAAGGGAAGGGGAGAGAACAGGCAAAGCTGACTGAGAGTATTCTACCCAACAGCTCAGTAAGAAATGAACCAACTCCTTCCTTCCAATGTTCTGGCCAATGAGTGTAAAGCAGGGATGGGGAACCACAAGCCCGGGGATCAAATCTACGCCCCCTTGCCACTGAGGCTGTCTGGGCCTCCGAAACGGAGGCTGGCAAACATTGAAACAAAGGCTTCCCAAACCAAAGCAAATGCCTACCACCCTTATTGTTTACTGGAGCAGTTACAGGGCTTCACTTATGCTCTTTCCACAATTCTGACAATTGCCCTGTGAGGCAGGTCAATTGCAGACGAAGGGCTCAGAGTGTGTAGCTTGAATAAGGCCACCCACCGAGGCAACAGCAGAGGTCACAGCTGGTTTTGAGCACAGCCTCTTCTCCACTGTCCTTTTCCAGAGAGCAGCAAAAGACTGTTAACTCTGGAAGGGAAAAGTGTTTGAGGAGCTAAAGGGCATGTACTACTTCATATAAGGACAGGAGAAGAACCTGCTGGATCAGGCCAGTGGCCCATTTCGTCCAGCATCCTCTTCACTCAATGGCCAACAAGCACTGGGGAAACCTGCAAGCTGGATGTGAGCGCAACACCATTCTGCCCACCTGCAATGACTAGCAACTTGTATTCATTGACTTGTTGTTGTTGTTTAGTCGTTCAGTCGTGTCCGACTCTTCGTGACCCCATGGACCAGAGCACGCCAGGCACTCCTGTCTTCCACTGCCTCCCTCAGTTTGGTCAAACTCATATTAGTAGCTTCGAGAACACTGTCCAAGCATCTCATCCTCTGTCATCCCCTTCTCGTGCACTCCATCTTTCCCAGCATCAGGGTCTTTTCCAGGGAGTCTTCTCTTCTCATGAGGTGGCCAAAATATTGGAGCCTCAGCTTCACAATCTGTCCTTCCAGTGAGTACTCAGGGCTGATTTCCTTCAGAATGGATAGGTTTGATCTTCTTGCAGTCCATGGGACTCTCAGGAGTCTCCTTCAGCACCATAATTCAAAAGCATCAATTCTTCAGTGATCAGCCTTCTTTATGGTCCAGCTCTCACTTCCATACATCACTACCAGGAAAACCATGGCTTTAACTATACGGACCTTTGTTGGCAAGGTGATATCTCTGCTGTTTCATTGACTTAATACTGCTAATAGTGGAGGCAGGACATAACCATTGTGGCTAGCAGCTCTTCATAGACTTGTCCTCCCTGAATTTGCCTAATCCTCTTTTGAAGCCATTCAAGTTGGTGGCCACTACTGCCTCCTGTGGGAGTGAGTTCCAAAGATTAACTCCTGTGCCATGGGAAGAAACACTTTCTTTCCTCCATCCTGAACTCTCCCAACAATCCACAGACCAATCCTCCACAACATTTCGCCATGGACCAAACAAGTCTTTCTTCAAATGAGCTCTCTGTTTATCCCAAATATGTTAGAAAACTTCCAGTTCTTTGATCCCAACCCCTCAGTACAAGGAATCTGGAAACTACTGCAGTAAAAAGGTGTGGTTCCTTATTAACCGTACTCTGGTTCCTTATTAGTTTTTGTTTATGGAAGAACTGGCTCTGGTAACTCAGTGGTAAAAGTGTCAAGACCTGCTGGGTCTCACTTACTGGGAAAATGATGCATTTAAAATATATTAATCCTCCCCAGTTTTGTTTTATTGTTATTTTTTATTGGCCCTTTTTGAAGTCCCTCGCTATGATAAATAAAATTTTATAAACTTCTATCATGTTGCCTCTTACTCTCCTTTTCCCTAAACTAAAAAGTCCCAAAAGCTGCAACCTTTCCTCATAAGGGAGTCACTCCATCCTCTTGATCATTTAATATATATTTTGGAGAACTGGCCAGGAATGACAAGCCTGGAAACACTCAAAAAAGAAGTAGCTACTTGGACAGGACAGAGGGCAGAACCAGTAGCTGCACTGTGATATATTTTGGTATTAGTAAAGGTAAAGGGACCCCTGACCATTAGGTCCAGTTGTGGCCGACTCTGGGGTTGCGGCGCTAATCTCGCTTTATTGGCCGAGGGAGCCGGCGTACAGCTTCCGGGTCATGTGGCCAACATGACTAAGCTGCTTCTGGCAAACCAGAGCAGCGCACGGAAACGCCATTTACCTTCCCGCCGGAGTGGTACCTATTTATCTACTTGCACTTTGACGTGCTTTCTAACTGCTAGGTTGGCAGGAGCAGGGACCGAGAAATGGAACCTCACCCCGTCGCGGGGATTCGAACCACTGACCAGCAAGTCCTAGGCTCTGTGGTTTAACCCACAGCGCCACCCGCATCTCTATTTTTTTTGTATTTTGGTATTACTTCCCCCCAAAATAGAAGGGGACGCTCAAAAAAGAAGCTCTATTCCATATCAACCTTGTCGTGCAAACTCACTTCTTTTCATCATATACAGCCTACCTCACCCAAGTTCGGCCCCGTTTCACAATGATAAATCCCAAATAATTAAAACGTCATTCACGCATTAAGCCAATATGAGCCCCATTCATGGTGGGGGATTTTTTTTTTTTTAAGGACAAAAAAATCTTTCAAAAGTAGGGGGAGGGGAGAGGGAGGAAGAGGGATAAATAACTATATTCCTCTCTGCTGAATTTCTCCCTCCCCTCGTTTCTCTTTATAATGCAGATGTCAGGGTGATGTCCCCACCCCCCCTCTTCTTCTGCAGAATGTCAAAAAAGAACAAAGCCATCTTTGATCCTTTTTCAGGCCAAAAATTATTCCAAATAAGTTGGAGCTGGGTGGGTTAAGAAAGACGCATACAAACCCCACTGGAACAGCTCGAGATGACAATGAAAGGGAGACTGATGACCTTAAGCTACGTTTCCAAAATTCATTTGATGCAAGCTTGGTAAACACTGGTTGTGCAGGGCGGATTTGACATGAAAAATTGTAAGAATCCAGAGTCAACCTGATTATAACAATTCTGAGTCAACCTGAAGAATGTTGTTTATTTTTTTATTCATTTCATTTGTGTACCGCTAAAATTTTTAAGAAAAAAAAATCCTCAAAGCGGTTAACAGCACATTAAAACATCAAATAAAACAATCGTTACTGCAGAAAGTAAAACATAAAGTATGCATTCAATGCAACAGAATGAGCAAGAAACTAAAATACTTTGAAATAAATCATCGCTAAAGGAGGTCAACTACGGAATGCACATTTAACGCAGCAAGTGAACAACAACAAATGATCTTAAACATTTCAAAATAAAACCTTACTGAAATGAGTCAAATATAAAATGCACATTTAAAACAGCATAATTAGCAAGAGGGGGGAAATAATACCATAAGTCTAGAACTTAATCTGCAGCTGTTGCTGCCAGTCTTGCCAACAGTGGTCCATGGTGGGTGGTAGCTGTGGAGGCTCAGTGACCTGAATCTGCATTAAGAGGCAGCCACATGAAATCGCTCCGTTGGGCAGCTACCTGGGGAGGTGATGGTGACAGCACTACAGCGGTACCTCAGGTTAAGTACTTAATTCGTTCCGGAGGTCCGTTCTTAACTTGAAACTGTTCTTAACCAAAAGCACTACTTTAGTTAATAGGGCCTCCCGCTGCCACCACGCCACTGGAGCACGATTTCTGTTCTCATCCTGAAGCAAAGTTCTTAACCCGAGGTGCTATTTCTGGGTTAGCAGAGTGTGTAACCTGAAACGTATGTAACCCGAGGTACCACTGTATTGGGTCTCTTGCTACCTTTATTGCCATTTGATAGATTTTCAGCTCTGTGCACAACTCTCCTACCCAAGCCCCACTCAGGGAAAATGACCCTCCATGGAGACAAAGTGAGCAGATTCTTGGAAAGCATTTTGGTGCTTGCTAAAAACCTTTGTTTGTTTATTTGTTTGTTTGTTTGAGCAAGGCTACCTAGGGATGCAGTTTTTAATACATTTTAGTACAATTGTTTTTGAAATACTGGTTTTATAGTATATCATATTTAATGGGTTATACTGAATGAGGTTTTGCTCAGCATTATCAGTTGTCTTTTATTTGCTTCTCTCTCCAACTCATTCCGCCGCCACCCCACCCCCCGCCACCCCATCCTTTTTATAGACACAAAAAGGAGGAAGACTGAACGAGAGTTTGACTTTGAAGACTTGCTGTGTTAGGGGTGGGTGAATAGGATTTATGAAAGGTTCTTGGGGTCTTAGCTGCTATGTGCCTTTTTAAGCCGTGGAGAGGCAGGGGCAGGAGGCAGAGAGATAAAAACCACAGCGTTTTCTTGCCAAAGGGCTATGACTCGGACAAATGAAGCAAGATCAGAAAAGTACAAAGGAGGCTACTAAGAAGTCAAGTATGGGATCTCCACAGAGTACGGGGCGGCTGCAGCTGGAAGGTCAGAGGTCGGAACGTTGCAGACATCACTTTCCAAAAATTCCCATGAAGCTTCGCTGCAGAAAGTCTGTCCCTTTCCCATTTCTCATGTACAGATACCGAGGAAGCATTGCAAAAAACAAAAGGAGGAAAGAAAGCGCCCTTTATGTTCCACTCCGGCCCACGTTAATGCAATAAAACGAATTGGGATAATTACCCTCCCTTTCAGAGTCCTAACGGCAAAAAGGAGGAAGACGTGGCTGTCAATTAAAGCTGCTGACTGCAGCCCATTTTGAGCTTGATTTCAAACACATAGGAATGCAATAAATCCTTGGTTTACAGCATCATATCTAATGTGATTTCAGAGCTGGAGAGCCTGCAATGTCAAAATTCAAAGCAATTTGGAGAGCAGAGGGAGGAAGAGGGCTCATCTGACTTCTCAGCTAATCAGATTTCCACCTTTTCCAGTAAGTGCTTTTGCGAAGCTGCACAAAAGAATGGAAAACCCAAAAAAGTAACAAAGGGGTAGGGGAATAATGTTATATTTGAAAGTTTAACTTTGTGCAATAGCCTTCACAGGATCTGTACACAGGCTGCAACCATAGAGCAGTTTTCCACCAGTACCTCCAACGGTGCCTGTGAAAGTTTTCTTGAGTTCCACCCAGAATTCATGGGCATCCAATGAATCTGCATGTTGAAAGATTCGGGACAAGAAAAAGGAAGAACTGCCTCACACAGTACATAGTTAAACTGTTGAACTTGTTCCCACAGGAAGAAGCGATGGCCACCAACTTAAAGGTAAAGGGACCCCTGACCATTAGGTCCAGTCGCAGATGACTTTGGGTTGCGGCACTCATCTCGTTTTATTGGCCAAGGGAGCCGGCGTACAGCTTCCGGGTCATGTGGCCAGCATGACTAAGCCGCTTCTGGCGAACCAGAGCAGTGCACAGAAACGCCGTTTACCTTCCCGTCGGAGCGGTACCTATTTTTTATCTACTTGCACTTTGACATGCTTTCAAACTGCTAGGTTGGCAGGAGCAGGGACTGAGGAACGGGAGCTCACCCCGTTGCGGGGATTCAAACCGCCAACCTTCTGATCGGCAAGCCCTAGGCTCTGTGGTTTAACCCACAGGGCCACTGGCTTTAAAAGAGGACTGGACAAATTGATGAAGGATGTAAAGGCTATCAGTGGCTAACATGACACTTTCTCAACATTCTGAAGGTGGCCATAATCTTGGAGTCCCCTGCAATAGAGGTCATGGGCCTGCCTTTGGAAGAAAGGGGAGGATAAAATGTAATGAAATGAAAGATAAACAAGCAAATATAGTAAGAGTGAACTCACATTCTTGGCATAGGTCCTTCTGTACGCAAAATGACCCACAAGAGGAAGCCATTGAGGTGGGGGACCAGAAGCTTTGCGGAAACACAAAAGATGGTGAGGAGATGGGCTCTAAATGGAGGGGGTGACAGTTCAGTAAGGACAGGGCATTCTCAGCAGCCAGTGAATGATCAGCATCGCGGGGGGGGGGCAGAATGGAAAACCAGGGAGGGTGAAATGGAAAAAAGTTTCCTGAAAGAAGACATGGCCAACTGGCACCTAAGCAGAAGCACGCGGCTCTGCAACATTCTGCTGCAGGGCAGGGTCCACATGTTATAAAATCATATTGTGGGCTTTTCGAAAACCGTTTTTTTGCTTGCCTTCCAAGGATGATGGAAGAGTAAAGGTGAAACACAGTTAAGAGAGTACAGTGGTACCTCGGGTTACATACGCTTCAGGTTACAGACTCTGCTAACCCAGAAATCGTGCTTCAGGTTAAGAACTTTGCTTCAGGATGAGAACAGAAATCGTGCTCCGGCAGCGCAGCGGCAGCAGGAGGCCCCATTAGCTAAAGTGATGCTTCAGGTTAAGAACAGTTTCAGGTTAAGAACAGGCCTCCGGAATGAATTAAGTACTTAACCCGAGGTACCACTGTAGCAGGAAAGAGGCTGTTTTCTTCATTCCCTGCACCAAGAGCTTTTCATCCTGGCTGGAACAGACTACAGGGCTCGTTGGACCTTACTAGCCTGACCTAGCAAGACAATTCATCTGTGAGTCAGCTTCCAGTAAGCTAGAGAAGAACTGGTGTGGATTTGGCCATGAGTTCAACAGCTGCCCCATTCTTCCCCATTCTTGCTCCTGGGACCGTTTTAACTTTACATAACCTGCCTGCACTGCACCAAATACACACACACACACACACGTGTGTGTAGGATAAATATGAAGAATCACTGAAGATTTGTAACACCTGCAAGAAGGGAATTCTGTGCATTTATTTTAACCAAGTACTGTTGGCTTGCAGCTGCCTAAGACGTTCAGCTATGAATCTGGGAATATGTACAATTCACAGAGTGTCTCTCCCTGTCCTTAAAAGATCTGAGCTTTCGGTTATCCGGAGAGCCATAACTCTCCAGGTGTCTTCCGAGTGAGTTCTCGGTGAAACAGATGAAGCCCCAAGAGCAGCTTTTTATGTCTCACTTGTTGATATATAAGTAGCAGGCATCTGAGAGGGGGGAAGATGGAAAGGTCATTAAAGGGAGAGGGGATTTTAATCCAGGCTGGCGTGGATCAGTGATTAATGGCACCTCAGGCAGCGCCATGCCCCAAGTTATGTGTACGATCCCTTCTGGACTAGGATAACAAGGCTGACAGCCCACAGCACAGCGCAAGCTTAACGCGTGAAACCAGCATTTCCTCCCGGACCACACATGTGCACCTGTTGCAATGCTGCCTGCAGCTGAGGAATGGGCAGCAGTTAAACATAGACAGAGAAGGGGCTGCCGGTACTGCCACCAGCAGGGTGTGTTTCTGGTTGCATGGAACATGCACATACAACTCCAGCAGTTTGTGTGTGTTATTACATTTATATCCTATCTGCTTTCATCTAAGGAGCTCAAGGTGGCATACAAAGTTCTCCCCTCCTGCCAATTTAATCTTGTGAGGTAGGTGAGACCAAGAATGACTGGCCCAAGGTCACACCGCGAGTTTCATGGCTCAGTCGGTATTCGAACTCTGGCCCCGCAGGTCCAGCACTCTAACTGCAATACCACACTGGCTCTCATACCATTCTGGGAACTGTAGTTTGTTAAGAGTTGCTAGGAGGCCCCTATTCCCCTCATGCAGCTAAAATTCCCATTGTTCACAAGAGTGACTCTTATACCACTCTGTTAAACTGAACTGACTGGTCCAAAATCAACCTTGAACCTAGCCCCTTTGAGGAAACGGTGGGATAAAAATGCAATAAATACATAATAAATAAATAAATACAGTGGTACCTCGGGTTAAGAACTTAATTCGTTCTGGAGGCCCTTTCTTAACCTGAAACTGTTCTTAACCTGAAGCACCACTTTAGCTAATGGGGCCTCCCGCTGCCGCTGCACGATTTCTGTTCACATCCTGAAGCAAAGTTCTTAACCCGAGGTAATATTTCTGGGTTAGCGGAGTCTGTAACCTGAAGCGTCTGTAACCCGAGGTAGCACTGTATGTGAATGGGCTAAATGAATTCCTGGTTTCCACAACAACACTGGAAATGTGCAGGATTTACTATTGAAAGCAACAAGTTGTTTTTGTTTTCTTTGTTTTCTAAAGAGAATGGCAAAATGCTTCTGGTTCGATCCCCGTATGGGACAGCTGCAGATCCCTGCATTGCAGGGGGCTGGACTAGATGATCCACAGGGTCCCTGCCAACTCTACAGTTCTATGACTCTATGATCCCATAGCACATTCCTAGTCCCGGCAGCTGGGAGACAGGCTGGAAAGCGTGGGGGCAATGACTACTGAAACCAGGTGCTGCAGTCAAGGAGGGGCTTTGGTTCCCAATGTGGGCAGTACCACCCCCACCCCCAGAGGAGGGGAGTGGGATTACCTTGCTGGGAAGTGCTCAGAGGCAAGAGGAGGTGTAAATGACTATCAGACTTCAACAAGCTAGTATCACTGGATCAAGTTCACCAGTTTTGTTGAATTCATTCAACGAAATACAATGGTACCTCGGGTCACATACACTTCAGGTTACGGACGCTTCAGGTTACAGACTCCGCTAACCCAGAAATATTACCTCGGGTTAAGAACTTTGCTTCAGGATGAGAACAGAAATCGTGCGGCAGCAGCAGAAGGCTCCATTAGCTAAAGTGGTGCTTCAGGTTAAGAACAGTTTCAAGTTAAGAACAGACCTCCAGAACGAATTTAAGTTCTTAACCCGAGGTACCACTGTATTTTTAAGTGGATTGTAAATAAATGTGCAGTTAATTGTTACTGTTTTGAATTCTATTGTATTAGTATCTTCTTTAGTGGGTTCTGCAAACCAGTGTTCTGAATAATGTCTTTTATAGGGCAGAGGGTCACTTGGGATGAGCTTATTGAACCAAGGGGGCAGTGGGCCAAGAGAATTTGGGTACCTTTGGGCCAAAGGTTTCCCCAGCTGGGAGTTACAAAGGAAGCTGCCTTCCACCAAGTTGGACCACTGATCCAACTAGCTCCGTATTGTCTGCACTGAGTGTCATCAGCTCTACAGGGCTGCAGACTGGGAATCTCTCCCAGCTCTACATGGAGATGCCAGGGATTGAACCTGGGACCCTCTACTGCAAAGCAGATGCTCTAACCACAGAGCCAAGGCCATTTCCCCACGAATGAGGGCTCTCTTGAACCACCTTACGACACACATACATACATATATACATACAGGCCAATATGCACACACTGGCATTTCTCACCAACAAATTTGGCTTGTGAGGCTGCAGGATTTCAATTTGATGTTAGCTCCGTAGACAAAAAAAACCCCACCACATTGTTTTGGGCAGAGACCGGTTTTTGCAAGCAAACCGGAACTGGCCAATTTGTTTGTTTGTTGCCTTGAGAGCAATTTCTCAAAAAGCAGTCAGGGCTGTTGCTTCTCCGCCTCCCCGTCCCTACCTTCAAAAATAATGTTAGATGATTAAACCTTGGCTGAATGTAGCAGGTGCAGTTTTGTCTCATGCTTGAGGGGTCCCTTGATGCTGGAAGCAGAAAGCAGGGAGGGGAGTCTTGATGGGTTTTGCAGACCATGGAACCTCTTGGGATGATGCTGGTGGTGTCATGGCAGGGGCAAGGGGAGGAGCTTACTGGATCAAGCCCCCTCCCCTTCTCCAGGAGGAAGGGAATTGGGAGATGGACAGCTCTGAAGGGGGGGGGTTATTTCCCTGTCTCATTTTTTTTAGTTGGAGAGACTAAATGCAAGAGGGAATCACAGAAAGCTGAGAGGCTCCTTGAGATTCCCATTATCACTCCAGTATTGCAGGACAGAAAATCTTTAACCCTTTAACTGCCAAGTGTGCATGTAAGAAAAAGTGATAAGAAAAGGTGGTCATTTATTCTGCTGGGGTAAATGGAAGGTACAAAAAATTTCAGCTATACTGGAACATCACACAGATCTTGAGACCTAGGCCCTTTGCACAACAGTGTTCTTAAACTTTGAAAAATGCGAAGGAATTACTGTCTTCCCAAAGTGATTTTTAAATTTCAGCTCCACTTATAATGGAAAGCAGGCAGTAATCACCTACCAACGCACAGCCCTGGTTAATAGCTGAAGCCTGAGGTGAGATCTCATGTTAATCAAGCACTTCAATTAGCATTTAGTTAGGAGAGATTCAAATAAAAACCTCTCCCACAGCCCTCAGTTCACACTTGAGACTATACCCAAAGATTTGTTAGATTCAAGTAGGAATGGGAGGAGGGAGGCAGGGGGAGATTTGATTCAGTTTGTACTGAAAGGCGAACCAAGTTATTTTACACCATCTGAAACAGTATGTGAACTCAAGCACAGTGATCTCTTGAAATTCTTACTTCTCCAAATTTTGCAGTGCTGTTCTCCAGCCGAGTCATGTGGGGAGGAAAAAAAAATGCTCCCCTGGCCACATGGAGGAAATTCTTGCTCCCAACAAGGACTCCCCAGGAAACTATCAACTTACAAGTCCAATACAGTGGTGCCTCGAAAGACGAAATTAATCCGTTCCGCGAGTCTCTTCGTCTAGTGGTTTTATCGTCTTGTGAAGCAACCCTATTAGCGGCTTAGCGGATTAGCGCTATTAGCGGTTTAGCGGCTATTAAAGGCTTAGCGGCTTAGCGGCTAAAAGGCTATTAGCGGCTTAGCGGCTTAGAAAAAGGGGGGAGGGGGGAAATTGCAAGACTTTTTCGTTTTGCGAAGCAAGCCCATAGGGAAATTCGTCTTGCGAAGCGCATCAAAAAACGCAAAACCCTTTCGTCTAGTGGGTTTTTTGTCTTGCGAGGCATTCGTCTTGCGGGGCACCGCTGTACTTGGAGCAAACAAATGCAAAATTAAACAAATATAAGATGTGGGGAAAATTCACTTACTGCTCCAAGCATGATTCTGAAGATAAGCCATCGATAGCCCCAGATGACTATGCGGGAAGGTGGTGTGCGTCTGGGCAACTGGGAAAGTGTCCAGAGAGGGCAGAGGAATATTCCTAAAAAACCTGTCTCCAGAAGCTGAGATTCCCATCCTAGAGGAGAAATAATGGGAGTTACACATTAGTTTGCTGGAGAACTAAGAGACAGTTCAGCTGCAACATGCAGCTTTATTGTCAGCAGGGTGATGGTCTCTGCTAAGCCGAGAGATCGCAATGTTTGGGCATAAGTGGAAGGAAATACCTCCCGAGTTATGTAGCTTCCAAAAAGGTAGCCTGCTTCAGCAAAAACAAGAAAGGCTACCACTTTTTATTTCCTATCATGAGATACATTCATTTATTTAGAAGCGTTTACAAACCACTTAGTATTTCAAACATCTCTTTCAAATAGTTTTAAAAACAAACAATATAACATTAAAACAAAAACCGCAAAAATAATACCAATAAAACAGTAGTTACAGAAGAATCAAAAATTTGGGAGATCTAAGCAGATAACACAGGATCTTATAACACAGGAAAAGCCTGGGCAAAAAAACAGAGCCTTCGGGAGAAACCTAAAGCAACTGATAGCGGCTGCTTCACATATGGAAGAGGAAAGGGTTAGGCAACAGCAGAAAATGTCCGTTTTCGGGTCACTGCCTTACGATGGGCATGTGGGGCATGCTACCAACAGCATAATTTCCCCAGATGACCTAAGTCAATGGTTCCCAAAATATTTCGCCTGCTTGGTCCCATAGATTCATCTCCAGTGACCCCTACTCTATAAAAAACATTATTCAGAATAAAAGTTTGCACAATCCACTAAGGAAGATAATAACACAATACAGTTCAAAAGAGCAACAATTAATTGCACGTTTATTCAAAAACCAATTAAAACTATTTAGTTTAATTAATTCCACAACACTGATGAGTTTGATCCAGTGGCACAAGCTTCTCTGATTGACATCCACAGCTCTAGCACCCCCCTGCTGATCCCATTGGAATCATAGCATCCCTTAGGTCAGGGGTTCTCAACCTGTGGGTCCCCAGATGTTGTTGGACTACAACTCCCATCATCCCTGAGCTCTGGCCTTGCTAGTTAGGGGTGATGGGAGTTGTAGTTCAACAACATCTGGGGACGCACAGGTTGAGAAAAGCTGCCTTAAGTAATCTCATTGCCACCCAAGGGGTGGTACCATCCACTTTGGGAACCACTGACGTAGAGCAATATAATAATAATTTATAATAATAATTTATTATTTATACCCCGCCCATCTGGCTGAGTTTCCCCAGCCATTGGGATATTCTTGCCTTGGGATATTTTTTCCATTCACCCACCAACGTCCCCTGCTTATCAAATGTGTTAAGAGAGGTAGAATTCCATCCCATGTCATACCAAGTTACAATATTTGCATTTTATTTCCCTTCCAGCTCCAGCAAAACACACACAACATAAAATATCCAAATGATTATTGAGAAAAGGAGGGAGGGGACATAAAAGAGTTTACACTGATGAAAAAAGACTTTTATAGAAGGGCCTTCACTCTGCTTAGTTATTAGTGGGAGTTCTTTGTTCTCTGTTACTCTGTACTTGTTTAAAATTCAATAAAATATATATTAAAAGACAAAATAAGAGGGTCTGCCCTGTTACTATTTCAGTGTGAGCAAAACAACTAAGTCACAAGTTGAACAAAAAGACATACATCTTAGTAAAGTAAATGTGACAGAAACAATAAACAACCCAATTGCGATGTATCAGTTAAATGAATTCCACTAATTAAATGAACAACATACATATATCAGTAGAAAAGGTATATAAATAGCAATAGAATAAGTTCCATATATGAATAAGGTTTGTCCTTATTTCTATGTACACATTCCAAACAAGAGAATTTTTGACATATTAATTCTACTGCTGGTTTTAATATTAATCTATAGTTGCTTAGAACTTGTACAAAAATATTAACTCTCCTGTTGGTTAAAATATTAATCTTACTGTTGTTTGGAACTTGAAGGACCGCCTTAGGCAAATATATAATGGGAAAAATAAGTACACCCTTGCTGAAGCAAGATTATTCCATAAACAAGAACCTTCCCAATTTACACATGCTGGAGACAATTTTAGCTCACAAACTCTGCTGAGTATCCTTCACCTATACTTAAGTCAGTGTTTCCTAAATTCCTGACAGCAGAGAGAAACATTCTGAATTGAAACTGGAAGAATGATTCACATATATATCCCCCTTCTCAAAAGTAAGCCTATTGCCTGTCCTCAGAGCCCACTGACTGGGTCTCCCAAATACATCAGGGCAAGCACAGAAAAGGAATTCATCCAGAGTTGCAAGAGGAAGCTTGGCACAGGGAAGAGTAAACAAATGCACCAGGTTGCTTCTGATACAGGTATCACTGCTGTTATAAAGGTGGCCGGGGCAGAGCAATGAATCATACAGAGATGCAGCAGGCAGCCTCCTGGTGGGAAGGGACTGAAGCTCACAGAAGCTTTTATTTATGTATTACGGGACAGGTAACCAGGTCTCTCAAAACACATTAGGGGCTGCTGTGTTTTGGGAATCACGGCGTCGCATAATTAAAGGGCTGTTGAATAACAGAAAATGTGCAGATCTTGATCTCATGATGAGCAAGACTATTTTCTGAATATTGAAGGAAAGCAAAAAATAACCATGAATGGAACAGCCTTTTTGTTCTGCTAACTGTAGACCCAACAATTCCCTTCAATTAAAACTTAATGACTGTTTTCCCCTTCATGATTGAGCTTTGATTATAAAAAAAGGGGGGGATTCTCATTTTCTCTGCACACATCCTGTGGTTTCTAGGAGATAACACTCACTGCCAAAGCCAGCACTTTTTGTGGAGCAGAACGCAGATCTGCAGTTGCAAAAGCAGCTGCATCAGAAAGGCGAGGGGAGACGGCAGAGCTTGAAAGGTTAATTGTTCCTGATGGCGGCCACAAATAGCAGTTATGGGCTCTGAACTGGCACCCGAAGGGTAGTATATCTCACTTGATTCAGCCCGAACAAGAACCCCAGTGTTATCAGGGCTTTCACATGCTAATTATTACAACCCTCTTCCAGAAAAAACAACTGGGTCCACTGGATCACCACCCGACAGTGCATTATCCCCCCACCCCAATTCTTCAACAGGAATCCTGCAGGCCACATCAGCCCCCTACCTCATTCTCTCTCCCCCACCCACATCACCCAGCACCATTGCCCCATTCATTTTCTTCTCAGCTGCCCTAGCTCCAACCACCACACTCCCTTTTGTCTGCGCTAAACACACATCTGTATTAAGAGGAAGTCACAAGTGGGGAGTCTCTGGCCAAATGATATTTGGCTCTTTTAGACTCTGCCCAGGCCATGTCCTTCACGGGCCCTGCTCTGCACACTCTTGAGGGGCTCTTGCCTGGCTGGACTGCAATCGTGCCTCTTGTTTGATTGGATGGAGAACTATTGATTGTGTGAGCAGAAGCCGCTGTGTATGGCTGGATGTAAAAGAGAACAGCCAACTGTTTCACCTGGCCCCACCTGCAACTGGTCTGCGGCCCTCGGAAGGTTGCTAACAGGCCCTCAGATGTAAAGGAGCAGTGTGTTATCAGCATATTGATGACAACGTACTCCAAAACTCTGGATAACCTAACTCAGCAGTTTCATGTAGATGTTATCCATAGCATGAGGGACATAACTGAACCTTGAGGAACCCCACACTGAAGGCTCTGTGGGGCCGAAGAACACTCCCCAAGTATCACTTTCTAGAAACAACCATCCAATTAGGACCAGAGCCACCTCCAAGCAAAGCCACCCACCCCTAGCTCGGACAGCTGCTCCAGAAGTATACCATGGTCGATGGTATTGAAGGCCACTGAGAGGCTGAGGAGAATTAACAGGGACACATTTACCCTGTCTCTCGCCCAACAGATGTAATCAAAGCAGTTTCTGTGCCAAAACCAACCCAAAGCTACAACTGAAATACATCTAGAAAACCAGATTCCTCCAAGAGCACATGGATCTGGTTCACGGCCACCTGCTCAAGAACTTTGCCCAAGAAGGTGAGATTGGTAACTGGTCAGTAGTTACTTTGATTTTCCAAATGTAGGGAGGTCTTATTGAAGAGTGGTTTTACCATTGCCTCTTTCAACCCCATCCCACAAGGGGGCATTAATCATCTCCCTGGCCCAGCTAGTTTTCCCCTTTCTAATTTTGATGAGCCAAGAGGAGCAAGGGTCCAGAGCGCATGTGGTCATCCTGGCCAATCCAAGCATCTTGTCCATATCCTCAAGCCTCATCCAACACAACAGGACTAGGCAGTGCTCTGGACACCCCTTGAGATTCGTCCGATGTAAGAGTGGAGTCAAGATGCCAGTGGATACAAGCGGTTTAATCCTCAAAACACTTTGCAAACAACTCACAGTGAGCTACCATCAGTTCTGCCATCTCCTTCGGGCCAGACTGTAAGAGGCCCCACACAACCCAGAAAAGCTCTGCCAGATGACACAATGAGGATACAATGGAGGCCGTCCATTGCTGCCTTCACTGCCACTAAGTAAGCTTGATGATGAGCCCTCACCAGTGTTTGATTGCATGCAACCAGAATTTTCCTCTACTCACGTTGGAGCTGCCTGGCTGCTTGTATCCACACCCTAACTCTGGAGTGCTATTGCACTGAAGCCCCAGACTGGCAGGTGCTCATGTGAGTTTCAATTTAAAACATCTGGCAGGCACTGGGTTCTCAAAAGCTGACATATATCCTTCTTGAAGTGCAGTGCCCAGAATAGGACACAGTACATCAGAAGAGATCCAACTTGCATGGAACAAATGGAAGAACCGCTTCTTGTGACTTGGAAACTCTGGTCCCAGTAACACCCACTAAAATTTCAAAATAAAAAAATTCCTTCCAGTAGCACCTTAAAGACCAACTAAGCTAGTTCTTGGTATGAGCTTTCGTGTGCATGCACATTTCTTCAGATGCCACCCGAAAGCTCATACCAAGAACTAACTTAGTTGGTCTTTAAGGTGCTACTGAAAGGAATTTTTTTATTTTGACTATGGCAGACCAACACGGCTACCTATCTGCCACTAAAATTTCATTAGCCTTTGCAGCCAGGTCACACTGCATTCAGCTCCACCACAGAATAACGACCCTGTTTGAATACCACCCGGAAGAGGATTTGCAGCAGCCCTGAGAGTCACCAAATGCACCAGCGTAAGACGCGCGGAAGAGCAGGCCTCTGTTCCAACGTGAAAAATGAGGAGTGCCTCCAAATGGTATTCCCATCAAGTGCTTGTGAACCGCTCTTCATACTGCAGATAGGGGCCCAATAGGTGCAGTTCTGAATTGTGTGTCTGTGTCAACTGGGGGCGGGGAGGCCTCAATGGAGCCTCCAAAACCACAAGACCACACAGCAGGCTCCTTCGCTTCCCCTTCCTTTTTCTTGGATCCCAGCTGCTGGCAGGGGCTCACCCACTAGATTTTAATTTGTACCTGGCACAACACACACCCTTAGGCATTTTATTACTATTACTATATCAGGCAGGTGAGGAAGGGACCCCAAACCCAGTAAGGGAAAAGGGGGGAGTACAGCTTAGAATTTCACCCGATGTACCAGAATGCCTAATGGCCTGGAATTCTCTGCATGGAAATTTATGGGGGGCTTTTTGGCCTAGAAGGCTGATCTCCCCCACCCCTCCTGGTGCACCTGCCAGGCTTCTTCCAGAGCTGAATTCCTGGCACTGCCATCTTCTGGGGATGGTTCCAACATCCCAATCTCGTTTTAAAATGTGCCAGGGTTTATTTATTGAGGTGGATAATTCCATCATGCAGCTGGAAAGGGCTTGGAAGGAGGGGTGAAGAGAATCTTATTGATGAGCCAGCCTGGAGTAAACAGAGCTCCCCCAGCTGTTAAAAAAACACAAAATAAATTATTAAGTTACCCACTGACACCAGCAACAGCTGAGACAGTGATCAACAGTGTTTAATGGTCAGTGAGGCCAGAGAGCACCATCATTTCAAAATATTCAACGGAGTGGGCAGCCCCCAGTTTAGAAAATGTATTTTATTTTTAATAATTTTATTGATTTTTAAAAATTAATGAGCCCTTAACAAAAAAATCTCAAGGTATACTGTGAAAATACACCATAGGGATATACAGTCTGCAGTCTGAAGTGTAGAATATGATTTAACCCAGAAAAAACAAACAAATGTCTGGATGTCTGAAAATTCAGGATTGTTTTCCTTATTCGAATAATCAACAAAACAGCACCAATCAGTTATAAATGAGTTTGTGTGTCTCTGTCTGTCAGCTGGTCATATTTTGCTGCTCTTTCAGCCTTTGGTTAGCAATGGCTACTGCTAACTGGGCAGTTTTTTACAGATTGGGGTATCACTCTAATAGTCCTCTTCTTCCCCACAAATTTGTCTCACCTCCTTTCACAACCATTACCCTAAGGAAAACAGAAGTCTATCTTTCCCAATAATATATGGAAAACCCAACTTCAGTATAACTGGTGAGGATTCCATTTTCCTACTTCAATAGTAAGATTACCTTACAGAAGCCAGTGAGAAACAGATTTCCCCTCCTGAACCCTGCTGAAGTAGTGCAAGCACCCATCATCAGACCCAGACTTTTCCACAATGAATCAAGCAGGCCCGAGGTCTGCACATGAAGCTGGGAGATATGGCATCACAGCTTGCTAGGAATTTGTAAGCAAACTCTGAAGAACGGTCATAGTTCAGAGGCACAGTACACACTTTGCATGCAGAAGGTCTCCAGTGGCACTACTGAATTAGATGAGCCAATGTTCTGACCCAATATGAGGCAGCTTCCAAACACACACACACACACACACACACACACACACACACACACCCTTCTAAGCATTAAAACAAACCTCCCAAAAGTATCATACCTCAATATATTGGTCTAAATATCAGCTGGGAGCCAACAGTAGGAAAACAGAGCAGTCAGCCACCAGCAATGAAAATGAACACTCCGCCATCTTGACAGAGCATATTGGCAATAGAAGTCCCACGTACGATTCTGTGACATTTGGGGAGCTTTTATAAAGGGAAACCACAATCACACATAAAAATTGTCCTCGTTAAGGATACCCCTTCTGGGCTCTGCTGTGCCCTCACCCAGCCACTCCCGCCCCACTGCCCAGCGGCCCTCTCTGCATACTGATACTTCTGGGAACGAAAGGGTCGCATTGTTGACCCACCTGCTCCCGTTTTCTTTTGGTTGGGTCTCGTCAAATTTCAGCAGCTGCAAGGGCAGGACAATGAGCGCTACTGTTATCTAGGCGGAGGGAATGGATGCAATTTAAGATGGAATAAAATAAAAAATGGCACGGATTTCAACGGCTGCACTCGCCTCACACGTGTTCAGAATGTACGGTACGTGCGCCTAACTGGGTGCAGAAAAATAAGCCAATTTTCTTTCTTTCTTTTTTTAAAGAAAGTATCTTCTTGGAAAATGCTGGAGAATGCCACAAACGCTAATGCTTTTCGGTCAAGATCGCATGCATTAAACTTAATCTGTCACCCTTCACACACTTCGAAAAATCTTCCAGAAATCAACCATATAAACCAATGTTTAACGACCAACATCTGTTGGCTGGAAAATCTCTCTCTGGCTACACATTCGTGAGGATGCTTCATTAAAGACCATGCAGTTGTTGACCAAGATGAGGTGGGAGACTTGTGTGAAATTGGACAAATCGACTGCCCATCTACTGTCTCCCCTGGAGGGTCATTAGCCCCCAGGGTGTAATTTGGAAACATTCTGCAGAACGCATGAAAGAATCCGCATTACCAATACAGAATGCATTGCAAACGGAAAGCTATTCAGTCCACACACACACATTCACACATAGAAATTTAAGACATGCACACTTACTACAGATTATGCCCCACTGAACATAATGGGACAATACTCCCAAGCAAACTTGAAAAGCATTGCACAGTTTTGGGGAGAAAGTGCACGCACACACACACGCACACAAAACACAGATTTATGGGGGAATGGGCTATGTTCCTTATGTTCTGCAATAATAAATTACCAGGACAATGTACAATTGTGTGGTGTGTTTGATCTATCGTAATCTTATAAATATTATTCACATTTCTGTGTTGTAAAATAAATAAATAAAGCAAGCAAGCAAGCTGGCAGCAGAAAAATAATTTTACAGACTGGTACAAACAGCTTCATTAAAGGAATGAAAAATAAAAAACAATGCTTTAGAATGCGAACTAGAAACCACCTTTTATATTCCTAAGGATGAATTGAGGTTTAGCTTTGGTTATATTAAATTTGTACATCGCTTCCCGCTCAGTGTAGGAAACTCCGATATATAAGCTAGTCACCAAATGGCTCCTGAAACCAGGGTTACAGTCACCAAAATAGCATGTCTAGTTGCTATTTGGAGCCAGATGGCTCAAAAGTCGTGTTTTTCAATACATTTTTTCGGTTCCTGAAATTTGTACTGATTGTGCAGATAAAATATCATGGATTGAATTCTAAAGGATGTGTTGGTAATGTGTGGAAACAGGCACAATCCAAGGATTCCCAGACATGCGCGTCCAGATGATGGAGACATCATGGGCCATCCTGGCACCTGGGCATCTTCACTTGGTTGCAGTAAACACTGCTTATGAAAAGCCCCCTCCCCACAGGATGATATCCATATCAACTGTAGATTTAGTTGCTTAGTATGTCTGTTAAAGGTTTGGATGCTCAGAAAAACACACTTTCTTTCAGCGTTCATTAAAACAAGAGTCTTGCTGTTTATGCAGACATACACACCTTTCTGAACATTGTTATTGTTATTTATTTTTAAAGCACTGAATATCTCTTTCTGCCTCCTCTTCTACTTCTTCAATAGCCTAGCGGACGTCACGCCACAATAAATTCATCACGCCTTCATGGCGCCACAAAACTCAGCCCTCTCTCCCCCTCCACAATATTTTTTTTAAGCAAACCCTTGAACAAGTTATAAGCCCGGTTTGCTTTTGAGGTCAAGCCTACGGAAGATAGTACAGAGATCCCAGTCAAGAGAAACCTTTCTCCAACCGTTCCACAAACAGAAAAGGAACGGCAAGAAAAGCTTCTATTAAAAAAGGGGGGGGAGGAAACCACCCGTAATTCTGAAGGGAGCCGCAAATCGTAATGGGACGTGGGGTCATTCCGTTTTATGGCGCGACTTCGTTTATGAAAGAAGAAAACTCGAGAATCAAAAGGCCCATCCATCAAGTCCACTTGACAAGGAAATAGCTGAAGAGTTGAAGGTGGTCAGGGGACCATTTCACCGCAACACCTAAAGAGAAATTTCCCAGTGGAGAGAGTGGTTAAGAGTCTCTCAATCTAAGCTCCAAATTCATTGGCGCCACAGCCTTCTAAAGTTACTCTTCTCAGCCCCACAAGCATCTCAGCCCCACCCCACCCCCCAAAAAAACAGTTCCTCCACCTCCTTCCTCTACTCCACATCACCAGATTCATAGAAGAGGGCTTTTTAAAAAGGTCACTCATCAAGTTGTTCAGACCTCAATCAAGCATCACCAAATATATCCTCTCACATGCCCAGAGGCTTAAAAAGCTAACACTTTTGGGTTATGGTGTCAGCTTCAAGCCAGTGTTTCTAGGGTTCCCTCTGGCATGAGGGGATACCCTAGACCCCTCCCCACAATTTTCAGCTTTTATTTAAGTGCAGGCACACAAAAACAAGTCACTGCAACCTTTCTTTATAGGGGAGTCACTCCAGCTTAACCCAATTAAGCAATTCATTTTAATGTTGCTTATGCTTAGCATTGTACTGGCTTCTGGTCTGTAACCTAGAGAGTCATCACCAGTTCAATGGACCTGTGGTCTGACACTGTATAAGACACCTTCCTAACCTCCTACTTATATAAGCCAGCTATTCATAACCATGTGGACTGGAATCTCACTTTATATTTAGGGGAAGGACTGTAATTTGTGGTAGATCACCTGCTTTGCATTCAGAAGGTCCCAGGTCCAATCCTTGTCATCTCCAACTGTGAGTAGGAAAGCCTCCCTGCATAAAACCATGGAGAGCTGCTGCCAGTCAGTGTAGACATTACCAAGCTATATGGGCCAATGGTCTGATTCTATATAAGGCAGCTTCCTAAGTTCTTGTGCTGGGCAATGACCTCAGGGTAGAAGGAGAAATCAGGGTGCTATAAATTTACAGGAGGGAGGGTGACAGAAGAAAGACCCTGTCCAAAGGCAGACTTCTGTAGAGGCTTAACCCCTTTTTCAGAAGCATCCAGGAGTTGAAAAACATTATCAACAACTTCAGGGTCTTTTTTTAAAAAAGAGAAAAAAGTATATGTGGCACAGGGGGAAACAGAAAGAATTTAGCACAAAACTTTTAAAAGCTCCCAATTACTCTCCAGGGTAGTCATTAGAAACTACTTAGGTGACAGGAAGGCGATATCTAAGTTAATGCAGCAATAAATTAGCTCTCTTCTACCCCTCCACCCCCTCCACCCATCCTCCCTTCCCCTCGTCGTTTTGGAGCAAAGCTGCAAGTGACAGAGAAATCAGTGGGGAAGATTTTAATTCTTTCTTTTTTTAAATGCTTAAAAGTTAATGGATGTCCTGTTTCCAGTTCCGTAGGTGGATGTCATTCTGAGAGATCACTGTGTTATCACATTTAATTAGATCCATCTTAATTTTGATACGCACAGTGAAGTGCAGGAGGTTCTCTGAAGCCCCAGTGCAATGGGGCAGTCAGTCAGTGATGGGCTACACATCCTGGAGCCCCTTGGAATATTGGCCTGTCATTGGTAGTTAGTGGGAGACTTCCCAGGATCCAGGATTCCATGGCCAGGTTCAAATGCAATGCTCCCAGTCCAACAAACTATAGTTTGCTTATGCACATGTGAAGTAAGCTCCTGTGTAAGGTAAAGGTAAAGGGACCCCTGACCATTAGGTCCAGTCGTGACCGACTCTGGGGTTGCGGCGCTCATCTCGCTTTATTGGCCAAGGGAGCCGGCGTACAGCTTCCGGGTCATGTGGCCAGCAGGACTAAGCCACTTCTGGCAAACCAGAGCAGCGCATGGAAACGCCGTTTACCTTCCCGCCGGAGTGGTACATATTTATCTACTTGCACTTTGACTTGCTTTCGAACTGCTAGGTGGGCAGGAGCTGGGACCGAGCAACGGGAGCTCACCCTGTCGTGGGGATTCGACCCGCCGACCTTCTGATCTGCAAGTCCTAGGCTCTGTGGTTTAACCCACAGCGCCACCCACATCCCACCTAACTCCTGTGTAAGGTAAAGGTAAAGGTACCCCTGCCCGTACGGGCCAGTCTTGCCAGACTCTAGGGTTGTGCGCCCATCTCACTCAAGAGGCCGTGGGCCAGCGCTGTCCGAAGACACTTCCGGGTCACGTGGCCAGCGTGACATCGCTGCTCTGGCGAACCAGAGCCGCACACGGAAACGCCGTTTACCTTCCCGCTGGTAAGCGGTCCCTATTTATCTACTTGCACCCGGAGGTGTTTTCGAACTGCTAGGTTGGCAGGCGCTGGGACTTCCTGTTTGCTAAAGAAGAGCTTCTTGTGATGTTTATACTGGGAAACTGTGGTCTGACTGCTCCCTACAAAACCCAGATCAAAGGTTTTGGGAAAACCTTTGCGCTCTCAAGGGCCACATTCTATTGAAGGCAATCTGTCAGGGACCGCATGCTGGCAGTAGGCAGAGCAGACCTTTCTCTCTGCCACTTCTTTCCTTGTCTGTTTCTGATGCCCCCTTCTCACCCTCTTGGTCTGAAGGAGGTCTGGGTCTGGTCAAAGCATGGATAGGTGTTCACCTAGGGATCACACATATGTTGTCCTTGGGTTCCATGAAGGAGAAAAGTTGGGGTGTAAATGTCAGGAAATAAGTACTTAATCTCCAACGGCCACTTGGGAATCTTTTTCTTCCCCCATCCTCACAACAGCTCTGAGAGGAATGTCAGCATTAATCCTGTAATGATAGTGATGCTTTCTTAGATGGAAGCTAACCAAAGCCTGGGCAATAGAGGTTGACTTGCTCCCCAACCGTGCACCCCAGGTGCCCTACACACAAATGCAACACAAAACCACACCCGCTTTCAGCACATTCATGCAAAACGTTCCAATTCACATACTTTATTCTGATCCGTAAATAATTCCAGATGTTTTATGGATCGCAGCATCCCACTCTCTTGCCACCAGAATCAAGAGTATATACACAAGCTATCCTCTCTGCCTGGTCTTAGCAATTTCTGCTATATATAAATTATTCCATACGTATTATGTACCTATATAAAGCTACGGAGTGGGGGTTTTTTTGGTTGGCTCTGCAGAATAACCACAAAGCCCCTGGGGGGTTGGGGGGAGGGATGCAGGAAGCCAACATTCATTATTAGCAAATCTTAAAGCCATGCAAAGTTCGGGATGAATAATTACACCATGAAAGAGCTCCACTTTCCAATTATCTTGCCCACGCCGATCTCTTTGAAGTTGATTATGTAAGCCAGCACCAGATAATGACGTTTTCTGGTGAATTTCATAACGGGAGGTACGCACAGATTGCATGAAATTGTAACGGGGACAGGATAATGAATACAAGTGATCATTTGTGTAAAGCATCCAAAATGTGTAGGGGGGGGGGAGAGTTAAGGATGGGTCCTAGACATGATGGCATTTGTGGCAGAAATTGCAAGATGCATAATCCCAGTTCGGGAAAATACATATGGATGATAAATATGCAACTGATAACTGTGCAGAACCTGTAGCCCTACAGATGTTGCTGAACTGAGTAAGAATATAAGAAGCGCTTGCTGGATCAGGCCAATGGCCCATCTAGTCCAGCATCCTATTCTCACAGTGACCAACCAGATGCCTGTAGGAAACTGTCAAGCAGGACCTGAGCACAAGGGCAGCCACCCATCTTGTGGCTTCTAGAAACTGGTATTCAGAAGCATTTATTGCCTATGAACATAGAGGAAGAGCATAGTCACTGCGGCTAGCAGCCATTGATACCCTTATCCTCCATGAATTTGTCCAATCCTATTTTAAAACCATGCAAGTTGGTGGCCTCCCATAGCAGCAAGTCCTATAATTTAACTATGTGCTACATGACAAATGATTTTCTTTTTGTTTTTCCTGAATCTTCCAACATTCAGCTTCATTCGATGTCTGCGGGTTCTGGTGTTATAAGAGAGAGGGAAAACATTTCTCCTTGCCACACATAATTGTATATACTCCTGTAAAATTATACAGTTTTCTCTAAACTAAAGTAAAAACAGTCCCCAATGCTGCAGTATTTCCTCATAGGCCATCTAGTCATGCCGGCTGGGGCTGATGGGAGTTGTAGTTCATAGAATCAAAGAATCATGGAATTGTAGAGTTGGAAGGGATCCTGAGAGTCATCTGGTCCAACTTCTGCAATGCAGGCATCACAACGAAATAATCCCTGACAGATGTCCACACCACTTCCAGTGAAGGCAGGTCCACCACCTTCCGATTCCATGGTCAGACTGCTCTAACTATCAGAATGTTCTCCCTAACGTTTAGGCTCAAGCTCCTTTCTTGTCATATCCACTAGTTTGGATCTTACCCTCTGGAGCAGCAGAAAATAAGCTTGCTCCATCTTCCATGTGACAGCTCTTTAGATATCTGAAGATCGTTGAAGATATCTAGCCACCAAACTTGCTCTATGTCATTTCCATGGCACCAAAATGGATCTACTCAGGGGGAAACTGCTGTTGACTGAGTCTGAGTGACAAAACAGAATGTAACTTAAAATAACCAAAGCAGAGACTTCTAACTTTGCATGAGTAGTTAATCTTCTGTGAAAGGAGGGACTTGTACTTCCCCATGAGAAGAGCATCTGGTGGAACTTTGCTTAACATGGAAAGGCTCTGCATACGTAGGAAGCTGCCTTCTACCAAGTCAGATCATTGGTCCAACAAGCTCAGTACTTGTTTACACTGACTGGCAACAGCTCTCCAGGATTTCAGACTGGGGACAGACCCCGCCATCCCTGGAGATGCCAAGGATTTAACCAGAAGCACTGTGCATGGGAAACAAATGCTCTACTACAGAGCTACAGTCCTTCCCCAGGCTGAGCATGTTGTTACATAAGGGCTAAAGTGGCACTGAGCCTCTTGGGGTTGCCAATTGGAAGGTCGGCAGTTCAAATCCATGTGACGGGGTGAGCTCCTGTTGCTCTGGCCCAGCTTCTACCAACCTAGCAGTTTGAAAGCATGCCAGTGCAAGTAGATAAATAGGTACCGCTGCAGCAGGAAGGTAAATGGTGTTTCCATGTGCTCTGGCGCTTGTCATGGTCCTCCATGCGCCAGTAGCAGTTTAGTCATGCTGGCCACGTGACCCAGAAAACTGTCTGTGGACAAACGCCGGCTCCCTCAGCCTGAAAAGTGAGATTAGAGCCACACCCCATAGTCCCCTTTTACTGGACTTAACTGTCCAGTGGTCCTTTACCTTGTTACATTTTTACATGAGGGGTTGGCTGCTTTGGTCAAAGAACATTCCTTTCTCCAAAATCGGGGGGGGGGTAAAAATTAGAGCAACTCTGCCTGCTCTGCTCCCGGCTCCTTGCCAAGAAACAAAAAGGTGAGCTTCTGCTTACAGTTCTAGGGGGTGTAAATCTGAGCCTATCTCCCTGATTCCCAAGAGCTGCAAAGAGATTTTAAAATCAGTCATGAACTGTTATTCTGCTTGCTTCAGCATGTACTTTTTCCCCTTTTGCTGCTTGGAAAAAAAAGATCCCAGCTATGAGCAAAATGACTCATAGGACCTCAACGCCCACATGTTTTAACCTCAGGGAATAAAGAGAACAGAAGGCCGGAAGACCAAGGGAAAAAATTGAGGGTGGTGATGATGGGGGGGGGGGAGAACGATGATCAAACAGCTTGCAAAACCCATCCTAACAAAAGGAGAAGTGCTGTGACTCAAAGGTAGAAGCTTTGCATTCAGAAGGTCCCTGGTTCAATACCCAGCACCTCCAGTTAGGACTAGGAAAATATGCCTTAAATGCTGATAAGCCACTGCCAGTCAGTGTAGACCAGGGGTCCTCAAACTAAGGTCTGCAGGCTGGATCCGGCCCGCCAGGCTCATAAATCCAGCCCGTCGGCCAAAACACCATACCGGGTTTACCTCAGCACACGGGGAATGACTGAGCAGGCAGCGAGGCTTCTGATTGGCTGCAGGAAGCTTCTGCAGCCAATTGGAAGCCTCACTGTCCGCTCAGTCAGTCCCCACACGGCAATTTAAACCCAGCGTGGCGAGGCATTTCCATGGAAAAGAACGCACGCAAGCTTGCATAGTTCCTTCAGCCCGTTGCCCTTCATGCAAGCTAGTGGCAAGGCCATTCAGAATTTTGGCACGAGAGCGCAAACTGGGCATTGAGGGGATTCATGTGCACACACCGGGCAGGACACACACCCGAGGGAAGGAAGCAAAGAAAAAAAGGGGGCTGTTGTATCCAGGAACTCTTGGACAGATGGAAGAAAGCGATTCACTCACACGCAGGTAAACACAAGCTCTTGCTCTCCAGGGATCCAAGGAAATGTGAAATAAAGAGAGAAAGGGTGAAGAGTGGTAATGCGCCAGTGCTTTTGTTCTTCCTCACTGGCAGCAGTGGCACGGGGCGGGTGTGGCGCTGATGTCGCCAACCTTGGGGCAGGGGAAAAGGCCATCCTCCCTCCCCTCCACCTGAGGTGAATTGCATTCTTCGTTTGAAATATTGTATTGTTTTTCCTGTTTTTTGTGTACAGTGGTACCTCGGGTTACATATGCTTCAGGTTACATACGCTTCAGGTTACAGACTCTGCTAACCCACAAATCATGCTTCAGGTTAAGAACTTTGCTTCAGGATGAGAACAGAAATCATGCTCTGGCGGCGCGGCGGCAGCTGAAGGCCCCATTAGCTAAAGTGGTGCTTCAGGTTAAGAACAGTTTCAGGTTAAGAACGGACCTCTGGAATGAATTAAGTACTTAACCCGAGGTGCCACTGTACTACAAATAAAATATGTGCTGTGTGCATAGGAATTCGTTCATATGTTTTTCAAAATATAGTCCAGGCCCCAATAGTGTCTGAGGAACAGTGAACTGCAGCGGCGTAGCGTGGGTTATCAGCACCCGGGGCAAGGCAAGTAATTTGCGCCCCCTAACCCGGGGCAAGGCAAGTAATTTGCACCCCCTAACACCTAACCATGCTCATTAATACTGATGGCAGGCGGCGGCGGCTCCTCGGCGACTCCACGCGGCCAGCCCAGCGCGCTGGCCGAGCCCCGCAGGCGAACGCTGCCCATCAGTGAGGAGGGGCTGCCTGGCGCGCCCTCCGTGGCCCTGACGCGCGGGGACCGCGGTGAGCGCTGAGAGCCGCTGCCAGCTCGTCGGTTCCACGAGACATGGGGCTCTGCTACAGCCTGCGCCCGAGGCTCTTCGGCGACTCCGGAGGCAGCGAGCGCGCCCCCCCAGATGTTGCGCCCGGTGCGGCTGGCACCCCTGGCACCCCCCACGCTACGCCACTGGTGAACTGGTCCCCTGTTTTAAAAGTTTGAGGACCCCTGGTGTAGACCAATACTAAGCCAGATGGAGCAATGCTTTGAGTCAGTATAAGGCAGCTTTCCATGTATCTCATCCCTCCACAGGCCTGGAGAAAAGACGTTGTCCCTTCACCTGCCAACAAAAAGCTGACCTCCCTTCACCATGGACCTTGTTAGGCACAGGAACTACTAACAGAGCTTCCCAGCAGAAGTCAAGGAACAGGCAAGTGAATACATGGGGAGATGTCCTTTCAGCTTTCCTGTGTGGAAAGGTTAAAATATTGGGGGCTTTTTAGTTTAAAGAAAAAGCGAGGAACAGGAGGAACAAGACAGTGTATAAAATGATGTATGGTGTGGAGAAAGCTGGCAGTGAAGCCTTTACCTTTCTCTTGCAACACTAGAAGCCAGCTGGGCCATCCAACGAAGACAAATGCTGGAAGATTCAAGACAGGCAAAAGGCAGTAGTGACGGCCACCATCTTTGATGGTTTTAAAAGGCTTTCATAGATATTCATGAAGGAAAAGGCTACCAATGGCTACTAACCACGATGGCTATGTATATCCTCCACTGTCAGAGGCATTATGCCTCAAAATGCCTGTTGCTGGGAATCATAAGGCAGTTGTGCTGGTGGGAGTCCCACAGGGGTATCCGAATGGCCGCTGTGACTAGATGGGCCACTGGCCTTTTCCAGCAGGGCTCTTCATATGTTCCTATATATGGGGCCTAAAGTCACATAGGGCTTTAAATTTCATCACAGCTGCCTTAGATTGGGTCCAGAAACCAATAATTGATTCACTTGAGGCCTGAGAAGGAGGAGGAGGAGGAGGAAGAGTTTGAGAAATCACCCTTGTTTTCAGAAACAGAAAATGAGAGGCAGTGTTCTACGTAGCCCGTATAAACATTTCTTCTCAAAATCTTATTTCACAGTGGATGGAATGAGGAGGCCTGACCTTCACACCCACTTGAATGACCCTGGAGTTCATTCAGCTTTTGTCACAGTACATGTTAGTACTTGGTCACCATGGCAACCCAACTTCCTCCTCACAGATGGCTTCCATTGCTTAAAACCATACAGGTGTCACCGGTCCGTCCGGAGGAAAACAACCCAAATAATGACCTTGAATGGCTTTACTGGTTTTAAATAAATATGGAAGTGCTTCCTTCAGCGGAAATTGGACCTAGCAACAGAGGCTCTCGAGCATCAATATTACTCCAAATATTTAACATATGGAAGAGTGAATGAAACAATAAATTATAATTCCTAGTCTTTAAAATAATAATAATAAATGAGATATATGCACACTCTTCTGAGCAAATACCAAGGTGAAAAAATACAAAAGTACTGTAATAATACATAATGAAAAATTCAATAAATATTATAATAAAAAGAGATATATGCACACTCCTTGCTATGTCTTTTAATAGAGTTTGCCAAAGTTGCTATTATTATTATTATTATTATTATTATTATTATTATTATTATTACTTTTCCCAAACTGACACACAAATTAGAACACAGATTAAATACAAAAAGGGGAAAACATATTGTGTACAAGGTAACTGTAAAAAGGTAATTAATATAATTAAAACAATATTAACAACTCTATTATGATGATGAAAAACCTAGAGGTAGCTTGAAGATTTACAGCATGAAGTGAGTGAGTGAGTGTGTGTGTTGTCTAAGTAATGTCAAGAATGTAAGATTTGCTGCTGAATATCAGATGAAGGGTCTAATTTGACATTCTATTTGCAATGAATAGCCCAGACTGGGAGCTGACAGACATGGCAGAAAGGGCAAAAGCTCTACATTGCCCACTATGATACCACTTTAAATGGTCTTGGCTTTTCCCCAAATAATGCTGGGAACTATAGTTTGCTGAGGATGCCAATAGTTACTAAGAGACCCCTATTCCCCTCACAGAGCTATAATTCCGAGGGTGGTTTATCAAATCAATCCCTCTTCCCAGGGAACTAAAAATTATAAAATGCCGGGACAAATGGAAAGTGTGTGGTGGTGGCACCAGCCATTTGGCCTTAGGGAGGGAATTATAAATTCAAAACAAGGGTGCTGTCCACGGTAGAAAAATAACGTATCTGTACTGAAGAGGCTACGTGGAAGGGAAGGGAAGGGAAGGGGCTCAGTGGCAGAGCATCTGCTTTGCAATGAGAAGGTCCCATGTTCAATCCCTGGCAACGCAAGAGAGCCAATGCTGGTGCAGATATAATACTGAGCTAGATGGATCAATGGCCTAACTGAGCTAGCTGGATCAACACTCTGACTCAGTACAATGCAGCTTCCTGCGTTCTGTACGTTACAGCTTACGTCACACTGAATGGGAATGGCCTGGGTTTCAGGTAGACACCTTTCCCATTATTTCTTCCCTGATCTGCCAGGGATACTTTTGACACGTAACGCCTGTATTCTACCAATGAGCTATGGCCCACCTCAGAGCTGCCAAAACAACAGCCATACATGCATCGTTTGGTTCAAGAGTGCTGGAGTTCAGCACAGGTAACAAGAACCTGCACCGACTGTTTTTGAGAAGGCTCTCCTGTCTTGTGAGAGATAATATTTGAGCTTCATCTTGCTAGACAGGCACCACATGCTCAGGTAAAAAAGAAGAAGGGGGGTATATACTGAGAGCAAAACCTACCATTAAAACTATTATTGCAAAGTAGCAGGTGTGATTGCAGCAATTATGCGAACGATTTCAAGGGGCAAAGCACAGCACTGCAAAAAGCAGATGCAAATGGAGGTAGCTGAGAGGGGAAAGCGGCAATGACTTTTGAGATCTTTTGGTCCTGAGTGCAATTTGCTCCCCTGTCAGGCAGCCACGGGACAGGTAACCAACCTCATGGTTACAAATTTGCCCATTTGAGAATCTGGCCATCCTCTGCGTTCAACGGACAGCCTGTGGCTGTAAGCAGCAGTCTGTCTGCAGACTAATTAGGAACACTTTGGATAGAATTTTGAGGTTTTGATTTAAAAGATTTTCCCCCCTTTGTAAAACATAACCATTTCATATCTGAGACATTATAAGCAGCGATAAGTGGGTTCCAATGCCTTCCAGACAGATCTGGCTCAACATTTCATCATTATTTGTTTCCGGGCAGTTATCAGTTCCGGCTAATCGCACACATGGTTTTTGATGGGGGCGGGGAGCAAGGAAACATATCCAAAATCTGTTTGCTTTCCCTTCCCACTAAACACTGTTTGCTTTGAATTCTGGTCTCCTTGAGCTCCAAGAAGATTGGCAGGGCAGTTTGTGTTTGTTTGTGCTGAGAGTTTTTCAAATCTGACTTAGTGGCACAAGGGTCCTGCGTAACGTAAATTAATCTCATTCCTGCCATTTCCAAACTTTGTAATTATGTATAGTTACTTAGCTGCGGATACGTGCAGATTGCAGCTAGCAAGAACTTGAAGGCCCTCTGTCGCCCGGGAGAGTTAATTGGTTTAATTATTTTCCCCTGTCCTTTCCCACAATCCCCTGTGACTGCAAGGAGTTCAGAAAGACGCTTTTCCGGCTCAGCTGCTCAATAATAGGCACGTTGCACTTTTGAAGGATGGTGCATAATGCAAGGGTGGGGAATCATCAGGTGTGGCTAAACTACAACTTCCATCAGTCCTGACCATGCTGGCTGGGGCTGGTAGGAACTGGAGTCCAAAAAATATCTGGAGGGCTGCAAGTTATTTATTTTATTGCATTTATATACCACTTTTTCTTCCAAGGACCTCAAGGTGATGTTAATGGTTCTCATCCTTCCCATTTAATCCCCACAACAATCCTGTGAGGTAGTCTAGCCTAAGAGTGAGAGACTGGCCCAAGGTCACCCAGGGTGCTTCGTGGCTGAGTGGGGATTTGAACCCTGGTCTCCTAGGTCTTACTCCAACTCTCTAACCACTATGCCACACTGCCTCCATTAGTGATGGTGCTTATGATAATTTTATACCAAACTCTCTACTATTGTTTATTTCCATTATTACAGTCTTCATCATAATGCTTGAACTGTACTCAGAAGGTGATAGCAAGTTGCACTGTGGGCTTAATGAAAGGTGGTCTAAAAATAAAGAATTAATTATTGTTATATGATAATATTTTACTCAATTTACTAAAAACCTTGTGTCTGGTTTACACAGCACTGAACCAAAGAAAGCAGGCAAGTGCCCTGATGCTGACATGGCTTTTGGGGGGCAATTTAACAGCCCAAGATACATCTGAATTTGGCCTGGGAGAGGAAAATGCACCCACCCCAATTGCCTATGTACATTTTTAAAATTCCTGTTTAAGTATTATTGGGGGGGGGGGCTGGAATGTCCCATGTGGTTTTCCCCAAACAAAAGCTGATCCAGGAATCAGATTTAAATGTTCTTCTCCTGACACAACACAGATGCCTTCGCTGGGGATAGTCTATGACCCCAAGATACATTAGGAGGCAGCTTCGGGTAAATAAATAAAAAACGTGTCCCAAAATTGCCTGTATCAGTTTCTTAAGTTTCTGCCTGTAAGGCTTAAAACATGCTTTTGATGTGTGGCTAATTATTAACTTGATTGCTGATGAGGGCCTCTTAAGGCTTTTGCCCCTGTTCTTTGTTTGATAATTTTGTGTTTTAACAGTTGTTTTTACGTTTTGCTTTTATACTTATAAGCCACTTAGAGCACATTATTTGTGGAAGGGGAAAGTGAAGCATAACATCCAGGATGGGAAATAGCAGCTTCTGCCTGATTTGGAGGCAGAGGTTTAAAAACATGCCAGCCAAATTTTATTTTTATTTTGGGAAGGGTGTTCATATGCAAGTTTGCATTAATGCACAGCAACAAGACAGACCAAGATAATGAGGAACAGCCTCTTATTGCCCCTTCTAATTAAATTAAAACCCAAAATGTCATTGTGAACTAAGGTTAGGGAGAGCGAAGGAAACAAAGCTATAAATTAAGCCAGAGGGTATGAATCTCATGCAAAAAAAAAATGGCAACGTTTCGGGTTAAGGCTGAATCTGGAAACAGTTTAGCGGAAAACCTGGCATAGCTGTAGGCCAGGAGAGAAAGAGAGTTAAGAGTCGCTCCGGGCTAATTGCTTCCTTCATGCGGGCTACTCTAGCACACTAATAGGTTTTAATAAAAACTTTCAATTGGGCCAGTAAACCCCTCATTAAGCTGTTTTTAAAGCATGAATTTAAGAGCAGGGAGGGCAAGAGGTCGTGAGGAGCATTTAATTCACAACGGCTGGGGCAAGGTGCTCGCACAATTGGAAACAAGCACTGCAGCATCCAGGGCCATATAAACATCCGACTCTGTCGCTAAAGGCCAGCTAAGTGACAGCTTGAAAAATAGATTTAATAAGGCAGAAGGGGAAAGGGGTTTCTCCCCCCAGTCGTACACGGACAACAGGAATAATCAACAGCCCAATTGTCCCGTTTCTACAAATAAAAAAAAGTTATCGACACACAAACACAAAACCCTTTCCAGGCTAAGAAACAAACAGGACCCCGAATTAAGAGAGAGCAGAAGCGATTCCAAGGAACGTTTTTAAGATTCTCGTTACTTTAAATGAATAACAATAACAATAATATTTATGAAACGCCTCATGTCTCATGGCCAGACCATAAAAACAGCTAAGATAGTTTTAAAAGCAGTACCAAAAGCAACTGATGATAGGTTTAAAAGCAATACAAAACGAACTGCTAAGAGACCTTTTAATCCAGCTGGAAAAGATTGTTGAATCAAAAATGTCTTCCTTCCACCCCCAGGGAAATTAGAGATAGTGGGCGCCTTGCTTCTTCCTGTTTGTGTCTCCCCTCCCTCCATCTAGATTTTATATTATATTTTCTTCAGGGCTGAACAAGCGTGTGTGAGAGAGGGGAGGAGGGAGAGAGAGCTGCTTATAGCGATTGCTAACACTTTGCCCTCCAGGTGTTTTAGGTAGGGGCTGAGGCTGATGGGAGTTGTAGTCCAAAATATCTGGAAGGTAGCAGGTTGGTGAAGGATTTTTTTCCTGTAAACTGCCAAGTGCATTGTTGCCACTGCATAAAATTTATTGTGGGGTCAAACTACCAACAGCACAGAACATGTGGGTTTCGCCCTGGTTGCCAATCTGTTACTGGCCCTGTACATCTTAGGGCTAGGTTGCTTAAGAGAACGCCTTCTATCTTATATACCCAGTAAGTCACTGTTTTCTGCTGGAGTTTTTCCTTCAAGTCCCCAAAATTTCAGAAACCAGCTCCAAAGTAACTCTGAGCAGGGCCTTAATTGTAGCTGCCCCTGTTTATTGGAAACAACACCCATATTAAGATACATCCTCCTCCTCCTCCTCCTCCTCCTTATTATTATTATTATTATTATTATTATTATTATTATTATTATTATTATTATGTACTTCCCAGAAGCAACTGAAAACATTTCTATTTCAACAAACGTTCCAAGCTAGAAGAAAAGGTCTCTGCCTCAGTTCCCTTTTTTATTGCATTTAACCCTATCCTCAGTTGTTTTTTTATCTTTTTTTTTAAACTATCTTAACGGTTCTCAATGGTAAGTCTGTACATCACATTGAGACAGGCTTTTCCAGCTGGATAAATGGATATTTACCACAAGTGTCCATTTGTTAGGATTTTAGTCTTGTTTTAAATGTATTTTGTGCTTTTAGCTGTTCTTAATTATTTTATACATCAATCGCCTTGAGATAGTAGTTTAGAAGGTGATTAATAAATTAATTGTAATAAGTAAAAGGCAATGTGTAACTTTATTATTATTGAGTCGCCATAGTAATAGGAGCAAACTAGTCCTTACTTTGGGTTGCATTTCAACATTGGAAAAAGGGTCCACCATCTGTAGCTGAGGGCTAAATTAAAGGACATTTCCCGGGGGGTGGATTCACCCCAAGCCCAGCAACAGATCTCTAGGTGGTGAGAACATTCTCATGACCCAGCTGGCCAGGAAATGGCTGAACACTGCGAACAGCTGTGGTAGAAGTGTCCCAGGCCTTTGAAACAGGTGCTTCTTATTAAGCTCCACCTCTGGGACCAGGGAAGGTCTCTCTCCCTCCCTCTCTCCCCAAGGAATAGGGGGATCAAGGAGGAAGCCAGGCCACGGGAGACCGTCAAGGGCAGCAGAGCATGACAAACACGGTTAGGGCTCAGCTTTGTGGCAGTGACATCGCTGCAGAGAAATTCCAGCCCCGAGGGCAACGGAGGCCATTGCACCCATGGGGAACTCCCGACAGCATTAAACCTTGCCACACCTGGTCCAGAGACACCACCCTGGTTGTCGTCTTAGCAAAACAGCTCAAGAACAAGCCAAGAACATCATCGGTTATTCAGAGGTGGATCTCTGCTAAAGTAAAGGGTTTGTATGCAGAAATAAAAAATGAAAAATAATTAAAGCAGCCCTGCTGGATCAGAATAAAAGATCCCTCTAGCCCAGCGGCCAACCTGATACCCACAGGAAGCCCATTAGCAGGGCAAGAATGCAAAAGAAACTCTCTTGCTACACTCCCTACAGAGGCAGTCTGCCGCAGAACACAGACACCTCATTCGGGGGTAGACTGCTGCTGAATGCAAGTGTTCCACATAGGCCTCATGATAAGATGAGTTTAAGGCATTGCACTTGAGAAATAACTTCTGCTTGCGCAACAGAACTTCACCTTCCCTGCTCCTACTGCGCCCCCAACCCAACAAAATCTGATCTGAGGTTTCCCCAACCCTCTGGAGCAAATTGGGGGAGGGGGGGAGAGGAGAGAAGTACCATTGCACTAGTAGTGGTTTCATTCAATATAGCCCACTATTAATAAAGATGGTTTTTGTTTGAAATACGAGCCAATCTCAAAATATGCTTTAAAAAAAATAAAAAAAGCAAGCACCATGCTTCCTGCAAGGGAACAGGAAGCACCCAGCAGGTACAAAGGATCCCAGCAGGAACTGTTAAGACTGTCCTTTGAAGTAAACACTACTCAATGCTAAAGTGGGATTCCCCCCACCAAAAAAAAAAAAGCTCAGCAATATTTAAATGCCTTCTGACAACAACAGATAGACGACAAAATGTCACTGTTCCACAGTTCTATTATAACAAAAATATATTGTGGGTTTCCTGCATTCCTCGCCAAAAAAATAAAGAACCGCGGGGGGAGGCTTGAGGCATTTTTATTTCATTAATCCCAACTCAGAAGCATCTCATCCAAAAACAGAAGGAATAGAGCAGAGGCCTGCTGTGTACAAAGGGTTTGATTAACCAGGACTCAAAGACTTGACCCAGTTGAGGAAGAAGCTGTATCTCCTCATGTTTTTACATAAGCCAGAAATCGGGAGTGGTGGGTGAGCAGAGATGGATGGTGGTGGCAATCTCCTACAACATCCCCAAAAAAAGTTACTAGGAGGCACCGGGCACACCTGGCATGCCACTGGGAAAAAGCTGAAACCAAAAGCCCATCAAAGAAGCATCCACCACAAAGGTTACTATATGATATTTAAAGTCCTGTGGCTTTGGGACTCAAATGCCTTCTTACAAATTCACCTACCAGTGCAAGTTCTGACCAATTCATATGGTTCCTCTTGAAACCAAGCAAAACCTGTGCTGTCTGAAAGGCATAGAAGTGTGACCCACCATATGGTGATGCATGAGAGGGTCTTCTGTGTTGTGGAGTCCCGGCTCCAGAATCCCCTTCCCCTGAAAGCCTGGATGTGCCTCCACAAGCAGGTAAAACCAGTTTAATTCTCCTCCGTTTTTGGCAATAACTTAGTAGCCATCACCAATTGTTTGGCTTCATGCTGATGCTCTATTAAAAAGGTAAAGGGAACCCTGACCATTAGGTCCAGTCGTGGACAACTCTGAGGTTGCACACTCATCTCGCTTTATTGGCCGAGGGAGCTGGCGTACAGCTTCCAGGTCATGTGGCCAGCATGACTAAGCCGCTTCTGGCGAACCAGAGCAGCGCACGGAAACGCCGTTTACCTTCCTGCTGGAGCCGTACCTATTTATCTACTTGCACTTTGACGTGCTTTCGAACTGCTAGGTTGGCAGGAGCAGGGACCGAGCAACGGGGGCTCACCCTGTCGCGGGGATTCAAACCACCGAACTTCTGATTGGCAAATCCTAGGCTCTGTGGTTTAACCCACAGCGCCACCCGCATCCCCACAGGATCTGAGGGACCTTGAGCCAGTCACTGCCTCTCAGCCTAAACTACCTCACAGGGTTGTTGTGGGTATTAAATGAGGAGGAGGAGAACCTTGAGCTCCTGGGAGGAAATGGTGGGATATAAATGCAATAAATAAATAACAACAACAGAGTAGGGTGTGGGGTGTGGGGATGAGCGTGCCCATAATAATAATAATAATAATAATAATAATAATAATAATAATAAATTTTATTTATATCCCGCCCTCCCCAGACGAAGCCGGGCTCAGGGCAGCTAACAACAATAAAACAGTACAAAAGTATAGCACAAACAACACTCTAAAATCATTCATTATAAAATTAATTCTCAGTTTATCCTGTTTGCAAATGTGTCCATAAGTCCTAAAAGGTTATAACTATTTCCCTTTTTTAAAAAAAGTGTGGGAGGAAGAATAGCAATAGAGAAATTGTAAAGTATTACATACCCCAAAAGTGCATGAAAATACAACTACTGGAGTTTTTCTGAGTTATGTTCACTTACCAAAGGAATACCTGCAAAAGAAACGAGAGGTGAAATGTTACAATGCAAGTTAAGAAATAAAACAATGATGATAGGATCTGTTTGGTTGTTAATTGCGTTGCTCTAGAATATGAATTTTTCCTAGTATTTCTTGCCTTTTATCTTTATGATGTTTTAAGATATGTTGCAAACTGCTTAGCTTAGCTATTCTGGTAAATAAGTATGTAAGCAGTATATAAATTGTCTAAACAAATGAACAAAATATTCACAGGCCACTTTCAACATTTTTAAGTGGCAAGCTGAGAAGCGATTCCATATCATAGACATTTTGTTTGCCTTTCAAAAACACAAACACACACTCTCCATTTGTTAATGCTTTAATGTTCTTCTAAGGCCTTTACAGCATTTTCAATGGTTTGTTAATACCGCAAAGCTATCTGAAGGCTTTGAGCAGAAAGCTGAAATACACTTTCTTTTAAAAGATCAATAAACAAATGAAAACAAGGCACTCAACAGGGGGCAAACAGCAAACCAGTTCCCCACCCCACCCCCCAGGAAGCCCTTTGGCACATGCCTGTGGAGAAGGGGCCATAGCTCAGTGGTAGAGCATCTGCTTTGCATATAGAAGGTCCCAGGTTCAAATCTCGGCACCTCCAGCTAGGGATGCGAGAGACTCACAGCCTGAAACCCTGGTGAGTCAGTGCCACTGTTGAGTTAGATCAGTGGTCCTCAAAGGAGAGGATGGCAAGTGTGGCAGCAAGATTCAAGGACAGTGATCATATTATAAAGTAGTTGTGTTTTGTGTTCTATGTTATAAATCAAGCACTGTTAGGAGTTGTTTCTTTACATCTTCCAATGTATTTCTTATCAATAAAAAGTTTGGCATGGCCTGAGCAAATCTTCATTCTGAAAGTGTGACCCAGAGAAAAAAGAAGTTTGGGAACCCTGAGTTAGATGGGTCAATGATCTCATAGCTGCCTATGTTCTAGTACCTTCCATGTAACAAATTGTTTGGTTTTTGAAAGGGAGGACTGTAGCTCACCGGTAAAGCACATGATTTACAGGTCCCAGGTTGTTGTTATTATTTAAACCATGCTCATACTGCTTAGCCACAGTAGTCTCTTAAGTGGTTTTCAAAAATGTAATATGAAAGATAAACACAAGTTAAAACTGTGGAATCAGACATCCATTAAAATGCCTGCTGAAATAGGAAAAGTCTACAATAGGCACCAGGTGGAGGGGTTCTGTCTGACCTCAAATGGAAGGGGGTTCCATAAAACTGGGCCCACAATACAGAACACAACACAACCCCTAGTGGTCATACATCTGAGCCATGAGGGACTACCACTTCTTGAGGTAGCCTGGACCCAAATTGTTGAAGGGCTTTGTATATGAATATGCAAGCTTTGAACCTGGCCCAGAATTTTGAGCAGTGCAGTTATGTGATGGCGATCGTCTGTCCCCATCAACAGTCGAGCAACAGCTTTTTGCACAAGCTAGAGCCTCCAGACCAGGCCCAAGTTCAATCTTCAGCATCTCCCAAGACCACTGTCTGAAACCCTACAGAGCCACTGCCAGTCATGTTTCTGATCTTCAGAACTGAGCTCTTGCCTATCTTGTCATTTCAAATCTCACTTACCATGATGTCAACATCAGCCCCCCTCCTTAATCTCATACGTGATCCCCTTCTCCCAAAACATAGTGCCCATCCACCCAAAATCAGTCCCTGTGACACTCTGCCATTCAAGAACTCAAGGCAGTGCCACTGGAGACTTCCCACAAAAAGAGATAAACAAGCAAAACAATACATTAAATAAAAACCGGAGCAGTGTGCTTTAAAACCCCATGGAGAGCTGCTGGAAGCAGTTCCATTTAATCAGAAGTGAAGCTGTACCAAGGCACCGTCCAAGTTCACCATCAATTTCTGACACACTATTAAGTTGAAAGCCCCTTCGGAGGGTTAAGTAACATCTTGGGCAGCTGGTTTGAGTTGCTGCTAAGCTGTTGGCGTTCCACAGTGGTCATGGTGGTGGGGAGAGGGGGAAGGAAATGTGTTTACAAGGGTAGTAAACGAAAGCACTTGTCTGGTTTCTGGATCTACTTTATTGTGGTCCCCAATCTTTTAAAGAACTGCCCTATAATTACAAATATCCACATTCAAAAACAAGGGGAACATTTGCACTAAAATAAAAGTTTTCCCTGTCTCCTCTTTTTAAAAAACAACAACAACTTGTGTTTGCTGTGTCCCAAAATAACAACCCATTTATACTCAAGAACAAGCATTCCTACCAAATTCCTTTGCTGGTTATCTTGGTTTGTTCAGGGGTCATTGTGTGTCTCTAGGGAACTGTGAGTTCCAACCACTAGACTGGACTTCCCCAACCTGATGCCCTCCAGATATTTTGGACTGCTGGGAGATGAGAGTCCAAAATGGCCGTGCTGATGGGAATTGCAGTACAAAACATCTGGGAACATCTATTGGAGAAGGCTGAATGGAGGTAACAACCTTGCAGCTATTTCACACAGTTCCTCAAGACAGTTAGAAATCACTTCTTCTCTTTCAACTTGTTTCAGCCCTTGAATTAACAGCATTGCAACCTAAGTTCAAGGTCCCCAAAGACTAGTAATAGTAATAATAATAATAATAATAATAATAATAATAATAATAATAATAATAATAATAATTACTGTATTATTATTATTAACCCCACCCTTCCTCCCCATTGGGCCAAGGGAGGCAAACAGATCCACAATTTAAAAATAAAAACAAAGAGAGAGAAAAACAAAACAGATGAAACATTCTAAAAACAATTATAATGAAAAGCATCTAAAATCAGTTACAGTTAAAAACATTGTTCTATCCAGTGATCTCAGACTTGCCAGGAACAGTATTCATCTGCCTGGGTAAACAGGAATGCTTTCAAATTTCCTTTATTTCCACTTTAGTCACTTCTCTTTTCCGTTTTTACCGTAAAATTTATATTGAGGTTTATCCTTCTGTGTAAATCTATTGCTGGGGTTCACCCGCAAACAGATACATACTTAAAATAAAACTTTAAAAATAGGCCTAGCTGGATCAGGCTAAGGGATAGTCTCATCCACCATCCTAAAGTCAAAAACCAGACACCTCCAGGAAGCCCATACTGAGAGACTTAATAAGTAATGACAACAAAACTGAAGAGATACTGAAAGGAAAGACTTCCAGGGACATTGCAGAGAAAGCCGACACTCCTTGCTGACAGCCCCAGTATTGTTACAATGGAGGCACCCTGGTTGACAATGTGGGAAACTTTCCCCTAGGAAGGACCCGCCTCTCAGCTGACAGACAGAGAGCTTATTGCATGAAGGCAGCCTTGTGCTGTATTATATCATCAATTATTATTATTAATATTACTATTATTCAGTCAGATCTGAGTAGTCACATTATTGCAACTTCATTGTTTTGAAGAAGCAGAAATTCAATGGACCAAAATAGAGCCATTGCCGCAAGTGGCCTGAACTCCTATTGCTATTATTTAGTATTATAATTATTATCATCATTGTCACCAGCACGGCTTTTTTGTCTGTGTGACAGTATTCACCAGTACAGAGTGCTAACACATCTTAACTTTGCTGACCATGGCAGCCATTTTGTGCTGGTCCTGACAGCTCTATGCTCGATATATAAGTATTGGGACGTTCTTTTAAAACCAAAAAAGCACTGAATACTACATTTATATCCCACCTCCCTTCCTAGGAGCCCAAGAAGATCCACAGTCCCCTCAGAACAACCCTGTGAAGTAGGTTATACTGAAAAAGAGGGACTGGCCCAAAATCATCCAGTGAGCTTCATGGCAGTGGGATTTGGACCTTGGTATCTCACTTTTAAGCACTACACCACAGCAGCCAAATGTATCTTAGAAATAATTATATCCCAGGTTTTCCTCTCCCAAGGTTATTTGGGTTATATCCAACTAAGAATTAATCAGAGTAGTTCCACTGAAATTAATGAACCTGTGTTAGTCATGCCCATCAATTTCAATGGGTCTGTTCTCTGTTAGACTAGCATGAGATGAAGCCCCAAAGTACCGTAATTCTGAAGAAACGTGAATATTTGGGGGGGGGGGAATCTATACTTTCAGGGCACATTTCTTTAGCATCAAACTAGTGAAGTCTAATTTTAATTATTGGGGGGGGGGGAGTGCTGAAATGCTAGTCTTTGCTCCTGCTTGCCTCTTTCTGAAATTGCACTAACCAGCCTAGGATGTGTGTTTGATCTTTTACAGGATTAGGGCCAGGGGGCCAAGATCGCTCCAGAGGCAGCTCAAGATGGGATGAAAATTATTCCTTTCTGACATAAGCCGTCACTAAGTTATAATTTTGTGAACCAGGAGTATGTTTTCAATTAGCTTCGTTAGCCCCTGCTTGTACAGCTAAGCAGCAGCAGTGTCACATGGTATTAATCTTCGTTTCATTAATATGTCATATCAGCCGCACACGGCATTCTTTGAAACTGATACGCCCGGCCGTCTCTCCCCGAGAACCACCGCCACCACAATATCAGCAAGAGGTGCCAAAATCTGCTTCCTACAGGAAGGATGACCCCCCTGAGATCCTTTAACTTTTGGTTTAAGTTTCTAGAAATTATTCTTTTTTCCATTTGGAGGAGGGGAGGACAGGAGGAATGGCGAAGGCCATAGACTGGACCGTGATAAACAAAGGCATTTCTGAAGCTTATTGCCAAAGGGCTATTATGTTGTTGTTTGTGATGAAAAGTTGCTTTCTGCAGCACGCCAAGTGAAAAGCGGCTCTAACACATAACACTTTTCGCCCCCAAAATGCACAGGAATATGTTTTGTTTTCACTGAAAGCTTTTAAACCAGCTCCATGGACTATAGATCTAAATTCAATGGTTCCCAAAATGGGCAGTGCCACCATCGGGGGGGGGGGGCTGAAGGTGTAAATCAGACTTTGAAAAGCTGCTCTCACTGAACCAAGTTCATCAATTTTGTTGAATGAATAGAACTAAGTAGTTTTAACTGGATTTTGAGTAAGTGTGCAACTAATTGTTAGTTCTGATTTTTTTTATGTTGTTACCTTCCTTAGTGGGTCATGCAAACCGCTATTCTGAATAATGCCTTTTATAGGGTAGGGGGCACTGGGAGTGAGTTTACGAGACGAAGAGGACGGTAGCCCAAAACAGTTTTGGAACAACTGATCTAGATGAAATTACTTGTACTTCAATCTCACCAAAATGCTCTTATGTCATGACTGATCTGCCCCACTAATTTCAGTGAGACTTAACTGCAATACAGGTTAATGTTACAAGACTGTTGGAAGGATTACAAAATTAATATAAATGAAGGATGTCAGCTAGTCAAAAGGCACTGCCTAAATATTAAGAGTTGTATCCAGCCTTCTCAGAGTAGACCTGTTGAAATTATTGGACCTCAGCTTGTTGTGTCAAGAGAACTGGGGATCTCTTGAACCACAGATCACACTTTCGTCCACTATATTGACACCAGCTATGGTATCTAGGATGTTGATTCAATGTCTATGTTTACATTATCTGGAAAAGGCTCATCATGCAAATTGTATGTTATTCTTCTGATTTCAGTGCCACTAACCCGGGTCCAGATGGATTTGAGCATGAAAGCCTAAGCAACTGACTTTCAAAGACATAAAATCAGATAATTGATGGTATCACTTTAAATCCACAGTACAACAGGGGGGGGGTCCTCCTCATGAGCAAGACAAGGCCAATGTCTGTTCTCAACTCAACATCAGACTAGGAGCACTAAATCAGAATCTTGATGGCTTCTCCCAGACTTTAGAACTTCCACCCTAGAGAAGTCAGACTGGCTCCCTCCTTGTCCATGTCAGCAGGTAAAGACTTTTTTGTTCCAACAGGCTTTTGGGAACGGACTCCTTTTAATGAAAGGGCTGGTGTCATGTTGTTTTTATTATACTTATTTGTATGGTTTTAACAGATTTTATACATGTATATAGTTTAATTTTTTAAAAAATGATTGTTTTTTCTGTTTTTAGCAGTTCTCATTTTTTTATATGCAAGCCGCCTTGAGTCCCATCAGGGAAAAAGTTCGGGTATAAAGAAATATATAATAATAACAACAACCTCACAGGCACAAGAATTCAACCAGAATAACTGACAGAATCCAGATTTTTTAAAAACAAAACCAAATACACACCAAATGCAGTACCAGAGATCAGGATGAAGCCAGTAGCCACTGCAACCGTCCAGTTGCAGTGAGGTGCACGATGGGGACTAGCAGATTGCACAAACTGGGTTATTGAAATTTTGACTGCAATCCAAAACATGGAAGTATTAAAATGTTTATTCCACTCAGCATGTTATCCAGCAGACACCAACCACAGCATCTTTTAGATACAGTGGTACCTCGGGTTACATATGCTTCAGGTTACATACGCTTAAGGTTACAGACTCGGCTAACCCAGAAATAGGACTTCAGGTTAAGAACTTTGCTTCAGGATGAGAACAGAAATCGTGCTCCGGCAGCGCGGCAGCAGCAGGAGGCCCCATTAGCTAAAGTGGTACTTCAGGTTAAGAACAGTTTCAGGTTAAGTAAGGACCTCCAGAGCGAATAAGTACTTAACCCGAGGTACCACTGTACTTGCTGAGAACTTCACTTTCCCCCCCTGTTCATTCTGGATAGTACTGCTCAGCAATCCAGCATTTTGTATATGTGCAGATATATTCTGTTTTCCAAAATGTTTTAGAGTTTTGATTTTGTACTGTAAACAGCTTTCAGATTTGGTGTGTATGTACACGTACATGCATGCGTGCGTGCGTGTGTGTGTGTGTGTGTTTGTATACACACACACACACACACACATAAATATAAAGATCTAAACACACATGGATTAATGACAAAAACAAAGATCAATACATACAGATTATCTCTTGATGCCAAATTTCCGCAACCAATAGATCCAAACAGGTACTTCTTCCAATGTTCACTGTACACTCCATGAACATAGCTCATTATCAGGAAATCCTAAAACAACAGAGCAACCTTCCCCCAGCTCCACAACATGTTTTGAATTCCTGCCTTGGCTTCAATTCCAAATCCCCCAAGCTTTGTTAAAGCAATCCTAATCCGATCATAGGTTGCTTCTCATAGGAGAAACCACCAGCGTGTCTGCCCTTCAAATAGGAAAAGCCAGGAAGTTATGGAGTGGAACAAAGCAGGCTGGAGGAAGTCAATCTAGCCTTACACCACCCATAGGAAAAGCTGCAGGCCGCAAGCATAAGAACCCTGCTGGATTGGAACAAAGGCCCACCTAGTTGAGCATCCTATTCCCACCGTGAAGAGCCAGCTGCCTATATGAAGCCTGAAAGTAAAAGAACTCCCCCTCCTTGCAGCCATTTCCCAGCAGCTGTTATTCGGCCACCTCCGGCGCAGGGAGTACAGTACATAGCCATCATGACTAGTAGCCACCCAAAAAGTCACAACTGCACAGAAAACAAAAGATTCGGAAGAGACATGTTATTAGAGACCCATCCATCCAAGTACAGCAGAATTATTGTGGGAGTAAGAACATAACAAGAAGGCAGTGTGACCCATCTAGTCCAGCATCCACTTCTTACAGTGGCCAACCAGATGCCCCAGTGGGAAGCCCACAAGAGGGACCTGGGAATAAAAGCACTCTCCCTTCCTGCAGTTTCCAGCAACTGGTTTTTCAGAAACATGACTGCCTCCAACGGTGGAGGTAAAACATAGCTATTGGGGTGAGTAGCCGCTGATAGCCTTCTCCTCCGTGAATTTCTCTAAACCTCTTTAAAAGCCATGCAAGTTGGTAGACACCACTGCCTCTTGTAGGAGACAGTATCTTGCCCTTCCTCCCTCTGGAACCCAAAGTGGCGCACACAATACAGTATTGATAAATACATTATGGACATGTGGTTCCAGGTACTGACTAGACCCGGACCTGCTTAGCTTCAGGCAAAGGGGGGGGGTGCCCTCAATCTATACCCTGGAACCTTGTGTGCCCTCAACCTATACCCTGGAACCAGTTGTTGTTGTTGTTGTTGTTATGCCGCCCATCTGACTGGGTTGCCCCAGCCACTCTGGGCGCAGGTTTGAGCAAGTCAATTCCAGGCGCGCGCGCACACACAACACAGAACCTCTGGAAAGCACAAGGAAGATGTGGCGGGCTCTCTGCAGAAAAGGGGGAAAGGGTGCAGCTCAACGTAGAACATCTGCTTTGTGTACAGACAGTCCCGGGTTCAAGCCCTGATGGCAACTCCAGGTAGGACTAAGAGAGATTTTTGTCTGAAAGCCTGGAAAGCTGTTGATAATCAGTGTAGACCAGTGGTTCCCCATTAGCTAAGTACTACAGACCCTCTGTTTTTCAAAAGCCAAGATAGGGACCCCCTGCTTTTGAAAACATTGATATGTCTGTTGTAGGTTTTGTTATGGGAACGGTGCCACCATACCCCCCCTCCAAATGTCCCAGCACTAGACTGAGACATGCGTCTTCCAGGCAGTGTTCCCACACGAGAACATGGGACCCGAAAATGGGGTGTCCCAGACAGTTGACAGGTATGTGCCACAAAACCCTGAGTGGGTTATGTGGACCCTCCGGGGTCCATGGACCACAAATTGGGAACCACAAGTATAGACAATACTGAGCTAGGTGGATCCAAGGGAGTTCCTCAAAAAGGTAGAAATGTCGAACAACATTTATCCTGAAGCATGGATGTTATTTGCTCGCTCTGCTATAAAACTGGAGAGGCCTGGGCCCCTTAGGGTACATCAACAGGCACGTAGCCGAAACCTTCACTGATTTAGGCTGCAAAAAAGGAAGAAAAGGAAAGGGGGCAGTCCCTCTGCTGAAGCTTCCTTTCCATCCTGCGTCTCAGCCAGCTGGACTGGAGTTGAAAAGAGTCACACTCAAGACAACAGCGCCTGGTATCTGAAGCTTCTAACCCAAAACAAATAGATAAATGCTTCAAAAATTAAAATAAGAAGGGACTTTAAAAGAATAAATTGGCCCTTGCTGGCAGGGAAAAAACAGAAGAGGGGAAACTGCATTGCTCTTCAAAAAAAAAGAGAGAGAAAAATAACCCATCAGCTTATCTACCTTTGAACTGGCTTCCCATCAGAAACCTCACACCGGCCACTCATGTAACTCAAGACTTTGTCTCCACTCACCAGATGCTAGAAAACAAAAAGGGCTCAGGATATCCAGGTGCACCAACCGGGTGCCAAAGAAAAAATATCCTTTTGGATGCTCCTGCATGAAAATCTTTCTTGCTTCCAAATTCCATGTATCAGTAGCAAACCAGAGGTTGGCCTGGAAAAGGAAGCCCAATGAGGGATAGGGACAAACCCACATTGGTGGAGGGTCCTGAGTCGCATAAAGCTTGCCCACTGCCTCACTCTGCCACGCACTGGACAGCTCCTGTGCTCCTTTCTCTCTGGCATTCGGGCATCTCAGAGGCACAGAAGGAAAACTGGGGGTGCTTTTATTTATGTTATGAATTTCTTTCCGTAAAACATCCCAAATAGATTTAAACGAAAAGTAAATACAAATTTCTAAGAATGTAGATACAGACTAGGATTTTCAAAAGATCTCCACTTAAAAGTCTTGTTGGAAAAGGAAGGCCTTCAGTGGATACTGGTAACTTCCGTATTGGATTACTGCAATGGGGTCTAGATGGGTCTGTCCTTCAAGACGTATTCTAAACTTCACTTGGTACAACAAACAGTAGCCATTTCAAAACTGCTGCATTGGCTGCCGGTTCATATCCAGAATCAGCCTCCTTCTGCAAATAGGTGTGTTCAGAAAGGTAGACCAGAACTTCTAGAGCATGGAGCATTCAAGACCACACCAAAGTCTACAACAAGGCCCTAAGAGGGAGGTTCTAGGCCTCCAAGGGCACCATAGAGCATACCAAACTACTGCCTCCCATTTTGAATAAATGGCCAACTTGCATGTGAAATGCTTTGGACTAAGTCCCATCAGCTGCAGCCCAGCACCGCCATGCTCCCATGAACCCACAATTATATAGCCACGTTGGCTGGGGATGATGGGACTTGTACTCCAAAGCAACTGGAGGGCACCAGGTTGGCAAAGGGCAACACAGCACCCAAAACTGGCCACGGTTAGCAGAGACTGGTCCAAACAGACCCAGGTTCAACATGATGCTCCAGCCCAGAAGCCATGATGGGCAAGGAATGGAACGTGCAAGAAGTACGGCAGAAATCTCAGCTAGTCTGGCTTCTGTGGAGGATAACTGAAAACTACCCTCTCCAGGAGGAATGTTAAATTGCAGACAGTTAAAGTATGGAAATCACTCTCTCAGGAGTGACAGCCATCAACTTGGATGGCTTTAAAAGATGATTGGGCAAATTCGTGGAAGAGGAGTAGGCTATCGTACTAACCATGTTGACTGTGTTCTGTTTCCACTCTTAGAATAGTGTACTGAGTTACATTTTTTCAACTGGTGCGGTATATTAAACAAATAAATCCACACCACTTCATACCCCAAGCTCCATTTATTAATTATTATTTTAATAACCCACAAAGATAAAGCTAAGCAACTGAATGTCACAGTATATATACAAGAATAATGACATTCAGAGAAATCTGAATGGGGCAGGGGGGAAGCAGAAGAATTTTCAACAGTCAACAACGCACTTTTTAAAACTATCCCACCCCTCTTTACAACATTAACTCCATTTCATATTTCACCATAATTTATACTGCCACTAAAATTGAGATGAATGGGGGGGGCAACACCTAGTTCCACTCCCCTTAACCTCGTCCTCCTTGATCAAATTGCTATGTGGTTCTCGACAAAAGCTACCGTTTGCCATAAATTATCCAGTGAGGGAGCTGAATCCAACTTCATATGTTTTGCGCGCGCGCGCACACACACAAAGGGAATCAGTAACCCCAAATAACAATCCAGCCTCAAATATCACACGTGGTTCCTTCAAAGCCACAGTCCTGCTTCTGCAAAGAAAGAGCCAGAAAAGTCAACATTCCCAAGAGGCACCATGTGGCCTCCTAAGGGAGCCAAGTTTCTGTGCCCATTAAGGAAGGCTCAGCAAGTTGAGGATGATCCTGCTGTCAATCAAGTCCCACAGCCCTCTGGACAACTGGAGCAAAGGAACCCTGGAGTTTTTTCAGCAAGGTTCCAAAATCCATTTGTTGTGCTCACCACAGTGAGGGTCCCATCCCCTCTAAGGCATTGTTATCCAAAGAATCAGAGAATTGTAGAGTTTGAAAAAATCCAAATGCCTGTAGTGCAGGAATTATTACTTGTTGTTGTTGTTATATTTATTGCCTGCCCTTCACCAGCTGGTCCCAACAATTAAAAATTCAGAATTAAAAACACTTAAAAGATCCCACAACCACAGGAATAGGGAGAACTCTGAAGACACATATCTCAGGTGCCAAGGGTCAGGAGAAAGTGATGAATCTTCAGCATTCATCAAAGGCTATACAGTGAAGAAGCCAGGCAAGTGGGGAACGAATTCCACAACTTCGGGGCAGGCACAGAGAAGGCCCTCTCCTGGGCTGCCACTCACTGAACATCTGAGAGAGGTGGAACTACCAAGAGGGCCCCCACTGCTGATCTTAACACCTAGGAGGGTCTGTAGGGAAAGAGGCAACCTTTCAGGTATTTGGGGCCCATGTCATTTAGGGCTTTGAACATCTTGCTTTGGGCGTAGAAACAAAATGGCATGATGAGCCCCAGCCTTCTTCCTCAAGATGGATCCAGGGACAGAATGAAGGTATCATCCCATCATTCATGTTATGTTTCTAAGGCAATCGGAGTGCCAAGCCCAGAAATCAAATTCCACATACACACCCCGGCTATCTTAGATTTCTTACCTATTCCTAGTAGACAGATTCATTGGACAGGATTCTGGCATAGAGGCATGGAGAATCGTTACTTATTTAAAACATTTCTTAACCATTCTACATCAAATGAATGGGACATTCCTACAATATAAGTTATAGTCCAAAACATCTGGAGGGCATGAAGTTGGGGGTAGGGGTGGGGAGCCTATGAGATGTTTCATTATTTCTACATCATCATCTTAATAACTTGAGGGTCCTCAGAATGACAAGCAGCAAGTATAACAGAGAAGATGTACCAACCAACTTACCAGACCTGTCCCACGTTAATTAAGGAGAGGTAGAGAGCCCACAGGGAAGCCATGAGGATCACGTTGGCGCAGCCGGTGACCAGGACAAAAGATGAGATCCCCAGGCCAGCCACAGCAAAGACATCCAGGACACTGTCCATGCTGGACCAATCCAAAAACCAAATTAAAGTCGGGGCATAGCTTAAGGCGTCCAAGTTTATCTTCCCCTTGAAATAGCGCTTCACACTCTCCAGGTACAACTTGCAAGGGAGGAGTCCCTGGTCTCCAATCAGGGCCTTGTTTTGATGCTTAGCCACCAAAAAAGCTACAACTGCAAAGAAAAAAAGATGAGGGGAAAGGCGTGTTACTGGAGACACAACAGTCCAAGCAAAGCAGAATTATTGTAGGAGCAAGAAGAGGCTGCTGTATCAGGCCAGTGACCCATCTAGTCCAGCATCCTGTTCTCAAAGTAGTCAACCAGGTGGCCCAATGAGAAGCCCACAAGCTGGACCTGAGTGCCACAGCACTCTCCCCTCCTGCAGTTTCCAGCAACTGGTATTTGGAAGCATTCCTGCCTGCAACAGTAAAGGCAGAACATAAGCCATCAGGGGTAGTAATCATTGATAGCCTTATTGTCCTCCATGAATTTGTCCAATCCTATTTTAAAGCCATCCATGTTGATGGCCATCATTGCCTCTTGTGGGAGTAAATTCCAGCTTGCTTGCTTAGAGCATTTGCTGCCTCTTTTAGTAATTTGCTACCTACTGATTGGGCTGTTACTCTTAAGGCTTGTATCTTTTTACAGATTGCGTGTATTCTTCTCATCTTATTTACTTTTACTATAAACCACCCTGTGGCTTGTGTAAAGGATGGTGTATATATATAAATCATCTAAATAAACAAATGTACATGTTATTCTCTGCATACTGTAAAATTGTATAAATCAGAGAGAGGAGCTGAGGGAAGTCTCGGGGTGGGGGGGTTGAGGTGGGGAAATGGGGGGAAAGAATGATTATAATATGTTTTTATATTTTGTTACATTGAAATTGTTATTTTTTTAAAAAAATAAACAAACAAATGTAACCAGGTTACATTTGCTTGCCAGCCAACATATGCCTAAATAATATACCGGGGGGGGGGGGATAGAGGGGGAACCAAAACCACCCTTTTTTGTTCAATTTGTTGGCTTGGTCACCTGTAGGTGACACTTACCCACCACAGGCAGCTAGGTAAGCAGGTGTCTGGTAGGCTATACTATAACATTCCACCATCACACCAAAGCAGTCGTAAATGATAGTTAAGACACATAAAGAAATCCAAATCAAGTCTGTGGCCTTCATGAAACTTCCCCCACAGTTTAATATATCCACCTCTGGTTAAAAATATATTTTCGCTTCCTTCCAGGGTGAGGGTCGGTGAGGAGTGGGGAACCCTCCACAACCTAATTTACCTTGATTAACACTGCAATTGGCCAAGGAGTTTTTCCTCAAGTGCTAATCAAAATTTACCTCAAAATTGCTGGCCTGCCATCCAACTGCTCATCAGCTCCTAGAAGTACAAATTACACTCCTGGCTTGAGAGCAAAGATAAACAAAGGAAGAGCAAATGAGGAATAAGATACACCCTGACAAAAACGGAAATAAAACGGAGAGTGTACACTGTTATTTACATGTAGGTTGGACATAACGGAAACATCTAGAAGCGGGAGACACAAGGCCACAAAGAGGCCCCTGAAATAGAGGCCTGACAGGTTCACAATGGCAAGAAGCTCAGTTGGGCTGCATTTACACAGCAGTCCATTTGACATTTTCCCTAACTGCTAATTTCCATATTATATTTAAGCTTTCACACAACGTAAAAGTTACTTCTGGAAATCTAGCAGAACGCAGTAGAAGCTGTTCATTTTCATATTGTTTTAAAGCTATTTTCTGTGCATTACATGGGATGAGGTCGTAGATAGGAAGATGCCTTATTCAGAGTTAGACCATCCGTCTATGTACAGTTGCCCACTACCTGCACTTTCCAGAAACAGTTGAAAACATTGTTCCAATGGTGGACAATCTGGACAAACGGGTCTCTAACACAAGTTTCCATTGTTAGGAATTGGGACCAGTTTTAGACGTATTTCTTGTTTCTGTGTTTTTAGCTATTTTCAGTTATCTTACGAATAAATTGCCTTGACACTGTGGTTTAGAAGGCAGTTAATACATTAGTGGTAATAATAAGAACAACCCAACAGGCACAGAGTCTCAATCATCTAGACTTGTTAGGTCTGCTGATCTAGCTCCAGCCTTTTCTTTGTGTTGCTTGCCCCACCCAAAGGTTGTCATGGTTCGAGGAAGAAATAATCCCGATATTCATACTCGATAAGGATGAAAAGACATAAAATGCAAAACGTTCGAGACACATCTGCTTCTCCCCATTCCCACCCAAACTTCTTACCAAAAAGAAATAACAAATACAAAAAAGCAATCAATTTTCTTAAAATCAGTTAAAAGTGCTGACCACATGCAGTAGTAAACCACGAAGGAAAGATGCCTTATAAAGGGAAAGGCCAATAGTCCACTGAGGTCTGTACACAAGCAATGGGGAAGTATCAGGCCTAATTAACCCAGACCAGGGTCCTAATTTGGCCAGCGAGGCTATTTTATCCAAGCCCCACACTACATCTGACATCTACATGCAGCACATGGTTAAAATATGGCACTCGCTCCCCCAAGAGGCAGTGATGGCCACCAACTTAAAAGAGGATTGGGCAAATTCAAGGAGCAGGATAAGGCTATCGCTGGCTACTAGCCATGATGGTTATGGGCTGCCTCCACAGTTGGGCAGTAATGCTTCTGAATACGAGACGCTGGAAACCGCAGATGGGTAGAGGGCTCTCGCTCTCAAGTCCTGCATACAGTCTTCCCATAATGGGCATCCAGTTGGCCACTGTGAGAACAGGATGTTTGACTAGGTGGACCATTTCCCTGTTCCAGGAAGCTCTTCTGGTGTCCTCATGTCATATATGTAAATATGTGGTTGCAAATGAACAACCAGGAGGCTTAAAATGTTGTCCCAACTGTTCCTTAGAAAGCAAAGATTGAACTTGGCACCTTTAACCAAATGCAAAGTATCACTAAGAATGATTCCTGTCGGAAGGAGAACCTGAAAGCAATGCTAGATGATGACTTGCAAGCCCTGCCTTGGGCTGGCCAGGATCTTCTTTTGCAGCATGGCTTGAACTCAAGCCACCCTACAAATGGAAAATTGGTCACCTGACATCAAGACGACATCAGGCAAGTGAAAGGTGGGTGGCCACTCCCATCTATCCAGGTTACAAGCTGGGGTGGTGGGGCCTCAGGATCTTGCCCATTCATTGAAAAGATTCCCTATCTGTGGCTTACACTGATTGGCATAGGCTCTCCAGGGTTTCAGACAGGGAGTCTCTCCAAGCAAAGCCCAGAGATGTCAGGAATTGAATCTAGGACCTTCTGCATGCAAAGCAGCTGTTCTACCAGTGAGCTTTGGCTCTTGAAAGAATAGTTATGAAATACACACACCCGCAGCTTTCTTCTGCAAAGCTAGAAACCTAAAGAAACCTTCAATATCTGTGCATTTATTATTTATAACATAAAGCAAATCTATCTTCAGGGTGCAAGTCAAGAGGGGTGCAAGCGATACATGGCGGGTTTTTACATTCTGCTCTTTTCTTCCTTTGACTGGGTGGGCAAGTCAAGGGGACCCAACAGATCTCCTCTTTGGCACATACGGCACCTGAATCTATCACACTGAATCCTGCAGTGCAAATCTTATTTCCCCAAGTCCTTGCCCCGTGTCCCGATTCATCTTCATTCCAGATTCCTAAAGACCATTCTCAAAAGCAGAGCTTGCTGGAAATGCAAGAGGTGACATGATAGAAATTTGGAAAATTATGCTTTCTTTCTTTCTTTGCTTTATATACCACCCTTCATCAAAAGATCTAAGGGCTTTTCACAAGATAGAAAGTGGAGAAAATGGAAAGAGAAAAGCTTTTCTCCTTCTCTCATTACACTAGAACTCAGGGACATCCAAAGAAGCTGAATGTTGGAAGATTCAGGACACAGAGGGAGGAAATAATCAAAACACTTAGAGAACTGAACTGATTTTTAGCAATCTGGTTTTTAAAAAATTATGAATCCAGAAAATGAGTATTTCTGTGGAAAGTAATACTGTAAAATACTTGGAAGCTGAACTGGTAGAGTAGAAGCCAAGTACAAAGCAATCTGTTTGCACTCATTGCCCCAGGAGGCATCACTCTCCCTTCAGCTTTTTTCTGTGCAGAGTGAGCCACAACAACAGCCTTAGCAATCATTTTTCTTATTTGCAGGGAAGGAGGGGGAGTTTTGCCTGACGCCTTCCGGTTTCCTGATTTATGAGAAAGTCCCAATGAATTCAATGGGGTATGTGGGAGGTTAGGATTTGCAGTCTTGTCACTTTCTTTTTTAAAAAAATTAAAAAGCAGGAGAGAACGATGCTTGTTATCTATCCCCACCCCACCAAATAAAAATCGTCTGCTGGAAATAGAGAATTGATGGCGAGGATTTGGAAGCCCCATCACCGATTTCTCCATCTCTGCCTCCCCGTCCCCTGCCAGGCAGGCACTCACAGTAAATGAAGGCGGTGGCGCGCAGCAGCACCAGGCGCGTTAGCCAAAAGGTACCAGGGCGCAAGGAGGAGGGAGCCGAGGGGCTGCGCGACTCCTTCGCGCCGGGGTCTGAGGCGGCTGCGACCGCCTCCCCACCAGCCCCTCGCCGCCGCCTCAGGTCCTCCCTACTCGTAGCCATGCCTGTCTGAAGTGGGCGGGCCCGATGGCCTGGCGCTGTACAGCGCGTGCGCCCGCATCCCCGGGGGGCGTATTTTGGAGACGCCACGGAGCGCGCGGCCATTGGAGAGGGCAGTGGCGCACGCGCGCTCTAGTGCGCTAGCTCGCTCGCACTCGCGCCCGGGTAGCTTGACTTCGGGCGCCCGTTTGCTCTTGCTGCGAGCTGATCACGCGTAGGACTGGAGTCTGCAGTGGTGAACTCAAGGGGGAATTCCTAATTAAATGAATGAAATAATTATATCACGTCGTTTAATTGCCAAACTGGCTTCTGTGAAGTTCGCAACGTGTGCTGGATTTTTGTGCTGTGCCGCAAGACGGATTTTGAAAGATCCAAGCACGGTGAGGCTTAACAGCCAAATAAAAAAGCAGAGCGTCAGACTATCCATTCATATGCATGGAAAGGAAAATTGAATACTGTAGTTTGAAATCCCAGCGAGAACCTTGAATCGAATGGTTGCTGTTTGCAACGATGACTTGTTAATTTGAGCAAGCTAGAATTAAGAGCAGCCCCAATAAGTGTTGAAGTTTCATTTTAGTCTTGATTTCAAATAGAGTTTATATTTTCTCATCCTTTATGTTTCTCCTTTTCTGTTCTCCTGGCAATGACTTATGGCTGTAAGCAAATAAATATTTATCTTATGATAATAATGTCACGCTGACAGTCTGCCTTCTCTGCAGTTACTAAAGGTATACTGTAAAAGCCTGGTTCTGTTGCCACCTTTCATCTGGTCACTTTCAGTAGCCAGGGGACTCACCCTCTGGGTTCAAATAGGAGCATTAGTAGCAGGATTTGTGGGGCTCTGCACAACCTGAAATATTGGTCTGTTAGTTTCATGCCTATATGTATTGAATGAAAGCAGGGCAGGTACATTTATAAATAAATCAATTAACATTGCATTCACACTCTGAGTCTGCAAGCTACCCAAATGTAGTTTTAAAGTTTTTTGCCTTTGTTTGTTTGTTTTCACAAAATTTACAGTTTACAAAGAGAATCAAAACAATGGAATGAATCAGTAAAAACAGTTTTAACAAACTATTTAAAACATTCACACACACAAAATTAAAATAAATGATAAGCTAATAACTATATTAAGATGCATGTCAGCATTCTACACATGCATGCCTAAACAAAAAAGGTTTTTAGCATGTACAGAAAAGAGTATAGTGAAAGTCCCTGCCTAGTGCCCCCCCCCCAGTTAATGAGCATTGCCATTTAAATGGTGGGTGGGTGCCATGTCTTGTGATTGATTATGCAGGGTGGGGCTTACCTGACTGCCCTCCCCCCAATATTTTATTCAAGATGGCACCCCTGGTTCCCACAGTAGGAGTCAAAGCATCCCCAGTCAAGGCAGTAATGCTTCTGAATACCAGTTGCTGGAAACCATGGAAGAGGATGAATGATATTGTGTTCAAATCCTGCCTGCGGTTTTCCCACAGGCATCTGTGAGAACTGGATGCTGGACTAGCTGAGCCACTGGCCTGATCCAACAGGACTCTTCTTAAACCAGATTGTGCCACACTGATGCCCCACCCTTCCCCACAACCCCAAATTGGTTAACAGCCCCCACGTGTTTAAAAGTGAATTCACAAAGTCAACTTGAGTTAATATTTTCTTGTTCAAGACTGATCGATAGCCTCTCTGAAGATCTATCTCGCCAGGTGTCACACTATTTGGGGCTTCTCAGGCTACAGAGCAGTCCCTTCTAAATGAGCCTTTTGTTCTGCCACTTTCCCATCAGTGCCACTGGCTTTATTCTGCTTAAAAAGGGGGGAACAGTGGGGGGACATAATAGGGCATTGTATAGGTCAAGATAAATAGCTTATTTGTTTTGAGGGTGTTGTGAGATTGTAGGTAGGTTGCCCTTCACCCCACCTGTCAAATAGCCCTGTGAGTCTTGCGTGTGAAAAATGCCATGTAGATAAAAGTGAAGGATTTCCTTAGAGGTAGATTTGTGAATCACACAGGCTGGCACCCGCCTGTCTCAGGAGACATGGAAGCGTGCACCGCTGGGAATGAAGTCAAACTGTTGGAAGGTTACAGCGCGTGATATCAGCAAATTCCACATCACCTTTTGACACTTTAGCTTGGCTTCACGGAGGAAAGCGGTAGAGCTTCTGCTTTGCATGCAGAAGGTCTAAGGTTCAATCCTCAATAGCATCTCCAGGTAGAGCTTGGAATGTCCCCTGTCTGGAAACCTAGAGATTTGCAGGCAGGCAGTGTGGACAACACTGAGCTGAATCATCCAACAATCTGATTTGGTATAAGGCAGCTTCCTGTGCTCTGAGTAACCCTGAAGCAGCTCGCTGAGGCTGATGGGAAATGTAGTTCAGCACCACTTGAGGTTCCCCAGGTTCCGCATCCCATCCTTCCAGTGGCGTAGCGTGGGGGGTGCCAGGGGTGCCGGCCGCACCGGGCGCAACATTTGGGGGCGCGCGTTTGGCCGGCCCTCCTCGAGGAAGCAGGAACCCCACTGTCCTCGGACCTCCTCCGAAGGCTGGCGGTGGGGCGGAGAGACCTCCTCCCGCCGCCAGCCTTCGGAAGGCTGCTCCGAAGCCTGGCAGTGGGGCGGAGAGACCTTCTCCCTGCGCCAGCCTTCGGATGGCTGTCCTGAAGACTTGTGGTGGGAGCAGTGGCGTAGCGTGGGGGTGCAGGTGGGCCTGCTGCACCTGGCGCAACATCTGGGGCGCGCGGAAGAGACTCGAGTGCTAAAATCCACGGGTTAGGGGGCGCAAATTACTTGCCTTGCCCTGGGTGCTGAGAACCCACGCTATGCCACTGCATCCTTCTATGATAAGGATTCAGTTAAAGACACAACAAAGACCCAGAATAGTTGTCACCCCCTGATCTGGAAATGGGTCTTAACAAAGGTGGGTTTAGGGCAGCATGACTGGTGCAGCCACACTGGGTGCCATGCTGCGGGGAGAGGGGCACAACAATGCTGTGGAACGGAGACAATCCTGAGCTAGAGGGACCATTGGCCCACCTCGGTATAAACCAGCTGTAGGACCCTAAGAGGTAAAGGACCAGAGACGAGCAAGATCTCATTTTGATATCTGAAATATAAAAACCAAATGCTTTCGAGAGGGTGGGTGGGAACTGCTGTTCCAAATGTGCTTATGTAGCAAAGGGGAGAAAAACACTCTGAGCATGTTCAGAGGCTCTTTTATTTTGTGGGAGGAAGGGAAACCTGCAACTTATGAAAGTGATTCTGGAACTGAATTCCTAGTGTGTTTGTATTAGAAATAAGCACTTCCCTTAAACCAGCTTAGTCGTAACTTAAGCCAGTAGGGCAGAATCCAAGTTAAATGCAGGCAGCATGTGGATCCACAGCCCCAGGCAGACAGCCAAACCTCTGCCAAGGCATCTGACTCCCTTGATTGTGTATTTTTTTTGCGGGGGGGGGGGAGAGCGGGGAATCCTTTGGCTCCAGCAGAACAGCTGCAGGGGGGCAGGGAACATTTAAACAGATTTTTTTCTCTGCAAAGCTGAACCCAGGCTTCCAGGGGTTTGCAGGGATTTGTACCTCAACTGGTTTGTGTGTGTGGTTTTTGTTGTTGTTGTTGTTGTTGGTAAATGTAAAAATGAGAGTCTTTAAAGGGTCAGCCTGAGGGTGACCCTTGTTCCTAAGGTGGGGGTGCCCTCTACTCTGGATGGGCAGTTGCAGAATCCTTGCAAAGGTGGATGCTTGGAGGCAACTTTGAGATCAGAAGCTGTTTCAGTTGGTGTCCGTTCCTCCCCATGCCCACTTGCTTTCCATTTGGTTAAAGGGATCTTTTAGCAACTTTGGCCTGATAACATAGGAACATTATTATTGCTACATAAGATGAGCCTATCTTAAAAAGCAGAGACATCACCTTGCCAACAAAGGTCCGTATAGTTCCAGCTATGGTTTTCCCACTAGTGATGTATGGAAGTGCGAGCTGGACCATAAAGAAGGCTGATTGCCGAAGAATTGATGCTTTTGAATTATGGTGCTGGAGGAGATCTTGAGAGTCCCATGGACTGCAGGAAGATAAAACCTATCCATTCTTAAGGAAATCATCCCTGAGTGCTCACTGGAAGGACAGATCCTGAAGCTGAGGCTACAATACCTTGGCCACCTCATGAGAAGAGAAGACTCCTTGGAAAAGACACTGATGTTGGGAAAGATGGAGGGCACAAGGAGAAGGGGACGACAGAGGACGAGATGGTTGGACAGTGTTCTCGAAGCTACCAGCATGAGTTTGACCAAACTGCGGGAGGCAGTGGAAGACAGGAGTGCCTGGCGTGCTCTGGTCCATGGGGCCACGAAAAGTCGGACACATCTAAATGACTAAACAACAAGATGAGCCTGCTGGATTAGACCAGTGTCCCGTCTAGTCCAGCATCCTGTTCTCACAGTGGCCACCCAGATGTCTCTATGGGGAACCTGCAAGCAGGACCCAACCAAACACAAGAGCACTCTCTCCCCACTGCCAGTCATGGTAGACAAATCTGAGCAAGATGGAGCAATGAGATGACTTGCTATTGGGCAGTTTCCTGTGTTCCAACCTGTCAGTCTTTGGCTTGGAAATCTGGAGGCCCCATCAAAAGAAATCTGCAAGAAAATATCTCCAGGCAGAGGGGAAAGAGGAGGGGTGCAGTGAGCGTTTGCCTTTTCTTCAAATGGTGGATGTGACATTGGTGGAGGCAGGAGAAACGCCCTGCAAAGAGAAAGGCTGCTGAGCTGAACAGGGCGTGGGTGGGTGTGGGGAGGCAGATTGCCTAGCCAAGGAGGCAGCAGCCAGGTTCTTCTACCTGTCTCCCCCTCCCTTCCCAATACCAATTCTCCAAAAAAAGAGTAAAATTAAAATCTTAGACTGCAGGCTCTAGACCTTCGCTGTCACTTGCTTGGAAGTATATAACCTTAGAGGAGGCCCTTCCCAAAATTTAATCCCCCCACCCCACAATAATGGTCATAATAACTAATAACAGAGATAATTAACAACAGGAATTGTTTTGGGCATAATTCTGTGAGAGCGTGGCATACAAATAAACAAATGATCATTATTACCAATTATCAATAATAGCAGCGATAGTATTAACACCACTCGTTTTTGTTACTAATTTTTATTATTAATAACAATAGAAATATAAATTAAAACCATTAGTCGTCAACAACAATAAATGGTAATAGTAATTATTAATAGAGTATTAACAGAAATAACAATTCTTAACATCATTTAATTAATAACAACGATAATTATTAAATTTCGCTGCAAACAACAACCTGCTCCAGGTCCCTGTCTCCGAGGAGCTTACAGTCTGAATTGTAATAGAAGCCGAGGCAAGGATCCCAGAGTGCGCGATCCCATTGTATATGGCATTTTTAATATTAAAAAGTATATTTGTTTCTTGACTTGGGCTCTCTGAGGAGGAAATCAAATAAATAGATAAAATAAATATTTCGGAGAGGGCGGGGATCCATAGTCACAGTTCGCGACGATGAGACCAATTCCCAGCGGCGTCTATAAATAGTTACGTGGAACGTCCTGGCTCAGACGCAGTCTATCTCTGCATGCCGGCAGTTCGGCGGCGGCGGCGGCATCAACTGCAGTGGAGGAAAGCTACCGCCCTCTTGCCTTGCTGCTTGTGGGCTTCCCGGCAGCAGCATCTGCCCGGCCGCGGTGGGAAGCCAAACTTCGGCTGATGTTGCACGTACCTGGCAGGACTTCCCTCGGCTCCTTATGGTCCTCTAATAAGCTCCGCTGTGCGCAGTAAGGGTTATTCCCAGGTAACCGCGCACAGCCTCGCAGCCTGCTTTGTGTTCCAACTGAGGTCTGATCGGAGTTTAGTGTTTAAGCGATTAATTTAGGGTGGCTTTTTTGTGGGGGGGCGGAGCAGGAGATGCTGGAGAGAAATGTCCTCTGCATGACTGCCCCCACCACCCCGCCAGAGGGAAACGGTACTCAAGGGGTTAACGGGGAAAGGGCAGCAAAGAAAACCGTCCCGGTTACATTCAATGCAGTAAATACACTCATATTTGGAAAGCCAAAAAAAAAAAAAGGGCGGCTGCCTCTTTAAGAAGTCGGAAAGGGTCAAAGCCCCGCCCTCCTATGCAGATGAGACGGTCGGAGGCCGCCAATCGGAAGTGCGGGAGGGGAGGGGCTGCCTCGCCCCGCACTCAAAGAAAGTTGCTGGCCGGCTTCGCCGCTCGGCTTCTACTTGGCGACGTCGGTGGCTGCGAAGAGGACGCGTTTGGAGAGCTCCGCTTTTTGCGCACGGGAGAGTTTAGCGCACCGGGGGGACTTGCGCGTTTGGCGCTGCTGCGGCTGCCGATTCCGCTCCGGAGGCTCCTACTGCTGCTGCGGCGGCTGGCCCAGCGTCGCTTTTCGCCCGGCAGGCGGCTTGGCGTCGTGCGCCCGGCTGCCTCTCCATCGCGCGCTCCAGGCACCGTGCGCTCCCGACTGGCCCGTGCCTGGCTCCTGGGCCCCGCTGCTGGGGCGCCCCGCTCTTCCCGGCCGGCTCTACTCGCGCGCCGCCGATGCTGAACATGAGCGAGGAGCACTCCAAAGCCCTGGAGGCGCCGGGCAGCCCCGCGGGCACGGCCAGCTCCATGTCCCACGTGGACTCGGACTCGGACGCGCCGTCGTCGCCCGCTGGCTCGGAGGGGGTCCCGGGGGCGCCCTCGGCTTCTTCGCAGCGACCAGGCGGCGGCCCCAAAGGCGAGCCGGGCGACGTGGACGAGCGCTTCCCGGCGTGCATCCGCGACGCCGTCTCGCAGGTGCTGAAGGGCTACGACTGGAGCCTGGTGCCCATGCCCGTCCGCGGCAACGGGGCGCTGAAAGCCAAGCCGCACGTCAAGCGGCCCATGAACGCCTTCATGGTGTGGGCGCAGGCCGCCCGGCGGAAGCTGGCTGACCAGTACCCGCATCTGCACAACGCCGAGCTCAGCAAGACGCTCGGCAAGCTGTGGCGGTGAGTGGCCGGGCCGGGGCGCGCGGGGCTGGGCTGGGCGGACGGAGCGCAGCAGCCCGCGGTGGGGAGAGAGGTCGCGCCTGCCAGGGCAATACGCGCAGAGAAAGGAAAGGTGACGGCCAGGGACCTTTCACTTTAGAGTTAACGCGCCCCGATGGGAATGAATGGGAGTTACTTCCGAGGAATACGCTCAAGCAAATAGTGTGGGATTCCAGTCCGAAACAGATTAATGACAAATTAATTGTATTAGAACACCAGTGGGAGCATTTAAAAAAACAGGAGATTTTAAGATTGGGGTATCCTTCCCTTTTTTCGGGGGAGAAGTGTATGTTACATTTTTTGCTTTCCCCCAGCACTTGGGCTGCAGATCTCCAACCCATCTTAAAATCGTGTTACTTTTTGGTCCGCTATTGTATTTTAGCTTATCCCTCCCTCTTTTAGCAAAAGGTAGCCCAAGGTGCTCCAGTAAATATAATGCCATGGCAGAGTGGGTTTGAACCCTGTTCTCCCAGTTCCTACTCTGACACACTATTTCTTTATGCTTGCTGTAGTGTGGTTGGAAAACTTTTCAGACATTTAACGGCGTACGGGCAGTGTATGAATTTAAGTACATAAATTAAGACTTTATGGGTATTAAGGCCCCTTTGGAGAGATTAGATGGCGTTCAATTTCTCTCTCCCCAAACCTATCCTTAATGTAGATGGAGTAGGGTTCATTTGAACTCAATTTCATGTTTTTCTGGATCTCCAGGTTAGAAGAAGGTGAAACATAAACTGGGGGGGAGAGAAGGCATCTGAGCTTTTAAAAAAATTCCATCAAACCCAACTTATTTCTTCCCAATTAAAATTAGTAGAACTCCCCCCCCCCAGCATTTTGTGTAAAAAAAAAAAAATTAATTCCGTTGAAGTTTGTGCTGCTTGTAAGAGAGACTGATTAGGAACTGGGGGAAACGGACTGAAAAAAACAGGGAGGTCATAGGAGTCACTTTTTGTGGGCATTATGGAGTTAGTGATGTCTCTTCCCAAAGGAGCACTGTAAGAAACATTTCCTAACTATTCCCAAGTTTCGAATCACCTGGGGTGTCTCTTGCTGTTACAGTGGGGGGGCCAGTAGAGTCTCCAGCAGCTCTTCGGCTGATAAATCCCAAAGTCCGGGAACACCTGGTTGAAATCAAAGGCACAGGCAGCATAATGAGGGACAGCTGGTGGGGGGGGGGGAGAAAGAAACATCAAGGTTCAAATCAGGGACATTTCTGCTACTTGAAAGGCATGCACTTTAAACCTACCCACCACCAAAGCACCCCCAAATTTCCCCAAACTTCTCCAGGCTGCCTCTTCTGTTTTGGCAATTCTGATGGTTGCTGAGAGCAGCATGGATCTCAGTTGTGCCTCACTGCCTGGGTGGAAAAGCATGTGAGGTGTGCTACGCATTGCTTTCAAGGCCGCAGTGGCCTCCTAGCAACCTTGAAGCATCCAGCTGTCTGGTTGCGTGGGCGAAAATCCTACTTAGTTCCCCCCCCTTTCCTCCCAAACTTTTCTCTCCCAAAGCATTGCACACTTTGGAGGGCTATTCCCCCCCCCCAGTAAATGTGATATTATAAGGACACACTCCTCAGAGCTGTGAAGGGCCCACTATTCAAATATTCTCATTTTTCTTTAGAGGCTTTGGGAATTGGGTATGGTTTAGTTCAATGTACGGGTGCCCAATGGGTTATTTCTTGGCTCTGCCAGTTTTTCTCTTCCTGTTTCGGAAGGAATAGCTATCAATCTATTACTTATTTCCTATTATTATTTACTGTATTTAAAAATTCAAAACTTTAATTAGTGCCAGTAATGTGTGAACAGGATGCGGGCCAAACCCAGACTGGCTCATCTGGCTCAGTGCAGTCTGCCCTGACAGGCAGCTGCGCTCCAGGGTTTTGGGAAATACTCCTTTGCATTTTTAAAAGACCCATTTCATTGCCTCTTCATAAGGAATAGAAGAACGCCGTTTTCATGTCAAAAACAAGAGTCTCGTGGAACCTTCATAGGCTGAAATATTTCATCTGCAGGTCTGTGCCTGTAAAGCCTATGCCTAACAATTCTGTTGGTTTTTACAAGGTGCCACAGGAGTTTGTTTTGTCTCTTGGTTAGTGTCTATTTTCCTCTCAAGGCTGGTAGGGCTACCCTTGACACCTTTGTGGGTGTGAGAGTGAATCTGTTGACATTTCCATGTGATATTTTCAGACCAAGTCTACTTCTGTTAGGGTTTGCTCATAAGAGGCATTGGGTTGTTCCAAAGTCTGTGATTTGGAAAACGAAAATCATAGGAAGCGGACTTATATTGTTTCAGACTGTTTGGTCCACCTAGTTTAGTATTGTCTATGCTGTCAGGGGTTTCAGAAATAATTCCCTTCCAGCCCTACCTGGGGATTGAACCGAGGACCTTTTACATGAAAAACAGATACTTATCCACTGAGCTATGGCCGTTTCCCATTTGGACATTGGGTGTGTGGCAACAGGGTAAAGTTGTGTTAAAACTACTGCCTTTTCCTTCAGGCTCCTGGACCCTTGGTTAGAAATTGCAACACTTTTTTAAAAAAAAGGTTTTAATGATACCTTCATGTAACCAATTACCGTATTTTTCGCTCTATAAGACACACCAGACCACAAGACGCACCTAGTTTTGGGAGGAGGAGAACAAGAAAAAAAATATTCTGAATCTCAGAAGCCAGAACAGCAAGAGGGATCGCTGCGCAGTGAAAGCAACAATCCCTCTTGCTGTTTTGGCTTCTGGGTAGCTGCGCAGCCTGCATTTGCTCCATAAGACGCACAAACATTTCCCCTTACTTTTTTGGAGGGAAAAGTAAGTCTTATAGAGCAAAAAATACGGTACTTTGAAGGAATAACAAATATAAATCCTGAATAAAAAATGCAACTGGTACCACGTCCCAGTGCCACATTTTTTATTTTTAAAAAAACTTACTTGCATTATTATTAATGTAAATAATAAATTCACTATTCTTCAATGGTACTAGTACAGAGCAGTCCCAACTCTTTCCTTTCACTTTGAAGGGGTAAGGAAATGGGGGAGAAGGTCCCCCCACCCTGTTCCGTAGTCATTGATCTTAATGATAGTAGAATCATAAAATTGATCTAGTCCCACAATGCGTTCTCTCCACCATGTATAGCCCTGCAGGTTGTAATAATCAAATTGACTGTGCCGTATTTATTGCATGTGGTTTTAAGGCTGTGGCAAAGGGTCCAAAAGAAGTAGAATGCCTGCAGCCAGCAAATACATGAAGCGGCGGCGACTGACCTGGCCAGTCCTCGTGGAATATCAAACTGCATAGCAAAAATAAATCATTCCAGCGGTAACTGTTGACTTGGCTTCATCAGATTAGTGAACCACCTTTGCAATCTGCCAGCGCTTTCCTTCTAGATTACTTGCTCATGTTTTCTCAGTAGCTGCTGCAAAGAATGTAATTCGATAAGATGGTAATACTACAACATAGTACTTATACAGTCCATTTCAAGTGTGGTGCCTATATTATCTCTGCATTAATCTTTGCCACAGCTGCATAAGGTAGTCCAGTATTATTATTCCCATATTGCAGAAGCTGTGGCTGAGAGAATAGTGGCTTGCCCAAGAAATCTCCCTACTTGAGTTTATTATGACTCAAGTGAAATTTTATCAAGGGTTCTTCGTTGTGCACAGCTCATTCCTTTAACAATTGCCTGTGCTGTGAGCCCCACCAGACTGGCGATGCTGCAGCATGCTATTGACTCAACAGTAGTGCATTAGTGGTGGTTAAATATTGGACCATCCAAACGTCATTTTGCTGTAGCAGTAGCTCTGTGATGGCTCCCCAGTTTTATTGCACTCTTACACTATAGCGCAGCAAAAGCAGGAGACACGCCCCGAGACATTTGTGGCATAAAAAGTTACAGAATTTCAGGAGGAAGCTACAGAGTGTGTGCAGATTGGAAACACAGCAGTGCATCTGCCCCAAGACTTTTGCGCGCACAAACAGCATTGAAAGTGCGATCACATGCAGTTTAACTGGCCTAGTGTCATCGATGTTAAATGAAAAGGACATCTGTCTGCATTTGATGCATGTTCTGGGCACTGTTTCTGGAATAGTTGCATGATCAACATATGTGTTTGGAGTCTGGTATAAGAGGTGGAGGGGATACCATGAGTCATTTAGTCCAGCCCCGTTTCATAAGGCTGGAAATCTATAACATCATTGTCAGAAGCTAACCCTTTTTGTCCTTGGAAGCTAACCCTTGATTTTTGCCTTTCTCCGAGCTGTTCTGCTTAATATTCCCTCTGAGGCTAAAGCTCCCCTTACATCAAAGTAGGTACCAAAGAATATAATGGAGCCAGTCTACAAGCATATATTCCTGAGGGATAGCTCGGTTGGTAGAGCAAGAAACTCTTAATCCCAGGGTTGTGGGTTCAAGTCCCATATTTGGTGCAGTTTCCTGCAGATCCCTGCAGTTAGAGTAGATTATCCTCTTGGTCCCTTCCAGTTCTATGAATAAGGTCACCATGCACACCTATCTCCCCAAAAGGGACATGCTGCCACTCCTTGTTTTAGGATTTAGTCACTCATCGGATGGGATGTGTATGTAAATGGATCATCCCACTTCTGATACCACATACGACTTTCCCTTCAGTTTTGACACGGGATGGTTCCCAGTGGAGCTGGTTTGCACCTTGGCTGTCAGTAAGCAAGGCATCCAGTCATTTTTACCTAAGTGCATGTGAATTATTGGCCTCTGTTTCCAGGATGCCTTTAAAATACTCCTTGTCAACAAGTTGGGAAGTTTGACTTAGTGACCTAGAGCAGCCAAGTGCACTGATGCACCCGATCAACTTGATAGCCTTATTATTTTAGCTCTTTTTTAAAATAACAACAACAAGAAGATTGCTCAGAGTAGGATGGTCACAGCTGAAAGCAATGCAACACACCCCTGGAGCTTTAGGGAGTAGCCTCTTAGTGTCTCTCCTATTCGACCAGCTGGATTTGCATGGATGCGTTTATGCAATGCTTGGCTACAATGTGCTCTGACGTATAATGAGTTTAAAACCTTTGCGGAATAGTTGTGTGTGCTCAATCCAGAACCGAAAAGATGCAGTGTTAAGGTTGGTGGCAAAATACTACATAAAAGTGCCATCTGATGCAAGTTTGCTCGGAAGGCGTACATTGTTAAAGAGCTGAGTTCAGTGGGGCCTCTTTCCTAGGACTGCAGTTTCAGTATGTTCCCAGTAAGCACATGTACCTGAACATAGGCTGCATGTGTGTCTGTGTGCATGCACACACACTCTGTAAAGGGAGTGGCCACAAATGGAGAAGCCACAGTATTGAAACCCGCTCTTTCCTGTTCAAAGCACCAATAATGTGTGTGTCCAAAGGCTTATGCACAGTCCGTGTTTATAGCAAAGGGTTTGGAGTTGTCATGCCTCTGTTCACATCCCTGTTCAGTACTGCAGCTCAGAGGCTGATGGTGGACTGGTCACTCTCTCAGCCTAGCTTATGGTACAGAAGATAGAGCGACCAGGATGCTATTGCACACTGCCCCATGATAGCCGCAGACAATGTGAAAGAGTATATTAAATATTCCCACACTGCAAATGGACCTTACTCCCGGGTAAATGAATCTAGGATCGCGGCCTCATTCTCATGGAATCAGGAAGAAAAGTAATATTTGGATGGAAAGGACAAAAATTGAGTACTGTTCCTCTTAGATCGGAACTGGGCAGAAAGTAGATCAGGGTCTGTTGGTTGAACTGGGGTGAACTGAAGATGTGAAGGATTTCTGGCTCCCAGGGAATAGACCATAGGTTAGTTGTAGATCTCCCTTGCATGCAGAAGGTGTCAGGTTCAATCTCTGGCATCTCTAGGTAGAGCTGTGAGATACTCGCTGTCTAAAAACCTTGGGCAGCTGCTGCCAGTCAGTGTAGACAATACTGAGCTAGATGAACAGAGGGTGTGACTTGGTATTAGGCAGTTTCCTATCCATCTTAATATTTTCTAATTGTTTAAACAATGGCAACCACAGAGTTACTCTTCTCTTAAACTATACTGCTGAAATGATGAAAGCTGTATATGTTCAGTAGGAATGGCTTTTTGGTTTGGGAGGAATGTGAGCACAGGTCAGTTTTGGTTCTCAAAACCGAATTCCTGTGCTCAGAATTCTTTTAATCTCAGTAAATGTCTTGTACCTCTGGCTCCAGTTGATAGAGCTCTGGGTTCTAGCAAAACACTCAGAGTAGCTCCTGCAAGCATAAAGTCTGCTCACTCCTGCTATAAGGTATTAAAGTGTAGCCAGGGAAAGCTCTCAACGTGCGCTCTTTTTTGTTTTTGTGTTTGCAGTTTAATCTCGACCATATCCAAGGTGAAATCTGTGCCTTTGAACATTGCTGTGAATCTTTGCCGCTCCCTGTAGAACCTGAAACAGCACTCCTGCTTCTGCTCCCAGGTTAATTTAATCGGTGAGGCGGTTGCCACATTGAACTTTTCTGCCCCTGGCACCAAAACCTCTTATGCTGCCAGCTGCGACTATTTGTAATCTATTGGCAGCAGTCTGCAGTCCAGTGAAATTGACTGATAATTAATGGTCACTTCTAGCATCAGTAGCTCCTGGGGTGTATGACTTACTCGCTAAAGCAATTTGCAGTGGCTTAACTTTTCCTCTTCCAGTTTGCAACCCACCCCCCTTTGAATGAAGAGAGTCTGTTTTTAACCTTCCGCTGATCCCAAATGAAAAACAAAATTTTGGTCGAGTGCCAAACATGTCAAGGTCCCTCTAGAAGAACCGAATTATTTCCCGAGGCTTGGGAGCCTGGAGCCTTTCGGCTGCTGCAATCGTCTCTCATAACAGGAACCATTTCTTTGTTTTTTGTTCTGCACACAGTTGTGTTTCTGTGCATCCAGGTGAATCTCAAGCCAATCTTCTGGGACAGTGGGGACCTGCTCCCCAAACTAGGGAATGTCCAGTATCCCAGTAACTGATTAGTGTTATCCAAGGACGCCAGAATGTAGGAGCAGAAATTGCTCTTTGTAAACAGAGCAGAGCACAGGAAAGGATTTGAGAGGGGGATATGGGAGGTTTGTTTGGCTCCTGGTGTTGGGGTGTGCGGTTTGAGATTTCCACTCCATCTTACTTCTTCTTTTTCTCCAGTTTAAAAGCAGTGGCGGCACCAGAAAAAAATTCTTGGAGGGCACAGAAAAGGGCAAATTATATTTCCAGGTGGGTGAGAGAGAAAAATGACGGCTTATGTCAGTGACAGGAGTTCAGCATTCAGGACACTTTCCCCTCTGCCCCCTTTGGGCTCCCCCTGTGTTTTAAGGTGGCAGAAGCTCTAGGGCACGGCATCTGCTTTGCACACAAAAGAACCCAAATTCAATCTCCAGCAGCATCCCCAGGGAGGGCTGGGAATGTCCATGTGCCTGAATCCTTGGAGCGCTGCTGCCAGGCACTGTAAAGGTAAAGGGACCCCTGACCATTAGGTCCAGTCGTGGCCGACTCTGGGATTGTGGCACTCATCTCGCTTTATTGGCCGAGGGAGCCGGCGTACAGCTTCCGGGTCATGTGGCCAGCAGGACTAAGCCGCTTCTGGCGAACAAGAGCAGTGCACAGAAACGCCGTTTACCTTCCCGCCGGAGCGGTACCTATTTATCTACTTGCACTTTGATGTGCTTTCGAACTGCTAGGTTGGCAGGAGCATGGACCGAGCAACGGGAGCTCACCCCGTCACAGGGATTTGAACCGCCGACCTTCTGATCGGCAAGCCCAAGGCTCTGTGGTTTAACCCACAGCGCCACCCGCGTCCCTGCCAGGCGCTGTAGACAGTACTAAATTGGATGGACTAGCAGTCTGACTCTGTATAAGGCAGCTTGTTCTGTTCCTTGAAAAGATAAAAATTGCCGGCCTCTCACAACTGTGGGAAATGGCTTTTGCTGCAGAGAACTTGATTTTCGAAAGAAGACCAGGCCAACTCTACAATCCTATGATTCTCTTGCCCGTCCTCCCTTTTGGTAGTAGCCAGTTGCCAGTGAAAACAGCAAGTCTATTGAGCCCCTGGATCTGATGTGATGTGGCGCATTTGGCTGGATGAGGATTGCCGGTTGTGTAAGCACGAATTTAAATTGCTCGTGGGTTTGTGGTGCTTTAGAAATAACGAGTGACGTACAAGATTAGTCGTACTTGGAGCTAGACCCATTGAAATGAATGGAGTTAAGTAAGTTTAGTTTATTGATTTGGGTGGTCTGACTTAGCTGGATATCATGCAAATGTCTGTTTGGGCTCATATTATTTAGCAGTATCTTCCCTTTGTTTAAGCCTTTCATAGTTAAATGGAATTTTCCCGTATAAACATATGGAAATTAAATGTGTTAAATATGCTTTGCCTGTTACCTTTTATTTGTCTCTTGCAAATATTATCAAGTAGTTTCCTGGAAAGATTTGCAAAAAATAAAAATAAATGGACGTTGCTAACTTAAGTTCAGTACAACTTGGTTAGGTATAACCCTTGGTGTTCGCTAAGAGCTAATAGTGTTCTAACAGTGCAGTGCTATGCACATGCACATACCTGGGAATAAGTCTGGTTGAAAGCAGTGAGCTTTACTTCTGAGTAGTGATACCTAAGATTGTGCTGGGTGAACTTTGTGGTTCAGGGTCCATGTTTTCCCGTGCATTGTTAAAAGTTCTATGGATCAAAAATATGGTAGAATACGCAGGAGAGAGATACCTGTGCATATGGGGGGAGAAGGGGGTACAAGGACAGGAAAATGCTAGCAGGTGCAAAGGAAGGGCTTTAAAAATCATCATCATCATCATCATCATCATTTGTTCAAGCTGACCATTACAGTAGTACCTCAGGTTAAGTATTTAATTCATTCCAGTGGTCCATTCTTAACCTGAAACTGTTCTTAACCTGAAGCACCACTTTAGCTAATGGGGCCTCCTGCTGCTGCCACACCGCCGGAGCACGATTTCTGTTCTCATCCTGAAGCAAAGTTCTTAACCCCAGGTACTATTTCTGGGTTAGCGGAGTCTGTAACCTGAAGCGTATGTAACCTGAAGCATATGTAACCCGAGGTACCACTGTATTTAGTTTGCAAGTCCTCTTGTCAGCTAAGAGAGTATTAGAGACTTTGAAATGGTGTAAGCCTCCTATATGGAACAGACGAGTGTGTATGGAGAACAAATGCAGGAGAGCTGCAATGATAAAATTAAAACTCAGGCTGCAACGATAAAATTAAAACTCAGGGGATGGAGGAAGGTGGTGGCTGTTGTAATCTGGTTTGTGTTGGTGCTTAAATATGCATGTCCCAAACTCACCCTTTTCACTGCTCTAGGATAACATTTTGGTATAGCTACTTTGCTTTTTCCTTCTTCCTCAGATCCTACCCCAAAGTGTTTCTCCCCCACCCCTCTGCCTTCATCTCTCTGTAATCTCTCCTCCTGGAGTCTGGAGGGAAGGCTAAGGACTCTCAAAAACGAAACCTTGGGTTCCTCTCTGACTCACGGCTCCCAGCCGCTGAATGCAAATCTTTTTTCACAAACTGCGCAGCCGAACAGTGTGATTGATAAACTGCTTAATGCCACCACAGCAACAGCGATTTTAAATTGAAGTTACCTGCCAGACCCACAAGGGCAGCTTATGAGGGAGGACAGTATATGGGTCCCATTTTTCCCTGTAAAAAGGTGAGGGTCAAACCAACAGCTACAACATGGGAGTGCAAGCAAGGCTGTGTAGTGATCAGGATCTGATACATTTTGATTGTATTGGTTTAAGTGGAAACACTAGAGTAGAAGTCTTTTTTTATGAAGTATCAGTTGGCAGTAATAGCAATAGGAATAATAAAGATATAGCAGTCCACCCGCTGAGGTTTTCTCCTTAGTAAATGCTACTTAAGTTTATTTATATGCTGATTTCCCACAAGCATTCAGTAGGACTCGTGGTTCCAAATAAGTGCAACAGATTGTATTTTGACTGTGGGATCCTATACATGTCTACTCAAAGGTAGATTTAATTGAGTCCCATGTAGCTTTCTTCATGCTAAATGGATTTAGGATTGCAACCTGAACAAGTTTACACTGAAATTGCGCTCGTTTTCTCTGCCTGGAAACTTTGCTTGATGGATATAAAATTATGTAAAATGAGAAGGGTAGAGTGACTAGAGAAGAAAAACCAACATTTTGTATAGTGTTGTGGTTCAGGATTTCTGAAACTTGTAACAAAGATTAAAGAATGCATTCCAAAGATTTGTAAATACTCGAAAGATTCGCCTGTAAAATAATGTTTAACTTGGGTATTGTTCGTTGCAGTGATGGGAAATCTGATCTGTTATATGCAACTGGTAGGAGCTGTATATAATTTCATTAAACCCTTTTTAATGGAAAACTGGATTCTGTTCAGGAGCAGAAAGTCGCTGTTGAGTTCCAAATTATACGTGGTTATTTATATAGATAATTGCTATACTGCTGTTTGCGCAGACAAAAATAATTTTAAAAATCATAAATTAACACATGTAGCAAATCAGTAAAGAATATTTACTGATAGCAAGAGCAGGACTGATCAGTGTCTCCTCCTTCAAAAGCACGCTGGAAACAATGTGTCAACCAACCACCTGAAACCATAAAGAGGTTGCCCCCCCCACCAGACCCAGGTCCTACCTTAGAAGGGAGTTCAAACACAACGAGCCACCACTGGAAAGGCCATGCCTTCATGCCATGTTCATCATACTGAGGAGGAATCCTCAGAAGGGTCTCATGAACTGAAGGCAGAATTCAGCTGAAGCTGAACATTCAAGTCTTACAAATTTCACTTGAGAGTAAAGCAGAATGTCAAAGCTCTCCAACTGGAATTTTCTGCTTTGGCTGGTGTTTTCAAAGTTTCTATATAGTCCTATACACATTTATCTGAAAATAAACCTTGAACGTAACAGGATTAAACATGCATAGTATTGTTCTGTTCTAAGTTACTTTGTAATATCAGTTAAACATCTAATTTTTTAATTTTTGAAAAATCTTACTAAAACACATGACAACAATTTCCTGTTAAATATGAAGCCCATGCTGTGGTGTGATATCTGGGAATGTGGAAGAAATTCAGTCCAATCTGCAATTAAATGCAAACCTACCTAATTTGCACTTTTCTGAAACAGCCGTCCTTCAAAATTCGTATTGGGGGGAATTGTATTGCAAAAATACATATATTAAGCAGAATTGCATGCAAACATGTACATGGGGGGGGGATGCACTAAAATGATGAATTTTCATGAAGATTTTTTTAAAAAAGAAAAATTGCAAACTGATGTGGAAAATTGAATTTAAGACTGGAAAAATGAAGTTGTAGCATTCTCCAGTAAGAGAAATGCTCTCTTTACTTGCACTGGGGCAGAAGTGTGACCTTTGACTTGGCTTTCCAGACCAGCACACTTGAGACATATATTGCATAAAGCAGGGGTCAGCAAACTTTTTCAGCAGGGGGCCGGTCCACTGTCCCTCAGACCTTGTGGGAGGCCGGACTCTATTTTTTTAGGTGGGGGGGGGGAATGAATGAATTCCTATGCCCCACAAATAATCCAGAGATGCATTTTCAATAAAAGCACACATTCTACTCATGTAAAAACACGCTGATTCCCGGACCGTCCGCGGGCCAGATTTAGAAGGCAATTGGGCCAGATCCGCCCCCCCGGGCCTTAGTTTGCCTAGCCATGGCGTAAAGAGATTGTTGTTTAGCCGTTTAGCCGTGTCTGACTCTTTGTGACCCCATGGACCAGAGCACGCCAATCACTCCTGTCTTCCACTGCGTCCTGCAGTTTGGTCAAACTCATGCTGGTAGCTTCGAGAACGAGAAGCTCTCGAAGTAAAGAGATTAGATTGCAGTAATCTACCGTATTTTTTGCACCATAACACTCACTTTTTTCCTCCCAAAAAGTAAGGGGAAGGGGAAATGTCTGTGCGTGTAATGGAGGGAATGCCTACGGGTGGCATGCCTACGGATTTTCCTCCTCTAAAAACTACGTGTGTGTTATGGTCGGGTGCGTGCTATAGAGCGAAAAATACGGTAGTTTTTGAACGGAAGCAATGATTTTGATCTCTTTTTTCTCTCCAAAAGTTTGCTAAGTGAAAGTGAGAAGCGTCCCTTTGTCGAAGAAGCCGAGCGCTTGCGAGTCCAGCACAAGAAGGACCACCCAGACTATAAATATCAGCCACGCAGGAGGAAAAGCGTCAAGGCAGGCCAAAGCGATTCTGATTCGGGAGCTGAACTGAGTCATCACAGTGGGAACCAGATCTACAAAGCAGACACTGGTCTGGGATCCATGAGCGAAACTCACCACCACAGTGACCACGCAGGTAAGGAAAGGGGAGGGCGACAGATTTATAATGGGAAACACCGAGGGGGCTGCAAAAGTCACTCAAGGTGTAATTGTTCACAATGTATAACAGTGTAACAACTTATAGACACAATGCTAAAATGTAGTATATATTTAATAAATGAAATGTGCCATTTCACCCTTTTTCAAATGCTCTTCCCAGTTGCCAAGCAATTAAGTCACATCTACCGCATACATTTAAAGCAAATAGCTTTTCTAAAAGAATCCTGGGAACTGTAGTTTAAGCGGACTGGCAATTGTAACCCTCAGAAGGGTAATCTACAGTTCCCAGGATTATTGGGGAGGGAGTGCCTTGACCTTTTAGAGCGGTAGCGCAGTGCAGTGCTTTCAGTGTCTGGTGTGGCTGTGTCCTTGGAGAAAACAGCATCTATATGCAATGACAGGGCGCAGTTTCTTTAAAAGGGAAGGGATCTAGCTACGGGTTAGAGCATCATCTTTGGCTCAATCCCCAGCATCTTCAGATTGGACCAGGAACCTTTTGGGTAATATTTGGGCTCACCTGTTTCCCCTTTGTCAGTGAACAAGGGGAGAGCCCAGCCCATTGCCCACTCTTACTTCTGCACTCCTGTCTCTTGCCCAACACTTCCTTGCAAAAAAAACCCCCACAGGGATTCCCTTCACAGCTATCCGTTCTTTGCTTCTGTTCCTACTTAGTGGCGCCGTCGGTGCAGCTCTTTGAGCAAATATCCAGGGTGCCTCTTGGCAGAATGAGAAGGAGGGTCCCCCAAGGCAGCAAAGTGAGACTTGACCACATCCTGGATCAGGATGAAGGAGGCTCATCTAGTCCAGCATCCTGGTCTCACAGCGGCCAACCAGATGTCCCACTGGGAAGCCATCTGCAAGGATGGGGAACCTGGAGCCCTCCAGATGTTATTGGATTCCAACTCTCATTGTCCCAGGGCTGTCAGATATTTTTGCTGAAAACCATCAGTCATCACAAAAATTACAAATAGTTACATTGCGAAGTACGTTTTCGCACGCACCAGTGGTTCCCCATGTCATGCAGTAAAATCTCCTGTGGTATGTTGGGCTGCTAAGACAGGCACAGAAGCCTTGCATAATTTTCTCCCATTTATCAGCAGGCAACATATTTTTTTCCATAATATTCTGAACAGGGAAACTCTCTGAAAAATCCCTTGGAGAAATCACTTCCTGGAGAATTGTGTGGGGAGCGATAAAATTCTCACTGAAGAATAGTTTCCACCTCTTCCTGGCCGCAAGTAACATCAGTGCTGATGGATAGATATTCTGACATGTCTTCCATCTAAATATGGAGGAGACATAGTTTGAAATCTCAAGGTTGTGGGTGCCTTCCGTGTTGCATCAACCAATAATTAAACAGAAATAATCTGGAAGGCCATAATCAAATTTCACAGAATAATAATAAATTAAGTTGCATAGTTTGGAGATGATTCTATTGGCTGAGGTTGGTGGGAGCTGGAGTGTGACAACATCTGGGAAGATGGGAAAGTTTGCCCACCCTAATCTAAAGCCGCCGCCCCCCCGAATCCAGCATCTAAAATTACCCAACCATACCACTGCCCACTCCAAACTTAATCATGTATCAAATATCTACCCTGCCTTTCCAAAGGAGCCCAGGGTGACAAACATCAAAATGTTAAAACAATACATAAACATACTTAAAATGTGTAAAAGCCAGCTAATTTTTTTCCAAAGCAATTAAAGAAAAACATTTCAAAACATTTAGAGCATCTAAAAGTGTTTCAAAGTGATCACATACCCTCAAAGTTACTGGCCAGTATATGTCAGCCATCGGATGCCTGAGTAATACGGTACTTGCCAGAGCATCAGAGCTTACCCCAGGAATCTTGTCTCGATGCTGAGCCCAGGGAAGTGTGCTTGTTCTCTCATTTGGAGGAGTGTGTGCGCTTCCATATCTATGGAGAACTTTTACATGTGACTGCCCCATTCATTGCAGTGAAAGAAAAAGACGACCACAAACCAGCGTAACTCTGCATTTCAGCATCTGCATTCCATGCAGGGCCCACTCCTTTGCAGCGCTACTTAAAGAGGGTCTTTGGTAGCAAGGAGAAATTTTAGATCAGCAAAATGGGGGAGAAGGTTGACGTTTGGCAGTCCCAACTCAAGCCTTCACTACAACTGCTTTTAAGCTAAGGCAAGAAATCAGATTGTGGATCTCTAATTTGTCTGGCTTGACCCCTCAGTCAACCAGCTAACCCCCTCGATGGAAGCTGTAGACCAAACATCTGGAGGGTACCATATTTGGGCACTGGTTGGTATAGACCAGAGTGGGGAACCTCCAGATGTTTCTGAATTCCCAAGATTCTGTGTGATCCCTGTTTTCCTTTGGGTCCGATGTTGGCGCTAAGGGACCACTACCCCAAGATGCTTGAAACGGCTTGTTCTGAACAGTGCTCACATGGCTTGAAATGTTCTTTGTCTCCAGGGCAGACCCACGGGCCCCCTACCCCGCCCACCACCCCCAAGACGGACCTCCACCACGGGGGCAAGCAGGAGATGAAGCACGAGGGGCGCCGCCTAGTTGAGAGCGGCCGGCAGAACATCGATTTCAGCAACGTCGACATCTCTGAGCTGAGCAGCGAGGTGATCAACAACATGGAGACCTTTGACGTCCACGAGTTTGACCAGTACTTGCCACTCAACGGCCACTCTGCCATGCCGCCTGACCATGGGCAGAACTCTGCGGCAGGGTCTTACGGGCCCGCCTACCCCCACCCGACCGGCGGCAGCGGGGCTGGAGCCCCCCAGGTTTGGACTCACAAGAGCCCTCCCGCCACCTCGCCTCCCTCCAACGAAAGTGGGCAGCAGAGGCCCCACATCAAGACAGAGCAGCTGAGCCCTAGCCACTACAGTGAGCAGTCCCACAGCTCCCCGACTCACTCCGACTACGGCTCCTACACTGCCCAGGCGTGCGCCACTACTGTGTCCTCGGCCACGGCCACAGCCTCTTTCTCCAGTTCCCAGTGCGACTACACAGATCTCCAAAGCTCCAACTACTACAACCCATACCCTGGCTACGCTTCCAGCCTCTATCAGTACCCATACTTCCACTCCTCGCGCCGGCCGTATGCCACCCCGATCCTCAACAGCTTGTCCATCCCTCCCTCGCACAGCCCCACCGCGAACTGGGACCAGCCGGTCTACACAACTCTGACAAGGCCTTGAGAAGGACGGAAGGAGTTGTTGAAGACCTGAGGTCTTCCCTGGACCCCCTACCCCCCCAAAAAGTATGCACTACACAAGTTCAGAAATGGAATGAAGAAGGCGCAGCCCGTGAAAGGAGCACCCCCATTTTCCCGTCCCAAGTGCCTCCTGTTCTTCTATAATGACTTGGCCATCTGCTCCAAAATCCTTTTGAAAAGTTTCCAGAAGACAAGAGTTCTATTTTCTCTATTAATAATAATAATTAATAATAATTAATAAAGCATCTGGACTGATGGTTTCCTTTGAATACATGAAGGACAGTATATTCTAACTCCTCTGTGAGGACTTAAAAGAGAAGTGCCACAATTCGTACGCAGGACAGTGCAAAGTTAACAAGGAGACGACAAAGGCATTCCGGGGTCTATTGCAATGTGAGGATGAGTCGGCCTTGGCGCACAGAACCCACCTAGATTTTAAAAATCCTAATCATTTAATAATATTGAGGGACCACTTGAGAATTTTTTGGTTACCTACCAACCAACTAATGTCAGAATTCCTTTGATTTGTAATCGAGAGTTCTTCTAAGCAAGGTTTGGCTGTAATTAACATTTTTGTTCAGAAGCTTAAAAAAAAGTATGTTAAGCTCAGAAAAAAGTGTCTTTTTGTCATTGTTTTGGGGTAAATCTGTTAAATATGTATTTATGTTCTGTGTAATTTTGTCTTTTTTTAATTAATGAAGTAATTCTGTGCAAGGAGTAGATTTTATTTTTTTTAAAGAGATTTTAAGGAGCATAAACTAGTGGAGAAAATATGGTTTTCTTGCTCCTTAAAAAGAAGGTGGTGCAGTGCTTTGGTTCAGCCAGTCTTAAAAGCAAATCTGAAATGCTTCTCAAAATAATTAAAGTGGTTATGGAAGGATATTATGGAAGGGAAGTGATGGATTAGTTTTCAGGGGGAGCAGGGAGAAAAAGAATCCTTACTGATGGTATTTCCTTATGATTTGTTGAGTTATTATAACATTGATACTAAGTTATAAATAACATATATATTTACTTCTGACCACGTCGGACCAGAAATGAGGTCCATCAAGTCTAGGATTCTATTAATGAAAGAAACTAGCCAGCTGTTGCTGGGAGCTGTGGGATTCCTCCTAAACACCTATTCTTGGGTTGGACTCGATGACCCTAAGGTCCCTTCTACAGGTCTATGATTCTAATTAACAGGTAGACTTTTTCTGATTATGGTGCTTCTCTTTTGCCATTGGGGCTTATAGTCCCTGAGAGCTCCAGCCTTCCATGAATTGGTCGCTATCTTTTCCTGTCCCCCAAAAGCCACTGAGGTTCATGGCAGTACCCTCTCCACCTCATGAGGTTGAGAACCCTAAAAAGGCAATTATCGGTTGTATGAAGGAGCACTGAGCCTATTGCCAATGGGATCCAAAGGAAGGTAACCCCCTCCCCAAGGTCCAGTATTATGGGAGAGGGAGGCAAACTCCATAGGACTGGTCCTGGAATGATCAACAATTGTGTCTCGAGAGTCTCTTAAAACAAAAATATTGACAGGGTTTAACCAGTTCCTAGTTATGGTTTTTCATGCCTATTCCTTCCTGGAAATGGTTAAAAATAGGCCCAATGTTAATTTGGAAGAGCTCCCTTCTCTCTCCAGCGAGGCTACTTCAGTATGAATGTGGAAAAAGGAAAATGGCAATAAGCGTACCCTCCCCATGCCAATTAGTTTCAACACATTAAATTAAATTTGAAGGCATCATTGGATTTTGGGACTGTGCTTGGGAGCACAGCTTGTTCTTGAGAAATTACATTTTAAGCAGAAGTTACGGATTGAGTTTCACTTTAATGTTGCCTATTTAGGGACCAGATGTCATCCTTCAAAGCTGTGAAAATAAAAACATTCTCCACTATATTTTGGTTAGTTTTTTAGATGTAGACTAATATTTCGTTGATGTTTTGTTCCATTGTATGCTGAGCATATAATAACCACCCAACTCTAATGGTAACGTTGTGCCTTTTAAAAGAAAACTTTATAAATCTTTAAAACTTTCAGAGGTTATCTTATCTTTTCTACGTTTTCATATTCTTGGGGTTTTTTGTTTTTGTTTCCGTTTTGCTGAAAGGTGTTTCTTCCTTCCTTCTTTCTTTCTTTTTTGCATATTGCCTTTTGGGAATTTGGGGGGAGGTGGGAGAACAAAGTGGGGAGGGGCAGCAGCGGCTCCTTATGCAATCTATTTTTCTGTAAAGTTTGAAGGTCGTCTGTTGTTATCTGTTCTGTTCACTAGCTTTTGACTAAGTACTGCTAACTTTTGTACAGGTCCATTTGATAAAATTAAAAAAAAAATGCCTTTTATCCAGCAGTCGCTGATATATTCATTGAAAAAAGATATCCGTTTGTGCATGGCACGTTCCCATGGGAATAGGGAATGAAAGGCTGTTCTAACCCCCCCCAAGCACTGTGGGGTGCTCTTTCCATTTAAATGGGGTGCAAGGTAACCCTTGGGTGACAGGGCTGTCTTCTGAGGTCGCTCATTGGGTCATAGATTGACACTAAGGTTTAATTGCCATTTCTGGCATACATTCCAGATTACGCTTTAGAAAAATTAAGAGCACTTGGACTTAATGTTGGGTTTCGAATCTCAAAGGGAAGCCACCCGGTTACCTATTTTTGTAACGGTTGAGGTGCCTCAAACCATGGCTGGGGGACTGCTGGCCAGCCACATAGCTGCTGGAGTCCAGATTGCATCAGCCAAGGGGGGCGAGTTCCCTGTCCCTGCCTGAACCCTTCTCAGACATTCAGAAAAGTGCCTGGTGGATCTATGGGCAGGGAGGATTCACCCCCAACACACCTGTGTTCATTACAAGAGGGGTTCTCAAACTGGTCCACGAGCATCACTCAGGGCGTCCTTGGCATGGCTGTATTAAATACTTCCATTGTTTTGTTGATACTTTTTATTGCTTCTCTTATTTCACACATTGTAAGTTAATTGTATTGCAAATTTAATTCCACAGGCTGCAAATTGTACTACCATATACAAAATAAAAAGAAGCAATAGAAAACCATAGAGCTGCTAGCACAGTGCATTAGAGTTGCTGCAGCAGGCAGAGAAATCATGCAGGGGTCCACCAGAAACTTCAGCAATTTTCCAAGTGTTCTAATGGGGGAAGTTTGGGAAGCACTGCATTAGAACATTTACATTGTCCATGGATTTGGAACTCCTGGAAAGGGGCTCATGTTACACAGTCCTATTTAATGCTCTACAACAGGAATGGGGAACCTGTGACTTTCTGCATGTTTCCGGAGTACAGCTCCCATCATCCTGGCCCTGGCATCTGGCCATCCTAGCAGGGGCTGATGGGAGTTGGAGGGCCACATCTTCCTCCAGTGTGGTGTAGTGGTTAAGAGCTGTAGATTCGTAATCTGGTGAACCAGGTTCACGACTCCGCTCCTCCACATGCAGCTGCTGGGTGACCTTGGGCCAGTCACACTTCTTTGAAGTCTCAGCCCCACTCACCTCACAGAGTGTTTGTTGTGGGGGAGGAAGGGAAAGGAGAATGTTATCCGCTTTGAGACTCCTTTGGGTAGTGATAAAGTGGGATATCAAATCCAAAGCTGCCACCTCCTCCTCCTTCTCCTCCTCCTCCCTGCTTTCCAGCAGTAGAGATCATCACCTGCCAGCCTTGGAACTAGAGTCAGTTTGTTGTGTACTCATGCGCATGCCTGTCCTCTCCCACATGCACACAATTCTTGCATTTTTTAAAAAGTGTGCTTTTTAATACACATTTGGAGATGCTTTTTTTAAAAAGCCAAAAATGCCAACATGTGCAGAATCCAAAGGATAGCTGTGCTCTAATCCACATGCATTGCAGTTGGTAGGACTAGGCAAGCCTTTCGGTCCCTTCCATTTCTACAATTTCTAATCCAGGAAGTGTGAATCGGGTTGGTTTCCTTAAAAATGCAGTGATGCTTAAAGGATTCTGCTCTGGCTGTGTGGACTACAGCATGCAGCTTCTGAAGCCCCTCTGCCTAGTGTCCCTGGTGGTCTTCCTATAAACAGCCCATCTTTTGATCACTGTGTCACTCAAGAGAATCAACAAGTCTCCATATCTCTTCCTTGGAAATGTATGGAGAATATGTGTCCTGAAAAGGAAAGGCCCAATGCCAGTCTGCTTTTAGGGCAGGGTTGGCTAGGTTGATGTCCACCAGTGTCCTTAGAGTAACACTCAGTCTTGGCCACCATGGTCAATTGTCATGAATGATGGGAGTTGTGGGTCTAACAAGATCTGGAGGACTATAGGTTTGCCACCCCTGCTCAAGGAAGAATGATTTGGTCCTTAGATTTTGTCTGCATCCCATCTTGATGAACCTCGTACATCTAAGCAGGTGTGTTTCATGCCTGGTCAAGAAGCCAGGAGTTCTCCGACTGCTCAGAATCTCCAAGCAGGGTTAAGAAAGACCTCTGTCTGCACCAGTGTAGACCAAGCACAGGGAATCTGGCCCTCCAGATGTTGCTGGACTATAGATCCAAACATCCCCCAACTAGTGGCCATACTGCCAAGGCTGATGGGAGTTGTAGACCACAGGGTCACCATCGCTTGTGTAGACGATGCTGAGCTAGATGGACCAATGTTCTGACTTGGTGTAGCTTCCCATGTTCCTATGGGTAAGTAAGTCTGAAACCTTGGAGAGCTGTTCCAAGTCAGTATTAAAAGGTAAATAGGTAAGTGACCCCTGGACGATTAAGTCCAGTCAAAAAGGACTATGGGGTGTGGTGCTCATCTCGCTTCAGGCCAAGACAATCAACGTTTGTCCACAGACAGCTTTCAGGATCATGTGGCCAGCATGACTAAACTACTTCTGGCACAACGGAACACTGTGACGGAAGCCAAAGCGCATGGAAACGCCATTTACCTTCCCGGCATAGTGGTATCTATTTATCTACTTGCACTGGTGTGCTTTTGAACTGCTAGGTTGGCAGAAGCTGGGACAGAGCAACAGGAGCTCACCCCATCACATGGTCCTTCCAATCAGCAAGCCCAAGAGGCTCAGTGGTTCAGACCACAGTACCTCCTGCGTCCCTGCATCAGTGTAGACAGTGGTGAGCTAGATGGTCTGACTCTGCATCCTTATTCACTAGGCTCCAAATGTATCAAAACCCACTTGGTCTGCCAAAGCGTCACCAAATTCCACCCCCATGATCAGGTGAAACCTGCCCCTGGTTCCACCCACCCATAAAAAGAAAAAAGCTGGCAGCTGTGTGTGCTTTGAAGCAGCCTGCAGGTCTTAAGATGCAGACAGTGGAGTGATTCTTATGTAGTTGTGTGTCCTGTCCCCTAAGGGCATGTTGGGGAGTTTCCAGCATGGCTGGAACTGTTGCAAGAACGTAAGTAGAGTCTGGCTGCTGGATCAGGCCAAAGCGGGCCCACCTAATCTAGCATCCTGTCCTCACAGTGGTCAAACAGATGTCCCAAAGGGAAGAAGCCCACAAGCAGGACCAGAGTTCAATGGCAGCCACACCCTTTCAGAACTTTACCTATCCCAGGCGATTAGAACTGCAGAGAGCAAGTGGGGGAGCCACAAAGCTCACTGGGTGACCTTGGGCCTGTCAGAGTCTCTCAGCCTACACTACTTCACAGGGTTGTTGTGAAGATCAAACCAAGGGAGAACCATGTATACCATATTGAGCTCCTTGGAGGAAACATGGCATATAAATATAATAATAATGAAAGAAGGATTGTTGTGCTGGATCAAGCTAGTGTCTTATCTAGTCCAGCATCCTGTTCTCATACTGGCCAACCAGAGGGCTTCATGGGTAGTCCACAATCAGAACCTGGGTACAACAGCAACTCTCCAATCCTGCACTTTCCAACAACTGGTATTCATAAGCATTTCTGCCTTTGACTGTGGAGGCAAAGAATGGCCATCATGGCTAGCAGCCATTGATGGCCTTCTCCTCCATTAATTTGTCTCATCCTCTTGTAAAGCCATCCAAACTGGGGACAATCACTGCTGATGATGGCACATGGGTCCACCAACTTGTTGATGTTCAGGAAGTTTGGTGAATACCTGGAGGCTCTTTGGGAACCTGTGGTTCCATGACAGAAGAAAGGTAGGGATATAAATGCAAGAAAAGTAGCCGGAAGAAGGGTGAGATAGAATTCTCAAAAGGAGAAACAGGAAGGGAGGCAGACCTGTGCTCTGCCCCACATGTTACTGGACACCCAAACGACTGGCCATACATGACTGGAGCTGATGGATATCCCAAGAACTTTGGGAGGGCCACTTATTACCAAAGCTTGTTCTATACAATCTCAATAATTTGAAATGAGCATGCTGCTCTTAACTCCACAGACTTTCTGTAATTGGTCTGTGGACTGAACACACACAATAAAACTGATTGATTAGGTAGGGGAAAACTTCAGGCTTCCTGTTGGGGGCTGCAAGACCTGGGATTAACTTTGGTCTCCAGATGGCCAACAGTAAATAAAAAAAGTGGTTAATAACTTTGGTGAGCTGTAGTAGGTGTCGTCAGGGGCTGGCTCTGGGGCACTGTGGGAAATTAAAGTTCCCAGCTCCCAGAACCATCTGCTTTTTAAAATGTCCAGGGATGCAAAGGAAGCTGCTTACAGTGGTTCTATCAGGGAGATAACAAGGCTTGTTGATGTTTGAGGCAAAGCAGCCCACGTGGTCTCTCCCCACCTACTTCCTCAAGGAACATCTTACTCAGGGCCCATCAAATTATTTTGTCACTCAAGGCTGTAAGATGTAAGATGGTGTCAAATTCTGTTCCAAATTGCATCCGTCACCTGCACCTCTGTTTCCATTCTCCTGCAGTTTGGCTCCTGACAAAAATGACATCATTCGTCTGGCTGTCCACTGCGGCGGAAGGTTAGACGATTTAATTAGGTAACTTGTCAAATGATTATTACATCATCCCACACAATTCATATGAGGGTTAGTGGCGGGCAGAATCTTCTCAAAGCAGGGCCTGGGCAAGATAGCCCCAGAGCCAACAAAGAGGCTATGGAGGAAGCTGTCCCCAGGACACAGAGAGTGGGGCAGTGGAGCCACCTCACATGAGGTGAAGCAAGCTTTGCACTTGTCCCATTCTATATTGTCAGGCAATGGCTCTCTGGGGTTTAAGAAAGGAGGTCTCTCTCAGCCCTTTCTGCATGCAAATATTGGGTAATACTGTGTGGGGAGATGGTGGATTTTGTGTCACTGGACACTGCAGTTCACTTGCAGGTTTATTTATTTATTTTCCATAGTTATATAGAAAGAGAGGAGGGCACCTCTGAGCATACACAGAGCGCCTTCCTTATCACAGAATCTTCTTATGGCTTGACAGTTCCTCCAGCTATTTGGAATTCAGTCCAAACCAGGCTGGGACTTTGATTTCAGCCACCACCCCTATCATCCAAGCTCCCCCCACCTGTCTCCAGTGGATATTCTATATTTTACCCATTTGCAAACATCTCTAATCCTTCATAGGATGTGAGTGTCTATGAGGAAGTTATCTATTAAATATCCATTTAAAAATAATAATCCTGTTATTTGGTATATGAAGCAAATCTGGTTCTCCTAAGCTTAAAAACACAATTAGGTGTTGACCTCAGCCTACAAGGGAAATTAAATCAGCAACGAATTATTAAAGTTCCTCTTTTTTCTACCCATCCCCAACTGTATTTGGAGAAATCAAAATAAGCCTTCTAGTTCAGCAATACAGGTGTAGCATTGAGAACAAAGAAAGAGGAAACGTGTTTCATTGACAATCTTCAGATTTCTTCCTGATAACAGGGGGAAAGTCCCTCTTCTTAAACACAGCACCATTCATTAATATTCTACTGCCACTCCCATTTAGATTTCAACTTCCAGGGGAAGGAAATGGAGAACTTAGCATGAAAGACTTCTGTGTAATTTACATTTCAAGGCACTGAGCAAAACAATAAGCCACGTGCAGTAGAGAGGAATCAAATCTCCTCTGTTCTCTCCTTCCCCTGGCCTTGTTTTGGTAGCCATGAGATGGGAGCTATAGCCAAAATTCAAGCTTGGTAGCTGCCAAGCATGGACCTCACTCCGACGGAGAATGCAGCCTCGAGAAAAATGTAATTAAACGAAAGGAGGGCAACTGGTGACATACTATTTACTGACCAATCATTACCTTTGGGGGTTGATCATTCCATGTGGCACAGACCTGTTGGGCGTAACTGAAAACACTGCTTCAGTCAAAGAAAAATTCATTTAGACGTTTTCAAGGCAAAAAAAGTGAGATGCTGGAATGCAGTAGTCAGCAACTGGAAAGCCTTGGATTGTAGTACAGTGGTACCTCAGGTTAAGTACTTAATTCGTTACGGAGGTCCGTTCTTAACCTGAATCTGTTCTTAACCTGAGGTACCACTTTAGCTAATGGGGCCTCCTGCTGCCACCGCATGATTTCTGTTCTCATCCTGGAGCAAAGTTCTTAAACCGAGGTACTATTTCTGGGTTAGCACAGTCTGTAACCTGAAGTGTCTGTAACCTGAAGCTTCTGTAACCCGAGGTACCACTATAATCCCTTAGGTCGGGGTGGGGATTTGAGGTGATGGAGCCAAATTTGGCCCTGTCGGCCTTCTACCGGCCCACAAAACTATCCTCAGGCCACAGCCTTCACCCAACTTTCTTCACACCCTCCTTGAGTGTTTTTGCCTGACTGGACTGTGTCCTTGAACTCTGACAATGCTTCTTGCTTGCCTGGATGGATGAGAGAGAAGGGTGGGGTGGGGGGTGCACCACTAGCCTATTGTACAAAGCATAGGAGCCAACTCCAGGGAGCCATGGGTGCTTGGGCACCCACAATAATATAATTGCGGAATTGAGGGAGCCAGGCACCCACAAATTCAATGAGCAAAGCCGGCAGGCGGCAGCAGCACTGCCTCCAAGACAGGAGGAGTTCAGCTCCGCCCTCCACAGCCAGTGTGCAAGGTACCCTTTTCCAGGGGGTGGGGGGAGTCTCTCTGCCTCCAAGTCTGAGCCCCTCCTCACAGAAAAGGGTGTCTTGCTGGGTGCAGAGAGGAGGAAGAAGAGGAGCCGCCACTTCCAGCTGCCATAACTCACACGCCTGTACATAGTGCAGTACCCTAATGCCAGTGTACTGGAAGAAGCAAAGATCACTAGTGCCAAAGCAATGGTTCTTCAACATCAACTTCATTGGACTGGTCATGTTGTTCAGATGCCTGATTATCATCTTCCAAAGCAACTACTCTATTCCAAACTTAAAAATGGAAAGCGTAATACTGGTAGTCAACAAAAGAGGTTCAAAGACTCTCTCAAGGCAAATCTTTTTAAAAAAGCAGTATAAACACTGACAACTGGGAAACACTGGCCTGTAAGTGCTCCAATTGGAGAACAGCCTTTACCCAAGGTGTCATGGGCTTTGAAGACACTTGAACTCAGGATGAAAGGGAGAAATGCGCTAAGAGGAAGGCACATTTGGCAAACCCTCACTGTGATCAACTCCTGCCCGGACCGTGTGGATCCAGAATTGGCCTCCAGAGTCACTTACAGACTCACTTTTAAAACTGTGTTTATGGAAGACAATCTTACTTAGCTATGAGTGACTGCCAAAGGAAGGAAGGAAGGAAGGAAGAAGAATGACATAGTGTGTGTGACGCCACATGCACAATGCACGTCATGTCACATTTTCGGAGGAGCCCCCCTCCAAAAATGTGATGCAACATTGTACGTCAGGCATGACATTGGATGTCCCCGTTATGGCAGCAGGTGCCCACAATCCTGAGGGTGAAATGGTGCCCCTGGTCCAAAGGTAACATTTATATCCATTGCTCCACCTTTTGCCTTGAGCTCCACCCACTGATGACATGTGGCCCTCAGCCAGCTGCCCAGAAAGCAGCGAGGCTCTCAGGCTGAAAAACTTTCCCTACCCCAATCGAATAAAACAACGGACATTTAATTTCCTTACCTAATCAATCAGAACCACCAACTCTAACCTACACACTCTCCAGTGCGATTCTAGCCAGCTCCCTGTTCATGACTGGCACTGGAGGTTGTCAAAGGATGGGCAATTACCAGGGCCCAAACGCAGGAAGGTGCCAACTAATTAAATCCTGGCTTTCTCTTGGAACAGGGTCTTTGCCAGGTTAGAGGCAAGGCCTGCTGCCTCCAACCAGCTCAGGCCCTGCATGCTTCAAATGGGCCCAGCAGAGTCTCCCGCGACGGTGCAAGGAAGTGGCAGTTTCTCTCTGGGAAAGGAGGAAGTTTGTCATTTCTTCTCTTCCTTTTCACTTGCTTTCTCTTTTTTAAAAGAAGTTGGAAGTTTCACCGGCGCACATGGAATGAATGCAAGGCATGACCAGTCTCTGGTGGGATGCCAAGGGAATGAGAGAGAGGGAGAGGGAGAGGGAGAGGGAGAGGGAGAGGGAGAGGGAGAGCGCTGCTGAATGTTAATGATTCATTACTGCTTGCAAGGCCTTTGTCTCCCTTTATCCGGTCCACTATAAAAGAATTAATTGGACAGAAAAATGGCAGGCTACAGAACCGACAACTAATTGCGGCACTCTGAATGCCTGATCACATGTGTGGCAGAGGGGTGGAATTCCAGACGGTCCCCTTTTGCCGAGACTTCTGGAATCATCATCATCATGATACTGGCACGTCACCCCCGCTTCGTATTTTGGAATCCCAGCTAGGAAAAGGACCGAGTGCTGACAGGGTGATCCAACCAGGCTCTGCTGCCGCCCATTTTCACCCGTGTGGGCATTGCACTATGGAAGTAAGGAGGGACCAGCCTCAAACTTTGCCCTGGAGAGAGAGAGAGAGGCATTGTCTTGTTGATCCCCACTCAGTGGTAGGAATTAGCAAGCTGCACCCCGCAATGATTGCAGTTTGATTTGGAATGCACACAGACAAAACTGTTTCTTTGCCAAATAAACTGTTGTTTTAAACCTAATCCCACTCTGGAGAACATGGCCCATAGTTTTCCTAATCTAAGGTGGCCGTGTGTCCTACGTTAGGGAGGGTGGCCGTGTGTCCTACGTTAGGGAGGACGGTTCTTTATTTGAACCGCAACGTCTGCTGTCAGTGTAGTTTGTAGATACAGAACCCTAAGAAGGGAGATTGGGTGGGTGGGAGGCTCTTGTAGTTGCCCCTTAGGCATGAGCACTTGAACATCAGACTGAACAAGCACCTGGGCACAGTCTTCCTCACTAAGGTGAGACAGACTATAGCGAGAGAGAAAGAGGCGGGGCTACATACACACCATGCATTTAAAGTATATTTAAGGCACACACACCCCTACAGTTCATCCTGGGAACTGGAGTTGCTTAAGGGTGCTGGGAATTGTAACTCTGTGAGGAGTGAACTGTTAAGTTGTGGGTGAACATATCAGACGACACAGCGATTCTTCAAACAGCTCTTGTTTATTTCACAGGTCAGAACAGAACTGAACTGAAGGGTTCAGCCAGCCTGCTTATATAGAGCTCCAGTGCAACACAACTGTAACAACTTTCTGTAACTATCCAATCACTGAACATCACTTTCAATCCCTTATTTGCATATGTGGACCTGAGTGAAAACTATCTACAGTATCCCCCTGCTAGCCCAGGGTGGGAACTTCAGTACATAACATAAACTATGGTTCCCAGGATCTTAAGGGAGGGGAGTGTGCTCTGAATGCACTTTAAATGAATGGTGTGTACACAACCAAATAAATAATATTATTCTTGTTATAGGCCTCTTCTGTACTATACGTTTCAAGCGACATCATGTCCCTTTTAAACAGTCATGGTTCCCCCCCTGTAAAGAATGATGGGAAATGTAGTTTGTTCAGACTGCTGGGCATTGTTGAAAGACCCCCTATGCCCCTCATAGCTGCAATTCCCAGAGTTACCTGGGAAGAGGGTTTGACTGTTAAAGCACTCTGGGAATTGTAGCTCCTTGAGGGGAACTGGGGTCTCCTAACAACTCCCAGCACCTTTAACAAACTATAGTTCTTCCCAAGAGGGGAACCCTAACTGTTGTGGTATGATACTGCTTGAAATGTATAGTGTGCAAACAAGGCCTTTGTAACTATTTCTAAATTTGCATCTGTGCAGATAAATGAGCAGGTGCAAATTCCATGCAAATCTGTGCCTTCATTTTATTTTTTCCTTGATGTATTTCCTCTTTTTACAGCAATGTGTCAATTGTTATCCTAACGTAATCACAACCTCCGACTTCCAATGGGCCTGGAGGCCCCTGTGCACTTCCCCACGCTGCTCACCCTAAAACTTTTGAAAACTTCCAGGGGAACAGGTGAATGAGGAAAGAGAGGGGCATTCCCCAGGGAGAGATGCTGCCCCTGACCCTTCCATGCTTTGAAGAGGACTCATTGTTCTTTGAAGGAACAAGAACCCCACCTGAAATGATGCCCAGACAAAGGAATCTGAAAAAGAAAAGAATGATTCTTCCTTAATCTTACTGAACAGAGAAGTATAATTGTGGATTCTTCCCATCTGTGCTTTCCAGAAACAGAACTTCTGGTTCCTCTTCTGCAGTCCTGCTGGCAATGGATTTGTGGGACACAATGAAATCTTAAGATTTCCCCTTAAGAAGTGGGTGTTTGGATACCCATCCCTGTTATGGCTCAGCTTGTGTGAGGTGAACAACTTCCTTTTCTCTGTCCTCAATTTTCCAATGTTCACCTTTACTGGGTGACCTCACTGGGTTCTATTATGAGAAAGGGAGAGAAACTTCTCTCTGTTCACTTTCTCTGGGTGATGCATTATTTCACAAATCCCTTGCCCTTTATCCCCCCCCCAAAAAAAATGTGTCATAGTGATTAGAGCATTGGACTAGGGCCTGGAAGAGACAAGAGTTCAAAGCCCCACTCATTCATGCAGCTCACTGGGCGACCTTGAGCCAGTCACTATCTCTCAGCCTAGCCTACATCACAGCATTGTAGAGATTAAATGAGGAGGAAATATGCATGCCGCCTTGAGCTCTCTCTCACACACACACATATCAAAGATTTATCAAAGAATTGTAGAGTTGGAAGCGACTCTGAGGACCATCTAGTTCAGGTAGGCAACCTAAGGCCCAGGGGCCGGATGTGGCCCAATCGTCTTCTCAATCTGGCCCGTGGACAGTCCAGGAATCAGCGTGTTTTTACATGAGTAGAATGTGTGCTTTTATTTAAAATGCATCTCTGGGTTATTTGTGGGGCATAGGAATTCGTTCATTTTATTATTATTTTTTCAAAATATAGTCTGGCCCACCACATGGTCTGAGGGACAGTGGACCGCCCCGTTGGCTGAAAAAGGTTGCTGACCGCTGATCTAGTTCAACCCCCTGCAATGCAGGAATATGCAGCCGTACCACACGGGGATCAAACCTGCAACCTTGGCGTTATCAGCACCACGCTCTAACCAACTGAGCCATTATGAAACACACACACACACACACTTCGGATTGCATTTGGCATTAGCCTACACAGAGTAGACCTATTGAAATGAATGGGCATGAATAAATAAGGTTTATTCATAAACCTGAGTAAATGTTAATAAGACCTGACCCTTCCTTTTGCACCCGCTCTGCAGGCAGCGTTGCTTGACCGGCTCAGAACCATCTAAAACTGCGTCTTCTAGGAATAGAGAGGTGTAAACTAATGGTAAACTAGCAATACTATATAGGAAAATGTGAGGAAATAAGAACAATGGATGATTGTGGGAGGTGCTGGTGGAGGCTCAAAAAGTGTAAATATGTAATTATGTTGTAACCAATATAAGTAAATGAAAAACTGAATAAAAATCTAACTGGAAAAAAAAAAACTGCGTCTTCCAAAACAGGGATAATGTGTCTTATTAGAAGGGGCCAAATGCACTCACTCTGTTGAGTTGTGACTGATTTCTGCAGGTCAGGCAGGCGGCCTGTCCCAGCACATTTTGTCCTGCTTGTTTGGCTGAGTCCTGCCTGCTTCGTTCCTTGCAGCTAATTAAAAAATAATAAAGAAAGCACCTCTTGGAAGGCTTTCAACCACCAAGCCAGCTGAGGAGCCAGAAGTGGCTTTGGCACTTGCTCTGCTCGGGAATATCGGGCTTGGTGGTTTTTCCCTCCCGGGGACAAAATGGGACATGTTGAGCAACTGACTCCCTTTTCTGCCAGATATCGCTGCCCTCAACAGCCACTGCAGCAGAAGCTGAGGGAACAGGAACAGGGGAAGAAGCCTTGAGCCAGACTGTCGGTCCATCTAGCTCATTGCTGGCCACATTCACTCCATACTTTTGAAGCGCTTTAAACAGTTGTGGCTTCCACCAAAGAATCCTGGGAGCTGTAGTTCAGACCCTCCAAGTGTCCATATTTTCCAGGGACAGTCCTGGATTTATAGAAACCGTTCCAGTTTCTGATTTGATCCCGGAATGTCCTGCCTTTCCTTAGGATGTCCCTATTTTCATTGGAGAAATGTTGGAGGGTATGGAGTTATGCAAACCCCAAGCCAAGGAGATAAGTAACTATAAAACCTTTAGAAGACATCTGAAGGCAGCCCTGTATAGGGAAGTTTAAAAAACAACAACAACAACACTTAATGTTCTATTATGTTTTTGTATATGCTGGCAGACACCCAGTGTGGTTGGGGCAACCCAGTCAGATGGGTGAGGTATAAATAGTAAATCATTATTACTATTATCGGTGCTTTTTTCTGGGGGGACGCATAGGTACACATAGCCCTAAGCGTTTTGTGAATCTTTGTACTTTTGTCCATTTACTGTATTTATTTTTCTCAATTTGAACTATAAAATGGTGATTTTATTGAGTCAAAATGAGAGTACCCCTAAACATTTTTTTAGAAAAAGAAGCACTGGGTATTATTATGGAAAAGGAGGACATCCCTTTTTTCATTAGAAAAATGTTGGAGGCTATGGTAAAGGGACCCCTGACCATTAGGTCCAGTCGTGGATGACTCTGGGGTTGCAGCGCTCATCTCGCTTTACTGGATGAGGGAGCTGGCGTACAGCTTCCAGGTCATGTGGCCAGCATGACTAAGCCACTTCTGGCAAACCAGAGCAGCGCACGGAAATGCCGTTTACCTTCCCACCAGAGCGGTACCTATTTATCTACTTGCACTTTGACGTGCTTTCAAACTGCTAGGTTGGCAGGAGCAGGGACCGAGCAACAGGAGCTCACCCCGTCACAGGGATTCGAACCGATGACCTTCTGATCAGCAAGCCCTAGGCTCTGTGGTTTAGACCACAGCGCCACCCGAGGCTATGGCAGTTTGTTACAAATGATGAGAGTTGTTGGAAGATCCCTATATTTCCCTCGCAGGGCATAAATATTAGGAGTTTGGCATTCTCTCTTTGGCAAGATAAAAAACCTGAGATGGATTTTGCCATCATGCAAATATTCAGTCTGGATCTCTTCTCCCCACCATTTGGCGATTGGCTGCTGGCACTGGGAGCGTGTTGCTTGATTTGCAAAGGAAATTAGGTGCAAATATTCTGCCTTATTACCAAAGACAGACAGGACAGTTCAAAACCAGTCTCATGCCAGTGGATGAACTGCGCTCGCTTCCGGGTTTCAGAACTGGCATTTATGTTTAGTGTTGAAGAGCTACCCTCACTGTTGGAGGCAGTGTGCTTCTGAGCACCAGTTGCTGGCAATCATGAATGGAGAGAGCACTATGGTCACACTCAAGTCCTGCTTGGCATTTGGCTGGGCACTGTGGGGAAAGGATGCTGAACTGGTGGGCTGTTGGCCTGATCCAACAGGACTCTTCTTGTGTTCATGGTAGCGGTGTTATTCCTTCAGGATCAGGGGCAGTATCTTCTGAACACCAGTTTCTTGGAATCACAAGTGAGCGCTGCTGTTGTACTCAAGTCCTGCTTGAAGCTTCACATCAGATTCTGACTTCTTATGCAGTGGCGTAGCGTGGGGGGTGCAGGGGGGGCCGGCCGCACCGGGCGCAACATCTGGGGGTTAGGGTTAGGGGGCGCAAATCCATGGGTTAGGGGGCGCAAATTACTTGCCTTGCCCCGGGTGCTGACAACCCACGCTACGCCACTGTTCTTATGTTAACCTGCTGCCCGTGGGTTTCATGATGGAGTCATTCTTGGACAGAAGGTCATAATATGCCAAACGATCTCACACACTGGAGGAACCCAGCATCGCAGCACAGAGCTATTCAGCCCTGTTCCCGCAGGTCTCAACCATCAGGTTGTGTAAAAGCTTTTGGGAGCTGCAGTTTGAAGAAATCCAGTTTCTTCAGCCTCCCCCCCGCCCTCCCACTTTTCGTCCTCCAGCAGGCCCTGCCAAGTGTTATAAAAATATATCAGCGTGTGCCAAAACATTTAGCACTCTCCTTATTACTTGAAGGTTAGAGGTTAAACAAATTCCTCCGTACAATTTACTGTGTTCATTTCAGCTTTGCAACACAGGCCCGGCCCACTGGCAGATATATTTCATGGTGAAATAACTCCCTGAAGTATAAAAAAAAAGGGGGGGGGGTTGCACAGGGCTCCACAACACTTCTTTTTTATATTGCACAAAAAAGCTACTATATAAAACAAGCTGAAAACAAGGCCTCTGTGAAAAAGGAGGTTGCAAAAACCTGTTTTGCAGTGGCCAGTAAACTTGAGACGTAAAGAAAATCCTCCTTTAAAACAGGCTGTTAATTTTATTTTCTGCCTCTTTACCTCCCCCTTCCTTCTGTGTGGTGTGGAGTCAGTAGGGATGTGGAAAGGTAATGTCCAGCAGGGCTGGAGGAGAAATTCGATTCAGTTCACATTTAAAGCGAAACTACCCAATTGTCTTTTCCAAACAATGTGGGAATAAAAAATGCACCAACTTTTGAGATTCATACTTTCACAATACTGTTCTTCAACCACCTAATGTGTAAAAAAAATGAATATATGGAGGAATAATGTTCCTATGTGTCATATTTGGGAAAAATGCCTTGCACAGATGCTTATGTTAGGCAAAATGGTATTCAAAAATATGTATATCAGGAGAAATTCACAACAAAATGCTGGTGAATTTTAAAGAGGACCTTTTGCAAGACTTTTTTCTAAATCTGATGTGGAAATGTGGAGAAGTGAATTTAAGATTGGGAAATTAGAAACAGAGAGAAACTGGAATCAACAGATTTGCCCCATCCCTAAGAGTCACATAGCAATCCTTAAAAACAAACAAACAAACAAACAAACAAAACCCATTTATTTATTTATTTATTTATTTATTTATTTATTTATTTATTTATTTATTTATTTATTACAGTGGTACCTTGGAAGTTGAACGGAATCTGTTCTGGAATTCTGTTCGACTTCCAAAGCATTCGACTTCCAAATTATGGCTTCTGATTGGCTGCGGGAAGGTCCTGCAGCCAATCAGAAGCCATGGAAACCCCATTGGACGTTCGGCTTCCAAAAGAACGTTAGAAAACTGGAACAGTCACTTCCGGGTTTCGATCATTCGGGAGTCAAAATGTTCAAGAACTAGGCTGTTCGAAAACCAAGGTATGCCTGTACTTTTCTTTTTTTAAAGTTTTTCTTAATATAAAAAAATACAGTTTTATTGATTTGCAATAATGAACAATTACAAAAAAGAAAGGAAGGAATAAAAAAGCCAAATCCCAACTTGCCCCACTTGCCCCTCTAGGACAGATCAATCTAGTTAAGTCTGCCCTAGTCCAATCTGTGATTTTGGTAGTTCTTCAGGGTTATCAGTAAAGTATTTTATAAACAGATGCCGTATTTCAACAAAATATTCGACATCATTTGTATTATTCAATGCATGTAATCTTTTTTTCTAAAACAAAAATAGACCATATATTCTGTTTCCAAAAGAGATACAGAAATGTCACCCAGCATTCCTGTACGACAGCCTTCTTACCCTAGCATGTACTTTTTACCCTAGCATGTAGTTAAACTATGGAACTCATTGCCACAAGAGGAAGTGATGGAGGACAAGGCTTTATCAATGACTATTAGCCACAATAGCTACACTCTGCCTCCATAGTCAGAGGGAGTAAAACTTTTGAATACCAGTTGCCAGAAACCAGAGGAGGGGGGAGTATTATTATTCCTGTCTGAAACCTTGCAAAGCTGCTGCCAGTCAGTGCTGCCATTATTGAGCTAGGTGGAGCTACGGTCTGTCTCTGTATAAGGCAGCTTCCTTTGAAACATTTCCACCTTGACAGAAACGAGCTGGTGCCTCAGGAGGGAGATTCAGAAAGGGACCTCAGGGATTCTTGCAGATTCAGCTTGTTGCCTGCCGGCTCTTCGTAGCTGCCTGCGAGAATTTGTCTTTGTCAGTCTGGGATTCTAAACTTCTGAGCTTGAAGCTGTAACAACGGTCCTTGGGGACCAAGAGGGGGGGGAGAAGGAAAACCACCACCACAACCAGCCCCATCATTGTGGCCCCACTTACATTAAGGTCTTGGATTTCCTCAAAGAGGGGCGGGAAATGGGAACCCAGACATCTAGGTGTCTTGTATAGAAGGTAATAAAACTGGCCTGGCGGATTGAAGATGGAGAACCTCGGGGACTATTTAGAGGTATCCATCATATAAATGAGGAGGCGGAGGAAGTCTGGATGATAGTAACCCCATATTAAAAAATTCTACCTTGTCAACAAGGAAAGCGCTACATGGTGGAAATCCACCTACTTTTGTAAAACTGTGAAACCAGATGTCTCGGAGCAATAACTGTTGTACAAGAACAAGGCGGAGGGGAAGAGAGAGAAAGGGGAATGAGATGGCTCATATATTATATATATATAAACTTCCCAGGAACGTTCTTGCACTCTGCAGTGATGGTTTCGATTAAAACACCTTCCACCAAATATTGTTCATATTAATGGGGTGGCCAGCTGCAGGGTTGTGTTTGAAGAACACTTACGCATTTTTAGCAAGCAACATCTGGCGAATAATCTCAGGATCCAGATGGTGGTCAGAGGCCTCCATCACGGCACCCCGTTTTTCTTCTCCTACCAATGCCCCAAAAGAGAGAGAGGGAGTTGGAATGGGGGTGGGGGAGAGAAAACAAGGATTATGATTGCTGAAATTTTGCCCAAACTGAAACTTCTCTTCCATCAATTGGTCCAATCGTCTTTTAAAGGGTTCTTCAAATATTCTTCATATATCCATGGAAGATGGAGAAAACTTGTTTTCTGCTGCTCCAGAGAGTAGAATCCAAAACAATGGATTCAAATGACAAGAAAGGAGATTTCGACCAAACATTAGGAAGACGTTTCTGGTGGAAAGAGCAGTTCAACAGTGGAACAGACTTCGAAGGCGGTGGATCCCTCTTCACAGAAGGTTTTTAAGCAGACATTGGACTGCCATCTGCCATGTATGATTTAGTTGAGATTTCTGCATTGCAAGGGGTTGGACTAGATGTACACCCTTCCAGCTGTACAATTCTATGAAGCCATCCAAATTGGTGGCCATCACTCCCTCCAACAGAAGCAAGTTCCATAGTTTAACTAAGCCTGGTTGAAGGCATGAGAGTGGTGGGATTGCTGTGTGTGTTATGAAGACGAATGAACAGTTGTGGGGGGAGAGAGTTCGGCACTTTTCCCAGCTCCCTGATTTCTCTCTCTCTCCCTCTCCTGCCAGTAGATTCTTGTTGCACTCTGCATTCCCAACAATGGGGAAACAAGTGCTACAGGAAGGTGTTTGCCAAGGCAACGTTTTTACTCCTTCCCTCTTATTCGCTGATGCAGGTGGTGCAAAATTCCTAATCCAAGAAACTGCTGCTGTTGGACCAACCACGTGCCAATTTGATCTCTGCAGCCAGCAACTGAGGAGTTAAAAAAAAATGCCCGCCTGGCACACTGAAGACCCCAGAGAGCGGTTCACAGACAACAAAAGAAAACGGCTGTTGAGGACCTGGGGTGGAACGGCGTTGCATTAGGAAACACGCCTAGGCATGCTAGCTCATGTTAAATTAGGTGTAAAATTGACATTCACAATCTGCCCTTTTGCTGCACATGTCATCAGGAGGGAGGGGGCGGAGGGAGGGAGGGGTCTCCAGGCCACCGTCCACCAGGCACGTCTGCTCTCGGAACACGATACGGGGGTCGGAACAGCTGCCTGGACGTCGCAATAACATCCCGGGCTGGAAACGCGCGGGCCAGTAATGTGAAATAAATGCACAGATGTTCCCCATGAGCAACGGCTGGCCCACTTCACACGGTCAGTGGCAGATTGGGAACGCATTTGCGTCCGTTATGGCCAAGCAGCCCTGGCGAATCGTCTCTCCCATTCAGGCGGGAAATAGGGAGGCCTTCTCAGATGCCCGGAACAGTTCCGGCATGAAGTGCGGAGGACAAGGCTGGCTGGGTTGCAAGGCCAGGTTTCAGTCCCCCGCAGGAAACTCTCCTGGGCGAAGCAGAGGTCATGAAGGATCTCAGGGCAGCGGTGGTATAGTGGTTAGAGCAGTGTCAGGGAACCTTTGGCTATCTAGATGTTGCTGAACCACAGTTCCCATCAATCCTGGCTATTGGCCATGCTGGCTGGGGCTGATGGGAGTTGTAGTTCAGCAACATCTGGAGGGCCAAAGACTCCAAGTTTTGGTTATAATAATAATTTGTACCCCACCCATCTGGCTGGGTTTCCCCAGCCACTCTGGGCGGCTTCCATAAAAACAAAAAAACCACTAAAATATCATACATTAAAAACTTCCCTGAACAGGGCTGCCTTAAGATGTCTTCTGAATGTCAGGTAGTTGTTTATCGTTTTGACATCTGATGGGAGGGCATTCCACAGGGCGGGCGCCACTACCGAAAAGGCCTTCTGCCTGGTTCCCTGTAGCTTTGCTTCTCGCAATGAGGGAACCGCCAGAAGGCCCTCGGCGCTGGACCTCAGCGTCCGGGCAGAACGATGGGGGTGGAGACGCTCCTTCAGGTATACTGGGCCGAGGCCGTTTAGGGCTTTAAAGGTCAACACCAGCACTTTGAATTGTGCTCAGAAACGTACTGGGAGCCAATGTAGGTCTTTCAAGACCGGTGTTATGTGGTCTCGGCGGCTGCCCCCAGTCACCAGTCTAGCTGCCGCATTCTGGATTAGCTGTAGTTTCCGAGTCACCTTCAAAGGTAGCCCCACGTAGAGCGCATTGCAGTAGTCCAAGCGGGAGATAACTAGAGCATGCACCACTCTGGCGAGACAGTCCGCGGGCAGGTAGGGTCTCAGCCTGCGTACCAGGTGGAGTTGGTAGACAGCTGCCCTGGATACAGAATTGACCTGTGCCTCCATGGACAGCTGTGAGTCCAAAATGACTCCCAGGCTACGCACCTGGTCCTTCAGGGGCACAGGCACCCCATTCAGGACCAGGGAGTCCTCCACACCAGCCCGCCCCCTGTCCCCCAAGAACAGTACTTCTGTCCTGTCAGGATTCAACTTCAATCCATTAGCCGCCATCCATCCTCCAACCGCCTCCAGGCATTCACACAGGACCTTCACCGCCTTCACTGGTTCTGATTTGAAAGAGAGGTAGAGCTGGGTATCATCTGCATATTGATGGACACCCAGTCCAAACCCCCTGATGATCTCTCCCAGCGGCTTCATATAGATGTTAAAAAGCATGGGGGAGAGGACGGAACCCTGAGGCACCCCACAAGTGAGGGCCCAAGGGTCTGAACACTCATCTCCAAAAAAGGACCTGAGAGACCAGATCTCACATCGCAACCCAGTCATGTGAAGCTCACGGGGTGGTTGAGGACCAGATACTGTCTCTTGGCCCAACCTATCTCACAGGGTTGTTGTGAGGATAAAATAGGTGAGGGGAAGAACCGAGTCTGCCACCTTGTGCTCCTCAGAGGAAAGGTGGGATAAAAACATAGTGATAAATAAAAATGTATAAGTGAAAACCTGGAGAAGCTTGTTTTTCTCAAGCCAGCTTCCAGAAAAGCAAGGGAGAAGAGCAGTGCCAGTTCTTTTTAAAGAAGAGGAGCATGGGGTAAACCCAGAGAGAGCAAAGGAACGAGCAGGCAGTGGCAGCTGCTTCTTTCTGCCCCCTTTCCTTCATGGCTTTCTCGTTGGCCTGAGATAGTGAGTAGGGAATGAATAAGTGGTAAATGAGGCACCCGGGGCCGGCCCACAAATGAGGCCAGGTGAGGTGACCACCTCAGGTGTCAGGATAGCTCCCCAGGGGCAGCAGATTCTGATGTCAATCTTTCTTCCTGCCTTGTTGCTAATATAGATCTTCACTCACCCCTTCTTCCCTGGTGAGGAGGGGAGGGGACGCCATTTTGTGTTTCATCTCACGTGCCAAAATATCCCTGGGATAACTTGTGGCCTTCTAGATGGGTTTTTGATCCCAGACAAACTGACAACTTGTCCTTCCCTCATAGAATTTGGATTGCCAGTTGCTCAGTCCCTTTAGCACGTGAACATTCTGTGTCGTCACGTCAGCTCAGCCAATCACACACTTTGCTGTAACAATGAAGCATTGTGGTGTTGGACGGAACTTACCATGTAAATCAGAGGTTCTCAACCTGTGGGTCCCCAGAAGTTGTTGGACTACAACTCCCATCATCCCTGAGCTCTGGCCTTGCTAGCAAGGGGTGATGGGAGTTGTGGTCCAACAACATCTGGGGACCCACAGGTTGAGAAAGGCTGATGTAAATAAAGAACTCAGCAATCATTCTCCTGCCTCAAACCACCCTACGAATCTCGCTGGTTCGAGGTCTGCTCGAGCCATTCACTCACTTCTCCAGACTTCTGATTCACAAGAACATTTGTGGTTTATCAGTCACCTGGACGACCCATTATGGCTCCATCTGCCCGGTATCTATGGAGAACGTGTTTGTTGCCTCATTCATACGCAGGCCAGAATAAATGAAGGAGGAGAATTTGCTCCAAAATCCAGCCTCCTCTCTCGGAGTCTCACTTCTGCCTCATTAATTTTACGCCTTGACAGCTTCACAAGCTGGTGGCTTCTGTTTGCTTGGCAGATGGATCTGTTTCAGAGCAAGTTTCTCTCCGCAATTTCTTTTGCTCTCCCCCTCATTCTGCCCCCTCATTAGGTAGGTTCTTCTTGACAGAGACTTTGTGGTTCCTCTACATATCACGTACCCTTCACAAGCTCATTATTACTGAGGGCATGGGTGCGGGAGAAATTGGACTCCATTTGCATTTAGCTCAGTAGAGCATTAGACGCTTAATCTCAGGGCTGTAGGTTCAAGCCTCACGTTGGGCAAAATATTCTTGCATTGCAGAGATTGGACCTTGTGGTCTCTTCCAACTTCTACAATTCTATGATTTCCTTGACTGGGAAAGCCTGTCCACAGTAGTTCAAACATAGGTTCCTTCAATACTGGATTAATGTGATGCTCTCAATATGGAGCTTCCCTTTGCACTCGATCCAGAAGCTGTAGTTAGTGCAGAATGCTGCAGCATGATTGCTGAAAGGAGTGAAACCTTGTCAACACACAATACTTTTGCTCAGAGACCAGCATTGGCTGCCAGTTTGCTATCAGGCCAAGTTCAAGACATTAATATTAGCATATGAAGCCCATGACAACTGGGGACCAGTTTCCTTGAGGGATTGATTTTCACCATATTTGCCCACTTGACACCTTCGATCTGTGGAACAGGCATTGTTGCAGATGCCACATAATACTTATTTCCACCTCTGCAAGAATTCAATCTTTTAGTGTGGCAGCAGCCACACTATAGAACTCCCTGACTATTGACATTAGACAGGCAACTTCACTTTAGTGCCTGCTAAAACCATTTTTGTTTAGACAAGCCTACCAAGATATGTGGAAAGTTTACATGTGTTTTAATTTGTTTTTAGTTTACCACTGATTGTAATTATTCCCTGAATGTTTTAAATAGCTTTTTAAAAAACTTTTGCTACTGATCATTTTGTTTTATTATTTTTGTCAACCGTTTTGAGGTTTTCCTTTTTTACAGCCAGGAATATAAATTTTATAAAATAATAAATAAATGCAATTAATTTAAAAATGAACATACCTTCTTCTCTGCATATATATCTGCACGCATCATTTCTGCTAGCCCTTACAATTGCTCTGTAAGGCACATCAGTATGATTATTCTGATATTGCAGGTGGAGGAGACAGCAGAGCCAAGAGCAAGTGTTTTCTTCATCAAATAGAGAAGAAAAAATCAATTCAGCTTGCATTTGAAGGAAAACTTCCCCAAAAGCCCACACAAACCCAAATACGGCCAGCTTTTAAAATTTGCACTTTTTCGAATTTTGCAAGGCAGTTCTCCAGTCAAAAATTTGTACAAGAATGCATGTACTGGGGTAAAGTGTGCAAATAGTCATAACATACAAAAATGCATTGTATTAGAGGATATTGTTTTGCATACAGACATGGGCATATTAGGAGAATTTTGCACGAAAATGCTTATGAATTTTCATGGGGAATTTTTTATTTTTAAAAAATCACAAACTGATGTGGTAATGTGGAGAACTGAACTGGAGATTGTGAAAATGGGGCGGTTTGGGAAATCTAAATTGATGGATTCATCTCTCCCTGACTTACAGTCCATCTATGTAAACAGCAGATCACATGATTAAACTTCATAGCGGACACTTTACACCTAGGAAGCCAGCATGTCAGAGAGAACATACTAGTACAAGGCATGTTTGAGGAGCCTGGTTTCTGTGAATTTAGATAGCAGTTGACCTGATTTATGCCTCCTGGATGAATGCATGGACTGGGAAATGGTTGTTTTTTGGATTTTTGCTGTTTGCTGAAACTTGCAATGCAGTTCAAAAATCAACATGGTTGCATATCATCCAGTATACAGAAATTTTATTGCCACTTAGGTTGCATTCACAATTCAATTCAAGCTACAGGATTGAACTGTCAGATAGATAGATAGATAGATAGATAGATAGATAGATAGATAGATAGATAGATGATAGATAGATGGTCCTCATTGAAACTGGTCAGCATCCCAGTGTAAATTGACCATGTATCTACATTTTCTTATGTAATTTATCCTGATACACACATTTTGCATCCCCCCCCAATACAATGCACTTTATATGTTGTTTTCACAGATCTATGCATTTTAATATACCTCTCACTAATATATACATTGCGTACATGTTACTTGGATGGAAAACCGACTCACAAATTTCAGAAAAGCGGAACAGTCAAAGGGTAGCTGAGTTTCAGTTTGCACATTGCTTTGGAAAGTGAGAATGAGGCAGCTTTGCAGATCTGAACCAAAGCAAGTTTGTCCTCCATCCCTGCCGGTGACGCTGCGCTGCAGCGCTGGGGAATCACCGAAGGATTGTGAGGCTTCAATGATTTATAGGAAGCAAGCCTGGTGTTTCCCAGCTGCTGTGAGGTACCACGACCCCCTCCCCGCCAGCCCCACTTTGTCGCTTGTTCGGCTCAGTCTATGCAGCAGAATTTTACTCCCGGTAGAGTTGAAAAATTCTTCCTTTGGAACTGGCGCCAGTATTCCAAAACGTCAGCGACCTCTGGAACCACACAAGATTTAGTGGTTACTTCAGTTCAGCTGTAATGAGGCTTTGCAGAAACCACTCGAGAAGCCAAGTGGGCAATTTTTGCTTAACCCTTAGGACGTCTCTCGACGAAAAGGAAAACTTTGGCAGAGTTGCTCACAAACAGTTGCTTCCTCTTAAGAAGAGATCTGAAAAAATAGAGAGGTTCTAGGAGCGAGAGTGTCTGTGTCCCAGACCAGAGGTGGGGAAGCTGTAGTGGCCTTCCAGATGTTGCTAGACTCCAACTCCCATCATTCCTGATCAGTGGCCGTGCTGAGGATGATGGGAGCTGGAGTCTAAAACATCTGGAGGCTCACAGGCTCCCCATCACTATCCTAGATGATTATTATTTTTTTAAGTACATGAGAAATCTGTAGAGGTCACTCCCAGTGTTAAGGGGGTCCTTGGCAAAGGACTCTGCAATGGCCCTCCTCCTCCACTGGAGGTGTTTAACTAAATGGGGTTTAACTAGAAGGGTAGTGTGTGGGGGGGGGGGCGGGGTGACCACAGCACAAAGCTACTGGGTGTTGGGATCAAAGCAGCAGGGATCATTCATTCGGGAATGTAAGGGTTAATTCTGTTGACAGCTGTCCAAGAGGGGTGAAGGTGTTGCCTAGCAACCAGTCAGAGTGGTTTGCTTGCTGAAGTATCTCAAGCTCTGCTTGGCTGTGTAATTCTGGAGGCATCTCCCCCCCTTGCTCTTTCCTATTCTTAATGGCACCCAAAATCTGCTGCCTGGGGTGCCTACCTTAACTGACCTCACAGGAGCAGAGGAAGCTGCCTTATAAGTAGTACGAGCAATGGTCCATCTTGATCAGTTTTGTCTACACTGACTAGCAGCAGCTGTCCAGGGTTTCAGACATGGAGAAGTCCCAGCCCCACCGAGAGATGCTGGGGATTGAAGACCTGGGACCTTCTGCAGGCAAAAGCAGATGTTCTGTCACCAGGACTGGAGAACTGGATGTGGCTGTCCAGGTCTCTCTGGCTGGCCCTCAGGGTTCTCCTTGGGGGACATCCCCTCTCCAGTCACACACCTTCCAACCCCTTTTCTTTGGGGTGCACCTGCTTCACACACTCCTTAAGTGTGCTTGTCTGGCTGGAATATGCCATTGAACTCTTGTTCGCTTGCCTGGACGGAGGATAGAGACAGCTCTGTGAGTGTGTGTGTGTGTCTAGAACAAGCCTACCGTACACAGGTGAAATTCAAATGTGTTGCTTGAGCTCTTTCTGCTTATGGCCCTGCCCATCACTGAAATGTGGACCCTGGAAGACTCAGGCTCATAAAGGGTTCCCCCCTCTGCTCTACTGCTAAGCTATGATGAATCTTTCTGAGCCTCCTCTGAAAAGCAAGGAATCCACAGGATGCTTTCCCTATTGACTGGGCCCAAAATATGCTCTCTCAGAGGGAGATGTTGGAGGCATATTTCAGGTGGCCTGCAACCAGAGTTGGGTTCCTGGATCCCTGCAGCTATGTCATCCACCTTTTCAAAGCGGTTCTCAGGCACACCCTGTGCTTTATTTATTTATTTATTTTATTTTATTTATACCCTGCCCTCCCCGGCCAAGACCGGGCTCAGGGCGGCTAACATCAGGTATAAACACAATTGATTAAAATACAACTTAAAAACAAGATTACTACTTAAAATGCTGCCTCATTTCAGTGGAAGCCCAGATCAAAAAACTATTTGGGGGAAGAAAACATCAAATCTTCACCAAGGCAAACTATCCAGACTGGTCCTAAGTGGGCCAGAAAAGCCAGGGAAGTCCCGAAATAGGGGTTCCATCACAGAAGGAAAAGGAAAGAGGGGGAGGGGATCAGGCTGGTTCCAAGCCAAAGGCCAGGCAGAACAACTCTGTCCTACAGGCCCTGTGGAAAGAAATCAGATCCCTCAGGGCCCTGGTCTCATGAGACAGAGCATTCCACCAGGCCGGAGCCAGTGTTGAAAAGGCCCTGGCCCTGGTTGAGGCTAATCTGACTTCCTTAGGGTCCAGGACCTCTAGAGTGTTGCTATTTGTGGATCTTAAGATCCTCCGCGGGGCATACCGCACTGCTTGGTCTTCTATTTTTGCCAGGCAAGATGAAGATCTGGAGACATTATGCAATCCCTGGAAAATTCCATCTAAGCGTCTCCGCTCCTCCACATGCAGCTGCTGGGTGACCTTGGGCCAGTCACACTTCTGTGAAGTCTCTCAGCCCCACTCACCTCACAGAGTGTTTGTTGTGGGGGAGGAAGGGAAAGGAGAATGTTAGCCGCTTTGAGACTCCTGAAGGGGAGTGAAAGGCGGGATATCAAATCCAAACTCTTCTTCTTCTTCTTCTTCTGAATTGAAACACGATCCTTCCACAAGCCTCGGGGATCCAACGTGTCATTTGCCCGCTCATTGGAGGAAGCAGATACAATTGGCTTAAGCTGCTTTTTTAAACCAAATCCTGGTTTACAGTCATAAAAAAGCAGTTGATATAGTAAAGGAGCCAGGGAAAGAATAGGCATCCTGTTTTGAAAACTAGTCCTGCTCCTTTTAAGAAGAGCATGTCCCAAAGAAAATGAGTGAGTGTAGCTTTTCTGATCACATATCTACATGCCAGGAAATGCCTCACCTGTTAAATGTGGAAAGGGACATACCTGGGTGGGGGGAGGGTGATAACTCAGTGGAGCACCACGGCCAGTCAGTGCTGATGAACTCAAGTAATCAATCAATTTTAGACCAAAAAGTGCTCTTAGTTTCAGTGTTCCACTTTGAGCTGCAGAACTGGTACTGCTACAGGTGCCACATAATACTGCCCCTGCAAGAAATCAATGATTTAATGTCGCAGAACCCACACTTTGAAACTTCCTGACTATTGACACCAGGCAGACAGGACCTTTGCTGAGATCTTTTTGGCACCTTAGGTGAGCATGCAGAACTCTCGTTGATTTTAACCATCTTTTCTGAATACCTGTTTTCCACTGTGTTTACCGAAAATTTTAACCTTTTATTTTATATTTTTGTAAACCACGTAGAGATCCTTTATAATCAAGTGGTATATAAATTTTGTTACTTTTTTTTTTGCATGTATCCTTTCTGTTCAGCTTTGCAATGGCTCTATACAATATACTAATGCTATAACTCCTGTATTGCAGATGGAAGAGAGAGTGAAATCAAGAAGCTGCCTTCTTTTTAAAGTGAAAAATCAATTGAGAAGATTAAAAGAAGAAGAAGAAGCTGCCTTCTACTGAGTCAAACCATCAATCCATCTAGCTCTTTATTGTCAACACTAACTGGCAACAGCTCTCCAGGGTTTTGAAGAGGGGTCATTCTCAGATGCACCTGAATATGTCAAGGACAGATCCTTGGACTTTTAGCTACAAAACTCAGGGAGCTGCCTTATTCTGTCAAACCCTCTATCTCTCCCACTCTTGTCTTAATTGGGTCTCTGCCTTAAGAAACTGCCTTAACTTGAGGCAGATCATTGGGCCACATTGCCCAATATTGCTGCCACTGACTGCCAGCTGCTGTCCAGGGTTTCAGATGGGAGACATTGCTAATCCTACCTAGATATGCCATTGCGGATTGAAGTTGGAATGACGAGGGGTGGGGTGGGGTGGGGAATGGATAAAAAGCAGAGTGAGTTGAGTTGCTTGAATCCGGAAGAGGAAGCACTGCACGCTACAACATTTTGTTACAGGATCCCCCTTGTTATCATGTACCAACTTCAATCTCCATTTTCCAAGTTCTGGTCCTATGGAGTCAAAATAGCAACATCCATGCAGAAGAGAAAGAGATCAGTAGGCTTGGGGGAGCCCCCAAGGTTTGCAGGAGTACAAATAATGACATCGTGATGTCAGGTGGCTGACATTGGGGTGGGCTTGGGGGAGGAGAGGATCCCACTTGATGGCTGAATCCAGTTCCTCATCCCTGATTTTTGGCATAGTCACACTCCACCCTACTAGACATTCCTCATCAGGAACTGAGAAAGCCAAATGATCCACAGCCAGCCTCGCAAATACTTTCAGTGGATGGATCGGACCCTGCCAAACTTTGCCTCTTCCCAGACATACTAGTGGACAGAGTTCCCTCTGCTTGGAGAAGGATTTCATTTATTACATGCCACCCCCTTCCATTTTGAAGTGGTACTATCCAGGAGATGTTTTACCATCTGGATCTATCCTTGGAAAACAAAGGGGAGGGGCAGCAAAGGGAAGACTTCAGCAGAAAAGAGAGACTGGAAATAGAGGATGTCGGAGGTGTTGAGTTGGCCACCTCCATGAGATAGATAATTCTCAAATGGGATTGCCAGCAGAGAGCAGCCAGCCAGATGTGTTGACGCCAACCAGCGAGCCGGCAAACCAGACAGACAGACAAACACACACACACATTGGGCATTTCCTTCCAGACAGCCTGTTAAGCATTCATCCTGCTTTCTTTGTAGGGGATTAGAGAGTGCTGCATCAAGCAGGTGTTAAACTATGGAACTCGCTTCCACAGGAGGCAGCGATAGCCAGCAATGTGGATGGCTTTAAAACAAGGATTAGACAAACTCGTGGAGGAAAAGGCAATTGGCGGCTACTAGCAATGATGGAGGAAGCAATGCTTCTGAATACCAATTACTGGAAACCGCAGTAAGGCTTTTGTGCTCAGATCCTGCTTGGGGGCTCCAGAATTGAGGCTTCTGGTTGGCCACAGTGAGAACAGGATGCCGGACTAATGGGTCATTGGCCTAACCCAGCAGGCTCTTCTTATGTTTTTTATATTCTTACGTTACTCCACACTCCCCTGTGCATTTCCTTGTCGCTTTTCTAATCTCAAAACAGCCCAACTTGAGTGGAGGAAGTGAGGTTGTATACCCAGCATACATTTAAAGCTCATCATTTCCCCTCCACCACAAAAAGAATACTGAGCATAGGAACATAGGAAGCTGTTTTATATTCTGTTAGACCAGTTATCTAGCTCAGTATCATTTACACTGACTGGCAGCTGCTCTCCAGTGTTTCAGACAGGAGTTTCCCCCCAGCCCTACCTGGAGATGCCATTGTGAACGGCATCTGGGACCTTCTGCATGCAAAGCGGATGCCGTACCACTGAGCTACGGCCGTTCCCTAAACTACTGGGAACTGTAGTTTTCCCTTCACAGAACTGCAATCCCCAGCACCGCTGACAAATTAGAGTTCCCAGGGTTCTTTAGGTAAGATCACGTGCTTTTCTTTTATGGCACATTCTCAGTCTGTGGTTTTTGCGCAAAAGCTCCAGATCAACTAATTATGAAAGTTGAACTTGCTTGGGGATGTGATTGAATCCCACTCTCAGATAGTTACAATCTGGAAGCCCCTGCCCTCCTGAGACACCCAGACACCACTCTAATTGGAAGGGGGAGTGCTGGGTCTGAGATTAATCTTTGGCCACAGACTCCCCGGCTAAACCCCTTCCTGTATCAAGTCGGCCTTGCCGGTTTTGTTCGTGGCGAGCAAGAACCTCTCTGCTTCCTCCCCCTCGTGACCAAGAGTGCCCAGCGTAATTAATTTTGACTTACAGGAGCAGTATTAAATTGGATAGGAACTGGTGAAAATAGGATTAGGGGTGGAATATTGCCAAGGGCAAAGAGAATTAAAAAGCCTTCGGAAAGGGGTCAAGGGTGGCTGATATCACTGAGCTGATGAACGGCGGCCGTTTTGGAGGCTGCTCAGGAAATGTGCAACGCGAGAACAGCGATGGCATCCTTGCCGATGCCGCTCTGTGCCTCTGTGTGTGTTGAGACAGAACTGTGAATCAGGAGATTTGTGGTTCAAAAAGCGCTTGAGCCACAAATTCTCTTAGAACCATAGTCAAGCCACCGTCGCTCAACCTCCATTCCCAGCTTGTAGCATCTTACCTGGCAACAGATCATAGATGAAAACTCTGGCACTTGTGGGGTTATTCTTCTCATTCCAAGGACCAGGCCTCACGCCCCTTCTCCCTGCTACTGGATCCTCTCCTTTGTAGGCATTGATTCTGCCCTAGAAGGAAAGCAAAGAAGGCTTTGAACTTCTGGTCACAAAACCTTTGTGGAAAACCTTAGCAGCTACACTGTCATTCAAAACGACACTCTTCAGAGGAAAGGTGCAAAATGGCAGACTGCATGCCATGTGGTGGCTTAGTGCTCATGTGCATTAACAGCCATGTGCACTAGAGAGGAGGTATGGCTCTTCCTCACTCTCCAATGCAATGACAAATCAAGTTTTGGGCAGGGGTGGGATATCTGCAGCCTTCAGCAAGTGATTGGTTCAGACCCCTGGCAAGGTCGCTTGGCTGTTTTTCAGCAGCTTGCTATGTGGGGAGGGAGAGAGAGAGAGAGAGAGAGAGAGAGAAAGAAAGAAAGAAAGAGAATGAGAAGGGAATAATGATTCATTCATTTATTTCATTCCAGAAGCTCAGAATACAATGGTTCTTTCCCCACATCCATTTTATCCAAACAGCAACCCTGTGCAGTAGGCCATGGTGACAAGAGAGAGATTATTAATGGCCGAGTGAGAATTGGAACTGCTATCTTCTTGATGTTGGCCTGACAAACTAAGCTCTCATCATACTGGCTCTGTGTCCAGTAAATAGGGGTCTGGGACTGTGTCAGGCAAATGGGGTCCTTGGAGCATATGCAAAAGGAGGAGGAGGAAGGTAAGTAACAGGATTGTTTTTCTGAGAATAACGTACGTCAGGCATCTTGAGCACAGAAAGGAATTCTACATAACTGCTATTTGTTAATTTTACACACACACACACAGCAGAAGACAACGGAATAAAACAGAACAGCTCCAGTCTAAAGAAACAATTAAAACAGACAAAACTATAATTTCCAAATGATGTCAACAAAAGGAGTAAGCTTCCTGTAGCCTGAGCACTTATGTGAAAATGTGTGGAATGTGCCCCAGGAAAAGGCAGACATCCTGGAGTCAGCATCCCAGGGGGGTAAGAGAGGATGAGAGCTGAAAGCTGAGAACAGCAGGCCAGGCAGATCTGAGAATAGACATCCAGCTTTGCTGACCACCAGAATGCCTAAGACTGTAGCAGAGCTGGTCCAATAGGGTCAGCCCTATCGTTGGGCAGAGTGAGGTGGCTCCACCCTCACCCTCAGGCAGCAGATTTCAAGGTGAGGGGAGAGGAAGCAGTGGTAATATGTTAGTGGACAGAGCGCTGTGTGTCATGTGACCTACCCTGCGCCCCTTAAGCTAGCCCTCAGGTGCCACAAATGGATGTGATAGAAGTTTATAAAATTATGCATGGCACAAAGGAAGTGGATAGAGAAAATGTTTTCTCCCGCTCCCATAACACAAAAATGCATGGACTCCCAATGAAGCTGAATGTTGGAAGATTCAGGGCAGGAATCTTCTGCAAATGAAGTCATTATTCACACAGTTAAACTGTGGAACTCACTCTCACAAGAGGTAGTGATGGCCACCTTCCTGAATGGCTTTAAAAGAGGTTTGGAGCAGGACAGTTGCAAGAAACCATAGGAAGGGACAGTGAGAGGTGTGGCCTGAACAGAGCTCCCAAGGGCCAAATAGGGAAATATGGAGAGCCAACTTTGGCCCCCAGTAGTAGAGGTTCCCCACTCCTGCCTCACAGCTAAGACAACAAGGCTTTGTGCTACATCACGCTTTTGCATATTGTTTTTGTCAAGATTTGCAAATCTCTTCCTCCAAAAGCTATCCCTTAAGAGTGGCAGTTTTTCAAGAGTGCCGAAAAAGTCAGTATGAAGCAGTGGGTCGTTTTGTCTCAGCCCCTTCTGGTCCTCTACCAGGGTGGCAGCTGACGTCCTTTTGTTGATCTTCAGTTGCTAATGGGATTATTTCTATTTGTTACTGTATAATTCTACAGGTTATTACATCACATCTCACGGCCCAGGGGATCAAAGGGAGAGACTCCGGGGCAGCCTTCTCAAAACAGAGATCCTTTTATGTTCTAACCCACCTGTGCAGTCGTGCGTGCCGAAGGCTGGCAGAGTAACCGGCGGAAAAGTCCCCGGGTGGGGGGAGGGGAGGGATCGGTAGAGAATGAGGGTAATTAGAGCAGAGAGCTTAGCGCCTAAATCCGAGAGACAGCGGAATTCTTGAAAGTAGCTTTATTACCGGGGAGGGCAAGGCAAGGAGCAGAAGAAGACGTGCCAGAGAACTTGCAGCCTCCCGCAGAGAAGGTTGCCAGGTTCTGCAACTTAGCTGTGTGAGAGGCTTGAAAACCGGCAGCTCCCAGCCTCCCTGCCATTGACAGAACTGCTGCGATGCCTCAGAATCTTCATAAACATTCAAGCTGAGGACAGGGGCCATGGAGGCAAGAAAACGATGCAGCTGCGATGATGGGAAGTTCCTTTGGCTGAGGTGCAGGAGGCACTGTGCAGTTCAAAGGGCATTGGAGTCATCGTGGCTGAAGGCTGCGTGGGCCCCTAAAGGTCAACGTTGGCTTGAGAAAAGGGGAAAGGGTGGGCAGTAAGCCTAGAAGAAAGATAACGAAGGAAGGGGAGTCAAAGGAAGACACTGAACTGCACTAACTTCAAGGGAAGCTCCTTTCATGGAAGAAAGAACTGTGAAAGCTGCAACATTTCAATGGAGTCTCAGTGACTTCCCCCCCAAAATCCTGGGAACTGAAGTTTGTTATAATAATAATAATAATAATAATAATAATAATAATAATAATAATAATAATTTGTTATTTATACCCCGCCCACTTGGCTGGGTTTCCCCAGCTACTCTGGGCGGCTCTCAACAGAATATTAAAAAAACGATAAAACATCAAACTTTAAAAACTTCCCTAAGGATGTTGAGAGTTGTTAGGCGACCCCCCTAACAACTCTCAACATAGAGCTACAGTGGTTCAACAGCCAATGCTTCTTCCCAGGAAACTATGTGAGGGGAACAGGGGTCTCATGACAACTCTCACCACCCATAACAAACTCCTCTTTAAAGTGATATCCTCGTGCTTTAAATGTATGGTGTGTCTGTGGCCTGAGAACCAGTGAATTTCATAGCTGAATGAGGACTTGGAGCCTGTTCCCTTCCAACCTTCTAACCACTACACCACAACTGGTTATCACTTCCCAGGATAGTGCTACCACACATGATCCCATTGCCTCCCCAGCCCCACAGTAAGAAACAGCCTCCATCTTCTATAGCTGCAGAGAGAGGAGGACCCCCATGGAATGACCAAATATATTATTCTGGGGAAAACGGATGTCTCTCCCCCCCTCACCCGCTTTCCTTTCCTCTCGGAGTTCAGCAGCTACACATTCCACACTGAATTCAATTTTATGCTACGGGGCGCCGAGTTTGCAAAGCAGCAGCTGCTGCCTGGGGTTGTGTGTGTGTGTGTGCTTTACCTAAGGATGCATACAAATAAAGGCACAATACCTTATTACAAAGGAATGCATAGCTAAGCATTGGCTCCTGGCGCAGAGATCTCTTCCAGAGGGAGTATTTCACCCGCCTCCCCGCTTTATCAGTTACACGCCCAAAGGGAAATGATAACAGGAATGAGCAAATCTGACCATTTCAGTTTTCTCCCATTTCTTATTTCCACCCCTCTCTTAATTTCTGTTCACCACATTTCCACATCAGTTTATTTTTTTTACTTTTTATAAATCCTCATGAAAATTCATCAGTTTTTTTTAAGTATCCATTTTCCCAAATAGACACTTTAGTATACAATTTTGCTTACAGGCAAAATCCCCCTGATACAATGCATTTGCGTATGTTATTTCATTAATATATACATTTATCATGCACACATCCCCAACACACACACTTTGGTACATAGTTTTTGATTGGACAACTGCATTGCAAAATTCGAAGAAGTGTGAATTCCAAATGGTGTTTCGGTTCATGTCTAGTTTTTGGAAGCAAGAGGTGGGTAGGTTTGCATTCAGATGCAAACCAAACCAAATGTATCCCCCATCCCTGGTTCTCAAACCAGAGATTTGAAAATGCACAATATTTACTTTTTATTTAGAGTCCTTTCAAAGTGCTCAGGTGCTTTCACAAATGTATTGAAGATATGAAGAGTCTGCTGCATCTAGCCCACGATCCTGTTCCCACAGCAGCCAACCAGATGCCTGTGTGGAAAACCCACAGGCATGACCCAAGCACAAAAGCACCCTCCCCTCCTGTGGTTTCCAGCAACTGATATTCAGAAGCACTACAGCTTTGCTGCGGAGGTAGATCATAGCTGTCATGGCTAACAGCCATTGATTGCTCTCTCCTCCATGAATTTGTTCAATCCGCTTTTAAAACCATCCAAACTGGAGGCCATAACTGCTTCCTGTAGGAGTGAGTCCCATAGTTTAACTATATACTATGTGAAGAAGTGCTTCCATTTATCCGTCCTAAATCCTCCCCAAGTTCTAGCGTTATGAGAGAGGGAGAGAGAGAAAGAGAGAGAGAGAAGCTTTGCACTGAAATCATGTTTACACTGAAACAAATGAGGTGGAATAATGTAAGGACAATGTAACTTATATAATTTATATAACCGACATAGCTGCAGTGGTACCTCTGGTTGCAAATGGGATCTGTTCCGGAGGCCCATTCGCAACCTGAAAAGAATGCAACCCGCATCTGCGCACGCGCGGGTCGCGATTCACCACTTCTGCACATGTGCGCGGCGTCATTTTGCACGTCTGCGCATGCGCAAGCAGTGAAACTCGGAAGTAACCCTTTCCGGTACTTCCGGGTTGCTGCGGGACGCAACCTGAAGCAAACGTAACATGAGCTATGACTGTACACAGCAAACAGTGAGACAGATAATGCAACTTTTGGTGGAAGGTGATCTGCAGCAGACTGGAAACAGGGCTGCATGTGATGAGCCCAGAGTGGAGGAGAAACTGATGTCTTGCAACATCCCTGCTTTCTGATAAGTGGGGGGGGGGATCAGCATTGAGGAAAGGGGAGGCTGCAGTGCTAACCCCAATGCTTCTCTCCTCCTCCTCCCTCCCTCCCTCCCTCTCTCTCTCTCTCTCTCTCTCTCTCTCACACACACACACACACGATATTTTTACAGTTGCTTCTCAAGCTGCCCCTAGCCTGACAGCCTGGCTTGATCAAAGGAGAGGAAGGATTCCCAGCGGGCTCACCTGCAGGGCCAGTGAAGGATAAAACGAGAGAGACAGAGAAAGAGGTCAGAAATTGACAGGGGAGTGCAAAGGGTTAATGGGTCAGCCTCTGGGTGGGAGCAGGAGACTTTGCCTTCTGGAAAGGACAGTGTGTGTGTGTGTGTGTGTGTGTGTGTGTGTGTGTGTGTGTGTTGGGAGTGGGGTTGTGACATCAGCACTTCCTGTCTGATTATCTCTGACTCAGCGTGTGCTAATGAGCTTGACCGGTGACCTCTCCCTCCCCCAGGGAGCGATTTGCATATCTCTGGCCATAATTCCGGAGTAGGGGAAGGGGGCAGCAGCAGGGGGGAGATGCACTGCTCTGCTGTCGCCTTATCAGCCGGATGGAAATATTTTTTTATTTATTCCCCTGCTTTTTAAGCCATTTTATTTTGCACCTGGGGTTGTAATGCGATCCAGCTGGGGCACGTTGAAGGGGGTGGGGAGAGAGAGAGAGAGAAATGAAGACCATGGCTATAGCCAATCTGATGAACTGGCAATTTGGGTACGCTTTGCTTCCTACAGAACTTTAGGACTCACTAGTTGAGCTCTGTTTAGCACAGACATAAGGAAATGATGGGAGGATTTCCTGGGCTTGCTGCTTCCAGGACCCCAGCAATCTGGAGGGCAGGAGAGGCAGGACAAAGAGACCCACTTATTTGTGGAGTCCATTTAAAATATGACATTTGACATCTCTCCAGTGCTTCTTTGCAAAGCACACCACATATATATAAGTGTTTTATATGTGGAACTGTTTCTAAACGTTTGCATTGCTTTTGCATATGGAATTGTTTTCCTTATTTATACTTGTATACTTTGTTGATGCAACCCACCTTGAGACCTTATGGTAAAAGGTGGGTAAGCAATAAAATAACCTGCTGCTGGCAAATGTCTATCACGGGAGACAAAGGAGTGCACCTTGGGGGTGAAGTCAAACAACTGTATTAGCAGCACTGAAGTGACTTCCCCAGGGCACAAGCCTGGGCTGTGTGAATGGAGGTCTTGGGCTGCCCAAGCAACAAGACCCCCCTCTCAGCCTCGCTGATGTGGTCCAAAGGAAAGCAGATCAATATGTTTGGTACCAGCTTGGCTGCAGGAGCTGCCAGAAGGAGTCATACAAAGCATCATCCCAACTGCCTTAGGAACTCCACTCCGGATTTGTGTAGGATTTATTCCTTAGCCTTTTCTTTTCTTCTCTCAAAGATGTCCCACAAGGCAGTGGAGTTTTAGGACCAGAATTTTCCTTCTCTTAGATGGGCCGCCTTCCCAGGTTGATGAGTCCCATCTGCCCCTCACTTCCCTCTGCAGCATGTTCAGAAACCTCCTTCTTGCTTGCTGGACCCACTATCGAACTTCTCCACCAGAGCATGTCTTTGCTGGCTGGGGAGGTCCCTAACTCACTGAGGGTTTGAGACCCATTGGCTACCCTCACCTGGTTTAGCCAGCCAATCAAAGCCATTCCCCAGGGTGTGGCTTCTGTCACATGCTGACAGCTTCTAGGAGCCACAGGTGAGAGCTGAGTGCAGGGTGGGAACCAAAGGTGGGCAAACTACCCCAGAAGGAGCATGAAAAACAACAATACATTCTGTAATTCTGTAAGTGTCAGTGTGGCGTATTGGTTGGAGTGTTGGACTAGGATTTGGGGGTAAAGGTAAAAGTAAAGGGACCCCTGACCATTAGGTCCAGTCGTGACCGACTCTGGGGTTGCAGTGCTCATCTCGCTTTATTGGCCGTGGGAGCCGGTGTACAGCTTCGGGTCATCATGTGGCCAGCATGACTAAGCCGCTTCTGGTGAACCAGAGCAGCACACGGAAATGCCGTTTACCTTCCTGCCAGAGCGGTACCTATTTATCTACTTGCACTTTGACTTGCTTTCGAACTGCTAGGTTGGCAGGAGCAGGGACCGAGCAACAGGAGCTCACTGCATTGCGGGGATTCAAACCGCCAACCTTCTGATCGGCAAATCCTAGGCTCTGTGGTTTAACCCACAGCGCCACCCACGTCCCCACAGGATCTGGGGGACCGAGGGTTCAAATCCTTGCTCAGCCATGAAGCTCCATAGGTGAACTTGGGCCAGTCACTCTCTCTCAGCTTAACCTACCTTGCAGGGCTGCTGTTGGAATCTAAATGATGAGGGGGAGAACAATGTACGCCACCCTGAGCTCCCTGTAGAAAAAGGTGGGATATAAATGCAATACATACTGTAAGTTAAATAAATAAATATTCTTACGACAACTCTGCGAAGTAGGTCAATATTAGTATCATCCCCAGAGGGCAACTAATAGAGGAATCATAGCACAGAAATCAGAACTGTTCGCCTAGAACAGTTCCTTTCATGGAACAGAATGTGTGGGATGCCAATCTTCTACCAAGCAAGGAAACAAACAAACAAACAAATGGACTCAGCGTGCGGCATGAGGTCACACCTGTGGCAGTGAAACTTGCTTGTCCTCACAGGATTTACCAGCTTCTGAAGATTCATTGACGAGCTCAGTATGACTTTGATTTTCCTGTAAACTGTCCCGGAAAATTTTATTTGAAACTTTAAAAAAAGAGAAGGAAAGTTTAAGCAAATATTCTCAGGGCGAGTCAAACATGGCAGGTAATACTTTGGAGAGTTGAGTGCAATGATGGGGAACCTCAGGGAAGAGGAGGCAAATGTGGCCTAAGAACTCTCACCAGGACACACCTCCTCTTTAGCCACACCCTTCCTTGCCAGGCCACACCCCTCACTAGCCTTGCTTCTTACCCTCCTTGAGCATTTTTGCCTGGTTACAGTGAATCCTTGAACACTGATTGTGCTTCTTGGTCAGATTTAAGGTGCTGATTTTGACCTTTGAAGCCCTATGCAGCTTAGTACCCACATACCTATGGGACTGCCTCTGCTGGTATGCCCCGTGGAGGTCCTTAAGGTCCACAAATGACAACATTTTGGAGGTCCCAAGTCACAAGGTGGTTAGATTGGTTTCAGCTTGGTGGAATGCTCTGTCACAAGAGACTAGGGCCTTGCGGGACTTGACATCTTTCCACAGGGCCTGCAAGACAGAGCTGTTCCCCCTAGCCTTTGGTCTGGACTCAGTCTGACCCTTATGTTCCTCCCTGTAATGGGTATGAGTTACTCGTGCGTAAACTGGTGCCTTTCTTGATTAATTTGCCTTGTTAAAACTTTCTGACTGCACAGCCTCTCCTCATGGTGGCTGCCTCAGTCACTGGCAGAATCCGTCAGTGGGCGTTTCTTGAACCTCTTCCAACATAAAAGTTGTTTGACACCCAGCCTCCTCCTCCTCTCACTGCGCGGGAGTCTTCTGTGCAGGGAAGGCGTGGGTAGAGGAGGACCTAGGCTCTCCTCACTGATGTCCAGTGAAGAGTCCTGGAACCCTCTCTCCACTTCCCCCGTCTGCCTCCCTTTATCCCCGGTGTTGCACTGATTGGCTTCCCCCTCTACTGAGCTGTTTCTCCCCCTGCTGCTGGGTCCTTCGCCAGCATAATCTGGGAGCCTCCCCTTCGCCTCTCCCTCCAATGTCAGTTCCCTGACACTCCCCTTGTGGTTTTGATCTATGGGCTACTTTTAAAATGAGGCTGCATTTTAACCTGTATTTCAAATTGGTTTTTTTCCTCCTATTATGTTTTTACTGTAATTTTACTGGTGTTAGCCGTCCTGAGCCCAGCTATGGCCGGGGACGGCGGGGTATAAATAAAATTTATTTTTATTTTTATTTTTGTGAAAATTAAAACTGTTGCTCCACCCACTTTAGCCTCTGGCACCGCCCGCCGCTGCCAGAGACCTTTCAGTTCCCTCTGCCCACAATTTCAGAGTGCTCAGAAAATAACTTTGGGTGGAGTCTGCCTTTCTAGCTGCCATGAATCCCATGGAAACATTTGGAGGGGCTATTTGGATCAGGAAGAGTCATGGAGGCTGGGCTAGGCTGTGTCTTGGCCCTGGCATCTCCTGGGGCAACTTGATTGGCTTTAAAAGTGGGTTGGACAAATTCCCAAAGGAGGAGACTATTGATAACTACAAGCCACAATGGCTATGCTCTGCCTCCTCCAGCAATGTCTCTGAATACCAGTTGCTGGAAACCACAGGAGAGGAGAGGGCTGTTGTGCTCAGGTCCCGCTTGCGGGCTTCCCATAAGGGGACCTGGGTGGACAATATGATAACAGGGTGCTGAACAAGATGGGCCATTGGCCTGATCCAGCAGGCTCTTCTTATGATCATATCTGATCATTTCAAGGTGATCTAGCTGGCGATCATCAAAGGTCATTTTCAGAGAACTGTGACCAAATCGTTGCCAAGTTCCTACTGTCAACACAGTGGAACCTGCCGCTTGTGGAGTCAAATCTCTTTCTCTCCATCTCCCTCTCCCTCCTACCCACTTTTCCTTTCATTTCCTGGCCGAGGATCAGGGGAGGAGATTAGGTTATCTGATAGGTAAAATTATCGCATCGGAGGTAAGAGCTGTAATGAAAGGCCATCATGGGGACCTGGTTTTGTGATATTCCTGGGAAGTCTCCATTCACTTGGAAGCTTTTACTGGGGGGGAAAGAATGACTACTAGTCCCTATGGAAACCTAGCTTTACAAAAGCCCCACGCTCCCACAGAAGAGGGGTAGAGGGGGGGAGTGTAATGAGAGCAGGAGAAGTTTTCTTTTGAAATGCAATTTGGTTGCATTCAGCTTTTTTGGAAGCAGTCAGCCCTGTTGATTCTTCCAAACATGTTGGAAGATTCAAGGTCAAGATTTTGCAGCACGTTCGTTAAAATCTGAAAAGATGAAACAAGGTTGTTGTTGCTGTTTCATCTTGCTCTATTAAGTTGTCAGCATGGGGGGTGGGGGAGGGAACAAAGCAGTTCTTGGATTTTCTTCTTCTTCCTTTCTTTTTGAAATTTCAATCCTTAGTTGGATTCTTTCCAAGTGGCTACAGAAGGAACTTTCCTCATTATCTAACAGAGTGGCAGGCAGTATATGGTGTAACTCAGCAGTGAGCGACATAACAACAGAGTTATTATGAAGTTCTTGGCTTGGCCAGTGATTGGTTTTCAAAGGAAACTGCCATTGGCTGATCTAGCTCAATAATGTCTACACTGACTGGCAGTGGCTCTACGATGTTTCAGGCAGAGGACATTCCCAGCCTTACCTGGGGATGCCGATGATTGAACCTGGGACCTTCTGCATGCAAGACGGATGCTCTACCACTGAGCTATGACTTTCCCTTGTTTAAGGCAGCTTGCTAGGCCTTCCTTGTCTGTGTCCAATGTATTAACTAATACGCTACACTTATAAAGCAGAGACATCAGCTTGCCAACAAAGATCCATATAGTTAAAGCTATGGTTTTGCCAGTAGTGATGTATGGAAGTGAGAGCTGGACCATAAAGAAGACTGATCGCCAAATAATTGATGCTTTTGAATTATGGTGCTGGAGGAGACTCTTGAGAGTCCCATGGACTGCAAGAAGATCAAACCTATCCATTCTTAAGGAAATCAGCCCTGAGTGCTCACTGGAAGGACAGATCCTGAAGCTGAGGCTCCAGTACTTTGGCCACCTCATGAGAAGAGAAGACTCCCTGGAAAAGACCCTGATGTTGGGAAAGATGGAGGGCACAAGGAGAAGGGGACGATAGAGGACGAGATGGTTGAATAGTGTTCTCGAAGCTACCAGCATGAGTTTGACCAAACTGCGGGAGGCAGTGGAAGACAGGAGTGCCTGGCATGCTCTGGTCCATGGGGTCACGAAGAGTCGGACACGACTAAACAACAACACACTGGTGAAAACACAACGGCAAACTTCTTGGACCTTGGTCTGATCCCACAAGGCAGTCCTTACATTTTGGGAAAGAGAGATCATAGCGTCCCAAACAAACGTCCAAGTCACGAGCAAGCTGGCACATGCTGAATTGCAGGCAAGGCTCTGTCAGATCATGCTTTCTCACTCTTCAAGAGAAAGATTCTGCTTGAAGCCAGCCTTGAATAAATGGGCTGTGTGCATCTCTACTGAACTCCTCTGAAAAACTCAGTAAATATTCCGGAGATGGTTAATGATGTCCTGGTTCATTCCGTTCCCCCTTTGCCTGTAACCTCTCTGGATCCTTCCAGCTCTTCCTGCACCTGGGCTTTTATTACTTGCTTTTAAATGGGGTTTGCTGAGCGAATTAAGTGGGGCCTCCCAACAGATGTGTGTCTCCCCACCCCACATGCATTTGAAGCTGACTGGCCTTGGCTGGAAGAACACACACCTGCAGCAGGAGCCCGTCCTTGTCTTGCAGGTGCCCAAGGCAAACCCTTCCATTACGAAGAATCATAGAATTGTAGAGTTTCAAGCGACCCCCGAGGGTCATCTAGTACAACTACCTGCAAGGCAGGGATTTCAGCAAAAGCATCCATCACAGATGGCCATCCAGCCTCTGCTTATAAACCTCCAAGGAAGCAGAGTCCAAGGAGAGGCGATTCCACTGTGAGACAGTGGCCTCAGGTGCTGGGTGGGTGGGTGAGAGGGAGGGAGGGAGGAAGTTCATTCTAGGGGTGCATTCCAGGACAGAGGTGCTCAAACTGCCGTCTGGCAGCTCCATACCAGCAAGGTGACTGTGAAAAAAGGCAAAGTCTATGCTAGGGGTCATTGGGGAAAGAATTGCAAATAAAACCACCCATAACATAATGTCATTACAGCTGCAAATCATGTCTCTATTGTATCTGTGTCTACAGCTGCAGTAGGCACTGTAACTCTCCAATGATTTGTTTTTGTTTTTTTAAATGCATTTTCCAGTTTTCATTGTACAATGTGCACATTTCATCTTATACCATTTCTATACAGAGCGCCCAACCTAACCTTCAGTGGTATTTTAACAAAACCTTAATTCGCTGCATCTTCATTAATTTCTCCTCCCTATTTTAAGTCTATTTTTTTTAAAAAATAATATTTATTAAAGTTTCAAAAAAGGTTACAAAGATAAGAAAAAGAAAAAAAGAAAAGAAAAAATACAGAAAAATAAAAACATTTAAAAACAAATCAATCTTTCCATATCTTGTCTTTCATTTACTTGTTTCCCTGACCTCCTCACACCTCCCTTTTTTGTATTCCAGTTCAGTTAGTTAATTCAGCAAATCCTTTCCCTCTTTGTTTTTATCCTAATCCTTTAACTTAATATATTGTAACTTTGGATTCTCACCTGTTAACAAACCATTTTTACATACTCCTATTTTAAGTCTATCACATCCTTTGTTTTACTTAACTGTTGTTCAAATAATTACCCCTACAGTGGACGCTCAGGTTGTTAACGTGATCCATGCGGGAAGCACGTTCACAACCCGCAGCATTCGCAACCCACAGCGCTGCATGTGCGCACGCGCGGGTCACGATTCAGTGCTTCTGTGCATGCGCAAAGCACAATTTAGTGCTTCTGTGCATGCACAAGCGCTGAAACCCGGAAGTAACCAGTTCCGGTACTTCCGGGTTTGGCACGGTGCGCAACCCAAAATCGCACAACCCAAAGCATCTGTAACCCGAGGTATGACTGTACTTGTAGATGGACTGTAATATCATTTCTTTTTAAATATTCTCTAAGGTATTCACACCCTCTAGTGATTTGACTTCACCCACAAAGGTGTACCCCTCCACTGTCTCCCGAGATAGACGGATGCCAACAAAACAACAGCAACATTATACAAATCTATGCTGCAACCGCACTTGGCATACAGTGTACGGTTCTGGTTGACTCACCTCAAAAAGGGTATTGCAGGGTTGGAAAAGGTTCAGGAAAGGGCCCCCAAAATGAGCAAAGGTTATAGCATTTGGGGCTTTTAACTTTATAGAAAAGGCACATAAGAAATGACATGATGGAAGTTTCTGCATAGCATGAGAACTCAGTGACATCCCATGAAGCCAAGTGTTCGAGCCAGTGTGGTGGTGTGGTTAAGAGTGGAGCCAGTGTGGTGTAGTGGTTAAGAGCGGTAATCTCATAATCTGGGGAACCGGGTTCTCCTCTCCACTCCTTCACATGCAGCTGCTGAGTGACCTTGGGCCAGTCACACTTTTCTGAAGTCTCTCAGCCCCACTCACCTCACAGATTGTTTGTTGTGGGGGAGGAAGGGAAAGGAGAATGTTAGCCACTTTGAGACTCCTTCGGGTAGTGATAAAGCGGGATATCAAATCCAAACTCTTATTATTATTATTATTATTATTCGAAGATTCAGGACAGGCAAAAGAAAATTCTTCTTCACACAGTGCATAGTTAAGCTATGGAACTCACTCCCACAAGAGGCAGGGATGGCCATGAACTTGGATAGCTTTCAAATAGGATCGTGCAAATTCATGGAGGATGAGGCTAGCAGTGGCTACTAGCCATGATGGTTATGCTCTGCCTCTGCAATTGGGAGCTGGAGCTGAAGGAACTGTCGTCCAAACTGGCCTTGCTGGCTGGGGTTGATGGGAATTGTAGTCTAAAATGTCTAGATGGCACCAGGATGGTGAGGTAGTTGAACTTTTGCATGATCTCCAACATTTCACCAATGTAAACAGGGAAGTCCTATTCCATAATGATCATTTTACTGTTTATACGCCACACATCTTACTGAGTTGCCCCAGCCACTCTGGGCAGCTTAAAACATACAGTGGTACCTCAGGTTAAGTACTTAATTTGTTCTGGAGGTCCGTTCTTAACCTGAAACTGTTCTCTTTTTTTATAATTTTTATTAGAGTTTCAAAAAAGGAAAAATATCATATACAGAAAAAAAAGGAAAAAAAAGTAACGATAAAAGTAAAACCATATGTACAACAAATCATATTCCTTTTGGACTTCCATCAACGTTGCTGACATCATTCGTAGTTATCCTTTTAATACACATTCCATCTTTTTTATTCCTATTGCCAGTTATTCCATCCTTCCTCATAATCTCTACTAAACAATATTTATTGGTATTTTACAAAGCCTCTTTAAATCCCACTAGCGTTATTTTTACACCATAATTATTTTCCAAATAACACACAAATTTCTCCCAGTCCTTTATAAATTTCTGATCCTTAGTATATCTGATTTTCCCTGTCAATTTATCCAATTCAGCATATTCTATCAGTTTTGTTCTCCACTCTTCCACCGTTGGAACTCCTTCCTGCTTCCACTTCTGGGCTAACACAATTCTGGCAGCTGTCACCGCGTACTGGAAAAGTCTACAGTCCTTTCTTTTGACATCCTTCCCTACGATACCTAATAAAAATGCTTCTGGTTTTTTCACGAAAGTATACTTCAGCATCTTTTTCATCTCATTGTATATCTCTTCCCAAAAGCTTTTAACTTTCTTACACTCCCACCACTGATGGAAGAAAGTCCCTTCTTTTTGTCTACATTTCCAGCATTTGTTGTCCACCTTATAGATCTTTGCCAATTTAGCGGGTGACAGGTACCATCTGTAGAGCATTTTCATCATGTTTTCCCTCAGTGAAATGCAAGTCGTAAATTTTATGTTCTCTTTCCACAACCTTTCCCAATCCTCTAGTTGAATGTTATAGCCTAGGTCCCTTGCCCATTGTACCATCACCGCTTTCACCTCCTCATCCTTCATGTGCCACTCCAGTAGTATTTTGTACATTTTTGACAGGATTTTATGTTCGTTATCTATTATCTCTTTTTGGTAAGTTTACTCTTTTTCTACGTAGTTTCTTTCCTTCAGCTCCTTTTTAAACATTTCGTTTATCTGAAAGTAATGCAGCCAATCGTATGTTAACTCCTTAACTTGATCATAGGGTTTTAATTTCCACTTCCCTCCTTCCTTGATAACCATTTCTCCATAGTTTCCCCATTTCCCTCTCATATTAACTTTTTTTACACACATCATTTCTAACGGGGATAACCAGTGCGGGATTTTTGGTTCTAATATGTTTTTGTATCTATTCCATACCTCTATTAATGCACCTCTAAAAATATGATTCGTAAATCCCTTATGTGCCTTCTTTTTGTCACTCCACAAATACGTATGCCACCCGGCTTTGTTGTTGAACCCTTCAAGATCTAATAATTCCTTATTCTCCAACTTTACCCATTCTTTAATCCAGCACAGACATGCTGCCTCATAATAAAGTCTCATATCTGGTAGGGCGAAGCCACCTCTTTCTTTTGTGTCTGTTAATAATTTAAATTTAATCCTGGGCTTCTTCCCTTCCCAGACATATCTTGAAATCGCTTTTTGCCACTCTTTGAATATTTTTGTGTCTTTAATTATGGGTATAGTTTGGAATAGGAATAGCAACTTAGGGAGAACCATCATTTTTACCTGAAACTGTTCTTAACCTGAAGCACCACTTTAGCTAATGGGGCCTCCTGCTGCTGCCGCACCGCTGAAGCACAATTTCTGTGATCATCCTGAAGCAAAGTTCTTAACCCGAGGTACTATTTCTGGGTTAGCGGAGTCTGTAACCTGAAGCGTATGTAACCTGAAGCGTATGTAACCCGAGGTACCACTGTATATAAAAACATAATTAAACATTGAAAAAAACCTCTCTATACAGGATTGCCTTCAGACGGTTTGGGGGGTCAGATAACCCCATACCCGCCAACATTTCTCCAATGCAAATAAAGATGTCCTAAGGAAAAGCAGGACATTCCGGCATCACATCAGAAACTAGGACAGCTTCTGTAAGTCACTGATGTCCTTGGAAAATAGGGACACTTGGAGGGTCTGCTTTTGGAACTTAGTATCTTCTCTGGCTTGTATTAACATTATTAGAACATATTCCAGGCTCTAAAAGCAGAACACACACAGAGAGAGAAATGACTGGTGCAATTGTTGCCACAAATCACTGTTAAACCCGGCACCCAGCTGGGGAAGATGGTTTAGAAATCTACTAAATATATAGATAACAAATAAATGTCATGAATTCAGAGCCAAAACCCAAAGGTCCCTATTTCCAGAACATGTGGCAGGTGGACCAAGAAAAGGGTATCTGAGGATGATTTTGAGTTCTGGGGATTCTTGAGTTCTCTGTTTCTGCTTCTCTCTGTTTGAGAGCCAGTGGTGGTATAGTGGTTAGAGTGTTGGACTATGACCTGAGAGACCAGGGTTCAAATCCTCACTCGGCCATAAAGCTCCCTGGGTGACCTTGGGCCAGTCACTGCATATCTCAGCCTAATATACCTCACAGGGTTGTTGTGGGGATTAAATGGGGAGAGAGAGAGCCATGTGTGCCACTTGGAGTTCACTGGAGGAACAAGTGGAACATTAATCTAATCAATCACTCACTCAATCAATCAATCAATCAATCAATCAATCAGTAAAAGTAAACATAATTCCATTTCCAAACAAAGGCACTCTGCATGTGATCAGAGGCACTTTGCCCTTAGTAAAGGTAAAGGGACCCCTGACCATTAGGTCCAGTCAGTTGCGTAGCGTGGGTTGTCAGCACCCGGGGCAAGGCAAGTAATTTGCCCCCCTAACCCGTGGATTTGCAACCCCTAACCCGTAGATGTTGCGCCCGGTGCGGCCAGCCCCCCCTGCACCCCCCACGCTACACCACTGGGTCCAGTCATGGCCGACTCTGGGGTTGCAGCGCTCATCTTGCTTTATTGGCCAAGGGAGCCGGCATACAGCTTCTGGGTCATGTGGCCAGCATGAATAAGCTGCTTCTGGCGAACCAGAGCAGCGCACAGAAACGGCATTTACCTTCCCACAAGAGCGGTACCTATTTATCTACTTGCACTTTGATGTGCTTTCGAACTGCTAGGTTGGCAGGAGCAGGGACCGAGCAACAGGAGCTCACCTTGTCATGGGGATTTGAACCGCCGACCTTCTGATCGGCAAGTCCTAGCCTGTGGTTTAACCCACAGCGCCACTCACATCCCTAGTACTTTGCCTTTAGAGCAAAAGAAAAAGTTCATCATTTGGGTAGTGGAGGGTATGTTGCATAAGCACAGAGGCACTCAGGGAGAGTGGCCAACATTTCAGAAACCAAAAGATGGGGAACCCTGGACTAGGACTCCTACCAGCCTCAGCCAACATGGGTTCCCCACCTGCTAGTGCTGGGGCCTGACCTCCAGTAGCCATTTGCCCTTTTCACACACTTGTAAGGTGAGGCTGTTCAAACCAACCAGTTTAATCATTTCGCAGTCTTTCTTTCCTTCCTGCACCCGTTCAACTTCCCCCTCTGTAACCCTCAGGCCCATTCACCTGGCTGCTTTTTATAAAAATAAAAAATAAATACATCCAACCCCAGTGAAACTGTACACCTAGGAAGAATTTAATTACCTTCCCCTTAAAGCCCAGTGACAGTGCAACTGGTGCATATCATTCGTAGCTAGAGTATCGCTCAAAAATGCTAAGGCTTCTGGCTTTATCAAGCTTAAAAGCTTTCCTGGAATATGTTCAAAACTGCTGACTGAGCAAGATTAAACATTGCAATGTAGAAAGGGGAAAAGAAATCTCCACTTGGCAGGATTCTCGGCTTCCCCTGGGAGATCAAATTTAATTCTAGTGTGATTAGGGGTTCTTTCTTTCTTTCTTTCTTTCTTTCTTTCTTTCTTTCTTTCTTTCTTTCTTTCTTTCCATCCCTTCCTCCCCCTCTGTCTGACTCTCTCTGTCACTCAAGCACAATCATCACCATCATTATCATCACCTACAGAAAAACTGGTTTGCAATGTACTCTCATATACTAGATTGACCAAGGATTCATAGAATCCTAGAATCTTAGAGTCGGAAGAGATCCGAAGGGTCATCTAGTCCAACCACCTGTAATCTCAGCTAAAGCATCCATGACAGATGGCCATCCAATCTCTGCTTAAAACCCTCCAAGGAAGAAGAGTCCACCACCTCTCGTGGGAATCTGTTCCACTGCTGAACAGCTCTTACCGTCAGAGTTTTTCTGAATGTTTAGTCGGAATCTCCTTTCTTGCAACTTGAAGACATTGATTCGAGTCCTACCCTCCAGAGCAGGAGAAAACAAGCATGCTCCCTCCTTCATGTGACAGCCCTTAAGATAGTTGAAGATGGCTATCATATCTCCTCTCAGTCTCCTCTTTTCCAGGCTAAACATACCCAGCTCCTTCAAGCACTCCTTGTAAGGCTTAGTTTACAGACGCTTGATCATCTTGGTTGCCCTCTTCTGCACACGTTCCAGCTTGTCAACATCCTTCTTAAATTGTGGTGCCCAGAATTGGACACAGTATTCCAAGTGTGGTCTGACTAAGGCAGAATAGAGTGGTACTAGAACTTCCATTGATCTGGACGCTATACTTCTGTTGATGCAGCCTGGAATAGCATAAACTATTTTTGCTTATTTGTGGTGGACCACAAGCTTAACATGGGTCAACAATGTTAAGCTTGTGGTCCACCGAGACCCCTAAATCCTTTTCATATGTACTGCTAGTAAGCCAGGTGTCCCCCATCCTATATTTGTGCATCTGGTTCTTCCTGCCTAAGTGCAGAACCTTACATTTGTCCCTATTGAAATTTATTTTGTTAGCTTGTGCCCACTTCTCCAATCTGTTAAGGACATTTTGAATTCTGATTCTGTCTTCTGTGGCATTAGCTGCCCAGTCTGGTGTCATCTGCAGATTTGATGAGCATCCCCTCAATTCTTTCATCCAAGTCATTTATAAAGGCGTTAAACAACAACGGGCCCAGGACAGAACCCTGCAGCACCCCACTTGCCACTTTTTCCCAGAATGATGATGAACCATTAATGAGTACTCTTTGGGTTCGATTGGTCAACCAGCTACAAATCCACCTAACAGTTACTTCGTTCAACCCACATTTTACCAGCTTCCTCGTGAGAATAGCATGGGGGACTTTGTCAAAAGCCTTACTGAAATCAAGATACATTATGTCCACAGCATTTCCCTGATCCACCAAGTTTGTAATTCCATCAAATAAAGAAATCAGATTGGTCTGGCATGACTTATTTTTGAGAAACCCATGCTGGGTCTTAGTAATCACAGCATCCTTTTCTAAATGCTCACAGACTGACTGTTGAATGATCTGTTCTAGGACCTTCCTTGGTATCGAGGTCAACCTCACCTGGGTCTTCCTTTCCCCCTTTTTTGAAGATGAGGGGAAGATGAGAACAACATTTGCCCGCTTCCAGTCTGTAGGGACCTCACCTGTTCTCCAAGAATTCTCAAAGATAATAGACAAAGGCTCTGAAGTTACACCTTCAAGCTCCTTTAGTACCCTTGAATGCAACTCATCAGGCCCTGGAGATTTGAATTCATTTAAAGTAGCTAGGTGTTCCTTTACTACCTCTTTTCCTATCTTGGGCTGCAGCTTCCTTCTTACATCATTTATTATGTTATCACCAGGTTGGGCATCACTTTCCTTTTGGGTGAAGACAGAGGCAAAGTAGGCGTTGAGTAGTTCCACGTTTTCTCTGTCACCGAATGCATTTCTCCGTGTTCCCCATCAGAGGACCTACCACTTGCTTGTTCTTTCTCTTACTTCAGACATAGCCGAAGAAACCTTTTATATTATTTTTAACCTCTCTTGCAAGCTTGAGCCCATTCTGAGCTTTAGCCAGCCTGACTTTCTCCCTGCAACTGTTGGCTACTAGTGTATACTCCTCCTTTGTGTGTTTCCCTTTCTTCCATTTCTTATACATGCCCTTCTTAACTCTCAGCTCATCTGTAAGCTCCTTATGCAGCCACACTGGTTTCCTTAGATGCCTCCCACTTTTCTTTCTTGCTGGTATTGCCTTCTATATTTCTCCTTTTAAAAACTCCCATCTTTCTTGGTCTCCATTTTCACTGAGTATTTCTGACCACGGGATCACACCCAGGGGTGTCTTGCCCATAGAAGCAAGTGGCGTGGGGTGCCAGGGTGCCAAGTTCTGGAGGGCACCAGGGAAGAGGCGGAGGCTGGACGCGGCGCCTCCCGGCATCAACTCACCACCCTCACCCGCCTTGCTGAAGCAGCGCCGTGCCCAGAGCCTCCGCCTCTTCCCCACCAGAGGAGCTGCCCTCCAGCCACTGCCCACCTCCTCCAGTCCCACAAAGCTGCCAGTAGTGCCATAAAAAGGTCGGCAACTCTGGGAAATGGGGGGGCAGCGCCAGAGGGATCTTTTCACCATGGCACCGAATATACTTAAGATGGCCCTGATCACACCCAGTAGCTCCTTCAGCTTTTTGAAATTGGCCTTCTTAAATTCTATATCCTAGGATGGAATTAGACTCTTTTACCACTTTATAAACAGTTATGATGTAGTCGTCCCCCCCCCCCCAAATTCTGGGAGCCATAGTTTGTTAAGGGTGCTGAGAGCTGTTAGGAGATCCCTTTATTTCCCTCACAGAGCGCAAGTTCCCAGAGTGGTTTCACAGTAAGTTCCTCAACCCTGGGAGCTCTGGGGACTGAAGTTCTGAGAAGAGAATAGAACCTCTTCTAACAACTCTCAGCACCCTTAACAAACTGTGGCTCCCGGACTACTTTGAGGTGAAGCCACAACTGTTTAATGTAGTATCATAGCACCTTAAGTGTAGGGTTTGGCTGCTACTGATTCTGAGATTTTGTCACCATAGAATCATAGAATTGCAGAGTTGGAAGGGACCCCAAGGGTCCTCTAGTCTAACCCTCTGCAATACAGGAATCTCAACTAAATAATACATGACAGGTGGCCATCAAACCTCTGCTTGAAAACCTCCAACGAGTCCACAACCTTCCAAGGAAGTCTGTTAAGCTTTTACTGTCAGAAAGTTCTTCCTGATGTTTAGTTGGAAACTCCTTTCTTGTAATTTGAATCCATTGGTTCAGGTCCTAGCGTCTGGAGCAGGAAAAAGCAATCTTGTTCCATCTTCTATGTGACAGCCCTTTAGATATCTGAAGACGGCTCTCATATCTCCATCCAGACAATGCTGCATGGTGTGCCACTTTGCTTAATTCTACATAAATGTTTGACATTCATTTTTTTCAACAGCATTTTAAAAAATATATACTTTGAGATATGTCTGAGCTGCTCACATTATAGAATATCAGCAGTGTACAAGCACTGCTTAAAAACCTCTGAGGAATGAGTGTCCACCGCCTTCCACCCCAAATAATATAAAACATTCCCTGAGAATAATACAGTTAAAATAACAAACAACACAAAAACATGATCAGCAGATAAGCATTTGAAAAATACCAATCAGAGTAGGTGTGGGTAAATAAAAGTGGTCTTCAAGGGTGTCTCTAAAAGAGTTTCTCCTAATCTTTGCATTTTTGTACACAATTTTACCCATCCCAGAAACTCGTATTCAGAGCCATATTGCCTCCGACAGTGGAGGTACACAGGAACGCGGGAGCATAGAGAGCTGCCTTGTACCGAGTTGGACCATTGGTTCAGCTAGCTTAGTATTGTCCCTGCTGGCTGGGAGCAGCTCGTCAAAGTTTCAGACAGGGTTCTCTCCTAGCCTTACCTGGAGATGTTTGTGGGAATTGAACCTGGGACCTTGTGCACACAAAGCAGATACACTTCTACTGAGCTATGGCTCTCATAGCCACCATGGTTTGTAGCAATTGATAGCCTTATCCTTCCTGAAATCGTCTAATCCTCTTTTAAAGCCATCCAAGTTGGTGGCCACCACTGTCTCTTGTGGGAACCAATTTCACTGTGTGAAGAAAGACTTCCTTTCATCTGCCTGAAATCTTCCAACATCCAACTTCATTGGGTGGTCTTTCTGGGTTCTAGAATTATCAGAGAACCGATCCACTTCCTCCCCACCATGCATAATCTTAATCACATTGTCCAGCAGCTGGTAGTCAGAGGTATTACTGATAGCCTCCTTCTCCATGAATTTGTCCAGTCCTCTTTTAAAGCCACCCAAGTTGATGACCATCACTGCCTCTTGTGGGAGTGAGTTCCACAGTTTAACTATGCACTTTGTAAATAATTCCTTACATCTGTCTGGAATTTTCTAACCTTCAGTTTCATTGGATGGCCCCGTTGGGTTCTACTGTTATGAGAGGACCCATCCACTTTCTCTCCACCATGCTGTGATTCCTGCATTGCAGGGTTTTGTTTTTGTTTTTATTATTAAATGAGCCTTTGGATCCCTTCCAACTCTGCAATTCTATTAGTCTATGAATCTTGCTTTGCTTCTTGTTTACTGAGCCAACATTGATACAGTAGAGCTCCCCCTGCATTTCAGGAGTAAATCAGACCTTAATTGGTCTCCTGCACCTTTAAGAAGCAGCGGCGTCATGCCACCTGATACAAGCTCCTCCTCCCTTTATGGGCTACTCTTAAAGGGGCTAACCCCCCCAAATCTAGAGCTGCCTTTGCCAACCTGGAAGCAGGTGCCCCGGGGAACGCAGCAGGGGAGCCCCAGTGGTGATTGGCTGTCCGCAACTATTTCCGAAGACACCAACTGCCTTCCTTCCTCACCTCTAAGCGAGAAGACTGAGAGCCCTGCTGTTGCATGAAATAAGAAACCAACAGCTGGAGGGGCCACCTGTGCACCTCCTGCCATAATCCTCTCTCCAGGGGCCACATCCAGCCCTGGCAGGCAGCCAAGGAGCCCCCAGTGGTCACTCCGCCATAGGGGGAGCAGCAGAGATGCTCCATCGTCCAACTGGGATGCTCGCTGCCATTTTATTCCAATTAGTGCCGCTGCAAACAGACAAGCTCTCGCAGCAGCAACTGTGGGGGCCACCCCCTCCAGCAGCCCTTCCCAGGGAATTTGCCAGCCCAGCAAATCTGAAATCCAGCCTTGCGTGTCAGTTAGGCACAGCTGCAAGCACACCCTTCACAACCCGTCTGTCGAGAGTTGCCACAGGCCAGCTGCTTTTGGGAAGATGGAACAGGGTGAAAAAGGGGAGAGGGGAGCCCAGGGGAGCCTTGTGGTCTCCCCCCCTCACTCTGTGTTTCTTACCTGTAAAAAAACCAGCTATGAATTTACCTTGCAGTGTCCTGTTTTGAGAGTATCCCTACATCTCCTGCCTTGGATGGGTGGCAAAGGAGTCCATTTGTGAACAGCAAATTAGGAACACGTTGCTAAGCCTAAGGTGCTGGGTAGGGGAGATTTAAGGTCTTGAAAGGGCTCACCGGCAGAACCCAGAACGAAATGAAAAGAGGCCTGTTTTGTATTCTAACTACCCTGCCCTCCATTTTCCTTAGCCTCCAAGAGCTCTATTGAGGAAAGGCGAGATAATACAAAATGTTTCAAACAAGAAAACCACATATGTGAACCAGCAATGTCAAATGCTAGGAACAGAGACCTGGAAGAAGCAGCTTCATTGAATTACGAACAGAGGAGGTTGACTTATGCTGAGCTAGACCATTGGGCTTGATCTATTTTAGTATTGTCTACACAGACTGGCAGCAGCTCTCCAGGTAGGAGACTTTCCCAACCCTACCTGGAGATGAACCTGGGACCTTCTGCATGCAAAGCAGATGCTCTATAAGGGTTGCATCCTTTCCCTTCTGGGCTATGCATGTCATCTGCTTTGGGACTAGCTCTGCTATATGATATATAAATAGATATAGATATATTCCTTACCAATCCATGCATTTATTCTTTACCAATCCATGCACTGGGAAATAAAGAACCCAGTCCACCTAGAAGTACATCAACTTGGATGGCTTAAATGAGGATTGGATATATTCACAAAGGAGGAGGAGTGCTCTTGTGTTCGAATCCTGATTGCAGGTTTCCCATAGGCAAGTGATTGGCCATGCTGAGACGGTCTAGATGGGCCAATGGCCTGATCCGGCGGGTCTCTTCTTATGATAAACATGTATGTCCCACTTGCGATGTACAGGAACTATATTCTTAAGAAGTTTGAGCTTTTTAGAGAGAACATGACTCCCTCTCTCTCCCTCTCTCTCCCCAGATAGCTTCACGCTTGGAGTTGATTTCCTAACAGCCTGGCGAGGCAGATGGGCTGCAGACTTCCACGTCACCAACCAGATAAGGCGGCTTCCCATGCCATCCCATCAGCTTCCAGAAAACGCAGCCTGCTCGCCTCCGATGAGGCCTCTCGCTCTGCCGTTCCAGCTATCTGTCACCACCCCATTGTTTTCTAACTTGATACCTAATTTATTCTAATGACAACAAATAATTTGGCCTAAAGGGAAGAGGGAGCTCTCTTCTGCTGGCTCACCCTTCCATCTGACTGATCAAGCTGTTAGGGTGGTTCTGCTGTCGGTTGCTCAGGGGGGCGCCCGTGAACTTGACGGAAATCGGAGGAGGGGGAGCAGTAAACGCCAGCCACGTCCTTGACCATCTGCTGACGAATCCCTTTGCATTAAATATTGCGGCACCAGAAAATGGGGTTTCCAAGACCTGGGCTTGGTGCGGAGGCTCTCAAAACTTTGGGAAAGAAGGAAGGAAGGAAGGAAGGAAGGAAGGAAGGAAGGAAGGAAGGAAGGAAGGAAGGAAGGACTGTAGCTCAGTAAAAGAGCATCTGCTTTGCACACAGAAGGATCAGTCCCCAACACCTCCAGGTGGGGTTGGGAATGCCCCCCTGCCTGAAGCTCTAAAGAGACACTGCCAGTCAGTGCAGACAATACTAAGCTTTGGCCCCAGGGTCTGTCTCAGGATAAGGTAGCTTCTTTTGTTCCTTCCTATAACCCATAGCATCTGCTTTCCATGCAGAAGGTCCAGGCTCAGTCTCTGGCATCTCTAGGGGCGGCTGGGGGGGGGGGACCCTTGGCTGACAGGCTCCAGAGCCTCTGCCAGTCAGTGGTCTGCCTCAGGATAAGGTTGCTTCCTGTGCTCCTTCTTCTGAAGGGCAGGGAAGTAAGAGTCTTGAGCAGGGAGTCCCCCTGCCTGCCTGCCCTCAGGATAATTTATGTCAGACTGCATGCCTGTTTGCCAACTCCGCCAGCATGTAATCTTTCCATTTTGCACACTGATAATTAAGCTTGCTGTTCCTCCTCTCTCCCCCTAACCTCAGGCTCCAGAAAGTAGCCGGCACAGCCTATTTTCTTCAGTCCCCTGGGCTCGGGGTGGGAAGCAGAAGGCTCCTCTGAGGAGGTTGAGGCTGGTGTTTAAGGGATCTTACAGTCTCCAGAACGTGGAGCCTGATGGGCTGGGAGGATGGGAACAGAGTGGGGCAGGGTGGGTGAATGAGTGTGAGTGTCATGGGAGGGATGCTTTCTGTGGCAGACCACACAATTCAGCCACTTCATTGACAGTCCCCATGATGGGCAAGGAGCAATTTAGCCCTATATTGCTTGAGGATGCACAGCAAGAGACTTCATTCTATGGAAACACCAGCCGGGATTAATTTTCAAAGACTTGCAGTTCTCAAGGCTGGATGCCTCTCCCTGCGAAAGCAGGCCTTGATTTGGCCCAGAGCTCAGCACTGCCATCCTGAAGTGCAAAGTTAGAGTATGTGAAAGTGCCCCATATCATTTCTTCTATCAGAGAGAGATGCAGTTAGGGACTGATGGATCTGTCATTTTCAGTTTCTCTTTGTTTCGCATTTTCCCAATCTTACATTCAGTTCCACATATTTTTTTGGACCAATTTGTGATTCTTTTTTAAAATCCTCATAAAAATGAATCAGCCTTTTAGAGTGGTTTTCACCTCTTGGACACATTTTTGTATGCAGTTTTGACCAAAGTGCGCATTTTTGCATGTGATTCCCCCTATCGTAACGCATCAATATTGTTTTCACTAATGTGTTTTTATGCAAACTTTCCTCAAATATCTGCATTTTTGTTCACATTATTTGGCTTGAGAGCTGATTTGCAAACTTGGGAGAAGTGCAGATTTTGAAGGATAACTGAGTTTTGCTTCATGTATTGGTTTGAGAACTGCAAGATAGGAAGTTTCTCATTAAAATGCAAACAAATCAAATCTCTCACCCACCCCCAATATAGCACGGGTAAAGGGAAGAGGATTTGATCCTCAGAAAGGAATTGGTGCCAAAGCAACGAGTCTCTTAACGGACAATCGGGTCTCTGAGCCAGTGTGGTGTAGTGGTTAAGAGCGGTAATCTCATAATCTGGGGAACCAGGTTCGCGTCTCCGCTCCTCCACATGCAGCTGCTGGGTGACCTTGGGCCAGTCACACTTCTTTGAAGTCTCTCAGCTCCACTCACCTCACAGAGTGTTTGTTGTGGGGGAGGAAGGGAAAGGAGAATGTTAGCCGCTTTGAGACTCCTTCAGGTAGTTATAAAGCGGGATATCAAATCCAAACTCGTCTTCCAGCAAGTGAAGAGGAAGGAACGTGCTGAATTCATTTTATTTGTGCGATTGCAAGAATTCTAGAACTGCCATTCCATCTTACAACAGGCACAACCTAATCCATGCTTGCCAATATCTGGAGAAAATCACAATTGATGATCCTTCCAAGCAGCTATAAAATTCTGCTAGGTGCTTCAACTCCTTGCCCCATTTTCAGAGTCTTCGAGATTCGGTTAAGAAGCATGAATGTTGGAACCCTCGTGCTGATTTCTGTAGCCGGTGGTCTGAATTCAGCTTGCATGGCCAATGAGACATGGCACTTCCCTGAACTACAAATGGCCTTCATTTGGAGGGATGTCAGATGATTCTGGTTCATTCTGCATTTTGGAGCACAATATTTTTGGGGTGGGGTCGGGAACAACAGACCCCTGTGAGGATTGGAATGTAGATAAGTGATTAGTTCACATAATCTAGGAGCTAATACGTGCATGGGTTCAATGACACTGAGGATGGGGGGAAAGTTAAACTCAGTTCACAATTTCAGTTCCCATTTCTCCCATCTTAAATTCCCTTCTTCACATTTTCCCAGCAATCTGTAATTCCTCTAGAAAATTTCTCCATACAGTGGTACCTTGGGTTAAGTACTTAATTCGTTCCGGAGGTCCATTCTTAACCTGAAACTGTTCTTAACCTGAAGCACCACTTTAGCTAATGGGGCCTCCTGCTGCTGCCGTGCCACCGGAGCACGATTTCTGTTCTTATCCTGAAGCAAAGTTATTAACCTGAAGCACTATTTCTGGGTTAGCAGAGTCTGTAACCTGAAGCGTATGTAACCTGAAGCGTATGTAACCCGAGGTACCACTGTATTTTAGTGTGGGTTTCTCAAAGCAAATACGTTTTGTATAAGCTTTGACTAATCTGCACATTTTTGCCATGGTTGTTTCGTATATTCTTTTCACCAATGTATGCATTTATAGGCACACCTAACACATGCCTTTTTCTACACATTTATTGGCCAGAGCACTGTTATTACAAAATTCAGAGAAGTGCAAATTTTGCAAGACAGCTGTGTTTTGGTCTGCAGATTGTTTTGGAAAATGTGAATTAGGAATCTTGCTACCGCTCAGCCGAGAGTGGGAGTGGTGCCCAACTTTTGTAACAATTCTCTTTCCAGCTGTAGCCAGTCAGTTGTTTCTGGGAAACTCCCAAAGAGGGCATGGGTATGGCCTGCCTTTCTTGCTTGTCCCCAAGCACCTAATATTTAGAGAGATACCGTTTCTGCCAAAGAGGGTTCCCCTGAGCTCCTGCAGCTGATACCCCTCCTAGTTTTCTGTGTGCCTTAATACTTTCTCATCTCGCCAAAGAAAGCCTCGTTTGGTGTGTCCTAATGAGGATTCTGTGAGATGCTGGGATCCTCCTTGAAGGTCGAGGTTCTGTTATCAGTCTACTCCCACTGCTCTCTACTATCCGAAAGATTAGCTGGACTCCAAGGTGGCTCCGTGCCCAGCCTGGTTCATCGCATCCCAGAGTGATGGATAGTTGCAGATCATAAAAGAGGCAGGTGCCTGATAAGACTAAGTCTTCTTTAAAGGGAGGGGATTAAGAACACTTCTGAACAGCCAAATACCTTCTCTCTAGGCAACTCTGGGTCATGCCTCAGTCAGTTTGTTTGCTGTGCCCTACACAGGAAGCTGCCTTATGCCAACCAACAGTGTTGTCAACACTGACTGGCAGCCGCTCTCCTGTCTTGCTGGGAGAGAAGTCTCTCCCAGCCCTACCTGAAAATTCTGGGGATTGAACCTGGGACCTTCTGCATGCCAAGCAGGTCCTCTACTGCTGAGCTTCACTGAATCACACCATTGATCCATACAGACCTTCCCTTCACCAAACCTGGCTGAATCAAACCTTAAGTTTCTAAAATTATTAAAACAAACGTCATGGGTGAGGTTGCTTGCAGACAGCAATCACTTTTGCGTGGATCTCTCACCCATTGAGTAAATGCCTGAGCACGCTCCTGATGCTACGAAAGTGTGACATGGTATAAAACAGTTTCCTTTATCACGGAATCATAGAATTGTAGAGTTGGAAGGGACCACAAGGGCCATCTAGTTCAACCCCCTGCAACGCAGGAATCCCTTGCCCAGCGTGGGGCTCAAACCAAGGTTACCAGATTTTTTTCAAAGAATTTGGGGACACTTTTATTTTTTTTTAAAAGAGGGGGGGAAATTATTTTTAAAAGTTACTTAAAAAAGAAGTAATATCTTCTCTTCTGTGGTCTCTCTGTCACACAGCCTTCCTCTGGGCCTCGGCCTGCTGTCTTGGAGTGCTAGCCGCCATGGAGTAGGCTTGGGTCAGGCTCTCCTACCTCTCCTCTTCAGTGCTGGCGACGGCCGTGGTGAGGCAAGGTTGGGGCTCCCCTCTTTTTTCTCCTTCCTCTTTTTCTCTGTTCCTTCTCCTGCTCCTCTGCTCTTTCTCCCTGCATCAGCTCCAGGGTTTTTACTGGCCCCAGAGTGCCGCTGGGCAGTCGGCTGGTGCTCTCTCTCCCAGTTTGATTTGGGTCGCAGCAGGGGGTGTGTGTGTCAGCGGTTCCCCCAGTTGATGCACTGGGCTTCCCCGGTTCCCCCTTGGCAGTGGCGGCAGCGGCAGTCTCAGCAGCCCGGAGCCAGCCTTGTAGCACAGTTGGCTCTGGCTGGCTTCAGGAGCTGCTCGCTGCCATGGCGCCCACCATTTTGCCTCGCCGGAAGTCCCCATATGTGTGTCTAGTGCCATTGAACCAATGGTGCAACATTCATTCCCTACTAATAAATCTACAACACTTAAAATATAAATCCGGGGACATTAAATGAAATCCGGGGACATTCCTGGGACGGCTTTTGTCCGGGGACAGATTGTAAATCCCTGGGAAACGGGGATGTCTAGTAACCATAGCTCAAACCCACAACCCTCAGATTAAGAGTCTTGTGCTCTACTGACTGAGCTGTCAAGCCACTTTGTGGGCTAGCTACATCTCATTTTAAGAGTTTTCACCATGCACATTTGTAGCTCACCCATCCTCCTACTGAACACAGGAGGGTGTGCCCCATGCCATCCTCACAACAACCTTGCAAGGTATGTTTGGCTGGAAGATATTATTATTATTATTATTAATTGACATCCATACACAATCTTAAATACATGTACAAAGAAAGGGTAAAACTGATAATAATGGTAATACCAACCTTAAATAATTATACCGTTAAATATTGACTTAAACTTGTACTAGTACATGCTCTTTTCTTATACTTTCTAACTAAACAAAAATAAACCAAAGTAAAAATCCAATAAACTAGATTATATCAAAACAGACTTCCTGTCATTTCCCAATATAAGTTACATTTACAACATTGAATGCACTTATACTCCTTACCTTACTCTTACTATATTTTCTAGTACTTTCTCATAACATATTGTACCATTTTTCCTTATTTAATAATATTTAATTTACACAAGGGTCATTCAAATGCTGCCATAGATGTTATGTCGTTGTTATATTTTTGTGTGTATTTCTTGAACATATTCTATTTTTGCGTGAATGATTGTTTTGTATTTCCCCTTAATCTATTTGTCAATTGAGCCATTTCTGCATAGTCTAATAACTTATTCTGCCATTCCCTTACTGTTGTTACGTTTTCCCCTTTCCAGTTTGATGCAGTTAATAACCGGGCAGTGGCTGTTGCATATAAAAAGATTTATCTTATATTTTTCGGGATATCACTGCCTAGAATTCCAAGTAGAAATGCTTCTGGCTTCTTTGAAAATGTTAATTTAAAGATCTTTTTCATCTTATCATAAATGAAGTTCCAGAACTCTTTAATTTTTCAGCATGTCCACCACATATGGTATATCTCACCTTTGGTTTCTCCAAACCGCCAACATTCGTCTGAAATGTTTTTATACATCTTGGAGAGTTTTGATGGTGTAAGGTACCATCTGAACAGCATTTTCTTCTTGTTTTCTTTAATTGTGTAACATGCCGTAAAATTCATGTTAGTTTTCCAAAGGGTTTCCCATTCACTCATCATAATGGTGCGTCTGATGTCTTGCACCCATTTAATCATTACCGCCTTCACCTCCTCCTCCTTGACTTCCCAGTCAAGGAGGAGTTGGTACATTCTGGAAATGATTTTGGTAGTGTTATTTAACAATTCTTTTTCTAATTTTGAGAGCTCGTTGTTGAATCCATATTTTTGGGGGTCTTGTTTAAATGTCTCAAAGAGCTGGTGATACTCTAGCCATCCTGATAACTGATCTTTTATTTCTTCATATCTCTTTAATTTTATTTGGTTACTGTCTTGTATTAATAACAAATTATACGTCAGCCGATTTCCTTTCAAGCAAATTGGCTGACTTTCAAGGGCAATGGCTGGGAGACTGGGCAGCTGCCCAAAGGCCACCCAGTGTGCATGAGGTCTGAGTGGACTACAATCTCCCACTTTGAGCACAATCATAACTTATGGGGGTTACTGGAAACAGTTCTGTCACTTGAGGCTCAAATGGCTTCAGTGGAATGAAGAGCCTGTTCCTGACTATCGCTGGTCCCTCAGCTACAGCAATTCCTGGTCTGGGATTATCTTGGCCTTGCCAAGGTCATGCATGCCACAATAAACTTGCATGGTGATTACTGCAATGCTCCCCTTGAGGACTGTACAGAAACTGGCATCAACCAGATTCCACCTTGGGCCAACTCCTGGCCAACTAAAGGCCTTCAAACTTCACTATGGGCCTGGTGAATGCCTTCTTTGGTCTCTGTCCAAATCTCTCTGGTTCTGCCTGCTCTACTGTCACTGGGGGAAGGAAACAGGAAGAAGGCAGGCCTTAATGAGAAATGCTTCCCCCAACCCTCAACATTTCTTCACATAAAACTGCCAATATCATAATACCATTGTAGAAATCTATGGTGCATAGAATGTGGTGTATAATTCTGGTCACCTCACCTCAGAAAGGATATTGCAGAATTTGGAAAGGTTTAGAAAAGGGCAACCAAATTATCAAGGGGAGGGAGCGGCTTCCCTACGAAGAAAGCTTGTCTTGTTTGGGACTTTTTGAAGTTGGGGGAAAAGGCAAGCAAGACGCGACATGATAGAATGTATAAATTTATGCATGGCATGGAGAAAGTGGATAGAGAGAAGCTTTTTCCCCTCTCACATAACACTACAGCTCCTGGGGTAGATCTACACATGGGGGGATGCTATAAATAAGTCAGAAATTAAATCATTATAACAAAAGGGGGGGACCCCTATGTAAAAATCACATTTAAAATTTGTTTGCTCTCTGGTGCCACCTGGTGTTGCACATTTATAACACATTCAAAGTGTTGTGTTTTGACTATTTGTAGCTGAGTCCCATGGGCATCCAATGAAGCTGAATGCTGGAAGGTTCAGGACAGACAAAAGAAAATGCATAGTTAAACTATGGAACTCACCGCTATAGGAGGTAGTGATGGCCACCGACTTGAATGGCTTTAAAAGAGGATTAGACAGATTCATGGAGGAGTATTAATGTCTTCTAGCTCTGCCTTCACAGAGGGAGGCAGCAATGCTTCTGAATAGCACTTGCTGGAAACCACAGGAGGGGAGAGGGCTCTTGTATACTCAAGTCCTGCTTGTGGACTTCCCACTGGGGCATCTGGCTGGTCACTTGTAAGAATAGGAGGCTGGACTAGATGGGCCAATGGCCTGATCCATCAGCCAAGCTCTTCTCACAGGTTTAGTTTGATTTCATTATGCATCAGGCCGAGGAGAGTGGTTAAGTCTTGTAATCTGGGAAACCGGGTTCGTCTCTCCGCTCTTCCACCTGCAGCTGCTGGGTGACCTTGGGCTAGTCACACTTCTCTGAAGTCTCTCAGCCCCACTCACCTCACAGAGTGTTTGTTGTGGGGGAGGAAGGGAAAGGAGAATGTTAGCCGCTTTGAGACTCCTCAGGGTAGTGATAAAGCGGGATATCAAATCCAAACTCTTCCTCTTCTTCTACAGGCTGCCAAATCAGAGACTGAAAGGAAACACACCCAGCCTCCTGTCCAACTGATATTAAGTTCATGCCTCAGAGGAGATGCTTTTGTGGACAATTGTGCCCCCTTCCCTCTCCTAATCCAGGAATTGTGAACGGACTGCCCGAACAGGAGATCTACTGAGGGGCGGGGGACCTTTTGCCAAAAAGCTGCAGAGAAGCCGCAGACCTCGGATCAAACAAGTGGTTTTTTTGGGTTGTTTTTTTATGTGGCATAGCAAAATTAAATCCTCCTGATTTCCACAGTGTTCTGTCAACAGGGCCAGCTCCCTAGGCGTTACTATAGCAACAGAAGTACAGATTGTCGGGGGGGGCTGTCCCATCACATTATTCAAGTTGCTAACTGGAAAACTCTCCAGAAGGTCAATGGGGGCGGGGCAGGGGGGAGTGTCTTGTGGGATCTCAACCCTGACGGATCACTTTAACCTTTCCCCTCACCCCCCACTCCCTGCTTGCCAACAATTTTTAATTCCGTTGTTTTTTGTTTTGCACAACTCCGTGGAGCAATATCTGTTGCCTGGTTGGAGTGGCTCTTAGTTAGGCTAGGAACTATCCATGCTGGGCCATGAAGTTCAGGCTGGGTGGCCTTGGGACAGTCAGAATCTCCCAATATGGCCGACTTCACAGGGTTGTTATGTGCGTAAAATGGACAGAGGGGAAGAAAGCATCGCTTTGAGCTTCTCAGAGGAATGGGGCATGGCTGACAGTGGGGCCTGCATGGTGCAATTACAGCACCCCGACCCCCTCTATTATGGGGGCAAGGTGGCACTCATGGGCTGAACCGATTGATTGCAGAGGGATTTTTTAATCAGTCCGAGGGCCACACGAAGTGAAGCCGAGGACCACATGAGTCCTGCTGCTTGTAGGCTGCCTTATAGGTTTAACTTGTCAGAAACTGGCAGAAAAGCTGCTCTGTTTGGACATCGCAGTCATAACAGAACCGACATCTGATTTTCTTCTTAAGGAATTCTTTGCCGGGACAGTAACTGCTCTGTCCTACGGTCTAGAAAAAGTTCTGGGAGGAGGTAAAGTTAGGTAACCGAGTCTGAGTTCCAGGCCCGAATCTCTGCTGGAGATGAGAAGCTGCCCCAATGATCAAACAAACATGTAAAAGAATTCATATTGATATCCCCTCGGGCCTGTAGTCTTTGACTGGTGCCAGCAGCGAGGAGACTGACTGATTAGGTCAACAGCTCTGTAGTCTCTGCCCAGTCTTTATATTCCAGCAGATGGTTCAACAGATAAAGGATAGCATCCAGTTAATCATTTATCCATCTGCATTTTCTTTCTTTCTTTCTTTCTTTCTTTCTTTCTTTCTTTCTTTCTTTCTTTCTTTCTTTCTTTCTTTCTTCTTTCGCTTTCTCTCTCCCTCTTCCTCCTTCTCCCTCTCATCTTATGAGCCAAATTTGAGTGCTCCTTGTCTCTCTCCCCCCCCCCCCGCTGAACAATTTTCGTCACCATAGGAGATCTTGTCCCGTCCAGCTCAGTAAGAGACTTTGGCAAGTGATTTGAAAAGTCCACGGCTGAAGGGGGTGCTCAGTCTTCAAGTCGGCACAGCTTGAAATGCTTTCTGCCTCGCTGCAGATATTTTTAGCCCCTCTCCAAGAGAGATGTTTTGCACAGTGCACAAGCAGGGATTGTGTTTGTTTCTGGCTTGCTGGAATCCAGTATGTCTCACAGGGCTGACCTGCAAGGCAAAAGCCCTGTCCGAAAAAACCTCGATGTCTCCTTGCAAGGTTTCCTAGTCACCTGGTTTTAACTCTGATGTTTGTGCTTCTCCAGGCCAAATTCCTGTGGCCTTTTTTGAAAAGGGTGATGAACTACAATGACTCTCTCCTCTTGTCTGACTGGGGGTGGGAGACATGATGGAGGGTGAACGTGATCTCTCACAGGTAGCTCAGCGGCTGAAACATGGGCATACCTGGAAACTCTTCATTTAGTGATCTTATTTGATTTTTAAAAAAATTAAATTAGTATACCACCCTTCATCCGTAGATCTCAGGGCAGCCCATAACATAAAATGCATACCCCACTCTTGGGTTGTTACTCTTATTAGTTAATTTTGCATATCGCCCTATATCTGCAGGTCTCAGGGTGACCACAACATAAAATCACATTATAAAAATGCAAAACACATAATAAAAATAGCAGCAAAACAACCCAATAACCCCCCCCCTCCCTTCAACAGGTTCTCAAGATGGCTTATGGAAAAGTTTAAATACCAATAAAGAAAATGTAAACCATCAAAACCAGAGGTTGCCTCTGATGCTAGTCCTACTCACAGTGTAGAGTTCTGTTGTGTTCAGGTCCTGCTTTCTGGCTTCCTGTAGGAATAAGAACATAATAAGAGTTGTGTTGGATCAGGCCAATGGACCACACATAATGGTTTAGCATCGTGCCCTCACTGTGTCCAGACAGATGCCCCAAGAAAAAGAAGAAGAGTTTGGATTTGATATCCCGCTTTATCACTACCCTAAGGAGTCTCAAAGTGGCTAACATTCTCCTTTTCCTTCCTCCCCCACAACAAACAATCTGTGAGGTGAGTGGGGCTGAGAGACTTCAAAGAAGTGTGACTGGCCCAAGATCACCCAGCAGCTGCATGTGGAGGAGCGGAGACGTGAACCCGGTTCACCAGATTACGAGACCATCGCTCCCAACCACTACACCACACTGGCTCACAAAAAGGACCGGAGCACTGTTCCCACCCATGATTCCCGACCATTGGTATTCAGAGGCATACAGCCTCTGCCTGTGAAGGCACAACATAGCCACCATGACCAGTAGCCACTGACAGCTTTATCTTACATGAATTTGCCCAATCCTCTTTTATACACACACACTTTTCAAATTTATACATTTCACTAACTTTACAATCATTTTGACATTTCAAAACTTGACTTCTTTCCCCCTCTTTCTGCGGTTCCTTAAATTTATTTTTAATATCTTCTGCATATCCAAGTTAACTTAATTTGCTCATTTATTCATCTTCTTTAAATATATGCTCTTATGAAACTGCAGGTTATTACAAAAATCCTGCTGGTGTTTTTATCTGTTTACAATTAATCTGTAAATATTCAATAAACCATTTCCATTCTTTTATATATATATATAAAATGTTATCTTGATTTTTTATTCTTCCGGTAAGTTTTGCCATTTCTGCATATTCCATAAGTTTTTGTATGCATTCTTCCTTAGCTGGGACTTTGCCCAATCCTCTTTTAGAGTCATCCAAGTTGATGGCCATCAATGCCTCCTTGTGGGAACCAGTTCCATATTTTAACTATGTGCTGCATGAACAAGTCTTTTCTTTTGTCTGCCCTGAATTTTCCAACATTCTGCTTCATTGGATGTCCACAAGTTTTAGTGCTGTGAGAGAGGGAGAAAAACTTCACCACATTCACTTTCTACACCATACATAATTTTATACACTTCTATCATGTTGCCTCTGACTCGCCTGTTCTCTAAACTGAATGTCCCAGATGCTTATTGGCAAGTTGCTCTGCCCCTCTGATTCACTTGAGCAACTGATTGGCCAAGGTGAGAACAGGAGGTTGGACTAGATGGGCCATTGGCTTGGTCCAGCAGGGCTCTTCTGGTGTTATGTTCTTTTGTTTAAGTGTCAGTGAAAACGGCAGAGTGTCAATTTTCTCCTACACCTAATTCACAGTTTCTGAAATGGTGCACAAACCCCAAAGCAGCCACCCTTTTGAAATTCACATATCTCTGAATTTTGCAATGGAGTTTCCTAACTAAGAGATGTGTGCAAAAATGCATATATTTAGGTAAAGTGTCCATTAAGATGCATATATTGGCAAAGATAACTTTTTTATATAACAATTTATTGATTTTCCAAAAATAACAATACAAAAATAAGCAGGGGGGGAAATCATAATCAAATTGAACCATAAATTTTGGTCAACTTCCCTCCACACACACCCCCCCCCTTGGTTCTATTATAATGTACTTGTTTATGCACCTCCGTAAAACCTAATATACTTAACAATCTAATTTTAAAACCTTCTTCATCTTATTACAAGTGACTTAAGTATCGGAACGAAGTCTTTCATTCAAACAATCATTCAATGTGCGTATCAGGCAAAATTTGCACACAAAAATTGGAACATTAGGGGGAATTTGCACTAAAATCATGATGAATTTTCATGAGGACTTAAGAAAAAAAAGCAAACAAAGTGAAGGGAACTGAACTTATACCTGATTAAAAAGAGAAACCTCCTGTTCTGAGTAGACCAAGGAAAGGGGAACCTGTGACTTTCTGGATATTGTCGGACCCCAGCTCCCATCAGCCTCAGCCAGTGTGGTGATCAGTCAGAGATGATGGGAGTTGTGATTCAACAACGTTGGGAGTTCCAAGGGAATCCTACCCCTAGCGTAGACAATTCTGAGATGGATGGGCCAACAGTCTGACTCAGGATAATAAGGCATATGTTCCTGGGTTGTTCTCATAGAAGAAGAATCAGGCCTAAGGCCACTGGATATTTTAAAAACCATAACCCTAAAATGCCCTTCATAAAAATGAACTCTTCGTTGTCTGGAAACCATGGAGGCTCTTTGTTCCCTTTGGGGTTTCCAAGGCTGAGCCGGATGAAGATAGCTTCTCTCGTCAGCAGCGATTGCGTTAGAGGAGTTTTGTGATCACGGGGTTATTGCCGCATGAGTTCACACCCCCTTTGTCTTCCCCAGTGGAGCCCTTGGCGGCGCGCAGCCAAGTCTTATTTTGACTCGGCTCCCAGCCTGTCGGCCAATTGTTCCTGCATTTCATTTCTGACATATCCTGTACATTAAAACATCATTAATTCAAACCTTTTGTTCCTTCGGAACAAGTGGGGCTGGAAGAAGAAGCTTTTCAGAAACCTGCCAAGGTCCTCTTAAGAAACAGCATTGCTACACACAAACACACAAACACAAGCACCTCTAACAACGGTAATGAAATGGTAAATCCTGATTGAATGTAAACTTTCTTTTAAAAGGTCTTCCCTTCTTTTCTTTTTTCTTAAAAAGCAAATGCGAAGGCACATCCCCTCTGTGTGATTCCCCCTCCTATCTCCCCCCACAACTTTTTTTTTTTGCTGTAAAATAAAACAGAACAATCTGTTAAAAGATTTTTGTAAGCTGTTGTGAAATAGATTAACCTTGGCCCTGTGATGTAAGGTTCCTTGCACTACTTATGTTGGCCGCGCGTCAGTAATTTGAGAAGCCTTTTTGGATTTGTCCTTACCTAACCGCTGGATGGTTGAGACTGAGATTCTCAGGACTCGAGCCAGCTGCCCTCTGCACATGTGCTTGACAACCGCACCATGCAGAGGGGGAAGTAACCCAGCATGGTGGGAGGTACCTCTGGGTTGTCTTTTTTTGCTGCGGGGTTGCAATGGGATCGCAATAGGAAGCTGAGAGCAAATAAATATAATCCTGATTCTCAGGGCTCTTCCAAATCACCTGCTTTTTAAAAATTCATCATGCTTTGCTTGCAAAAAGCTTACACGGAGGTTAGATTATATGTGGTCTCCATTGAGCATTTGTTCTGATTCGCTTACACCTGAGTCACCTTCAGAAAATGGGCTTAGGGTCTTTCTGTAAATTGTTCTGTGTCATTTTACCTAAGTGTAGGGTGCAATACTGACATCACCTATCACCTGTTGCTCTTTTTTTCTGTTTAAGTCACTCCTAGAGAATAGAGGACGTATGGTTTTTTTACTTCAATATTTATATATCTGTTATTTGGATTTGTTCAATTTTCACCCCACCTCGTATCTTCCTATATAAATAAAAACGTAAGTTGTCATCACGCTGCAGCAGGAGGCATAGCAGGCCAGGCCAGGTGAACTGTTTAACCTGGGGGTGGGAGGCACTTCAAACTGTGGTTTAGTCAGCCAATCTTGGAAGTGCCTCTCTTCCTTTAAAAGGGTGGTGGAGCTAGCAGCAAGCTGTGTGAGGATAGGTGATGGGGAAGGTGAGGTGTAAAGACAGGGGTCTGGTCAGGTGTGGGGAGGGGAAGGGCAGTTGTCAAGGGTTGGTGAGTGGAGCAAGCAGGGGTGGCAGTTCCTAGCACAGGTAGCGACCACTTTAGGCATGTCCAATGGATGTGCGATCACTGATGTGCGGGTCCTTTTTGACCACGAGGAGGGCAGAACAAGGGTGGATTGGGGCAAGGTGCGCAGGGCGGGAATGGAACCCTCCCGCACAAAATGGTCATCACCAAATAGTCTAATATTTATTAAATGATGATCTTGTCATTTGCTCTCACCTGGCTAAGTCACTGCAGCAGCATATATAGTGCAACTTCCAAACAGTCTTCAAGGGAAGCCCGAGGCTGAGCGCATTGCAGTAATCTAACCAAGGAGCTTGCCAGAGCAATATAGAGATGGATTTTTAAAAGACCATGTGTCCCCCTCAATCTACCCACCAGAGCCAGCATGGGATATGTTAACTTAAACCCTGACTTTGCCTGCTTGAAGCCCACATTCAAATCAACCAACAGCTGCTTCACACCTATATGCAACACATTTCCTATCTCTGACCCTTGACTGCTGTACATTTGGCGCTGGCTCACACAGGAACTGATGGCCCTTACACCAGGCAATGCCTTGCATGTGGGATGTTCACAGATAGGATGACCATCTGCAGCCGGCGCAGAATGCGGCTCTTCCTCCTGGACTCCCAGCTGCTTAGGAGGCCAGTTCTTCAGATTACAGTATTCCCCTCAGCTTTTGGGAAGGCAGGGAGTATTTGTTAGCAGAGGAACCGGAATAAAACAGATGGAGCCCAGAGAGAAAAGAAACTGATACTGTTTTACTGATAACAGACCAAACAAAAAACAGACTAGCATATAAGGAGAAATAAACATGGGGGCTTATTTACAGACCTATGCAAGGAGGAAAAACTCCTTCAGAGTTCCTCTCCAACTCCTCCAACTGTCAAATCTCAACCACGTCATGGACAGCTCACTTCCAATTGACCAGTTTGTGTTCGCAGCCCCAGACTCCCCAAATGTCCCTTGTTTCCAGAGATAGTCCTAGATTTACAGAAGCTGTCCTAGTTTCTGATTTGATCCTGGAATGTCCCTCTTTTCCTTGGGACATCCCTATTTTAATCAGAGAGATGTATGGAACTATCCAACCCCTGAGCCATCTGAAGGCAGCCCTGTATACAGACGTGTTTTTTTTAAATGTTAAAAATGTCATTATGTTTTTATATTTGTTGGAAGCCACCTAAAGTAGCTGGGGCAACCCAGTCAGATGGGTAAGGTATAAATAATAAAATCATCATCATTATTATGGAACAGGGCATCCCTATTTTCATCAGAGAAATGTTGGAGGGTATGCTCCATATTTTCTCTTTCTAATATTTTGACTTGTTTTTATTTTGTTCTCTTGTACTATGTGTACCTTCCACGGTTATCCATGGGTACTAGGCATCATGGCTATGCTCTGCCTTCAAAGTCAGAGCAGTGGTGCTTCTGAATGCCAGTTCCTGGAAACTACAGAAGGTGAGAGGGCTCTTATGCCCAGGTCCTACTTGTGGGTTTCCCACATCCCCTCCAACATTTCTCTGATGAAAATAGGGCTGTCCCATTCCATAATGATAATTGTACTGTTTATATCCCACACACCTTCCTAGGTTGCCCGAACCACTCTGGGCAGCTTCCAACATATATAAAAACATAATAAAACATTTAACATAAAAAAACCTTCCCTATACAGTCAAAATAAATAATAAATAATAAATTGTCCAATAGCACCTTGAAGACCAACTAAGTTTTTTCTGGGTATAAGCTTTCGTGTGCATGCACACTTCTTCAGAAGACTTCTTTTTCACTCCTTCCCTATACAGAATTGCCTTCAGACGGCTTGGGGGTCAAGTAACTCCATGCCTTCCAACATTTCTCCAATGAAAATAGAGACATCCTACTATACCCTACAACTTTTCTCCTAAGGAAAAGTGGGACATTCCAGGTTCAAATCAGAAACTGGGACAGCTTCTCTAAATCAGGGACATCCCTGGAAAATAGGAACACTTGGAGGATCTGTTTCCATAATGGGCATCTCAGTGGCCAATGTGAGAACATGACGCTAGACTAGATGGGTCTCCTTTGGGCTGATCCAGCAGGCTCTTCTCGTGTTCTTATGCTCCAGCTCTAGAAATGTGACACTTTTTTGTGGAAATCCAATGTTGGGAAGGCAGAATGTAAGACAATACAAACTACATACAGCCTGGCAACAGGTTATCCACCACTTTCAAGGTACATGACCTGTGGCTATCTGAGAACGGAAGATTGCAGATTCTCAAGCACTTTGGCACAGAATCTGTTTTTGCACTGGGGAGTCCTACTCTCGCTCCACAGCAGCCCCCAAATCTACAAGTTTATCAGCTGAGAATTCTCCATATTTCTATTCTATTTTGCAGTAAGAAAAAAAAATCAAATGAGGATTTTGTTCTGAAATCACAACAAGAAGCAGAGAGAGGGGAGAGACGACTGATCAGGATATGATTTGGAAACGTTGGAAACGCAGCTTGAGCAAATGGGCCGTAATTTCCTACCCAAAACACAGCCTCATTTGCACATTAAGATCATTCCATGGTATATCTTGGACTCCAAGCGCATTAGCTTTAACTACCACTTCACAAATTCGTCTGGTATCTTTAGGATTTGTGGCCTGGGAAAGAATCTTTGGTCCTCTCTTGGTGGTGTGGTTTTTATCGTTCCCATTCCCCACCCTCTAAGATCAGGAACATGGAAATTTGGTGGAGTGTGGTTGTTGTTGTTTTTTAGCTCCACAGAATATATTCTCTGGAGTCACAAGGATTTTGTGACTTTATTTATTTATCTGTTTCTTTACTGGCAACTTTCCTAAACTACTTCTTAGTGTCTCAATTCACAAATCTGTTTGTAGTGTAAAAAGCACACCCAACAACTTAAAAGAGGAGCAGCAACACAACCACCTTTAAAGCAGTATCATACCACTTTTAACATTCATGGGTTTGCTAAATTGCCCTTCTTGAAAAGATATCTCACAAAATAAAAGTATCTACAGGGCAGAGCTTGAATGACTGCTTCTATATAAATACAGCATGGTTTTATTCGTTATTCAAATTTTGAGGTACAGGGCATACCTTACAACATTTCTCTGATGAAAATAGGGACATCCCTATGTTAATTTTACTATTTATACCCCACCCATCTTACTGGGTTGCCCCAGCCACTCTGGGAGGCTTCCAACATATATAAAAACATAATAAAACTTTAAACATTTTTAAAAAACCTTCCCTATACAGGATTGCCTTCAGACAGCTTGGGGTTTGGGTAACTCCATACCTTCCACCATTTCTCCGCTGAAAATAGGGACATCCTAAGGGAAAGTGGGACATTCTGGGATCAAATCAGAAATTGGGACGGCTTCTCTAAATCGGGGATGCCTCTGGAAAAGAGGGATACTTGGAGAGTCTGGCAGGGTCACTCAGTGCCACCATTGTATGCAAAAGTCTGGCTCATCTTAAGACTATATAAGACCTTTATTCTCAACAATGATGGAACTCACAGCTAGAGAATGCTTTTATTTTTATGCATCTTTATTGTTTGTGCATTTCGTTATAGTTTTTTCAAAATCCATTTGTGCTTATGTGTGTGTGAGAGAGCGAGAGAACCAATGCCTTAAAAGATTGCACCTTTGTAGCGACAGCTACCAAGCAACTTTTAAGGACAGTAGTTCAAAGCCATGGAAAAAGCCCTTCCATCTACAAGAGAGAACAGCCGGGTTTAATCTACTGTGTGTGTGAGAGAGGTTTTCCTTCCCTCCCTCCCTCTGCATGTTTCCAGTCTGTTACTTGAGTGTTATCTGTCCGGTTTCCAGATTTTCGTAATCCATCGGGGCCCATGTAACTCTCAGGACTTCCTCTGCAGACTCGGCTCATGTTCCACAGCTGTTCTCCAGCACATGTGTGAGGAAATTAGAAATTAAGTCACCTGATCCTATGCGGATTAGGGTCTAGGAGCATCAGCCCTGTAAACTCTGGTCCTCTTGATCTCACCCATAGGGGCAATTCTGAAACATGGGTAAGCAAGACTCAAAGAGATAGTGTAGATTTTTATCAGCTTGTAACTAAAGGTTATTCTGCAGAGGTCCTGAGAATGAAGAAACCTGGCTCCCTGGGTTCCTTTGGGAGGAGAGGTGGGATATAAATTCAATAACTGAAGTAAAAAACCTTCTCTCTGGTGCAGAAATGCCGATTGTAAGCAGATCGGGGGCAGAGCAGCAGTCAGATGTTGTTGGCCATGTTAATGTTCACACTACACATTTAAAGCATACCCCTTCCCCATGACTACTGGGGAAAGTAGCTTGTTAAGGGAACTGGGAGGAACAACAACAACAACAACATTAATAGAGTCACTTTACTGACAAAAGTGATTCAAAGTAATTACAACACAGCATAAACACTAAAACACTCCATCTTCTTTTCGGTGCCTGCTAAAAACATTTCTGTTTAGACAAGCCTACCCGATGTTTATAAAGTTGATGTGAGTTTTAATCCATTTTAGTCTATTGTTATTTTAACTTTTTGAACTTTTAAAATCATTGTGCTAATTTTTCTTAGTGATAATCTTATTGTTTTATCTTTCTGTAAACCGTTTTGAGGGATTTTTTTACAGTCAAGTGGTGTATACATTTTATGAAGTAAGTAAATAAATAAAATCAATTGGAACAAACAAACCAATAAAGGGCTTAAAAGCACCTCTATTCAAATAAAAGGCACATCTTACAGAACTAGCACCACTAAAAGAGGCCACAGCTACTTGCAACCTTTTGAAACAAAGGCCAAAAGTCCAGGTTAAAAGGAAATGTTTTGCCTGGCACCTAAAACTTGACAAAGATGGCACCAGGTGAGCTTCCTTGGGGAATGCGTTCCAGAAGCCACCACTAAAAAGACCCTGCTCTTGTGCTGTTGCCCTCTGAGCCTCACATGGAGAACATCTGAGCCACTGCCTGGAGTTAGTGGTGGGCTGGGTGAGCCAGCAAGCTGAAGCTGAATCCTGACAAGATTCAGGATCCCTTGTGGGTCATTGGTGCTCAGGTTCAGGAAATAACCTTTTTTTTTTACCCCAGGAAATAAACTGCCAAAGGGGCTGGATTAAACTAACCCGTGAGCTAGCTTAGGCCCCCGAAATGGACTTTGGACATGCCTGGCTTACAGGTAATATAGAAATAGCTAAAAACATATTTTTGAAATTATTTACAAATAAACATTAGTAGAATATCAATCAATCAATCAATCAATCAATCAATTGATCTATCACTACAATAAAAACACAACAACACCAGCCCTTTCCTTAAAAACAGTTAGTTCCCCAAGGTGTTCACCTGCCAGAGGAAGGACAAGGAGGGAACTATTCTAACTTCTCTAGGAAGGGAGTTCCTAGGTCTGGGAGCAGCCACAGAGAATGCCCTCTCGGTTGTAGGTATTAGAGATTTGGGAGGTCATTCTGCCTGATACCTGTGGCTCACTTCTGAACTTACGATCCCATATCTGAGAGGTTGGACCCTAGAGGAGGAAATCTGCTGAACCAGCCAGATGTTTCTTTGTAAGATAATGGCCTGAGCTGGCCAGTTAAGTACAGTGGTAGCTCCGTTTGTGCACAGGATCCGTTCCGGAGCTCCAGTCAGATCCCAAGGTGTGCTTATCCAGAGGTGCCGCTTCTGCATGTGCGTGCAGCGCGGTTTAGCGCTTCTGTGCATGTGTGCGGGGCAAACCAGGAAAAATGCTTCCAGGTTTGCCGCGTATGTATCCTGAAGGATACGTAACTGGAGGTGAACATAAATAGAGGTACCACTGTACTTCCATTTCCATGTCCAAAGAGGATGCCCTGTTGTCATGGGGACAAATTGGTGGATCTTTTCCCGCTTCACCTGGCTGGTAGCTAGGTCATCCTTGGAGGAAGAACAACAGGCCAAGTGGGGATGGGGTGGGGAGTTTTGGCTGACGCTGTGAGCTGGACACACAGAGGTTCATCTTACTCTATGGCTTGGGGATCTCCCTGGGAACCTGATGGGGAGGCGAGGTCTATGGAGTGCTAATGCTGTAATCCCTTCCATTCTATGCTCATATATCACAGTCTCCATTGACCTTCATTCCAAGGAAACCACACCCTAGAAGAGCACTGGGCCCCTGGAGCCTCTTGCTGCTCGGGGGGGGGGTGAAATTTGGGAAGAAGGCAGGCAAGTGGGGATTGTCTGAATAGAGACTGAGGCAGTGTCTCATCTTCCCAAATGAACCAACCTCTGCTGGTAAGCCAAAAGCCCAAACAGAGCTTAAATGAAACATAAAACCATTCTCTTAAAAATAAAAAAACTACACCAATGCTTGTTTTAAACGATACAAGGAACAGTGCCTTTGCTCTGTCTTTATCTTAATACGTCAGGAAAGCTGTTAAGGCCCAAGAACTGTTAAGACAACCAACGTGTTGATCTGGCTCTTGGTAAATGCTCCCATTTCTAATTGCTTCGCTCCTGAGATAAGCCCTTTGTTCAATAACTTCCTCTTACACAGGAACTGTGATTTGTCAAAACGCCATTTCTGAAGATAGCAGGAGAGAGGGAACAGGCACCTCCTGCACTCAGCTACTGACACTTAGCAAGTTGGTTAAAATGAAATGAATGCACATTCCTGCATTCAGGGGAACAGACGACCAGGTCCTTTGAACTCTGCAGAACTGAACCAGCACTGGTCATCTGGATTTCTGTGTCAATATATTTATTTCCTGAAAATATTCATACCCTGTCTTTCTTTCCACAGAGGTCCAACGTGACTAGTAATAATTTAAAAGCAGAGGCTATCAGTGCAAAAGATGGAAACACACAGTAGCAGAAGAGATCTGTCCAGCATGGATAACAATCACCCTTTTGCATTAGCCTCAAAGGCCTTTCAAAGCCAGTGGAAAACAAGCAATGGTCGATCCGAAGGAGCTTCCCTTTAAGGGCACATTCCCAATGCTGAGGTATCACAAGCAAAACAGCCCTGTTTTCTATAGCCATCCATCAGACTTCAGGTGGTGGTGCCTGGTCCTCTAATGCTCCCCGCCTGGTGCTCCCATTAGCTCCAGCCAGCAGAAGATGAAGAGCCCTGATGGATCAAACCAGTGGTCCATTTCATTCAGCATCCTGTGCTCACAGTGGCCAACCAGATGTTCCCGAGGGAAACTGCAACCAAGACATGAATGCAACAGCACCCTGCCCACATGTAATTCCCAGCTAGGTAAAAGGTAAAGGGACCCCTGACCGTTAGGTCCAGTCGCAGACGACTCTGTGGTTGCAGCGCTCATCTCGCTTTATTGGCCAAGGGAACCAACGTACAGCTTCCCAGTCAAGTGGCCGGCATGACTAAGCTGCTTCTGGCGAACCAGAGCAGCGCACAGAAACACCGTTTACCTTCCCACCAGGGCAGTACCTATTTATCTACTTGCACTTCATGCTTTCAAACTGCTAGGTTGGCAGGAGTAGGGACCGAGCAATGGGAGCTCACCCCGTCATGGGGATTCGAACCACCGACTTTCTGATCAGCAAGCCCTAGGCTCTGTGGTAGGTAAATTGCCTCTGACAGTGGAGGTAGAACATAGTCATCATAGCTTGTAGCTGTTGATAGCCCTGCCCTCCATTAATTCTATAAAGCCATCCAAGTTGGTGGCCATCACTGCCTCCTGTTTCCTGATGCTTGTCTCTGTTTTTATTATATAGGGGTGTATCCAACTAAATTCTGAGTTGACCCATTAAAATCAATGTGTCATGCACTCCCCCAAAGGGCCTACTTAGAGTATAATATTGGATGCAACACATTTCTCTCTCTCCCTTTCTCATTTTGTGGTTGATGTATTTGTACTTAGCACACCAGGAGGGCAGGTATATGGAGTTTTAAACCAACCATTCAATAGCAGGGCCAGGTCAATGTGACTGGGTAGATTTCCCTCCTCCCCACACCAATCTTTATTTTAAAGGCTTAGTCTTGCATTCTGTGATCTGGCAAGGCAGCTTGTCTGCATCCCTGGAGCTGGAGACAAACGTAATGAGGCATGAAAACCAAATTTCCCCCCATGTTGCCTTGCTGAAAAGCAAAGTCTCTCTAAACACACATGTAGCCAAATGCACGAGTGGAGAGAGAAGGAGAACAAAAATGTATCTCAGATCTCCTGCACACTGAAATAAAAACAGCCCCAGAGCGGCTCCTCTCTCTGCAGCATTGAGTCTTGAGCTCCACAATGGTTAATTTTTATGAGCCAAGTGCTGAAATGAAGGAGGACCGCAGAGTATGTCAAACACAACATTATTTTAATGATTCACACCTTTGCTTGCAGCATATGCGATGGCAACTGGGAACGTGTTTGATGAAATATTAGGCACGAGGCTTTCTGTCTCTCGTCCTGCACCCATTTGCCAGGTGCAAGAAGGTCTGGGCTGAGTCTGCTTGTGTCACTTCTATCTCTTCCCCCAGACTACTTTGCCAGCTCAGGTGGGGCAGGTTGCAGCGGAGCCTGGCCTATTAGCGCAAACAGGGCACTGCCCTACCAACCTCCAGTCCGCCACCTGCCTGCTTTCCAACTGAGCACCTAGTCTAGGGGATGCAAGTGCCTGCAAGGAGCCTCCTCCTTAGTCTCGGTGATTTGGGGTTTTGCTTTTAAATAGATGTTTATTGAGGATTTCCATACAAAACAATTACATGCAGTGTAACTAGTCTCAGTGCTAAGAACATGAGAAGATGGGAAGATCCTGGCTGCTGGGTCAGGTCAATGACCCACCTAGGCCAGCATCCTGTTCTCACGGTGCCCAATGGGATGCCCCAGTGGGAAGCCCCCCCAACCAAGCAGGATCTGATCACAACAGCAGCACCCAGAGCTCAGGCTGTGCAGGTGTGCAAGCCTCCTGGCCCCCACCATGGTGTGCTGTATTATATTTCTTTATAAATTAGAAAAATCATTTCTAGAAAGGCAAGTACAGTGGTGCCTCGCAAGACGAAAAGAATCCGTTCTGTGATTCTCTTCGTCTAGCTTTTTTTTTGTCTTGCGAAGCAAGCCCATTGACGGATTAGAGGATTAGCGCGGCTTATCTGCTGATCGGATCAGCTGATAAGTGGCTTAGCGACTTAGAAAAAGGGGGGAAAGGAAAAAACCCCCGCAGGAACTCGCAAGACATTTTCGTCTTGCGAAGCAAGCCCATAGGAGATTCGTTTTGCGAAGCACCTCCAAAACGGAAAACTCTTTCATCTAGCGAGTTTTCCGTCTTGCAAGGCATTCGTCTTGCAGGGCACCACTGTATACATAATGAATTTGCAAATCAGGGACCTCTTTTCCGATTATGTGTGATGCATAAGTAGCCACTTGCATGAAGACAACTCAGCCGTCATTATCCTGCCCCAACCCTCATTATTTGCCGAAGTAGAGGAGTCTCCAACTGGGCTATTGTATGCAGTCTAGCCCCAGGATATGGCTGGACTTGAACTCAGTCTATCTTCATAGGAGATGACCTGGTCTAATACAGACTGCTTGACTAATAAGACCTCCACCATGGACTTCTTGTGTGGCCTTGGCCAAGCCATAATGTGTGTCTACACACATATATCTTCAATTTCCTTCTGTGATTTCCTTCATTGGCATCGCTGCATAACAAGAGAAAAAGGTTTCGCTACCTCGCTGGGTTGTCTAAAGGATTATTAGCTTATGTTTTGTGAACGCAGAGAGCACTCCGTAATGATTGTTACAGGAGGGAAAATGTCTTTTCAAATCCATCAAAGCTGAAGTGGATTTTTTTCCACAAAGGATTTTGAGCAACAGACACTATTGGGTTATAAATCTCTGGCAGTATCATATAGATCAGTGTATTTTAAAAAATAGAATAAAAATCAAGCTTGGATTGACCTATGTATGTTTGAAAATCAATTTTCCTTACTAAAGGGCTCTGGATTTTGCTTTCAGACTTCAGCCCTTCTTGGACACTCCTGGGAGAAACTGAGTTCTTGAAATCCTTCCATTTCATGTTGGTAGACTGGCTGGTGGTACATTTCATTTTTAATCTCTGTGAGATTAATATGTCTGAAAACTGCTTTTCAGAGATTTTGCATGAAAATAAACCCGTTTTCCAAAAGCATCTGTGTGGGTTCCCAGTCAACATTTATACTGTATATTATTATATCAATATAAACATGTTCATACGCACGTTTGTATAAATAATACGAGAGAGAGAGAGAATGACAGCACCTTTGGAATGCTCAAAGGGCTGCCACATAGAAGATTATCTAATTGGATTAAGTTTACAGGAGAGCATATTTCAGTTGAACATTTCTTCAACATTTCTCTGATGAAAACAGGGGCGTTCAAAGGAAAAGCAGGACATTCCAGGATAAAATCAGAAACGGCCTCTGTAAATCCAGGAGTGTCCCTGGAAAATAGGGACTTTTGGAGGGTCTGGGAACATTACAATGAACTTTTTAATGATTTAATATTTTAATGGTGGAACTACCAGTACTTACCTGGGGTTAGTGCACACACTTACCGTACATTTAAAGCACATTATTTCCAACCCCAAAAATCCTGGGTAACAGTAGTTTACACCTCATAGAGGGACAATTCAGAGCCCCCTACAGGGTTCTTTAGGGGAAGCCATGTGCTTTCAGTGTATGGTGTGGCTGTGATCTCTCTTTCTCTCAACCCACAGAGACTGCATAGAGTGAAAGGCATAGTGCTACAATGCTACACTTGACAGGACGAAATCACAAAGGACTCAGCTATACAGCTGCAAACAAAACGGTTTAAGTGAGTTTTAAGCGCAATATACAATGGGACACTAGATGGCGATGGTGAGCCTTATGGAAAATTCAATGCTTTAAAAAAAAAAGCATTTTCAGAGTATTTTTTATCTGAGTGTAGATTCTGCCCTAGTGTAGCTGTATAACATCACAGGCAATCGGCTGCAGTGCCGTCAAAGAGGACATAGCGAAATTAGGTTGTTCAGAGAGGGCAACCGAGAGTGAAGCTGGGGAGGGGACTTTAAACAAACATACACATGTTTTTGACAAGGAACACTGGAAATTTGGTGCTTTTCCAGCACAGTTGAAAATGCACATTGGAACACAGTTCAGCTATATTGCTGCAATTAAACGTTTCTTACATATCTCAGCTTGGTTTTGAGATTTTCCGTTGTCTTTCTTTGTCCCCCAACCCATTTCTTTTCCCTCCCCTTCAACTCTGCTTCAATCACGGGATTCAATCCCAAGTCAAAACAAAACATTGGCAAATAAGAATTCCTAGAAAAATCTCTTCTTTCCCTTTTGCTTCATTTTTTCACTATTTTTTTGTTGTTGCGCTGTGTTGACAAGTCTCTTCTTGGCAGCAATGGACTCACTTGGTGCTATCTAACTGGGATGTTTGGGTGAAGGGGGTGGCAGGGAGGTGGAGACTGAAAACCTTCTCGGAAACCAATAGGAACCAAGATCGCTTATGGCACAATGAGGGCTGCTAGGTGTTCCAAAGACAAGCTCAAAGCGTAGAGAGAGAAACAAAGGAATGTTAAAGCAATCTATAATGGAATAAAGATCTTAATAGCAAAACCAACTCTGCAGAGAACGAATGCGAGATTCCATCACGGAGCCATATTTGAGGGAGGGGGCCATAGGGGAAATGGTGGCTTACCCCAGCCTCTCCCTTCTCAACCACCCCCTCCCCACAAATGACTGCATATGAAGTGTTTTTTCAAATTGGCTGCTAAGCGATTACCCTCTTCCATGGATTTGGGTGGGGGAGCTGGAGTTATAAAATAAACACAGACTATTTCGGTCTCTCCTTAAGTGGAAGGATGCTCACGGCCTAAGTGGAAAAGCAGATTGCTGGGCTGGCGTTGGCCAATTGAAATAAAATCATCAGGCGCTCACTGATCCTGGGAACTTGCAGAGAACTAAATAAATCAACATCTTAAAACTGCATTTTTATTTTATTTTAAGAGGTGGGTGGGGATGCAAAACATTTATTGGAAGCGTTTGATCGACACTGAATTCCTATTTCTAGCTCCGACTGGAAGTGAAGATGCCAGATCTCTCTGGGTTTGAGACAGGAGGAAGAGGCAGAGAAGGAAAGAGAGCTTATGAATGGTCCCAACCCGATGCCCTCCAGACTTTCTTTTTGACTACAGCTCCCATCAACCCCAGCCTGCCCAGCTGGGTCAAAGAAGGCTAAACTACACGATATCAGATACTGCCATGTTGTACAGATTGATGGGTTTGAAGGAACCTCGCGGTATACAGCAGTCAGCCACCAGAAACTGTAGGAGGTGCAGGCATCCAGTTGCTATGACTGATTATAAAGGAAACAAAAAGGTTACAATGGAGTCTCTCAGCTCCTCAAAGGAGTTCTCTTAGTCAGGATGCCAGCGAGCCAGTGCCATGGACTGGCTGGATGCAGAGGAATGGTGAGAGGCACCAGCTGAGGAATCCCCAAGAGAAGGCAGCTCAGAGCCAGGATATTGGTGGTGGGATGAGAAGGAGTGGCCAGAGGGAGAAGAGGGGGCAAACTGGAGGGAGGGCTCTTGGAGGCTGAAGAGGTAACAGGGCTGAGTGATCAGGAAGAGTCTGTGGCAGACAGCAGTCCAGAATCAGAGGCAGATGTGGAGGCTGGAGTGGAGCAGGGCCCAGAAAGAGATCAGGCAGGCTGCTGAAGAAACCAGGGGGAGTCTTCCCTTCCTGCTGCAAACAGCTCCCCTTCCCGCTGATCTCCCAGAACCAGAAGAGGTATGAAGAGGGTGGAGCAGAGACAGACCTGTTGATAGAGTCTCAAGTTGCTTGGGAAGGGCCAGGAGGAGGAGGAGTCTTAGGCATCTGTGGGAAGGCAGGGGCCTTTAGTCCTCACAACTGCATCATTGGGACAAGATCTACCGGGAAGAGTTGTTGTGACACCGTCCCCAGTTTCCATTTATTTTCTCAATATTCCATGGCTACTGAACATGTTCGGTCCTTGCTGAGCTGTATGTGGGGTGTGTGATTGTGTGTGAGAGAGGAGGCATTACCTCTTGGTTTATGTCTGGAACTCTCGGCATTTTCCCCAAGTGTGCTGATAAGCCTTATGTACCTCCTTCTTGCTTCTCACCACTTGCATTCACTATTAAAGACAGCGATTTAGAATATGCTGACTTCCTCCTAGGACCTCAGGCAACATTGTTGTTTAGTCGTTTAGTCGTGTCCGACTCTTCGTGACCCCATGGACCAGAGCACGCCAGGCACTTCTGTCCTCCACTGCCTCCCGCAGTTTGATCAAACTCATGCTAGTAGCTTCAAAAACACCATCCAACCATCTCATTCTCTGTCGTCCCCTTCTCCTTGTGCCCTCCATCTTTCCCAACATCAGGGTCTTTTCCAGGGAGTCTTCTCTTCTCATGAGGTGGCCAAAGTATTGGAGCCTCAGCTTCACGATCTGTCCTTCCAGTGAGCGCTCAGGGCTGATTTCCTTCAGAATGGAGAGGTTTGATCTTCTTGCAGTCCATGGGACTCTCAAGAGTCTCCTCCAGCACCATAATTCAAAAGCATCAATTCTTCGGCGATCAGCCTTCTTTATGGTCCAGCTCTCACTTCCATACATCACTACTGGGAAAACCATGGCTTTTACTATACGGACCTTTGTTGGCAAGGTGATGTCTCTGCTTTTTAAGATGTTGTCTAGGTTTGCCATCGCCTTTCTCCCAAGGAGCAGGCGTCTTTTAATTTTGTGACTGCTGTCACCATCTGCACTGATCATGGAGCCCAAGAAAGTAAAATCTCTCACTGCCTCCATTTCTTCCCCATCTATTTGCCAGGAGGTGATGGGCCCAGTGGCCATGATCTTCGTTTTTTTGATGTTGAGCTTCAGACCATATTTTGCGCTCTCCTCTTTCACCCTCATTAAAAGGTTCAACATTAGTGCCCTCATAACCACTACTGCCACTCCTACTTCCTTGCATGGCACCTTTCTTACTTCCCTGTGTGGAGAATAAAGAGGATTTGTGTGCTTCTGTGAAGAAACAGGCCTACTGTACAAAGGTAAAAATTGCATTTATTTCCCTGTCTCTGGCCCCACCTACCACTGGCATGTGGTGCCCAGCAGGGAAAATAGAAACCCCTAGACTGAAAAACTACCCCTGCACCTGTTCTAAAGGATAGACAAAGTCAGCTGGCAGGAAGTGCATCCTAAGACAGGAAGGGCTGTTCCCAGAGCAGGGAGTGGTGAGTCCTGGTGGTTCCTAGGTGAGGTGTAATACTGTGCTTTGAATCCATGGATGGTCCTCCTGACAGATGACCCCTTTCTGTTAGCAGAGTGAAGCTTTGGCCTGAAGTCTGCATATAGCTATCAGATTAATTTCATGTTGCCCTCAACAAGTGATCACTTCAGAACCATGTTAATGGGGGGGGTGGAGGAATGTGGGTGGGCAAGACAGATGGAGAAAGGGAAAGTTGGAGTGGGTTACAGATTAAGCAAACATTGCAGTTCTACATTTCTCTGCCCACCAGTGAATTTTCCCATGCCAATGGTGTGGGAATGTTAAGGATAGTAGGAGACAATGTATTGATTAAATATTATCCTTCCGTCACTCACTCTAGTGAGTCATGTAGCAGAGCAGATTCCCTTCAATACAGCAGGAAGCTAGTTTGCAGATTCGTTTGAATCTCTTTAGTTAAGCAATCCAGCCTGGCTTGATCAGACTGGATTATTCCTGGTGTCCCCTTTGATCCCTCTTAAAAGAATAAAGACACAAGAGTCTTTCCTTAAAAGTAACAAGAAGTTTACTCACATTCAGTTCACAGTACGATCCCTGAAGGCAGACTTTAGCTTGTAGTTACAGAACGTAGTGTGAGTTCATCCCATATGGGGATTGAGCCCATGTGCTGTTGGCTGAGAGCCAGCAGACAGCAAAATACATTAAGAGAACAGCATCAAGAGAACAAAATGGCTGCGGTCACACCCATCTCCCTGGTCACATGCAGGGGGAAGACGCTCCAGACCAGTGAAACAGGTAGTTATACTGACTGAAGTAACATCCTCCTGCCTGCGCCCACTCTAGGGAAACAAGGAATGTTGTACAGTGGTACCTCGGGTTAAGAACTTAATTTGTTCTGGAGGTCCGTTCTTAACCTGAAACTGTCCTTAACCTGAGGTACCACTTTAGCTAATGGGGCCACCACACGATTTCTGTTCTCATCCTGAAGCAAAGTTCTTAACCTGAGGTACTATTTCTGGGTTAGCAGAGTCTGTACACTTAAGCGTCTGTAACCTGAAGCGTCTGTAACCCGAGGTACCACTGTATGTGACTGCTGCAATGGATTACATCCCACAAAATGTTCCCCTGCCCAAGCTCCCAATTCTCTTGACCAAACAGGGTCCCATATCAAGGGTGCATCTCAGAGACCTTGAAACTAATGTGGTTCAGCAGTAATGTCCTGTCTTAAACTCTGGACCTAGGTGGGGTTGTCAAGAAAGGCTCATCAGGAAAAGCTTCCTGACTGTATCCTTCGGTGAATTTATTAAGCAGAGAGGTGAGCCTCAGTCTGGAAGCAATACTGCCACAAAGCAGAAACATCTATTGTGGTGTGAGAAAGGCGACATATGGTTCTTTCATTACGGGGACTTAATAAAATCTTTTCTTTCATGTAGTATTAAAATTGGGTCCAGAGTGGCCTTTAATAAAGGGAGAGAGCTTGAAAAGGCTTTAGTGGTGAAATGCCGACGAGGTCCAAGACGACTTCAATTTTCATGGCTGAAATTATTACATTAAAAAAATAAAAGTGCACAGTTTTTACTGGACGGGACAAGAATCTTCTCCAGTTCCCTGGGTTAGAAACATAAAATGGGAGACGAAATGGACTGGAGCATAAACCACTACTAATGGAAAAGGGCTGGAGCTCAGTGGTAGGACATCTGCTTTGCATGCAGAAGGTCTCGGGTTCAATCCTCAGCACTCCAGGGATTGTCCGTTTGAAAGCTGCTGCCAGTCAGAGTAGGAATACTGAGCTTGATGGACAAATAATCCGACTCAGCCCAATGCAGATTCCTGTATTCAGAACACCTTTTTCTTCCTCCAAGCTGAAACATAACCTGAAGCTTTATTTGAAAATCTCTGCTGGATCGGATTAGCCCCCCCCTCCCCAAACTACCCCAAATTGGGGGATGCTGCCCCTGGTTTAAGCATATTTTGTATGCAGGGTTTGTTTTTGTTTTGCTGCTTTGCATTGGCTTATGAAAACACACACTTCATATGCAATCCCCACCCCCTAACCATTTCCCTTGGACTACCACAAAATGTCTGCCTGTCTGCCCAGGGACAACTGCAGGAGAAGAAAGAAAGAAAGTCAACTTTCACTTTTCCTGCAGCTGTCTACTGAGAGGATGCCTGTTTCATCCAAAAACAACAGCTGGGGAATCTCCAAGGCGGGTGGGGGTGGGGGTCCTGCTTGTGAGAAGTGACCTCACTCCTGAAGGTATTTGTTACAAGAGAGCACCCTCCGTCCGGGTCTGGGGGATGCGAGTATAAATGGAGATGGCTTGCAGGGAGAGGGAGGAAGAGCAACTGAAACAGTTACAAAAAGAAAGAAAAACAGACTGCATAATTAATCAATCAGACAGTCAATTAATTAATTAATTAATTAATTAAAGCACAATCCCTGTGGACGGCACTTTACACAGGACTAGAGGATAGATCTCCGCCCCAAGGAGCTTACAACCTAACATCTAATTTATTTCTTACATTTCTTACATCACACCTTTCTTCCAAAGCACTGCACTGCTAGAGAGCCTCTGCCAGTCAGTGTAAACAGAACGGAGTTAGATGAACCAATGTTCTGACTCAGTATAAGCTAGCTTCCTCTGTTCCTTAGGAGTGCTGATGCAACACTCATTTAGGAAAAGTCCTGTGTTAGAGAATCTGCTCTGCATGCAGAATGTCCCAGGTTCAATGCTTGGAATGTCTGAAACCCTGGAAAACTGCTGCCAGTCCGTGTAGACAATATTGAGCTAAATGGAACCAATGGTCTGAGTCAGTTTAAGGTAAAACCCTGTTCTCCTGTGTGCACAGAGCTCAAGTTGTTCCATGTGGGTTAGATCAGTCCCTCTGTGCCAAGTCCTTCTGTATGCAGTTAAGCTGCTGAACTTGCGCCAACCTGGATTGCTCTGAAAGAAGATTGGAGAAATTTGTGGAGAAGAGGGCTCTCAGTGGCTACTGGCCCCAATGGCTATGCTCTACCTACACTGTTGGAGGCAGCAATGCATCTGAATACCAGTCACTGGGAACTCCAGGAGGAGAGTGGGCTCTTGGGCTCTTGGGCTCTTGGGCTCAGGTCCCGCTTCCAGGATTTCCACAAGAATCTGGTTGGCCCCTGTGAGAACAGGATAACGGACTAGACGGGCTTGATCCAGCAGGGCTCTTCTTATGTTTCTGGGTGCAATTTGCAGTTTTTTCAGTTATGCATGCTGAGGAGTAATAAATAGCACACTAAGTTACAATAAGGAATGGGAATGGTGGGGTTATGGGGAAAGCTTCCTGGGGTGCACTTTGAGAAGGAAGCAAGAGTGGTAGAATCACACAAGTGTCGTGGATGGAGGAATAATTTTTCCGGTCCACTTTTTTCAGCAGAAGGACTCCATTTGGCATTCCTGAACTCTCTTGCGGATCAGAACAAACTACTGATGTGATTACACACTTCTCAGATTTTGCAGTGCAGGCAGGGTGGGTGGTGCCATTTAAAGGAGCAGGAGACTCCAGGCAATGTGGGAGAGTGTTGAAGAAACAGATGCCTGCCCTATTTGCAGGAGAGGTGTGCCAAAATATGCCCTTCAGTTTCCTCGGAACTTTTCTTCCACTGGAAAATAGGCTTCCATTTTCCCGTCTCATTCCTGGAGCCCTTTAGAGGTGTCCCCCCCACACACACACACTTTCATGGCTGCGGGTTTTGAGCTTTCTTTATCCTCACGAGGTGTCAGAGGGCAACTTTTCTTGAGCGCTTTGCAGCCTTCCCAGCTGCTCACACTTCCTGACCTGAAATAGCTCCATGAGAGGAGTTACCTTGTGATGTTTTGCCTTGAACTTTAAATGAAGTGTGGGAAGCTGGAGGGCAGCGGGGGCTGCAAAATGCAGTTCCTGGCTGCCCATACTTCCTGATCTGGAAAAAAGAGGGGGGTGGGGAACCATACAAGAGCTTTAATTGAAGTGTGGGCACCCAGAAAGGTGGCAGGGTGCAGATCTCCAAAGAGATGCAGAGAGCAGGTCCAGAGAACCTTTGGCTCTTCAAATGTTGCTGGACTACAACTCCCATCAGTGCCACCAAGCATGGCTATTGGCCAGGGATGATGGGAGTTGGAGTACACAGATTGGGGGGGCAATGGTTCCCCACACTTATTTACAGAAGAGGAAACATGTTCACATTCACCCCTTGGTAACCTAAAGGTAAAGGGACCCCTGACCATTAGGTCCAGTCATGGCCGACTCTGGGGTTGCAGTGCTCATCTTGCTTTATTGGCCAAGGGAGCCGGTATACAGCTTCTGGGTCATGTGGCCAGCATGACTAAGCCGCTTCTGGCGAACCAGAGCAGCACACGGAAAGGCCGTTTTCCTTCCCACCAGTGTAGTACCTATTTATCTACTTGCACTTTGACGTGCTTTCGAACTGCTAGGTTGGCAGGAGCAGGGACCAAGCAACGGGAGCTCACCCTGTCACGGGGATTTGAACCACTGACCTTCTGATCGGCAAGTCCTAGGCTGTGTGGTTTAACCCACAGTGCTACCCGCGTCCCAGCTTGGTAACCTAGAAATGGACAAAACAACAGCACGGCAACCATAAGCACTTCACCAAATTTTTCTCTACACTTTATTTTTTTTCCCCATTGATTGATGGGGAATAGTGTGTTGTTGTTTTTTTAATGCAGGATAAATTTTTGGCACAGCACTGATTAAGGGCAGGGGCCAGAGGTCAGTGGTGGAGCACTGTCTTGCATGCAGAAAGTCCCAGGCTCAATCCCTGATGGGCTCTCCAGGTAGGGAGGAGAGAGACTCTTGCCTGAAATCCTGGAGAGCTGCTGCCAATCAGTGTAGACAGTACTGTATAAGGCAATGCAGACAGCTGCTGTGTAAGACAGCATCCTATGTCCCTGTGCTCCTAATTTGTACTAACAACCAGCCACATTTAACTTCAGTAACTAGAAAGAAAGAAGGAAAGAAGGGCAGAAGACAATTACTCCAGGAGATGATGGAAGTGGCAGGGATGCTTGTTTTTTTCGGACAATCCCCCATTTCTTCATTTCACTAGTGATTCCCCCCCCACTCCTTCTAACTGCGAGCCATTTTATGATATTTGCTTTACAGAGGGGCTTTTTTACTGTTGAGTTTATTGCTTTTGTATTATTTTAACGACAATGTCATCGTGTGTGTTTTATGACCATATATCACCTTCTCTCTTTTTGGATAAGGGCAGGCTGTAAATCTTTCAAACAAACACTTACGACACAAAGACTAAAAAACCCAGGATGGACGGAGGGGAGATAAAGGTGGATTTGAAGAAGAAGAAGAAGAAGAAGAAGAAGAAGAAGAAGAAGAAGAAGAAGAAGAAGAAGAAGAAAAGGGGATGTGGAGAGAAAGGAAAAATAAGATATGACACGTCAGAGAAACAGACATGTCTGAAAGGCTCTAAGTGCAAATCTAAAAGAATTTGCTTCAGATGGTTCCCTGCCTACTCCCAAGGAACCGGGCCAATGAGTTATGGGGAAAGGAGGGAGTGTTGTGGGACAACCACTGTTTCGGGTTGCCTTTTGTTTTGTGGGGGTGTAAAACCATCTGACGGAGAAACGGATGGGGAGAGCTGACAGCTTCTCAGCCTCCCCTCCTCTCTCTTTAAAGTGCACCAGGAACATTTCTCTAGTGGGAGAACGCCATGGAGACCAGGTCTGCAAACAGGACGGGGGGATGGGTGTGTGTGTGTGGACACACGTAATATCTGGAGTGAGAAAGTGCCGGTGGTGCAAGTTGCTACAGGAGATTGGCACTTCCCTGGGGGTGGTAGGGAGGTAGGATCGGGGTATTTATTATGATGGAGATTCAGGTAGGATAAAGCTATCAGTGCCTGCTAGCCACAATATGGTTCTGAATACCAGTCGCTGGGAGCCACAGGAGATGGAGAGAGTCGCTATTGTGAGTTGCTCAGGTCCTCCTTGTGGGTTTCCCCCTGGCAAAACTGGGTTGGCCACTGTGAGACCAGGATGCTGGACTAGGTGGGACATTGATCTGGTCCAGCAGGCTCTTCTTATGTTATCATTCTCCAAGAGTCTTGGTTCAAAAGAGGCCAACTCTTCATTTAGGGTAGGGAATTTAAAGAGGGCGATGGGTTGGAGGTAGAGCACCTGCTTGGCATGCAGAAGGTCCCAGATTCAGTCCCAGGCATCTCCAGGTAGGGATGGCTCCTGTCTGAAACCCTGGAGAGCAGCCACCAGTCTGTGTCAGCGATACTGGCCTAGCTGGACCAAGGGTGTGATTCAGTACAAGGGACCTTCCTGCGTTCTTATGGTTGTCCCCTGTAAAGTAGGACATGCTGTGATGTTTTGCCAAAGCTATTACAGTGCTATTCTTAATTCATACTATTTGCCCCTGTTATTTTCTAAGCGCTTTTATCTAGCTACTTCCTTTTACTTAATGTTGCTATGGCTTTCTTCAAAGCTCTTAAGATTATTCCTAAAATCCTTCAGAGCTGCTAAGAGAGCAGGATGCTGGACTAGATGGACCACTGGCCTGATCCAGCAGGTTCTGATTATGTTATTTTGGACTTGTAGATCATCTTTTTCTCAGAACAAAGCTTTGCCTATGGATCAACACAGTGAGATTCGTTCCACTGACAATCCTGAGTCTTTGTTCTCTCTGCTTTCCTCTCTGGCCCACTGGACTGTTCAATTCACACCCAGATTACAGCATCAGAATAGTAGCCTGAGTGCTGAAGGATTTGGTCTCCTGTATTCTTGGGTAGGAGCAGCTTTCTCTCATTTTCACCATACCTTTGATTTTCATTTTTATTATTATTATTTTAAAGAGGAGTGCAGGGAGAGAATATATCAGCCCTCTGCTGATTTAATGTCTAGCTATCCCCCCCCCCCGCAAACCTTTGGGGATGCATTATTGTAAGAACCAACCTTCCACTCGCATTGAAAGACAATTTGGAGATGTACCATTTTCTCCCCTGTTAGGATGACATCATGCATGGTTAACTCCTGTCCTTCAACAGCCTTCCAGGCAGCCCTCTGTTGGTGATTTCATACAGAATGACTCAGCGCCTTCACTTCCTAGAATATTGCTTTCCAAGGTCAGCAAAAACTGTCAAATAAATACCTTCAGCGTTAGAACACCGTATTCACTTGATATTCTTCCTTCCTTTCTTTTCTTTTCTTTTTTTAAAAACTCAACAGCTAGCCAAGAAGAGTTTGGATTTGATATCCCGCTTTATCATTACCCGAAGGAGTCTCAAAGCGGCTAACATTCTCCTTTCCCTTCCTCCCCCACAACAAACACTCTGTGAGGTGAGTGGGGCTGAGAGACTTCAGAGAAGTGTGACTAGCCCAAGGTCACCCAGCAGCTGCATGTGGAGGAGCAGAGACGCGAACCCGGTTCCCCAGATTACGAGACTACCACTCTTAACCACTAAACCACACTGTCCCAGATGTACATCCATTACCCATGTTATAAAATTATAACCAGTGGGAGAGCCAGAATGGAGCAGTATAGGTGGTGGTGGCCATTCTGCACACGTCCAGTTGATGCGCGACTGCAGTTCCTTTTGGACCCGGAAGAGGGAGGAACAGGGGTGGGCTGGGGCATAATGGGGTGGGCTTATGTGAGCTCCATCGCATTCATTCATTCCATCAACATGAGCGGGGGCCAGGATTGGAACCCCCACACAAAATGGCTGCCACTTGTGGTTAAGCGTTTTGGTCTGTGACCTGGGAGCTCCCAGTTGACATCCCCACATAGCCACGAAGCTCACTGGGTGTGACAGTGGGGCCTTATCTCCCTCCTAGAGCTGTTGTGAGAATAAAATGGGGAGGGGAAGAATTTCATATGACACCTTGGAGGAAAGGCAGTATAGAAATATAAGGCTACAGTGGTACCTCTGGTTACGAACGCTTCTGGTTATGAACGCTTCAGGTCACGAGCTTTGCTAACCCGGAAGTAGCTGCTCTTGACTGCGAACTTTGCCCCAGGATGCGAATGAAAATCGTGTGGCGGAGGCACGCACGCAGTGGGAGGCCCCATTAGCAAAAGCACTCCTCAGGATAAGAGCAGTTTCAGCTTAAGAATGGACCTCCAGAACGAATTAAGTTTGTAAACAGAGGTACCACTATATTTACAGCCCAGACTCAGAACCATGTTCTTCTAGAGCTCAGACAAAACTGCCCTCTGTATTTCTGGAACATTTTCAGACCTGCTGAAAAGACCCCTTCCTCTAATGATGATTTTTTTTTTTTTTTACAAAGCCATTAATACATAGCCTTCTCTGGCTGCCATAACAATATGAGAGAGGTCTGGCTGCTGGATCAGGCCAGTCTAGCAGCCTATTCTCACACTGGTCGACCAGATGCCTCTTCTGGGAAAGCCACAAGCAGAAGCAGAGCACAGCAGCAGCAGCACTCTCTCCCTTTGCAATTCTCAGGAAGTGATATTCAGAGGCATGGTGCTTCCAACAGCGGAGGTAGAATATAGAAATCATGGCTAGTAGCAGTGGCGTAGCGTGGGGGGTGCAGGGAGTGCCGGCCGCACCAGGCGCAACATCTGGGGGGGGGGCGCTTGCACTTGCAGCTCTCTGCCCCTACCTGGCTCACTCACTCTCTCTCACTGCAGTGCTGGCTGTGCGAATCCGATCCGAGCTGCTGGGTCGCCGCCCACTGTGGATGGGGGGGGGGCCAGGCGTGTGGTGTGGAGAGCGAGGGACTATCTGGGGGAGGGATAGTGCAGCGGCTGCCCAGCGCAGCGCTGAGCGCGGGAGAGAACCACACCAGACCAGACCAGGCAGCAGCAAGAAGAAGCTGGCAGCGGCAGCAGGTTAGGGATTGGGGGCGCAAATTACTTGCCTTGCCCCGGGTGCTGACAACCCACGCTACGCCACTGGCTAGTAGCCAGTGGTAACCTCATCCTCCATTAAATTGGTGGCTATCACTACCTCTTGTGAAGAGAATTCCATAAGATGAGCCCATCCAGTCCAGCTTCCTGTTCTCACAATGGCTAACCAAGCAGGATTCAAGCACAGAGCCCTCTCCCCTTCTGTGTTTACCAGCAACTGGGATTCAGAAGTATTGCTGTCTCCAGCTTTGGAGGCAGATGATCGCCACCATGGCTCATAGTCATTCATAGCCCTCTCCATCATGAATTGGTCCAATTCTCTTTGAAAGCCATCTTGGCGGTCAACCAACTTCCTCCTGTGGGAGGGAATTCCATTGTTTAACTAAGTCCCATACTTGAATGAGGCGTTGTGTCCTGTCCTAATCTTCCAGTATGGCCTGACATCGCAACTGCCCATGTCTAACCCAAAACAAAGAAGTATCTAGCCTGGATAACTCAGCTGGTTAGAGCACAGTGCTGGTAACACCAAGGTCGCAGGTTTGATCCCCGTATGGGACAGCTGCATATTCCTTCATTTGCAGGGGTTTGGACGAAAATGATCCTCAGGGTCCCTTCCAGCTCTGCAGGTTTTGTGTTTCTAAAAGCACGGAAGAAGCGGCAAACCAGGGAAACACCACCAGGAAGAAAATATATATTATACCAACAGTGACCTCTTGTGGCCCACTGTAAAAAGTACTTCACCACCATCACCATCTGTTAACACCAAGCTGACCGAAAGAGCCGTGCAATTCATTTGGCGGTAAATAAATGTCAAGCTACGGTTCAATCTGCATGGAGGCCCCGGATCCCATATGAACAATAAATATCTAATATTTCATCAGCATGCTTCAGTGCGTAAAATGTCAGCACATGATGGTTGTTGTTTTTTACGCCAGCAGGTGGCGGAAGAGAGTCAGTCCTCCGCTTTGAGTTACACACTGGAAGTTACAACTGGCTGCCTCTCGTTAGGGTGACGTTATTATCCCACCCACCACAGAGGCTGATTCTCAGCCTGTCTTTGCTTTATCATGCCAGCCGCACACCCCAGAAATGTTGTCTCATGTCGGGGACCAGTGCTGCGCTGAAAGTCTCTCCTGCATTTTTCTATTACCGTTCTTCATCAATTAATGAGAAAATGAAAGTCACGCAAAAGGAGAGGGAATTATTCAGGGTTGAGTACAGGGTTTACCTTAGTTTCAAAGTGGTTGAGGTGTCTGGGGGTGTCCTTCCTCTCATTCTACAAATAATTTCTCCAGGGATCTGCTTTCTGCAGCCCCCAACTGACCATAACTTAATTAAAGCCATGGGGAAGATGCTGTGAGATTTCTTCATATGGTGGCGAAGGGAAGCAGGGAGGCTGCAGCATGATGGGGGCACATTTACTGAGAGATGACAATTGTCCCAAGGTCACACCCAGAGGGCCTCATGACCGATTTGGGATTTGAACCTTGGCCTCCTGGGTCCTAGGCTGATGCATTAACCATCCTCAAAGAGTTGTTGTGAAAATAAAATGGTAGCTTGTAAGCTACCTTGAGTGTCCCAGAGGAAAGGTGCAATAGAAATAAAGGGTTATATCCAACTAAAGGCGGATCTATACCATAAATTTAAAGCTTTTAAATTTTCCCCAAAATCTTGGGAACTATGATTTTCCCTCTCAGAGCTACAATTCCCAGCACCTCTGAGAAACTACAACTCCCAGGATTCTTTGGTGGGGGAAGCCATGTGCTTTAAATATGTGTTGAATGTGGCTTAAATGTACGGTATGGATCTGTCCTAAGGTAATTTCAGAGTAGACCCATTGAGCTTAATGAACCTAAGTTCATCATGTCCATTAACTTCAGTGGGTCTACTTTTGTGGGACTGGTTGCTGAAAGCCACCTGGGAGGGCTGTTGTCCTTTCTGTGCCTCTTTCCCCAAGACATTTGGTTGGCCACCTTTGGAGACAGAATGTTAGGCTAGACCAGCCTTCCACAATTCCCCCTCTCCAGATGTTTCTGGATACAAATCCCATCAGCCTCAGCCAACATGGCCGTTGACATTGGAAGATGTACAGCTGTTCGTCGGTTCTGTCTTCATCCTCTGGCGAAACACACAGGTTATTTTGACAGGTGCAGAACGTGAACAAAGACAAAACAGGCAGTCTTTATGTAAACTGAAGCAGAGACTAATTTCAGATGGTACAGTTGTAGGCCACCCCAATCTCCAAGCATTGAGAGACTCCAGGGGTTCCAAGACCTTTAGCCAGGATTCAGTTTTCTTGGAATGAAAGTAAACATAGATTACCGTGTCTTTTGGTTATATGGTTTTATTTACAAATATACACAACCTGAGTCTGGGGCCTGTGAGAGAGTGGCCCGAAGGAGGTGGCAGAACTGACAGCAGCTCACTGTGAGTTGTTTGGAAGCATTTTGAGGGCAAAACGGCTTGCATTCATCTTGACTCTCCTGTGACAGCAGCTGAATATCAAGGGGTGTCTAGTCCTGCTGTGTTGGATGAGTTTCAGTTAGTAAGGCTCAAGGATGTGGACAAGGTGCTTGGATAGGTCAGGGCAACCACTTGCTCTCTGTACCTTTGCCCCTTGTGGCTGATAAAAACTAGAAGGGAGGGGACAGCTGGCTGGGCCAGGGAGGTGATCGATGCCTTCTTGCAAGAGGGGGTGGTTCCTGTCTGCTTGAAGGAGGCAATGGTACTTCCGCTTCGCTGCAGAGGTTAATGGCGGTGAGCTCCGTGTCGTCTGCTTAAGGGGTGACACGGTTCAGGCAGATAGAGCTTGGGGGAGAGCGCCAGGGCTAGGCACGACATGCACCCAGGGGCGGGGTGATTTACCCACGGAGGTGGGGCGATCCACCCATGGGTGTGCGTCGATCCTCCCAGGGTGCCAGCGGCAGTGCACTGATCCTCCTGGGGGTGCCAGCGCCGCCTGCCAATCACGCAAATATGCCCGGTGTGTGGTGCTGGCCACCAGGGATGCAAGCACCGCCCGCCGGGAGGTGCATCCCCAGCAGCCAGCGCCGCACACCAGGCATATATGCACAATCAGCAGGCATATTTTCGCGACCACAATTGCGCCAATCGTGAAAATCCACCCGCTGGGGGTGCGAGCACTTCCATGTCGATCAGCCCGTGGGAGGTTGTCACACCCCCCCAAGTATGGCACCCGGAGCGACCCACACCCCCCTGAATATGAAGGGGGAAAGATGGGATTTAAGTACTTCCTGTGAAATATATATATATATATATATATTTGCTTTCGTAGATTTTCACGGGTACAGGAATGCAGGTTTTGGTGTCTTCGGGTGTCTTCCCGTGTAAGAGTCGGGGTGTCTGTGCGACGTTTCGACGAGGTCTCACTCGTCATCTTCAGGCTGGTGCTTTCGGCTTCTTGTTACTGGAACAGAGCAGAATCTGGTGTTTGAGTTCCTATAAATACTGTTGAGGGGTGTGGTGTATAGCCTCCAACGTTCTGGGCAGAGAGGAAGTTCCTAGATTAGTGTGCCTTTTCTTCTTTTGTTCCTTAATTACTTGAGGGATATCTTGAGTGATTTCATGAGTGATATTCTGAATACCACTGGGTGGGTCATTAGGTGTAGATTAGTTGCTAAAGCTTTCGTGTCTTGACCTCTTGAGCTTGTGAAGAGTTTTTCTGAGAAGATGGCTGTGCTGCATTTAGTTGGAGGCTATACACCACACCCCTCAACAGTATTTATAGGAACTCAAACACCAGATTCTGCTCTGTTCCAGTAACAAGAAGCCGAAAGCACCAGCCTGAAGATGACGAGTGAGACCTCGTCGAAACGTCGCACAGACACCCCGACTCTTACACGGGAAGACACCCGAAGACACCAAAACCTGCATATATATATATATATATATATATATATATATATATATATATATATATATATATATATATATATTGGACTACAACTTCCACCATCCCCAGTTGGGGCTGGCTCTACCAAGAGGCAAAGTAAGGTAGCTGCCTTGGGCAGCAGATGCTGGAGGGCAGACTTTTTGCTGTCCAGAAGTTCTGACCATTTCATTTTGTTGGAGGAGACAGAGAGACATGAGGCATGAGACATGCCCTGTTCTGGCCACCCTGAATGAGCCTGTTGCCACAGGAACGGTGGAGGATGCTCTCAGCCCACTAATACCGAAGTAACATCCAGCTGAATCCTGTATGTGGAATGGGGAAGCGGGGTGTTCTTGTCCCTTTGCCTCAGGCAGCAAAATGTCCTTGTCCCCAGTTGCCTTGCTGGTGGCTGGAGGCAGCTGTAGTCCAAAGCTGCTGAAAGGCACCAAGTTGGGGGTAAGCTGGCCTAGTTCCTGCCAAAGACTCCTTGGACTTCTCAGTCCATGTCCTGAGAAGCCTCTCTGCCTTCTGAAAGTTTCTAAGCTTTGGAAAATTCACGGCTTTACTGTGAAAGCTGCGATTTCTAAAGGTCAGGCCTGCAAGTAGAGTTCCTTTTGCCACATTGTCATATTCCTGTTAATATCTTCATTATATCTTTGCTTGGCCTGAATTTATCCTTGAATAGTGATAATGACTCTCACTTGCCAGAATGGAGGGATGACTTTTGCATGGCTGGAATGTAGTCTAAAAGTAAGACACACAACTGTTGCTTCACCCACCCCTGGGAAGGTGGTTCCTGAGGGAATGAGGCCCTCTGACTGAGAGGGGGAAAATTCCCCACTCCATTGGAACCCAACCTTCCCCACACTGGTGCCCTAGAGAAGTTTTGGACTACACCTTGTCCCTTAAACAAGGCAGATGTGAGTCTAGTGAGGAAAGTCCTGGTAACACTTGGCAGAGGAGACAGAACAAAACAGTGTATAATTTGGAGGGGAAAGGAACAGAGAGGTTTTGTCTTGCTTAGGTCAGGCCTTATACACAGCGGGGAGACATTCAACTAGCATACAAATGAAAGCTCCCACGGAACTACACAGCCAATCAGGTCTCATACTACCTCAGAGAAGATCATGCCACTCTACTTGGTTGCTAAGCAACACCTCCACCTGTCCCTCTCTTGGCTACTTGACCTTCGCACTAACAGGACAAGCCTTTAAGTTACAAACTGAATGATCTCTGCTGCTGCAATTTCAACACAAACACCCATCAGCTACAGCATCCTCTAGCCAAGCTCCCTAGGGCTGATGGGAGTTGTGGTCCAACATCATCTGCAGGGCTCCAGGTTGGGGAGGAAATACTGCACCCTTTTTCCCTCATGGAAAGGATCGGACAGATTAGCAGTAAATCATTAAGGAGAAAAAGAGAAGAATGACGGTGATGGCAAAATAACCCAGCTCTGACAAGGTTGAAGAAGACTGAAAAGGAGAGTGGAGCGTTCCAGCTTCAGTCAGGATGTGACCTGGCATGACGCTGAGAGCACTTCAGTCCCCTGAGACCTGATTCATCATACGCAAGCCCTGACTCAATGTGAGGGCATGTTCAGGTGACACTTTCTACAAAGTGGACACACAGGAAGATGCCTTGTGGCAGAGGTGACCCTGCTCCAAAGCAGAGAGAGTGATTCACTCAAGGCCACTCACGATGCAGAGATGGCCAGATTGAACGGGAGAAATCAGAAATCAGGGGGACCAAAACTTCAGTAGAGAATGGGACAAATATAGATTGTATTTAAAGGAGCACTGTAAACACTTGACCTCTTTGGCAGGCTTTGAATAAATCTTGCAATGTTGCAAAGATTTTAGGATGTCACATAGAGGAGGGAGAAAGGTTGTTTTCTGCTGCTCCAGAGAAGCGGACACGGAGCAATGGATCCAAACTACAAGAAAGAAGATTCCACCTAAACATTAGGAAGAACTTCCTGACAGTAAGAGCTGTTCGACAGTGGAATTTGCTGCCAAGGAGTGTGGTGGAGTCTCCTACTTTGGAGGTCTTTAAGCAGAGGCTTGACAACCATATGTCAGGAGTGCTCTGATGGTGTTTCCTGCTTGGCAGGGGGTTGGACTCGATGGCCCTTGTGGTCTCTTCCAGCTCTATGATTCTATGATTCTATTCTATATTGGAGGACTATAATTTGGATGAACTATAATATGCAGTAGATTAAGATATTTAAAGGACCCATGGAGGGGACTCCTAAGATTTGAAAGAATCTTGTTTTAAAATTTAAAGGTGTGAATTGGTGAAACCAATAAAAAATATTTCAAAAACAAAAAACACCACCATGGCCGAGGATGGACTTCAATCTCGGCTCCTCTCAGTATGTCCAAATGTAAGGCTCTGCATAGGATAGATAGGATAGGAAGATAGCAACCTGCCTTATACTGGGGTCAGACCATGGGTCCATTGAGCTCAGTATTGTCAATATGGACTGGGAGCAGCCCTCCAGGCAGAGAGACTTTCCTAATTCTACCTGGAGATGTCAGGGATTGAACCTTCTGCACGCAAACAGATGCTTTACCCCAACGTTCTACGTTTCTGTGCCATTTGCCAAGACACCCAACTCCTGCAGAATCTCAGCCAATCCTTTTCCCCTTGAAAACCTGTAAAAGCCAGTTTATCCTCTCTGAGCTTATTTTTAACTAGCACTCCATGCCAATTAAAATATATAAAGAGAGATGGGGGAATGAAAGGCAGACTTTTCATGGGAAGCTTGTCTTGTCTTGGTTTGGTTTTTTTAAATTACAATAATTCAACTAAATGAAGGGCCATGGAGCAGCAGGTCTTTCTTCTCTTGCAGACAGCAGCGGTTTCACAAAGTGCCATCATTATGACAGACAAAAGGTGGGTTAATTCAGCACCGTTCAAGGCTGTTGGAGAACAAAACATGGCATTATGAAATGCTACTTTCTGCTCGGAGCGTTTCAGCCCAGTTCCCTCACTGGAAATCTGTTTAAATGTTTACAAGCGAAAAAAGCTCCACAGCTTCCATCACCACCCTGACATGCCTTGTTTTCCGCCGCCTCCAATTAATTTTTCGAAAACATTGCTTGCCCATCTTAAATAAATCAATGAGGCACGAGGGCAATTCATTCTGATTGGAGAAAGGGGCAGGCATTCATCAGCCACCAATCTTCCTCGGAGCGCAGGGCATTCTGCGAAGCACCAAATCACAGGAAGCAAGATTCACTCGCTTTTCATAGAGGAGTTTTAGGCAATCAGGATACACAAGTGTACATGAAAGTTGCAGTCCTCGGCTTTCTGTCCTAGAGGTATGTCTCACTGAACTCAAGGGGGCTTAGTTGCAAGTAGGAACTAAGGGAAGGGAGATCCTCTCTCCCTGAGGATGCTGCTCTCATACGCCTGCTGGATCAAGTCAACAGCCCATCTAGTCGAGCATCCTGTTCCCATAGAAGCCACCCAGATACCTGTGGGAAAATGGCAAGCAGGACCAGAGCGCAGCAGCATTCTGCCTGCCTGTGATATCAGCAAATGGTACTTAGAAGCATTACTGCCTCTGACTGTGGAGGCAGAGTTTAGACAACATGGCTACTGCCCACTGATAGCCTTATCCTTCTGGATGAATTTGTCCCATCCTCTTTTAAAGCCTTGCAAGTTGGTGGCACCATTGCCTCCTGTGGGGACAAGTTCCATCATTTATCTCTGCATAAACTCCTTTCTTTTAAAGGTAAAGGTAAAGGGACCCCTGACCATTAGGTCCAGTCGTGGCCGACTCTGGGGTTGTGGCGCTCATCTCGCTTTATTGGCCGAGGGAGCCGGCGTACAGCTTCCAGGTCATGTGGTCAGCATGACTAAGCCGCTTCTGGCGAACCAGAGCAGCGCACGGAAACGCCATTTACCTTCCCGCCGGAGCAGTACCTATTTATCTACTTGCACTTTGATGTGCTTTCGAACTGCTAGGTTGGCAGGAGCTGGGACTGAACAACAGGAGCTCACCCCGTCACGGGGATTTGAACCGCCGACCTTCTGATTAGCAAGCCCTAGGCTCTGTGGCTTAACCCACAGCACCACCTGCGTCCCAGTCCTTTCTTTTACCTGTCCTGAATCTTCCAACGTTCCTCTTCAAAGGATGTCCACGAGTTCTAGTGTTATGGGAGAAAGAGAAGAACTTTTCTCTATGTACTTTCTCTATGCCATGCTTAATTTTATAAACTTCTATCATGTCACCTGTTCCTCTCCATTTCAGGCTGGAAGCTGGGGATTGGAGGCCAGCCACATCTGCAAGGCCACAAGTTCCCCTTCCCTGATGTAAACAGCATTGCACAGGGTTTAACTGATTGGTGGGGAATTTGAACCCCGGTGTCAGGCATGGAGAGTCTTCCTCTCCCTTCAGTAACTTTACAGATAAGAATTAACGAGCAGTTGATATATTTATAGTCCTTTTATTACACCATCATGTTGCAAGCACAAATACACAGCTCTCCACAAGGAGGGCAGTTGGCTACTCTAAAACTGACTTCTGACTTCCGTAGCGGTGAAGGCGCCAACAGGAAGTTCCTCCTCCCCCTCTGCCCTTTTTGATCTCTGATACGTTCAAACCTCTGAGTTAGTGGTGAGGGGGGTTCCCCACACTCTCAAGCGATGTCTCAGCTAGCTGCCCCTTCCCTTCTGGTTCCCTTGTTATTTATCTCGTAACTGGGTAATTCCTCCCTAAGCTGTTCAGCTGCGCTCTCTCTCGCTCTCTCTCTCTCTCTCTCTCTCTCTCTCTCTCTCTCTCTCGCCTTCTGAACATGCTGTGGACAAGAGGGGTGACTCTCACCCCTCCAGCTCTCCATCAGAGAGAAGCTGGTCTGCCATAGAATGCATTTTTCAGTCCTCATCTTCAGACCATTCCTTGACACCTGGTCTCCTAGGTCCTAGTCTAACTCTCCAGCCACAATACCACACTAGCTCTCAAATAATACTGAGCTACACAGGCTGATGACTGACTTAGTACATGGCAGCTTGCTCGGTTCAATGGGGTTTATACCCAAGCGAGTGTGCACAGGATTGCAGCATTGGCAAGATTTCCTTTGGGTTGCAGTTGTGCCCACTGCCTATCTGTAAATTTTAGCACTGCGGAATCAAAATTAGTTAGCATGCAGATGAAACTCAGGGGCCCAATGTGGGAGACAGAATCACGGCACGTAAACACAATTCCGTCAGTGTTAATTGGATATATTTTCTTGACTGATTTGCTCATTAACATAATGAGACACTGATTCAGTCGGGTTTCTAAAAATAATAATAATAAAAGAATAGATATACAAAAGCTGGTAGAGAGTTTCCTTGGCAAAGTAATACATCAAAAATCCCCCCTTTCCTCCTTAATAAGTCATAATCATCTGAAGTCTGTTTTGATATGTCTGGCTCGAAATGGGCCTGCCCTTTCAAGCTTGGAGAAAAGTGAAGGAAAACATTAGAATGTTTTATGGTTTGCGATAGTCAAGAGGGGAAGGGGAGGGGGAGAGACTTCAGGGTGTGCGTATTTCATGTCGCAGAATGGCAGTAGAATGACAGAGAAAATGCTGACAGGGGCGATGCAACTGCAACTTGACTTTTTTATTTCTAAAAAGTGTGGCAATATAATGTCTGTGGTGCAGAGAAGACTTAAGGCAGTCACCCCTCAATTGCACTCCACAGCACCACCTGGAACTGAGAAATACTGAAAGCAGCCACAAAGGGGGTTATCTACTGTGTCCCTGGAGGAGTCCCTGTTCTCATCCTGTCTCTTTCCAATCACTGGAGATAATTAATGGCAGCTTACATTGGATGTGACTGGATTGCAGGGGCATCACTTGGTACTTAAAGTAGGGCTGTGTACGGACTTCAACCAGATCTCTGATGCCAAACCACATCCGGCTGGCCTGGGATGTGGCCAGAGCAAATGGAGGCAGCCCCAGTTTGCCCTAGATCAGATCCACAACAGCAATCTGGGGCTGTTGAAAAGGGTGGTAATCTGCCAGTGAGGGCAAGGAAGAAGGTGACACACACCCTGACTGCATGGTCAGTTAGGGTTTTGAATCCCTAATTAAGCCCTATTTAAGGCCCCTGAATTGGTTTGGGGCCTAAATTCAAGTACGGTTGGCCCCAGATCATCTGGACTAGGACTGGCGCTGCTCCAATGCACCAATCAAACGCAAATTGGGTGCAATAGCAGACCTACCTTTTGGGGCTTGAACTGAAGCTTGACCTGTTATGGGGGTCCCTTTGCAACCAGCAATGAAGTCTGGGTGACCACAGTTCTCTTCTTCAATGGGGTTGTTTACAACAACCTTTACAACGGCTCTCAAACTTCAGGATAGTTGAAATATGCGCAACAAAAAAATCAATCAATTAAAGTTGTGTGACTCATATTGGGTCTACTAGACCCAATTTTTAAAAGCAATTTGGACTAAAATTGCTTCCAGGATTAGGGGCCATGAAGCTTAAGATTTATTAATTTCATAGCCTATCCACCTCGGATTGTGTGTGTGTGCACACACAGCCCTACTTAAAAGATTCAGGCCACAGGCTCACAGAGACAAATTTGCATAACATTTGTAGAATGAAATAAATATTTGTTTACAAAAAGAGAAAGCTACAGCCATCTACCACCAAGAGTGTATATTTCAGGTCAAAATACCTGTTCCAATGCTTGTGCTGAAGTTAGGATTTAAACTGAAATTAGTTGGTAGATTACTCAACTACCGCTTTGGCTGAGCAATCAGCAAGGTCAACATTCAATCAGAGGGGCTGCAAATTAAGGACATCCAAAGAGCCTGGCTGCTGGATCAGGCCAAAGGTTCATCTAGCCTCAGTTCTGACACTGACCATCCAGCTGCCCCCTTGGCAAGTCGGAAAGCAGGAGCTGAGCAGGAGAACTGCATTGCAAAATGTAGAAAAGTGTAGATTTCAAAGGAACAACAACAGCAACAACAACACACCACCATCTGGCTGGGTTGCTACAGCCACTCTAGGCAGCTGTATTTTAGTTAGTGTGTTGTTTTGGAGGTAGGTTCATAAATTGAATTCCTCTCCCAGACCTATTTTGATCTGCCTTCAATGCTTTGAAAAGGTCTCAGGACTGAGAATGTGGTGATTTGCAAACTGTATTTAAATACTGTACAAGCACTCAGTAGATTTATTCGTTGATTTCAGGCCAGTGACAAATCACCCCCAAATCCTCTTGTCATTTTATTACCTGAATTGAAACACAGCTTGCTTGCCAAATTCTCAAGCTTTCAGAGGAGAGGGCTTTTGCATTCAGTTCTACCGCAGCTTTTGTGTTTGCAAACCAAATGTACTTGAGTTAAGCCAGGTGAAACTTGATCAAATTAGAAGTGGATTCTGATGGCGCATCTAACCTCACCAATGAATGCATGATCAGCCTTCTCTGGCCATCTGCTCGTGGCTGTAATCTGACATCCAGCCAGCAACACAGAGTGGGGCTGAGAAAACATCTCTGTTCAGGGAGAATCATAGAATTTTAGAGTTGGAAGGTGTAGCAGGAACCCCCCCACCCCAATCATTCTGTTTCCACAAACTTCACACACACTCACACTCACACACTACATACGCCACATTTCTGTTATAAATTCATAGAAAATCAACCATACATCGGATTTGCACTGTTCCATTTTTTACTCCATGTGACAAGGACTATCAAAGGGGGGTGCTTGGTTTCTGGTCAGCCATAATCCCTTCACCATCCCAGCACATCCACAGGAGCCCTGCCCAGTTGCTATGTCAACCCTGATAATCCCAGACAGAAGACCATCAAAATCACAAAGAACAGTGGATTCACCACAGGCTGAAACAAAGGACAATGATCAGATCTTCCCTCTGGGGGCAGGAAACTGCAAACTCCCCATTGTCACCTGGAAAGTACTCATGGGGAGGGGGAAAGGAGGAACCAGCTGGGTGACTGGACACTCAGGTTACCACCACAACTCCTCCCTCAACCCCTCCTTTCTGTAATGTATGCATGATGTCAACCCCTTCTGTAATGTATGCATGATGTCAACCCCTCCTTTCTGTAATGTATGCATGATGTTTCTGGGGGTGGGCTTGACCTAGAGGAGGGGAATTTCAAAAGTTTTTATAAGGTCTTGCAGCCCATTGTTCTGGGTCTTTCCTCTCTCTTGCAAGGGAAGGGAACCCTGTTGCAACAGTTCAATAAAGGCCAAGCCTACAGGCTGCTGTTTTGCTCCAAGTTATCCTGGTTGGTGTCTTTGTTTTTGTCCAAGGGAGCCCTCAGATTTTTCCGTTAACAAAGGGACCTCAAGAGTCATCTAGTCTAACCTCTGCAATGCACAAATCGCAGCAAAAAGATCATAGCCAGATGGCCATCCAACCTCTGTTTAAAAACCTCCGTCGAGGTAGAGTCCGTCACCTTCTGAAGTAGTCTGTTCCACTGTTGAACAGCTCTTACTGCCAGATCGTTCTTCCTCATATTTAGTCAGAATCTCCTTTCTTGTGATTTGAATCCATTGGTTCGGGTCCTACCCTCTGGAGCATCAGAAAACAAGCTTGCTCCATCTTCCATGTGACAGCCCTTAAGAGATTTGAAGATTACTGTCATCTCACCTCTAAGTCTTGTCTTCTCTAGGCTAAACATACCCAACTCCCTCAACTGTTCCTCATAAGGCTTGGTTTCTAGACCCTTGATCATCTTCATTGCCCTCCTCCAGCTAGTCAATGTGCTTCTTAAATTGTGGTACCCAGAAGTGGACACAGTACTCCCATTGAGGTCTGACCAAGGCAGAATAGAGTGAGACTACTAATTCTGTTAATGCAATCTTTCATTGCATTAGCTTCTTTTGCTGCTGCACCACACTGTTGACTCATCACACTGTTGTCTACCAAGACACTAGATCATGTACTGCTGTCAAGTCAAGTGTCCCACATACCATATTTGTGCACTGGCTATTGTTGTCTAAGTGTAGGACCTTGGATTTTTCACTTCTGAAATTTATTTTGTTCGTTTTAGCCCAGTTCTCCAACCCGCTAAGGTCTTCTTGAATCCTGATTCTGTCTTTTGTGGCATTAGCTACCCCTCCCAGTTTGGAGTTATCTGCAGATTTGATTAGCATCCCCTCAATCCCTTCATCCAAGTCATTGGCTGCTGTGTGCCCCCATTGCAGCCCCACGGCCACCTCATGCGTGCTTCAGTGCATGAGGGGCACATAAACATAATGCTCCTTTGCACAAGCAAACAATATCAGCAAGAACAAAAACTGTTTGGCATCCTTTCTCCCTCAAATAAAACAAAACGTAATTGCTTTTTTTTTCCATTTTAGGTTCCAATCTGGCGAAGCTGTAAAGATCCGCGAGCCATTTTACTTAGCCATTGTATAGCTGTCAAAAGAAAAATAAAACTGCATTGGCTAGTTGAAAACTAAATCTGTTCCATTTTTTTTTTTAATATTTGAAGAATATGGGGTGAAGGGGTGGGGTGGATGGAACACATTGTTCAGAAAGAGGCAGAGTTCCAAAACCTCTATTGACTGATGAAATGTTCAAGCATAAAATTGGAGTGGTTATGTTGCCACCTTTCAGTTATTCATTATTTAGTAAAAACAAATGTGGTTCAAAGTCTAGCAGTTAGCTTGATTAGTTTTCTGAACCCCAGCAGAGAGACAGACTTTCTCCTAACAATCAGTTCCAAAATGCTTTGAAATACACCAGGAAAGGGACATTTCAGCAAGCACCTCCACACTTAAGAAATTATTCAAATGAAGAAAGTGACCCAAGAACCATGACCCAGCCCAGCGCATTTTACCGCCTGAGGTAGGCACCGCCCCCCTCACTAAATTAAAATACATAGTAGCTAAGGCCAGATATTTTGGCATGCAAGGCAGACAATCCTCACAAGCACCATTCCTCTTTCTTGGCAGTACAAATAAAATAAAGAATACAGCAATGAAAAAACTGAAGAACTAACAATTTCCTGCCATTTCATGGCACCCAAACTCTGCTGCCTGAGGTATCCACCTCACTCTGCCCAAAGACAGGGCCAGCTCTGCAGAGAATAGATCAGGGATGAACAAACCTGTCCATTTCAGTTTCTCATTTTTCCAGTCTGAAATTGAGTCTTCCACATTTCTACAGTACTTTGGAAACTAATAATAGTAGTAAGGTAAAGGGTAAAGGGACCCCTGACCATTAGGTCCAGTCACGGACAACTCTGGGGTTGCGACGCTCATCTCGCTTTATTGGCTGAGGGAGCCGGCGTACAGCTTCTGGGTCATGTGGCCAGCATGACTAAGCCACTTCTGGAGAACCAGAGCAGTGCACAGAAACACCGTTTACCTTCCCACCGGAGTGGTACCTATTTATCTACTTGCACTGGCATGCTTTCGATCTGCTAGATTGACAGGAGCAGGGAATGGGCAACGGGAGCTCACCCCGTCGCGGGGATTCGAACTGCTGACCTTCTGATTGGCAAGCCCTAGGCTCTGTGGTTTAACCCACAGCACCACATGCATCCCAATAATAGTGGTAGTAGTAGCAGTATTTCAAATCCTTATGAAAATTTGTCAGCTTGTTATTGCAAATTTCTCCTTCCTCCTCCTTACTTTTCATGCAGTTCTGACCAACATCACATTTTAGAAACAGCTTTGCAAGGAATTAGGCAGTGCCAGGCTGATAGAGCCCCAGGTTCAGGGCTGGCCCGCCCATGAGTCAAGGTGAGGCAGCCACTTCAGGCAGTGGAAGCCCATGTGGCAGTGCCCCCATTGGGTCCCCCACCTACCCTGCTACCTCCACCACTGGCAGAGAAGCAGTGCTGGCAGTGCTGGTGGTTTCTGGTGAGATCTCATGAAACCTTGCCGAAATCTCACGAGATTTGATGTGCTCTATGAGCTCCCATGAGATTTCCCATTTTGCCTCAGGCAGCGAAATGAGACACAACACCCTTGCCCAGGTTCAATCTTCAGTGTCTCCATCTAGGTTTGGGAAAGAGACTCTCTGTCTGAAACCCTAGAAAGTTGCCACCAGCTGGAGGAGATTCTTGAGAGTCCCATAGACTGCAAGAAGATCAAACCTATCCATTCTTAAGGAAATCAGCCCTGAGTGCTCACTGGAAGGACAGATCCTGAAACTGAGGCTCCAATACTTTGGCCACCTCATGAGAAGAGAAGACTCCCTGGAAAAGACCCTGATGTTGGGAAAGATGGAGGGCACAAGGAAAAGGGGACGACAGAGGATGAGATGGTTGGACAGTGTTCTTGAAGCTACCAACATGAGTTTGACCAAACTGCGGGAGGCAGTGGAAGACAGGAGTGCCTGGCGTGCTCTGGTCCATGGGGTCACGAAGAGTCAGACACGACTAAACGACTAAACAACAACAAAAGTGTAAACAAAGAATGGGAAGCTTGTGGAGTTGTTAGACTACAGCCACCATCATCCCTGGCCAAGCTGCCCTCTTGGACTGATGGCAGATGGAGTCCAACAAGGGCCCCTTGGACCTTGCCTACTCTTGGTGTAGGCAATATGGTGGTAAATGGGCCAATAGTCCAGTTCAGTATAAGGCAACTTCCCACATTCCTTTCCTCATCTTATGTGCTGTCATTTTGTGAGGATCCTGATGGATCTCCCACTTTTACAGGACAACATTTCCAAGACCTTTTGGTGATAAGGAAGAAACCGTTCTTTGGTTTACAGATTTTGAACCTGGTTGTTGTTTTTTTTCCCATTCTGCAAATGGAACAAAGATTTCAAAAAGAAAAAAGATGTCAGCCATAACACTGAAGCAGCAGAGCTCAGGCTGAGTCAAGATATAAATCGCCCAGGAGCCATCGCCCATGACTTGGGCCCATTTCAAGTTCCTGCTGAACATTTGGGCCATAAGTCACTTCCTGCCAACTTGCCTCTTCTCTTTAAATTGGAAAATAACTTACACGAGAGATGGACTCTTGGACTGCTCTTCATTCTGAGAAGAGGATGTGGCATTTCTCTCCCCTGGGGGGGGGAATAGTTGATTGAAGTCCTCATAAAAATGATTTGATGGAAACAACTTCCTCAGTGGCAGCAAGATCATTAATGATGGAGCACAACCACCCACACCCCACCATCTCCAGATTATCTTTGGCCACCCCTTTGTCTCAGTCACCTCCCTGCTAGATTGGCAACTGGACTTCCTCTCTTTGCCTTCCTTTGGGGTTCCCAGCTTTTGGGGGAAAGCTGCAGCTCAGTGAAAACCACTTACTTTTCATTCGGAAGGTCCCAGGTTCACATCCTGCAGGTTCAATCTCCAGGATCTCCAAGCTGGAATCAGAAAGGCACCTGTCTGAAATACAGGATAGCCATTGCCTGTCAGAGTAGAAAATACTGAGGTTGATGGAGCTATGACCATAGCTCACGGATGGAGGAAATTGGGCTGAAGCCATTCCCTCCAGGTCTTTGATAAGCTAATCATACAGTGGTGCCTCGCAAGACGAAATTAATTCATTCCGTGAGTTTTTTCATCTCGCGAATTTTTCATCTTGCGGAGCACGGTGTCGGAAAAGTTTTGGAAAAGCTTCAAAAATCACCAAAAACCTCAAAAAAGGCTACCACACCGCGTTCTCAAAGTCAAGTCGCAACTGTATTAACTGTATTAGACGTTTTCATCTTGCAAAGCAAGCCCATAGGGAAATTCGTCTTGCGAAGCAGCTCAAAAACCGCAAAACCCTTTCGTCTAGTGAGGTTTTCGTCTTGCGAGGCATTCGTCTTGCGGGGCACCACTGTAATTAGCGTTTGTTCCCCCAATACACACACATACACCACACACACTTGTGTGTTTACCTTGTTCAAATTAGACTGGCATATGTTCTGCTCTCTTGCAGCTCTGATGCAATCGTATGAGTGCCCCAAAGGTTTACGGTAATTATTCCTTCCAGAGATAGTTTGGCAGCTCCCACGGCTAACTTTTCCCCATGCATAGCAATTGCACCATGGCAGAAGGACAATTTATTTCCCAGTGACCCTGGCAGAGCAACATCTGATTGACCTGGAGTTCTCTTGGCCGGCTTCTTCAGCCGTGCAAGCCTGATGGTCTACGTGGGAAATGGCATAGAATAAACAAAGAGAAAATAAAATGAATACCCAGCTGTTTGGGGTTTGCAACTAAACTGTGCTGAGCAACTAGGTCTGCCCAGTGGAGCAATCAAGGCAGAGCACAAGCTCTTCCTCTCCTCACAGAGGTTAAGACTATCAATGACATTTTCCGAGGAGCTTCGGAAAATGAAGCGGGACCTCAGACGGCTAGAGCGAGTATGGCGGGGTGCCCGTGACGGAGCTTCAAGAACATCTTATAGGGTTTTTATGAAAACCTACGAGATGGCAGTGAAGGCCGCTAAGAAGTCCTACTTCTCGGCCTCCATTGCCTCCGCTAGCTCTCGCCCGGCGCAATTATTTAGTATAATTAGGTCTTTAACGTCCCTTGAAGGACAGCCAAATTTAAATAACAATTCGACACACAGCTGCGAGGCATTTGCGAGCTCTTTTGCGGAGAAGGTCCTGTTGCTCCGCCATGACCTCCCTGCCAATTTGGATACAATGAAGGAACTGGAGGCCCCTCGACTGTCCTCGGGTCCAGTATTGGACCACTTTGACCGGATATCCCCAGCCGATGTGGACAGACTCCTCCAAGCTGGAAAGCCCACCACTTGTCCTCTTGACCCGTGCCCGTCCTGGCTGATTAGAGCGTGTCCAGACGAGGTGCGGGCCCCCCTGGGTGATATCATCAATTTGTCCCTTGGCACTGGGATATTCCCAGGGGAACTGAAGGAGGCAGTGGTGCGTCCGCTCTTAAAGAAAACATCATTAGATCCTTTAGATCTATCCAATTACCGCCCAGTTTCGAATCTTCCATTCCTGGGTAAGGTGATTGAGAGAGCGGTTGCTGAACAGCTTGGTAGGTTTCTGGATGAAACATCTGCTCTCGACCCATTCCAGTCCGGCTTCCGCGCTGGCCATGGGACCGAGACAGCTTTGGTCGCCCTAACAGATGATCTCCGCAGGCAGCTGGATCGAGGCGGGTCGGGGCTGCTGATTCTTCTAGACCTGTCAGCAGCCTTCGACATGGTCGATCACGAACTCCTGGACCGCCGCCTTGCCGACGTGGGGATCCAGGGCACAGTCCTTCAATGGCTGCGCTCGTTTCTCTCCGGTCGGGGACAGAGGGTGGCGCTTGGGGGGGAATTGTCATCGCGCCACTCCTTGGTGTGTGGAGTGCCTCAGGGTGCGATTCTCTCCCCGATGCTTTTTAACATCTTTATGCGCCCCCTCGCCCAGCTTGTCCGGAGTTTTGGGCTGGGTTGCCATCAGTATGCCGATGACACCCAACTCTATCTGTTGATGGATGGCCATCCTGACTCGGCCCCAGATACACTGACCAGATGTCTGGAAGCTGTGGCTGGATGGTTACGTGGGAGCCGGTTGAAGTTAAATCCTTCGAAGACAGAGGTCCTCTGGCTGAGACGGAGCGATATGGGATTGAGGGGGCAACTCCCGTCTCTTGCGGGGGTGCAATTAGTGCCAGCATCATCCGTGAAGAGTTTGGGTGTAATCTTCGATACCTCCCTCTCTATGGAGGCGCAGATTACAGCTATAACAAAGGCGGCATTTTTTCATCTCCGCCAAGCTAAGCAGTTGGCTCCTTATCTCTCTCGCCCTGACCTAGCCACTGTGATCCATGCGACGGTCACCTCCAGACTGGATTATTGTAACTCGCTCTACGTGGGGCTGCCCTTGAGACTGACCCAGAAGCTCCAGCGGGTGCAGAATGCCGCGGCGAGACTCCTTACGGGGTCTTCGCTGCGAGATCATATCCATCCAGTGCTGTACCAGCTGCACTGGCTCCCGGTGGAGTACAGGATCAGGTTTAAGGTGCTGGTTTTAACCTTTAAAGCCCTATACGGCCTAGGACCCTCGTACCTACGGGACCGCCTCTCCTGGTATGTCCCACAGAGAAATTTACGGTCTGCAAATAAAAACACCCTAAAGATCCCAGGCCTCAGAGAGGTTAGGCTGGCCTCAACTAGAGCCAGGGCCTTCTCGGCCGCGGCTCCAATCTGGTGGAACGCTCTGTCACAAGAGACTAGGGCCCTGCAGGACTTGACATCCTTCCGCAGGGCCTGCAAGACAGAGCTGTTCCACCAGGCCTTTTGTCAGGGCGCAGCCTGACCCCCTCCTCTGGCAATCTGCACAAAATTTTGCTTGATGGTTGCCATTAATTTGATTTTAATTTGATTTAATTAATTTTATAATGAATGTTTTAGAATGTTGAGTTATTTTGAGTGTTGTTAGCCGCCCTGAGCCCAGCTTCGGCTGGGGAGGGCGGGATATAAATAAAATTTATTATTATTATTATTATTATTATTAGCCACAGTGGTCATATTCTACCTCCACCATTGGAGGCAGTATGACTACCAGCTATTGGGAATCACAAGTGGGGAGAGTGCTGTTGCTTGCAGGCTTTCCAGAGGCATTCAGGACCCAAGTACCTAAAGGCTCTCTTCCTCCCAATATTAACCATCATGGACCAGGTGGGGGAAGTCCTGTTGGTTGTGCCACCTCTGGCTACTTCCTGGTTAGCATTTACCCATGACAAGACCTTCTTGGTGGTGGTTCTCCATCTGAGGCATGCCCTCCCCAGTGAGGTGCCTTCATCTCCTTTACCACTGACATTCAGGAGAAATTTAAGAACATTCCTGCTTGCTCAGGCATTTGATGATTGACAGATACTGACTGTGGCAACCATGAAATTAATAACTGTCTCAAATGTTTTTGATGGTTTTAAATTGCTTTTAGATGTTTTAGATATGTTTGTATTTTTTTATATTCGTACTCATTTAGCATTTTGATGTTTGCCACCCTGGGCTCCTTTGGGCAGAAAGGGCCAGATGCAAATTCAATAATTCAATAAAAACCGATTGGCCACCGTGAGAACATAATGTAGGATGGGATGGGCCATTGGGCTAATCCAGCAGCCAGACTTTTCTTATGTTATTTTGTTCTTATGTGTACCAATTGTTTCCAGTAAGTAGGCGTTGGAACTGACCCATCAGATGTTTCGGAAGACTCTATTAGACACCACATATACAACATGAAAATAACTTTTAGCCATGTCATCTTTGCAATTGTTGTTCTATTGCTGAGAAATTACAGGCCAGTTTCTGGGACACGAGGATAAGAGTGGCTGCCAGTCTCCTCCCTTGCATTGGCTTCAGAGATGAAGCATTGGCTTCAGAGATGTCCAGCTGGGAGACAGCATACAAATAAATTCAGCACCACGGACAGCAACCTCAGAAAACCTGCGCTGCTTTGCTATAGTACAAAGATACTGAGGCTGTGTGCATAGTTGATGCTTCTCAAAAAAATAATCATCATAGTGAGTTAATACCTTTATTAGGATCAGCTGGAGTGCCATAAAGTAATAAACAATATTTTGCGTTCCCAGGAACTCACTTCAGGCTGATTGTTAAGCAGAAGATGGTAGAGGAGAAAACCAAGTCCACACGTTTCAGGAATGCTGGAGAGCTCAGAAGCTTTCTTGCCATTTTGTACCATTTTAATTGGTCCTAATAAAGATTTTATCTCATCTTCACAGTGCAAAAATAAAAATAAAATAGAGAGACATCAAAGGGTGTTCCATTTTCCAAATGGTATGTAGAATGGTGAAATTAAGGACAGGTGGTTCTGTTCCAATCCGTTTCCATGGCAGTTATCTCCAAAGTATGCCCCATCCCATTTCTGAATGGATCCTTTTTAAAGATAATTGCAGAGGAATAGTACAAAACAATAAAAAAACCACACAGTCCAATTTCAAACACAAAACGTAGGACGACTTACAAAGCTGCCAATTGGTACATCTAGCTCAGTATTTTATGCCCTGACTGGCAACAGCTCTCCGGAATTTCAGAGAGTGTTTTATGCCAGCCCCACCTAGAGCTGCTGGGGATTGAACCCAGGACCTTCTGCATGCAAAGAAGATGCTCTACCACTACAGAACCCATCTGCAACTGAACTACTGCCCTCCCATGTTCTGTCTTCCAACCCCTCTTGCTTTCAACATTGTAAATCTGCTTGGAGCAAATAATCCCATAACATCTCCAACTCCTGCAAGAAGCGTAACACTCAAAATGCATGTTAATTTGGGAGGGAGGAGTTTATTGTCTCCAGTGTTTATTGACCAGTGCCCATTGCAAGCCTTTCCCTCTCTGGTGTCTACTTTTTAAGTTTTAGGAAGTATTTTATTGAATTATGCTGCAGGATAGTTGTTATGTATGCACATTTACTATTGTGCAGCCAAGAAGGAAAGGAGACAGGAGATACCCTTTAGGAGTGAAACTGACTAGCACTTGCTTTGCATTTCTGCAACCGTTGCAACAGTCCTGTATAGTAGGCCTGTATTATTATTATTAAGGGATGCGGGTGGTTCTGTGGGTTAAACCACAGAGCCTAGGAGTTGACGATCAGAAGATGGGCGGTTCGAATCCCCGTGACAGGGTGAGCTCCAGTTGCTCGGTCCCTGCTCCTGCCAACCTAGCAGTTCGAAAGCACGTCCAAGTGCAAGTAGATAAATAGGTACCGCTCCGGCGGGAAGGTAAACGGCATTTCCGTGCGCTGCTCTGGTTTGCCAGAAGCAGCTTAGTCATGCTGGCCACATGACCCAGAAGCTGTACGCCGGCTCCCTTGGCCAATAAAGCAAGATGAGCACCGCAACCCCAGAATCGGTCACGGCTGGACCTAATGGTCAGGGCCCCCTTTACCTTTATTATTATTATTTTCTCCACTGAGCGGAGATTATAGCTAAGCAGATATTACAACCAAGGGTTAATTGGCTCCCTCTAGGAGCAGCCAAGAATTTGCCCACCACTAAATCATCTCACATTGTCCTCCAATTAGCAGAGTTTGTATTGCCACAATGATGGACTAAACACAACGGCAGTAACTTCTTAGAGCATGAAGCATCTTCTATTTGAATGCCAATTTCCTTTCATCATCCCATCAGAGGGGAAAAAATATTTCTCTACCCTTTCTAAGCCATACTTCTCTTCTTTTGTGCTTCAAACAACAGCAACAACAGCCCTTAAGATGAAAAACTATTTACAGATTGTGTTGCCTGCTTTTGAACGCACACTCTTTGGAAACTTGAGCTGTTTCTTTCCATTTGAAGCTGTCAGCATCAGTGCTTGTAAAGTGCTGTTTGAAATACGCTCTTGAATGGGCTGGGAGTGGTTTGGCATTTCAGTCCTGCTCGTAAATATTTGGTTTCAAATTCTTTGAATTTAATCAATGCCATCTTAGGGTATAGCGCATCAGTTGCAGGCTGATTTATTTTATATAATTTAATAAAATCCATTGGAAGGTAACAGTGTTGAGGGAAGTGGAAACAATTTGGGGTGGGTCTGGCTGCTGTTTGCCTCTATACTGATGTGCCATCTTGCCGATATTCCTCAGCCTTGGGTCTCTTTTTCAAGGGTAAAATTTGAGACAAAAATTGCATTATAAACTGACCTTCCTGAGTACTGCAGCTGCCTTTGTCTTGTTCAGATTAGGCAGGACTGGGGTGGGATGTTTTAAGCCCACTCCCTTCTGGTAAACCTTCCAGAGGCCACTTACTACAGGTGGGCTGGGCCAGAGGCAAGTGCTGGCATAGCAATAAACGTGAATGTTACTTTTATAGGTTAGTTTCTACAGGAGCTCATAGATCCCTCTCTATCCTCCATCCAGGCAAGCAAGAAACGTTATCAGAGTTCCAGGACACATGCCAGCCAGGCAAAAACACACAAGGAGGCTGTGAAGCAAGGCAAAAGAGGAGCATGGCTCTGGGGACAGTTGTGAGGGCCATAGTGAGGTTTGGAGGGCCGTATTTGTTGCCCAGACCTGAGGTTTTCTGGTTGATGGAGAAAGAGGGGGAAGCAAGGGATGAACCAAGAGTAAGAAAAATAGCAGGCAAAAATGTTTGACAGAAAGCTGTCAAGCAAGAGAGGGGAGACTTCAAGCTTGTCAGGTCTACTATAGTTTTTACTTGAATCCCAAGAACCTGGTGCCAAAGACACCATTAGCATCCAGGAACATGGTGCCTCTGAGCATGCTCAAAGCCTAGGTTTTCATTGGAGCTTTTTAAACAAAGGTTGGGTGGTTGTCTGTCGAGGACTCTTTAGCTGTTATTCTTGCATTGCAGGAGGGGTAGCAATATTATGAATTTCCGATGGGGTTGAAGGTTCGCTGGCTATGAAGGACTTGCTCACAAATTTATTGACAGCTGCACAAATTATTATAGCTAGGAAGTGGAAGGGGAAAGCAGAATATAATATGGAAGAATGGTATAAAGAGGTGTGGGATATAGCTATTAATGATAAATTAACACATGCCATTAAGGTAAGACAAGGAATATGCTAGAGAAATGATTTTGAGGAGATATGGAGGGTGTTTGTAGAATTTGTACTGTTAAAATGGAAAGGGGTCAAACCATCACAAGAGGTATTGAAATTTTGGGAGGCTGGATAGTTACAATGGTATGGTCTTGGTGGTGGGGTGCAGATTTTTTTTAAAAGCACCTTGGGGTCCCTTCCAACTCTACAGAGCTATGTTTCTAAATCAGTCTATGGTGCCAGAACAGCCCTTTCACATAGAGGTCCGTTCCTGTCCAGATTGGTTGCCTTCTTCTTTACAGCCTGACTAAGGTGGGGAATGTTATTTTGCTGTTTCTGTTGCTACACAAGTGGGAGGCAAAAACTTTTACTGCAAATCACTCTGGACTACCAGTGGATGAATACCACTCTACTTTCCGCCCACCCCTATTCTGTAATCATACCAATTTCCATAGCAGTTGAACGGTTGTGGCTCTCCCCCCCCCGCCCCCAGAGCTGGTGGGAGACTGCTGAGATGTCTCTGTGACAGATCCTGAGCCCTATGTTCCTTCAAGAAACCCCCAGTTCCCAGAGTTCCTTGGGCAGAAGGAATGACTATTGAATAAAACAAAACCAAAATCTTGTAGCACTTTAAAGACCAATAAACAATATACTGTTTTTTATGGGCTGCGGTCTACTTTCTTAGATGCACGGGAATGCTGGTGTGCTTGGCTCCTGCTTGTGGACTTCCTTTGGGGGCATCTAGTTGGCCACTGTGAGAACAGGATGCTGAGATAGATGGACCACTGGCCTGATCCAGCAAGCTCTTCTTACATTCTTACATTTTATCCTGTGTTGTATATGAATGTGTGTATTATCTATATGCACATAGATAATTGGGGGTTGTAAAAAAGAGTGAAGTCAGATGGACGCGGAATGTAGGAAGACTGATAATTTTGTTACTGACAGTGGCAGTCCACAAAACAGTAGCAGATATGGACATTCTCCTAACATTGGGAAGCCAGTAACACAACGCTTTGCTGCAGTTCAAGCCACAGAAGACAGAGGTGAACCTCTAAATTCATGCTGCAATCTGCTTTCGATGTTCCACCTTTTAAGGTCAGTTACTGAGTGTCCTTGGAGGCTGAAATTGTCGTGTGTGTGTGTGTGTGTGTGTGTGTGTGTGTGTGTGTGTGTCCTATGTAGAATTTAGAAGGGCATGCTTGGCAGATGATGACATATATCAAGTTAAGAGATGAGCAGCTGAGCGAACCCCTGCTGGCAACAGCCACATGCACTTTAAACCTCCAGTTTTTGAAGGTTTGAAGAATAAAAGAGCTCACTGCGCTCTGAAACTCCAAAAAAAAAAAAAAAAAGGTTCAAAGAACAGCACCAGCTCTTTGCAAAAGGGCTTTCTGCTCTACACCACACCTTGACATTCCAACCTCCGGGCTTCAAAATGCAGTGTCATTTGATATCACTTTTATATCAGGTGATAGACAAGTGAGTGGCCCTCCAGGGGTGGAGAGCCAGAAAACTCTCCCCAAACATGCTGTCAATTATTGGCGATTATAGCTGAACAGCCAATAAAACTCCTCCTTCCCAAAACATGTGTGTTAGGCCTCTACCTGCTTGGACAAATAGACTCAGTGAACTGCAGAGCTGTAAGGGACCCAAAGGGTTATCCAGTCCAACCCCCTGCAATGCAGGAATCTAAAACTGAGTCCAGTGTTGCAGGTTAGGTTAAGTCTGTGGTGGATGAAGACAGCTGATTTATGATGAGGCCAGAGAGAGCAGCATTTCCCCCCAATGACAGATGAACTGCCAACAGATATAATGTTGGAGTTACTCCTATTCTTGAGTTATTAGGAAACAATCTTTCTTATTGATTACGTGGCAGTGATAAATCATCGGCAAGAGCTGTGCTCTTATGACCGCCCTCTAATTTCTGTGAAACACAATACCCTGGAACCACAGTTCTATATTTACACAATTGTCTGCTTCATAGATATGCATATTCCATCCTCCCCCGTACCAAACAATGGAATAGGCATAATTCATTGCCTCGGGTGAAAAAGCATTTGTTTTGTGGTTCCACCTTGCTCAGAAGTGCAGATTAAATCTATCTGGAGAAAAATACACCTTTGTGACCCACTGAGAACTTCTCCCTTGCAAGACGTCAGGCAGCAGTTGTCAGGTAGAGCATCTGCTTTGCTTGTAGGAGGTCCCAGGTTCAGTCCACAATGGGGTCTTCTTGTAGGGCTGGGAAAGGAGAAACCACAAAAACATTTTGCTTTGAATTTCTGGGTCTCCTCAATTCTGCTGATTATATATGCTGACCCTCAGTCAGTCGATCCCTCCCACTCTCCCTCTACAAATTCTATAAGCATTCGTTCTACAAATGCTATAAACTTACTTTTTTTCCTTTCTTTTTTAAAGAAAGCTGGAGATCTGGAGATTATCTGGTGTTCTGTACAGTACATTTCTTGGAGAATGTGCAATCCTTCCCATCACCTCCCCAAAAACCTCTACAAAATTACACACAGCTATTAGGGCAGCTAATACACGGGACACGAGTGGTGCTGTGGGTTAAACCACAGAGCCTGGGACTTGCCGATCAGAAGGTTGGTGGTTTGAATCCCCGCAACGGGGTGGTGAGCTCCTGTTGCTTGGTCCCTGCTCCTGCCAACCTAGCAGTTTGAAAGCACATCAAAGTGCAAGTAGATAAATAGGTACCGCTCCGGCGGGGAGGTAAACGGCATTTCCGTGCGCTGCTCTGGTTTGCCAGAAGTGGCTTAGTCATGCTGGCCACATGACCCGGAAGCTGTACGCCAGCTCCCTCGGCCAATAAAGCGAGATGAGCACCGCAACCCCAGAGTCGGTCACGACTGGACCTAATGTCAGGGGTCCCTTAACCTTTACCTCTATTAGGGCAGCAGAACATAGGAAGTTGCTTTACACTGATTCAGACTATTGGCCCATCTAGTTTAGTATTGTCAACACCGACTGATTCTCCAGAATTTCTGAAATGAGGCCTTCCTAGACTGACCTGGAGACAATGCTGGGGATCGAACCAGGGACCTTCTGAATTCAGAGCAGACACCCAACAGCTGAGCTACAGCCCTCCCACACTTAAATTATGTGCTCAGTAAGTACTTGTTTTCTCGAATGTGCACCTTCGCACCTGCATCTTGAAGTGGCTCACTGCATGAAATCTTCCTCTGCTTCATTCCACTGGAGGGATAAATTGGACCTGTCAGTGCGTCAGCCGACCAGGAGGCTGTTGCTTTGGCACAGGAATAAGTCAGCATATTCCTCCTCTTTCCTTCGCCGGCTGATCTGCATCCCCAGCTGCACAGGACCAAACGGGCATATGCAACAAGCTCCCACTTTGTACCTATTATCTGGCTCTTTGGTGCATATCGTTTACTTTTAAGTCTCCTGAAGGGTTTGCTTGAATTGTTATTGCAGAGTCCAGATGTGGCAAAAAAGATTTTCGAAAATTAAATAAAAGCTTTACACAGGAAAGCCTGAGGCTGATGGAATGCTCTCTGTTGCTCTTTCAGCATTGTGTTACACTTTTGCTGATTAGATGATAGATAGATGATAGATAGATAGATAGATGATAGATAGATAGATAGATAGATAGATAGATAGATAGATAGATAGATAGATAGAAGCAGATAGATAGATATCAGGCACTTTCTTCTGGAGCTTTCTTACAAATAAAAATTCTAATCATTCAGCTACTTTCCTGCCTATTAAAATATAATGGAGATTGTTACAGATTGTAATTTCAGCTGCAGGAATTTGGTTTGCAAATGATCTTCCGTGTTCTTGCATGCCAATTGTTGCCTTTCCATCGCCTGCTGCTGCCGCCACTGCTGCTACCATTAAGCAATTTTTTTTACAATGTTTATAGCAGCTCTCATGGTGCACCCTCATCAAGAGCAGCCCATTCATTTCTGATGTGGAAGCAACCGTCTGTGGGCTTGTTGCTCCTCCTGCAGCGTACATGGAGGGTCAGGAAACAGGTCGGCCATCTGTTAAGCACAAATCCATTCTTCTCAAGCCCCCCAATGCTAAAGGCATTAGCTGTGATCCAGAGCGCCCTCTACTCAGATATTGATTCAATTCACATGAAATATTAAAACTAATGCATTCCTCTTGGATGTGAGATCTCATGAAGACCCTGCGTTTTGCATCCTTCCACACAGAGGGAGGAAAGATTGCAAAAATTGGGACTTTGCAGTTTAGAAAAAAGTCAGTTAAGGAGCACCATGAGAGAAGTCCATAATATTATTCAATTTTTTTAAAAAAAATGTAACATTTTTCTCTTTTCGTTGGATAAAGGAAAGTTTTTCTCACTCTGTAATAGCGTTTGAACTTGTGGGCATCCAATGACGCTGAGTATTGAAAGATTGAGGACAGATAGAAGCAGGGGTGCCAACGCGAATAAAATATTGGGGAGCAGGTAAGCCCCGCCCTGCATAATCAATCACTAGATGTGACGTTCACATTCCATTTGAATGGCAATGCCCTGCGGGGTCCCAACCTCCTCAAATATTTTATTGGGTGTGTCAAAGGGTCCTCGGCCCCTATGAGTTAGTTCCTCTGTTGTTGTTTAGTCGTTCAGTCGTGTTCAACTCTTCGTGACTCCATGGACCAGAGCACGCCAGGCACTCCTATCTTCCACTGCCTCCCGCAGTTTGGTCAGACTCATGTTTGTAGCTTTGAGAACACCGTCCAACCACCTCGTCCTCTGTCGTCCCCTTTTCCTTGTGGCCTCCATCTTTCCAAACATCAGGGTCTTTTCCAGGGAGTCTTCTCTTCTCATGAGGTGGCCAAAGTATTGGAGCCTCAGCTTCACGATCTGTCCTTCCAGTGAGCACTCAGGGCTTGGTTCCTCTAAGGAAGTCCATTTTCACAAGCCCATAGTTGGGACTGGCTTCCACAGGAAGCAGTAAAAAAAAGGTAAAGGGACCCCTGACAATTAGGTCCAGTCGTGACCGACTCTGGGGTTGCAGTGCTCATCTCGCTCTATAGGCCGAGGGAGCCAGCGTTTGTCCACAGACAGCTTCAGGGTCATGTGGCCAGCATGACTAAGCCGCTTCTGGCTAACCAGAGCAGCGCATGGAAACATCGTTTACCTTCCCACCGGAGTGGTACCTATTTATCTACTTGCACTTTGATGTGCTTTCGAACTGCTAGGTTGGCAGGAGCTGGGACCGAGCAACGGGAGCTCACCACGTTGTGGGGATTTGAACCGCGGACCTTCTGATCAGCAAGTCCTAGGCTGTGTGGTTTAACCCACAGCGCCACTGATGCCCACCAAATTGGATGGCTTTAAAAGAGAATTGGACAAATTCATAGAGGAGACAACTATTCATGGGTACTAACCACAATGGCTGTAATGCTTCTGAATTAGTGGGAGCTGCAGGAGAGAAGAGTGCTCTTGTGCTCAGTTCCTGCCTGAGAGTTTCCCAGTAGGGCATCTGGTTGGCTACTGTGAAATTGGCTGGACAAAATGGGCCCTTGGCCTGATCCAGCAGTGCTAATCATAGGTTCTTTTGATTGTTACTGCCATAAACTCAGTGTGCCACCTTTCCTTCATCTACACCTGTTGTGTTTAAAGTGTGACCAAGAGGGTTTATTCTCACCTGTTTGATGAGTTCCTGCTCCTCTTCCCCACTCTGCCAGTCCCTCTCTTAGTGCACAACATAAAAACACTGTGATTTGGGAAAGAGCTTGCTTCCAGTCACATCCACACCACAAGCACTCTTCTCCCACATTTGCAATCGTGAAGAATCCTGGGAACTGTTGTTTGTGTGTTTAAGGGCTGGCTGGGAATTCTAGGTCTGTGTCCTAGACAAACTATGATGAACAAACTTTGATTCCTTGGGGGTTCTTTGGGGGAAGGCAGGCCTGGTCTAAGAGTTCTTCAGGTGTGTGGTGTGGATGTGATTGGGGGCGGGAGTGTGCTAGCTGGTGATGGAGTTAAGTGTTGCACTTGGGTCAGAAAAACAACCGCAGGTCGTGCTAGCATCTTTCATTTGCTGCCACCTTAGGAAAAACACAATGAAGGCCATCTCCTCCCAACAAGAAGAGCTCGTACTTCAAACAGATTCCATAAACAAATCAATCATCATCAACCAAACCCGCCACCCACTTTTTCTTAATCTGCTCCCTTGCTAATTGGATGGTGGTCTGAAGGCTGGATGAAGAGCAGGGCAGGAAGCATTCTAAAGCATTCTGAATTTTAAAGCATTCTACAAACAGTTTAAAAACATTCAAATGATAATTAAATGACATTTTAAAAAAAACCAGTTGAAAACATTCTCACGGCCAGTAAGCTCCAGGTTGCTAGGAATAGTGTCTTTCAGCCAATCAAAGAAGGAATGTTTTCAAATTCCTGTTGAAAGTCTGTTGTGAGGGAGACAGATGCATGTCACTGATAGCAGCTGGTGGAGTGGCAAGAGGAGGCTGAAAAGGCCCTGTCATGGGCCAAAGCCAAACAGGCAGCCTCCAGCAACCATTGCCAAGGCCTCTAATGCGGATTGAAGGGTCTGAGATGATTGATACTGGGAAAGGTGCTCTGTTGGGTATTTGGGACCCAAGCCATTTAGGATTTTGCATGCCCCTCCATGTATTCCCTTATATGTATGCAATTACATACATCATTTGGTCTCCTGGGAAAAGCCTAGTGATCACAGCAGAAGGGGAAATGACCCTGAAATCCTACAACCCTTGATACCTTGCAGTGGACTGGACTGGACTAAGTTCGGTCTGGGTGGGTGTTGCATCTTGTCAGCATCGCCCTAGAGCCAGTGCACCAACTGGACTCATGCACCTCAACCCCGACTGGGCTAGGCGAGCTGGGAAGCACCGCCAGAGACCTCCTTTCCCACAGGAACAGGTCACAGTGCTGTGGACTCACAGCTTAGAGCTGAGAGCACCGGATTCACTGTCTCAATAATACAGTCGTTGCGCAGCAGAGTTTTGCAGAGTCTTGCAGAGTATAAACCACTCGGAGAGCAGCTCTGTAGAATATCTTCCTTTTATTCTATAACTACAACTATGGTACAAAACTATATACAGAGCTGAATATTCTAAGCATAAATCAATGCTACACTGAGAGTCTGCAGCTGCTCTTAGCAGCAACCTAATCTCTAGGATCTCTAACACTCTCACTCTCTCCGATACACTGACTGACTGACTCTCTCTCACACACACAGATATGTTGCTGGGCAGAATAAGTAGATAGAAGGACACGCGTCCTGCTCTCTGGAGAGTCAGCAGAGACCATCAGGAGATCATCAGGAGATCATCAGGAGATTCTTGGGTATGGGAGGGGTGAAATCTCCTCACATCTATGTACAGAAGGTGCTATACCAGCCTTCCCCAACCTAGTACCCTCCAGATGTTTTGCAGTACTATTTCCAACATGCTTACTGGGGCTGATGGGAGTCATAGTCCAAAACATCTGGAGGGTGCCAGGTTGGAGGAGGCTGCTCCAAATAACTGAGTGGTCAACAGTGTGAGAGATCAATGGAACTGGATGACATATTTCATGGACGTTTAGCTAGCCATTGCTTCTCTAGTTGACTCAGCAGTAAAAACTCCTGGCAGAAGTTTCCAGCAAATTGCATCTCTCGAGTGATCCACCAGACACATCAGATTTGTCTCCAGAACTTTGACAGGTTGGTTGCTAAATCATCGGTGAAGCCTCACACTCGCAGCCGGCTCTTACTGTTCCCTTGCTGAAGATTATTGCTGCTGCTGCAGCAGCCTGGCCTTCTGCTGATATTTCATGTTAACCACCGCCATTGTCATAAGTGCTATCCATCACGTCCATGTGGCAAAGGAGCAGTGCTCATTGCTCATATTATGACACTAATTCTCTGCTTAAAAGAAGTAATGGCAAAAGAGAGACTGGTGGTGGCCCAGAAATTTATCTCCGCATTGTATTTTTCCAACTCAAACAGTTTGATGGGGTTTTTTTCAGCTGACCTGGGAGCAGCTCTTGCAAGACAGAAATGCAGAGCCTTTCCAGGAAATGCGTCACTCACCTAATCTCAGAGGGAGCGGCTTGCAGAATGGGTGCAAAGGTGAGCAAAGGCAGGTGTGGGAAACTTTTGGCCTTCCATATGTTGCTGAACTCCCTGAGCACTGGGCATGTTTGCTGGGGCTAATGGGTGTCGCAGCTAAGAAAGATCTGGAGGACCAAAGATTCCCCAGATGTGAGCAAATGGCCTGGGCAGGCTGTGACAGAATGCCTGGAAGTGCATGCTAAATGCCTGCTGGAAATCTCAGAAACTCAGGAGCAGGTATGTACTTATGGGTTTGCTAGGTTGGCCCCTGACAAGGGGGTGCAAAAACGGGGGTTTTCCATTCTGGTATGGAGTGGCTAGGAGCCTGCCTGCCTGCCTGCTTGCCTGCCTATCAACCCACCTGCTCCCTGGGCAACTCCTCCACTGCTCTGAGTGGCCGGGCAAGGCATGCAGGCTCCTCTGAGCACAAATCCGGTCTCTGATGTGGGCTGTGGCAGCAGCCCTGCAGAGCCACCTCCCTGGTTGGCCAGTGGCACTATTTGAACTTTGATTGGAGCACCCGGTGCAGCTTGGAGGGAAGGAGACAGAGAGAGTGGGCGAGAGTTGCAGAAGGAGGGGAAAGGAAAGGAGGGAAATGTTAGAAAGGAAAGCAGCAAGTGGAGGGAGGCAGGCAGGCAGGCAGGCAGACAGACAGACGAAGAGGGGAGGGAGAGCAGAGCAGACCTGACCCTGATGGCTATGGAGGCAGTCACTGGAGGAGCACAGAAGGTGTCAAAAAGCCAACTTTTTGAGTTTCTGGGACGTGGTCTCTCCCAGCTTGGGTGGCAACAATAAATCTTCTTTCCAAGGGCTCACGAGAGCCTAGGTACACCTCTGCTCAAGGGGAGGCCCCGTGCGTTTGAAATCATCTATCCATGTGAACTGATTCTGCTGCAGGAGAAGCTGGATTCTTTGACACAAATCATGCATATTGAGCCCACTGGCATGCTCTTATCTTGCACAATCTACTCTGAAAGCTTTACCATTTTGCATAATTTATTATAGTTTTGCTAGCCACAAGGAAGCAGAAACAGACAATGCAGGAGTCTGAACTCTCCTGTACACCCACACACATAGGAAATTTTGTGCATCTCTACTGAGATTTCAACAGGATTTGCCCACACTCCGTCAAGAAGACCTCCACTGTCTTAAGGACTAGAAACTTCATTTTTTAATTTTTATTTTAAAGGAAACACTGATGTTCTTGGGAAGCTGAATTACACTTGGTGAAACTTTCTGTACCTTCCCAGTGAGGCTGTGGAATGGCAGCTCCATGCAGTCCTCTGGCAAGCCTATGTTCAGAGATGGCAATTGGGGAAGAGTGATCACTCAGAGGCATCTACTTTGCATGTTGAAGGTCCCATAAAAAAACTGGAGGAAGCCTCTATTTGAAACCCTGGAGGGCCACTGCCAGTCCAAGTAGGCAACATTGAACTAGATGGACCAGCCTTCTGACTTAGCATAAGACAGCTTCCTATGGTCCTGCATGCAATCACCTGCTGCTTTCTTAGTTTTCCTGGATACTTCTTCCCATGGACTAGACCATGCAAAATCTGAGTTTGAACACACCGTCACAAATTGCACTTGAAGATGACCAGCAGCAAGCAGACTGTTCTGTGTGTTTTCCTTGCTGTCTCTCACATAAACACTCACATGCCCTGATCCTGTGATAGGCCGCTAATTTCAGACCTGTGGCAGTAAATTAACCTCATCTAAGTCATTATCAAGTACAACACACAGCGCGGCTTGATAAATGAATGAAAGCGCAGGGCAGGAAAAACATCACAAGGTGCAGAACAGTCATTTCCCCCTCCTCTCATCATGCAAAATTCTCAGCTCTCCTTCAAAATAAGGGGGGATGTGAATCAGACAACAGAATTCCTTGCAGCCAGGAAGTGATGTGCAGATGGGAGCATAGAAAGCTGCCTTATCTAGTTCAATATAATCCAAACCAGGGATTCTTCAGTGGTCCACGAGCTTCATACAGGTGCCTGTAAAAATAAAATTAAAAAGCACACAGCTTCTAAGAGCATTGCATTAGCCTTGCTATAATAGGCACAAAAATTATTAAGTGGTCCACCAACCCTGCTCCTAAGAGCATGGAATCATAGAATTGTAGAGCTGGAAGGGACCACGGGGGTCATCTAGTCCAACCCCCTGCAATACAGAAATCTTTTGCTCAACGTAGAGCTCAAACCCATGACCCTGAGTTTTAAGACACATGAAAAGCCTGCTGGTTCAGGCTAAAAGGGCCGTACACCAAATCACCATTGGATCACAGAAGCATCACGTGCTGTGGCTGGTATGTGGTGATACATTGAGCATCCTAGATAAGAATTCAAGGAATTCAAGGAAACTAAGAAAGAAGGCTTCAGCACAACTGGGCAGAGGGAGGGGTGACCTGGGAACAGAGGTCCAGGTGTGTCACAGAGAAACCAAACAGGACAGTCAAGATGGCAATGGGATTCGCATAGATATATGGCTGTGTCTGGACAATAATAGCTATATATATATCTATATATCTATATATCTATATATCTATATCTATCTATCATCTATCATCTATCTATCTATCTATCTATCTATCTATCTATCTATCTATCTATATATTAATTTTTTCAACATACCATTTTCAACAGTAATTAAACATATTTTTACATCTTATTGCATTTTTTTTACTTCCATCAGTCCTGTCTGAAAATTTTCCAATCTAATTTCTTAGTATACGTTTCTTATTTTCCCTGTTACATTTAAAACTCATAACCAATACCTCTATTCTTTATCTACTTTGTAGCACTTCATATATTCCTCCTTACAAAACTTCTTGTAGTCCTACCAGCGTAATTTGTTGGTTACAATTGCTTTTCAAATACACTTCTTCCAATCTTCTGTAAATCTCTGGTCCCGCAGGTTTCAAATCCTTCCTGTCATTTTGTCCCCTGGACAATAATAGCCAATTTGGCTTTCATCGGCTTGGCTTGGCTTGTAGCTCCTATTGACTCTTCACTTGGCTGGCTTCAAAAGAGGATTCGACAGATTCATGGAGTACAAGGCTATCAATGGCTGCCAGCCATGATTACTGTACTCTGTCTCCATGGTCAGAGGCCATAATCCTTCTGAATACCAGTTGCTAGAAACCGCAGGAGGGGAGAGGGCTGTCGCGTTCAGATCCTGCTTGCAGGTATCCCACCAGCATCTGTTTGGCCACTGTGAGGACAGGATGCTGGACTAGATGGACCACTGGCATCATCCAGCAGGCACTTCTTATGCTCTCATATGTACTTAATGCACCTCTTGAAGTTAACTCTCAAGCTACAGGGGGGGGGCTAGCAGGGCTTTTTGCCCCAGGTGAAGCCTCTAGAGGGGCACCAATGAGGCTCCCAGCCTGTGTGTGTGTACACAAATACATATGGGTCTCTGTGTGCCGAACTGGGTCTTTGAGACCAGGATGAAAGACTAGTTTCACCCCTATGCTGGTAGAAAAGTATACCAAGTAGTTTATATAAAACCACAATGTAGGGCAGTAGTTAAGAGTTACAGATAGTAGTAGTTAAGAGTGTTGGACTAGGACCTCGGAGACCAGGGTTCAAATCCGTATTCAGCTATGAAACTCATTGGGTGACTTCGGACCAGCTTAACCCACCACATAGGGTTGTTCTGGTCATAAACTGGGAAGAGAACCATGTACATTACCTTAAGCTCCTTGGAGAAAAGCTGGGACTTCAATGCAATAAATGAATCTTGCTATTTTTGTGGGAGATTACTTATGAAATGAGTGTGCCCATTTTACAGAAACATGGAGCGGGGCTGTGACAGCTCCCTTCCTAAAGGACCACAACTATCCACAACCATAGAAGTCAAATATTAGAGCAGGATCACATCTGATCTGCTTATTTTTATCCTTATTATGTTTCAGTGGCTTTTTTATGCAAAAATTCTCCAACGGACCTGTAGCATATGGAAAACAAACAGCAAACAGCAGCAGACATTATAATGCAAACACATTCGCACAAAGTCACACGCAGTTCATAGAAAACACACAAAGCCACCCCCACCCCTAATAGCAGCAGAAGGCCATCATCCACTGTGAAAGCCAACTTTCTGGTAACTTCAGCAGCTTAAGGACGGGGGAGGGGAGGGGGCTGCCCGACGAAGGGTGCTGTGTAACCATAAAGCTTGCACTTGTTCCCCGCAGGAATCAAAGCTGGCCCATTCGAAAACATCGCTCCGACAGTTATATTTTGGCGACGTTCGACAAAAGAGCAAATATGGGATTCTTCCCCCGACTCCACATACGGAAAAATGCGCGCACCGCGCTAGGGCGCACGGCTGCAGAGCGCGACGGCTTCCTTTTGATCTTTCTCTCTCTCGTGCTCTTTTGGGAAGCGTCTGCAACCTTTCCCGACCGAGCACCACCCGCGCTTTGGATAGAGACGCCCCAGACGCCCCCACCTGCCGCTTCACGAGCCGAGTTCCTCCGGCTCTGGGCTCTTTCCACCGCGGCGCCCAAGATCACCCCGGGAACAGGAGGAGAGGCTCTTGGGGGCAAGTTTCTTTCCCCGGGGCTTAGAAAAAGGAAGCGGGCTGTTTACCAATCAGAAGTGGGGGGGGGGGAGAAGCGGTGCGGGTAACCTTTTGCAGTTTGCGGGGGGGGGTTGGATTCCTCGCAAACGCGCCCCTAAATCGGAGTTCTTTTTAGAGCAAAGAATACGAAATAGTGCGCAAAACAGACACTTTGGGAAATCCGCTTTACAGGGCGAGGGGGGGCAGCATCCCCCACCCTTCAGGAGACTCCCCCACCTCACATCGCCAGCCCCATTCCTTCAGGCGCCCAGCCAGAGGCTTGATGCAAAGTAGCCTTGGCAAATGAAGGGCATGGATGAAATAGACGAGACGCCACTTGAAACCGACGAGGTAAGGCGTCTCGGCTTGGAACTAGCATTCCCGGGCAGGCTTGAAAAAGACTCCTCAGGAAAAGAGATTGAATGAGTCAAACGGAAGCCAATCTCTCTCTCTCTCTCTCTCTCTCTCTCTCTCTCTCTCTCTCTCTCTCTCTCTCTCTCTCTGTGTGTGTGTGTGTGTGTGTGTGTTTTGTGTGCATTCTTGCCTGTTGCCATTTCCTCTCCGATTGTTGCGTTCACCACTTTGCGCATCTCCCTTATTATCGGACTGCCTTGGAGACGCTTCTCACTGACGCTTTAATGTTACGGCGGGTTTATTTATATGTATATATAGACGATGGGGGCAGGAGGGAAGCGAGGAAGGGAAGAAATGTGGGTACGACCTCTGGTTATTCGGCCCTGCTAAAATCCCTCGCTCCCCCCACTTCCCTTGCTCCTGTGAAGGAGCTCTGCGCAATCCGAAAGCTTGCGTCCTTGACGCACCGCATAGTTTAACCGTGGAACTCGCTCCCGCAGGAGGCAGCGATGCCCAACAACTTGGATGGCTCAAAAAGAGGACTCGACCAATTCACGGAGGTGAGGGCTACCAGTGGCGACTAGCCACGATGACTCTACAGTCGGAGACTTCTGTACCCCGGTTGCTGGAAACCACAGAAGGGGAGGCTGCTCTTGTGCTTGAGTGCTGCTTGCGGATTTCTTTTTGGGGGCATCAGGTTGGCCACTGTGAGAACGGGATGCTGGACTATGATGGGCAAATGGCCTGATCCAGCAGGTTGTCTTGGTTCCTGCGTTTTGGATCCTAGCTGTCGCAGAGCATTTCGCCTGTAACATTTTCGGGGCAGAGCCCTGCCTTTTGGTTTCTGCGATGCAAAGCTCCCAGCGCCAGACAGAGGGCCTTCTCGGTAGTGGCGCCCACCCTGTGGAACACCCTCCCTTCAGATGTGAAGGAAATAAGCAGCTATCCTATCTTTAAAAGACATCTGAAGGCAGCCCTGTTTAGGGAAGTTTTTAATATTTAATGCTGTACTGTTTTTAACATTTGATTGGCTGGAGAGTGGCTAGGGAAATTCAGCCAGATGGGTGGGGTATAAATAAATTATTATTATTATTATTATTATTATTATTATTATTATTATTATTATTATTATTATTATTATCGCTCATGGTGCAAGCCATAAAGTGACATGACTGCAGCTCTTTCGTACTTCGGCGCGCCAGAGGATCCTAAGAAACGGCCGCCTTTCCAAATCCAACCCACGCGCAACTTCCAAGCGCCTGCTTTCTTTCCCCCCTCTTTTCAAAGGAGCTCCCTGGAGCCCTCGGGCGAGATGTTTCCCCGCCCTCCTTGCAAGGCAGGTCCGTTGTCTGCAGGGGGTACTGCAACCCGCTGGCCGCAGCCTATAAAGCGCAACAGGCAAATCCCCTTCCCCCGCTTCCCACCTCCTTCCCCTGCCGTCGACTGTGCTACTTAGAGACCTGGCGCTGGATATTTATTTAGTGAGGCGCTTGAGCAGGGAGAGCGAGGGTTTGGCTTGCCGGAGCCAGGAGCCTGCCGGCTTCAGAGACAGAACTTTGCTGCTGCTGGTGGGGTCAAGGAGAAGACGACGCCTGTCCCAGAAGGACATTGTCCTAGAGAGAAGCAGCTGCGTTTGGCGACCATCAGCAGGACCATCCGAGGGAGGCTGGCTGGACCTGGATTTCGAGGAAAGCTGGAGGGCAAGCTTGGAGCAGGACGGTCCCTGGAAGTGGGACGGAGAGAGACCAAGCCAAGCCAGGTAAAGCAATAAGAATATGGTTGGAAGGAGGGCGGAGAGGTGGGTAGAAGCGAGAGACTTCAAGTCTAGCGGGAAGGCATTGTGGCAAAAACTTTGGGGCACTGGGCTAGAGCCCCACCACCGAGGAGCCAGCAGACTCTCTTGCGGCTTTGGCGAGAGCTGATTAACTTGGACGCACTCTTCTGGGGTGTGCAGAATGAGTCAATCCTTGGAACAATCTCAAGGTTTTTGAACAATTCGTGGCTGCTTAATTCAAGAGGATCCATTTTCTGACACTGGAGGTCACTTTTTGTGTGTTTGTCACATGTGGGCAACCCATACGTCATTGTCATCACCAATTAATAAAATGTTGTTGTTGTTGATAATATTATTAATAGTATTAAATGCCATTAAATTTTAATTATATTAAACATTTGTTTATTATTTATTATTACAGTATTGAGCATTGTTATTATTATTATTATTGGTGTACAGTACGCAGAAGGAAGTTGCAAGCAGGGACTTCCCATCATTTGTCACACATTTGTGTGTGAGTTAGTCCACTTCCTTTTACACTGAAATGACCATTGTGTAGGGAAAAGGGAAGGCTTGGGCTGATTCACACATGCCTGCCCATCACTTGATTCCTGAACCCCCATTAACTGGCAACTGAATGTGTGAAAAGGTCCACCCTTGACTGTCATGCAAAGCTAGGTAGCTCAGTTGGCTAGAACATGGAGGTAACAATGCTATGGTTGCAGGATCAACCCCCATAAGGGATAGCTGCACATTCCTGCATTGAAGGGCGGGCCTGGATGATCCCCAGGGTCCCTTCCAATTTTATGGTTCTCTGTTTCTATGGCTGGAAGGTTGTGATCACAAGAACCACTGGGTATAGGGCAGTGTATAAATCCAATAAAGAAGGCGAAGAAGAAGAAGAAAAGATCTGGCAGGGGTGGGGAAGCTGACCTGCGATGGTGCATTTCACACATGCAGGTCAGTGCATCTTCCCAGTCACCTTCAAAGCAGTGGAAGTGCAGGTGTGAAGCAATCCAGGGAGCACTGGGTGCATATCAGCTGGCTTACACAAATACAGATATCACATGTCATTTCATGTACATTTGGGAACTAGCAACTGAGCATTTGAACTGATTTTGCTGGGCAGCTTTTCGCAGCGGAGATGAAATTTTGTTTGTGACTTGCAAGTGACCCACTCAGGACTGCAAGCCACCCTCTTGGTGTTTCTGTCACTGAGTGATAGGAAAAGGCAGTAGTAGCTCAGTGGTTAAAACATCTGCTTTGCATGTAGAAGGTCCCACGTTCAACCCCCAGAAACTCCAGAATGTCTCCTGCCCAAAACCCTGGAGAGCCACTGCCAGTCAGTGTAGACAATGCTGAGCTAGATAGACCAATAGTCTGGCTTAGCATAAAGCAGTCAGTGCTGAACTAGGTGGAGTATCAGTCAGATTCAGCATGATGTTGTCAATGGACCAATGGTCTGACTCAGTGTAAGGCAGCTCCCTATGTTCCTAATAGGCAATTTTTAAAAACAAAATGAAATGCTTTTAGATTGCCTTTCCATATACTCAGATGTGTGAATGAGGCCCCTTTCTGTGCAGTGTGGAACAAGCATGCATACATCATGTTAATTAAACCAGCATAAGCATCCAGTATTCAGAATTATTAATGCAATATTCCATTTCCCCGTCTGTGAACTGAGCCTGCATTGAAACAGCGAGAAAGATCCATTCTTTCTCCACCAGAGATTGTGATGGGACAGATGAAGAGTATTAAGGGCTAAATAAGTTTCATTAAAAGATCTTGCCTGTATACCTTGAGGCGACTTTCCTTCTGATGGAGAAACAAGTGGACATAAAGACAAAATTTAGGGGATGATGAAGGCTGCTTTCTGTTTCTTTTAAAGTGGACCTGCTTTTAGCACATTTTAAAATATATGTGTGTAGTTTGCAAGAGAAATGCATGTGTTCATTCAGTAGAATTGATGGCTAGAACTTGAATAATCCCCACAGAGGCATTTGAAAGTCGGAAAGATTTGGCTGGATCTGCAGTGAAATTAGGTTGGCGGTGATGATGACAATATTTTTTTCTGTGGTGGCTCCCATCAGGCAGAACTCCCTCCACTGGGAAACAAATGAGACCCCTTCTTGCTTTTATTCCTCAGAAGATCTGTTAAGACCTTTAAAATGTTTTAAATGGTTATAACCCATCCTGGGACCTGACAGTGAAGGACGGGTAATTAATGTAATCATTATCATTATCAATAAACACAAATCCTGAATGTGTTTTGCTTTCCCCTAAGCTGGTGAGTCAGACTGCTTTTCTGCTAGCTTTCATCTCAGTTCTTAAGCTACTAAATATTTTGATTTCCACTGACGCTTTAAATCACTGGCATTGAACTTCCAGCTTTTCAGATGTTTTTGGTCTCCAAACCTCCAAAGCCAGTTTGTTCAAAGGGCAGTGGATGATGGGAGTTGTAGTTCAGTGACATCTGGAGGGCCACAGCACCCCCTCGCGCCCTATGTTAAATGAACTTCTAATGTTTTGTTTTATACTGAAGTCTTTGGTATCTTGTTTCCGTCTGTAAGCTGCTTAAGGGTCTGTTTGGAGATGGTGACTCAGAGGAGGCTGGTTCATAGTTCGCCTCAGCCTGTCCCTGTTTTGGGGTCTTCCTTAAAAAAAGCTCAAGAACCTTTTGAAACCTGGCAACCCATTCCAGAGGTAGCACTGCCTGTCAATTTCCTGCACTGCCTCTGCCTCAGTGTGGCCCCTTGAAGAACTCAGCATGGAAGTGGATGGACACAAAACCATCGTTCGTTGCCTCGGTCATTGGCTCTGGTGCCATCAACTCTTTGGGCTTTCTGCCTACCACCAGCCCCAAGAGGCACAAACCACCACTGCCACTACTTCAGGGTGAGGTGGCGACAGGAGTGCCAGCTTGGCCCCATGACCGTGGGTGCCATGCAGCCCTGGCACCAAACTTTGTGGTTTCCCAGCCTCTTCATGGGGAATTTTGTGGGCGCTCGGGTACCCAGGGCCCTAGGGAGTTGACACCTATGGCAATTTGATTTGTGGGAATGGTGTGGAGGAAATAATTGCTTTAGTGTAAAACCCTAAGGGACGCGGGTAGTGCTGTGGGTTAAACCACAGAGCCTAGGACTTGCCGATCAGAAGGTTGGCGGTTCAAATCCCTGTGACGGGGTGAGCTCCCATTCCTCGGTTCCTGCTCTGCCAACCTAGCAGTTCAAAAGCACGTCAAAGTGCAAGTAGATAAATAGGTACCACTCCGGTGAGAAGGTAAACGGCGTTTCCATGCGCTGCTGTGGTTCACCAGAAGCGGCTTAGTCATGCTGGCCACATGACCCAGAAGCTGTACACTGGCTCCCTCAGCCAATAAAGCGAGATGAGCACCGCAACCCCAGAGTCGGTCATGACTGGACCTAATGGTCATGGACCTAAAACCCAGCAAGCAAATGACCCAAGAGAACCCATTGGAATATCCTTCTTGGGGTGTGTCTTGACCGTTATCCCCTGTGACTCCAGGAGCCCTTCTCTGTGGCCGTGATGGCATCATCTTTAGGTTCTGCATCATAGGTATAATTCGTGCAATGCAGTGGGGAACTAGATGACCCTATGGGTCCCTTCCAATTCTACAATTCTAGATTCTTGTTCTCTGCCACTTAAGAGCCCTGGGAATGCCGGATTACACTTAACAGCCAGGGCTATATTTTCTAGAGGGAGAGTAATTTTTTTATTTGTTGCTTTGTCCTTGGGATTGGAATTTGAAACCTTATCAGCACAGCCTGTTTGCAACCAAATTAAGTGGCTGCTTCAACTTCATCCATTTTTCTTATGACTAAAAAAGCTAAGGCGATAAGGTAGGTCAAATGGCACACACACACTTTTCTTTTTTGCTTGAGTATTCAACTCCAGGAAGAATTATTTTTAACTCAAAATTATGCACGTAAAAATAACATGTAATATCAATCATAAAGAACTGCAGTTATAAATTGCTCTGAGCCTAAGGAGGATCTGATGGATTAAAATATCAAAGGGAATAACCTACTAGACCTCAGCAATTCCACCAGAGCCTAGAAAAGCAAAGAATGTGAGGGAAAAGCTAGGATTCAGTACCCTGTGTAGGGAGGGGTGAATCTGTCAGTTTGAGTTGCTCTCAGTTTCTAATTTTTTCCAGTCTGAAAGTATAGTTCTCCACATTTTTACATTTGTTTCGTGCTTTTTAAATAAATAATAATAATCCTTATGAAAATTCATTAAAAATAGCATGAATTTCTTCTAATACACACATTTGTGTATGCAATTTTGCCTGATATACACGTTTTTGTAAAGCATGTTCCTCTTCTATAATACTAATGCTATTTTTTGCTAATATATGCATTTCGATGCACATTTTACATTTACATGCATCTTTCTGCACATTACTTATCTGAAGAAATACATTGTAAAAAACGTCTGGCAAAGCGCAGTTTCCAAAGGATGGCTGTGTATTTCGGTTTGTGTATTGCTTCAGAAATTGCGAATAACATAGGTTCATTCCAAAATGCAAACAGAATTGAATTTATCCCCCATCCCTAATTCTTAGAACCTCATTTTCTGCACTTCTGATAAAGCAAATTTCTAATCCCTATGGTTGTTCCTGAAAGTATGAGCACAGCAGGGAGCTGATTAAGACATCAATGGGTCAAAAATGTTTTAACTTTTAATAGATAAAGAGTTACAGAAAGGGGAGAGTTTTAAAGAGAGAGTGGCAAACTCATTGGCGCATAGCTCACTGAAGATGAGTAGAAACCTCTTGTTACAGGTGTCTTGCAACAATTTGAACTTCCACAAGCTGTTATAAAATGGGTGTTACATTGGCTACTTTAAAGTCCTTAGATATGTAGGCTGTTCTGAAGAACAAGTTGCATATTTTTGTTAGAAGATCACCAGTTTCACATTTGAGTTCGCTGAGAACTCTTGGGAGGATGACATCCAGGCCGGTGATTTGTTAGTTTTTATTTTTCTATTAAGCCTAGAACTTCATCTCTCATCACCACTGTTTGCCTTATTTCCCCAGACTCACCTTCTGAAAAGGCATTGAGACCTGCCCAATAACTTCCATTGTGAAGGGAGATGCAAATATGGTAGTTTCTCCACAATCTCCTTATCCTCCTTTAGCATCCATTTGACTCCCTTGCTATCCAAGAGTCCAATCACCTCCCTAGACAGCTTCCTGCTACTAATATATTTAAAGAACATCTTGTTTATTGTCTTAATGTTTTCAGCAATGTGTTCCTCACATTCTTTTTTAGCACCCCTTACTGTCTGCCTACAATTTCTTTCTTTCTCTTTGCCAAGGTTTTCACGTTCTTTTTTGTTCTGTTCATTTGGGCAAGGCTTCAGTTTTTTGAGGGAAGCCTTCTCACCTCTAATAGCTTATTTGACTCTGCTCATTAACTGTATTGGTGTCCTCTTCAGTCTCATAGTACCTTTCCTGATCTGCCACATACACTCCAGTTGATTGTCTAATACTGTGTTTTTAAACAACTCTCAAGCATTTTGGAGTGATTTGAACCTTTTGATTCTGCCTTCCAACTTTCTGCCTTCCAATCTTCTCATTCTGAGGAAGTTCCCTTTTTAAAAACCAAATGTGACCATGTGCGCTTTCCTTGGCAGCTGGCCATTTCCATGTATATTTAATTTAATAGTGCTATGACCATTGTTCCCAATTGGCTTACCCACACTTACATCTCGCACCAGATCTTGGGTGCCTCTCAAGATTAGGTCTAGGGTGCCACCCCTATAGTCAGTTCAAGCACCAACTGTTGGCTCACCCTAATAGCCTTGGAAGTTGATGGATCAACACTTGGTCAATATAAATAACTAAAATGTGCATAGATACAGAGGTTCTCCCCATTTACTGCCCCTGAATTCTTTGCAGCTATAACATTCTTCCTTCCATGTCTACATTCTTCCTTCAGTGGTGTAGCATTTTATGTCTCCTGGGAGAAGGACTGTAGGTCAGGTGCATGCAGAAGGGCCCATATTCAACCTCCAACATCTCTAGATAGGGCTGGGAGGGACCCCTGCCTGAAACCCCAGAGAGATGCTTCCAGTCAGCATAGACAATACAAAGATGGACCATTGCTCTGACTTGGTATAAGGCAGCTTCCTATGTTCCAAACCCTGAGGGTGAAGACTGGGATCAGGTCTGGTGAGTTGCTGGAACAGGAAGCTGCCTGAGTCTGGTACTGAGCTGGATAGACTAAGGTTCTGACTCAGTTTCCTGTGGGGGAAGGGGGCACAGCTCAGGGGTAGAGGACCTGCTTTGCATGCAGAAGGTCGCAGGTTCAGTCCCTGGCATCTCCAGGTAAGACTGGGAGAGACCCTTGTCTGAAATCCTGGAGAGCCACTGCCAGCCAGTGTGGACAATACTGAGCTCGATGGCTTGACACGGTATGAGGCAGCCTTCTCTTTTCCTTTGAGAGAATGATCCAGTAACATCCAAAGCTATTATGGGGAGTTCATTTTGTTCACAGCTCCCATATTCATTTTTATTTGCAGGAGAAGGTTGATGGGAGAAAACAAAACATCTGCTTAATTCCTAAATAATTGCCAGCCAGGGTAGCTAATTATTTTGGTGCATTACAGCAGAATGTGCAAGGCAGCTGTTTCATACATTTTAAACAGGAGAGATTTCTGAACATGCCCACCAATAATCTTTTCTTTTCATGTTTCTGTTCGTTTTTCTCTCCCCCAGGATGAAAATGCTGAGGGACACTAGGCTTCATCATTCTTAAGAAACCACATTGAGACAAGGAACATGGATCCTTTGTACTTCTCCACCGCTTTCCTCAAAGAAGCCATTCCTCCAGATGATAACTTCTCCTTTTTGGCTAACACAACAAGCAACGCGACTCTCGGAGGGTTTTCCATTCCTACCAGCATCCGCTCTGTGCTCATTCCAATAATTTACCTCATGGTTTGTGCCGTTGGGCTGAGCGGGAACACCTTGGTCATTTACGTGGTCCTGCGTTATGCCAAGATGAAGACCGTCACCAACATTTACATTTTAAACTTGGCAATCGCTGACGTACTCTTCATGCTCGGCTTGCCATTCCTGGCTACCCAGAATGCCATCTCCTACTGGCCATTTGGGACTTTCATGTGCAGGCTAGTGACAGCTTTTGATGGCATCAACCAATTCACCAGTATCTTTTGCTTGACAGTCATGAGTCTGGACCGCTACCTTGCCGTGGTTCACCCCATCAAGTCTACCAAGTGGCGTCACCCAAGGTTCGCCAGACTGATCAGCCTGGCAGTCTGGACTTTCTCCTTCCTAGTGGTGCTCCCAATGATCATATTCGCTGATGTCCAGGAAACCTTTGACACCTGCAACATGAGCTGGCCTGACCCGGTGCAGATCTGGTCTGCGGTGTTCATTATATACACCTCCGTCTTGGGGTTCTTTGGACCTCTGCTGGTGATTTGCCTCTGCTACCTGCTGATAATCATCAAAGTCAAGTCCTCGGGGATCCGAGTGGGCTCTACAAGGCGCCGAAGGTCGGAGAGGAAAGTGACCAAGATGGTGGTCATCATTGTGGTTGTTTTTGTTTTCTGTTGGCTTCCCTTCTACATTGTCAACATCATCAACCTGATCTTCATCTTGCCGGAGGAGCCTGTCTTGGTTGGCATCTTCTGTTTCGTGGTGGTTCTCTCCTACGCCAACAGCTGTGCCAACCCCATCCTGTATGGATTTCTTTCCGAAAACTTCAAGCAGAGCTTTCAGAAGGTCCTGTGCCTCCGCAAAGGAAATGGTATTGAAGACGGCGACCCAACCGAACATCGGCAAGAGAAGAGCAGCCGCCTGCAGGAGGCGATGCTACTCCAGAGAAGTGTGGAGTCCAATGGGCACATGCAGACCAGCAAGCTGTAGAGAGGGACCTCCATTGCCTTCAAGAGAACTGGAACTTGCTTGGAGCACATTGTGATGGCAAATGCCATGGGCATGATAAGAATGGACTTTGCCAAATCCTGTTTCCAGGGTGTACAAATATTTGCTTTCTTTCCACCTTGCACAGAAATGCTCTCCTCTTCAACATTACACCACACAAGCAAGACCAAGAAACAGGGGTGGGGCTATGCAGATCAAGGGGGTGGGGCATGCAGCTAGCAGGAGGCTTGATTCTCAATGGGGGACACTGTTGCTCCACCTCAACCATTGGCTTCATAAATAGGTGGAAGGGTAAGAAGGCCTGGATCTCTCTACCTCACCCCCAGCCTATCCAACATGGTAGATATATCTCCATCATGCTTCATGGGCAAGGGAGACATACGCCAGTTCCCAATGTTCTACACTGTGGGCTGATGGGAGTTGTAGTCCAAGAAGCTGGAGGACACCAGGTTGGCAACGGATACACTAGTGCAATCCATAAACAGAAACCACAACAGGATTGGACAGACTTGATTCTCCGTGGCTAAGTTAAGCTGGTATAAAATGGATGGAAATTTGTAGTATTGATACATAGAATGCATTGTAAATCCTGCCAACCCTAACACATCATGTGACACTGTCCCCAGATATATTTCCACAGCTCTGTTGAGCATGCTACAATCCACCTAGCCATTATTGGTAAAACAAAGCATTCTCACGTCTTACTTACCGTACATGCTTCTAGTGGCCTGCTGTTTTGCAGGTTGCTTCCAGCAGGGGAAGAAGCAACACCATCCACCTCAGCGGCAAATCTGAGCAAAGCCAATATGAAGAAAAATGTTCCATTTTGTGTCCTGCTTTCCCAAGGGTTTTTGCCCTACCATTTCCCCTAAATCTAGCAACACCCATTATCAGCACCACTAGAAATCCATTTGAATTAGGAAGCAGACTTTAAGCCTTGCACACCAATGCTAGTTGGGATAATTTGGGTGGTGATTTGGGGAGAGGAGTAAATTAATTAAAGCCAAACCAGAATAATAGAGTTGGAAGGGACCCAAGGGTCATCTAGTCCAACCCCCTGCAATGCAGGAACCTCAGCTAAAGCATCTGTGATAGATGGCCACCCAACCTCTGCTTCAAAACCTCTAAGGAAGGAGAGTCCACAACCTCCCGAAGGAGTCCGTTCCACTGTTAAACAGCTCTTACTGTCAGAAAGTTTTTCTGAATGTTTAGTCGGAATCTCCTTTCTTGCAACTTGAAGTCATTGATTCGAGTCCTACCCTCCAGAGCAAGAGAAAACAAGCATGCTCCCTTCTCCATGTGACAGCCCTTAAGATATTTGAAGATGGCTATCATATCTTCTCTCAGTCTCCTCTTTTCCAGGCTAAACATGCCCAGCTCCTTCAAGGCTTAGTTTCCACACCCTTGATCATCTTGGTTGCCCTCCTCTGCACACATTCCAGCTTGTCAACATCCTTCTTAAATTGTGGTGCCCAGAATGGGACACAGTATTCCAGGTGTGGTCTGACCAAGTCTGCAGACCCTTGAGTGGTAGTAGGGTGCCTGGAATCCAAATCAACAAGTGTTGCACCAGCTCCTGCAAGTGGCAGTTAAAGCATGGACCAGCAGGGGCACTGTCCAATAGCGTCAGCAAGTCTAATGAAGAGCCAGAAGGCCTACTTCTGAGCAGGAAGAAGCTGTCCTGCAGACTGCCAGAACTGGGACCTGGTCCTTGGAGCAGGTGCCCCAGGAGCATCCTGGCCACAACTGCCTCACATTTCCTAGCACACATATCAGGGACCTGATTCAGACCATAGTTGGGGTACCGATGCTGAGTAAAGCTCTAACCATCGGACTGGTGCATCAATTCAAGCTTGCTGCTGCCTCTGCTTGTGAGGGCTGAGGGGTTAGTGTGGTGAATCCATCACTGGAAAATTTGAGTCCCTTCAATTCTGCAGGGTGGCACAATTTCCTTGCAGTATAGCCTCCGGGGTTCTGTCAGGGTGCCCAGTTTCCTACGGTCCTGGTTCTGTGGCAGAGTTCTCTAATGAGAATGTTTTATCTGAATCTCGCTCTGGGAACTGACAGATTCCCCTTCCCCTCCTCAAAAGCACAAGAACAGGTGTAGGGAGAAGGTCTGGAAGTGGTCACATGCAAGCCATATACTTAAAATGCTATTATGCCACTTTTAACAGTCTCAGCTTCCCCCAAATAATACTGGGAGCTGTCATTCATCAAAAGTGCTGAGAGTTGTTAGGAGACACTTGTATTCCCTTCCCAGAACTACAGTTCCCAGAGTTATCTGGGCAAGGGGGTTGTTAAACCACTCTGGGAATTGTAGTTCTGGGAGGAGGAAAGGGGTCACCTAACAACTCTCTGCACCCTGAACAAACAACAATTCTGGGGGTTCTTTGGGGAAAGGCACGGCTGCTTAAAGTAATATCAAAGCACTTTAAACGTAAAGTGTGGATGTGGTCAGTGTGGCAATTTGCTCTTTTTTTGCAGCTAATTCTGCATCTGCTAACGTCTGTCCTTAACAACTTGGTACTCTGAAGTGCCGAACTGTGCTCAGAGTGCACAGCTAGATGTGGTCCAATGCAATCTTGCCTTGTTGATAAAGAGGATTTTTAAATGCACACCCCTATAATGTGTTCCTTTGCAGTGTTATCTTTTTTAAAAAAGTCATGTCATCTCTCAGCACTTGTTTTCTTGCTTCTGAAGTGTGTGTCGTCTGCTGCTGTTTTGAAATGCCAGGAACCAGATTTGCTGTAAATAAGGGTCAGGCTGTAGCATCCCGATGTCCTTCAAAATGCTTTAAGAATAAATATACAAGGTGGCTCCAAACGAGGTGTGATGGGGGCGGGCGGCGGTGTTGTGCCACCAACCTCCTTCTCTGTTCTATGTCTCCCTGGTAACATCTAGCAAAAGAAGATGGAAGAAGTGATCCTCATTGCATCGAACATTTCTCTGCTTCAACTTCTCTCACTGTTTGCTGCTCTTGGAGGGGGAAGAAATGTCAAGTGTGATGGAAGTGTGTCGTGCATTATATTTTTATGGAGAGATGCGGGTAAGAGAAAGGTGACAACCACATCCTCCCCCCCCCCGGCAATTTTTTCTAGGGCTGCAGTTTATATTAGGGTAATCTAATTTTTCTTTAGAATTGATTGTGTTATATATAACCCATTAAAATGAATGCATCTAAATTAGTCATGCCTATCAATTTCAAAAGGTCTGTGCTTAAGACAAACATTGAACACTACCTATCAAAATGTAAAAGCCTTGGATCTATTCCAAAGGCACTCCACAATTGGGAAGCGTTGTGTGTGTGTGTAAGTGTGTGTGTGTCTACTGTCACCCTGAGGGCCACATTACTTCCCAAGGAACCCTCCAGGGGCCATATACTAACCTAGGCAAATGAACCATCTCCAAATTTCCCATGTCACACCTTATTTGTGAGGATCTGACTTTGCGCAGATGTAGCCCAGGAAATCCTCTGGGCTCTTGGTTCACTCTGTACATTTCACCTTTCATACGAAGCTGTTTGTTGAATGTGACCTCACTGTTTTTACATCTGAGAATGATTGTGTTGTCCTGGCAAGGTTTTGTGAATTCATGTGCTGGTTTGCTGTCCAAAATATGGCTGAGAATTTAAATACTATTTTCAGATATTAAAATGTGAGTTAAATGATGTTCTTGCAAAGTGGTCATGGATTTATTTATTTTCTTCCTTCCCCCACCTTTGTACACTTCCTTCGATCACAGAAACCCTGCAATATCAACATGGCATCTCTGGGCTTGTTATCCCAAGGGGAGGCGGGGGAGAACTAACAGGCATTAAGGTTGTAGCAGTGTGCAAGGGGGGAAACAAAGTCTAGTTACTCCATTCATTTTTGTCATTGAAACTTCCATTCATTTCTGGTGCAATTCCATGCAAACCTACTCAGAAATAAGTCCCCTTAAGTTCAATGGGACCTACACCCAGATAAGTGAGCGTAGGATCACAGCCTTTGTGGTTTATTAGTTAGAACTGCATTGATCTCATTGCTGAATCAAAACTAGTTCGTTCCTGAAAGCTAGTTCATTTCATCCCATCCATTTGTGTTTGCCGTTAATTTCAATGGGAGTACCTGACAGCCTTCTACTGCCCATAACTTTGGTGTTATCTATCCTATCATACAATTTTCAAGTGTCCTCCTCCTACTCAAAGGTATCAGACCTGCAAAAAACATGCAATGTTTCTATCATCTATCTATCTATCTATCTATCTATCTATCTAATCATCTATCTAGCTATCTATATCTCCCTGTTGGACCAGTAACATACTGATGGGAAACAATCCTACATTTTTTATTGCAAAAAAAAAAAGATCACTAGAGACTATCCTCACCCATATTTAAACAGTCTGCTTCATTACTTATACAAATATCACACTGACATTTACTTGTTGAATAAGGATTTATCCAATTTCCCCGAAAGGAAATACAGGAAAAACCCAAGGTGAGGGAGGGAGAGTTGCAGAAGTCCTAGGCAACAAATGGTCAGAAAGAGAGAGTTATATGAGTTGTCTTCACCAGATGAGTCTGGAGGAAGCGGAGGGTGTTCTGTATCACATTTTAAGTAGAGGATGTCTTCAAATCCTGCCATACCGGGGTGGGGGGGCAGGATTCGGAACTGGGGAGAGCAGGAATAGAACCTATATTTTCATATCGCTCAATTGCCACTAGTTCCTTTCCCAGCATTTTGATCCTACTTATCCTTACTGGGGAGGAATCCGCCACCGACTTCATGCAGAATCAATTCACAATGAGCCTTGATTTTCAGAACGAAACCAGTTTCGCAAAATGCACTTTTCAGGTGCAAAAAATATGTAATAGTAGATCCAGCCTGTGTGTGGGGGCTACATAGGAAAAAAACAAGCACACGGTCTCTGTTAATGCTAGAATAAAATGTCCTGGGTAGACAGCCTTGATAATAAAAAAATAGCACTTCCAAAAACAAAGCAAAACAATTCACCTCCTGAACTGTTTGTGGTAAGGAAAGTGATGGGGAATGTGCAGAAAGTGTGAGATAATGGTTATTCCCTGGAACCTCTGCAGAAACAATCAGAATGAATGCTCGATAAACATAACAACTGTGGAAAGTCTGTGCAAACAAATGAGGAGAAATGCTCTGGAAACATGTTGCCTGGAGGTGCCTGGAGTCATGGTGTGTGCAGGATTTCTGACTCACCCCTTATGGATTCATCTGTTGATGTTGGGTGGGTTTTTTGGTTTTGCAAAATTGCTCCTCCTAGTTGGTTCTGTTAAAACAGGAGTGCGGAAGCTTTTTCAGCCCAGGGGCCACATTCCCCCCTGGAAAACCTTCTGAAAACCTTGCAAAAAGGAGATTAGATAATTGATGGAGGAAAATTCCATCCTTAGATCTGGCATGGTTCAAGAATTCTTAAAAAAACAAAAGCAAACAAACAAACCAAGTGTGGTTTAGAAATCAGTGGTTAAAATTATAGCAGTTTTGAAGGGTTCAGTCTTCAATCTTGCTTCAGGATGATGTACCATGACATCCAAACATAGACAAAATCCTGATCTCAGGAACCATTATGCAAAATTTGGTGGCAATAGCTTAAGAGATGTCAAAATGCAGACTGAGCAAACAACTTTCTAAAATATATAGTGGAGTCTCCAGCTACAAAAAACACCACCACTCTAAATAGTAGATACTGGAGACCAACGAAAAGGATTAAAAGCAGGAGGAGGTTCATAGCTCAGTGGCAGAACATCTGCTTTGCATGCAGAAGGTCCACAGTTCAGTCTCCTGCATCTCTAGATAGGGCTAGTAGAGACTTCTGTCTGGAGCCCTGAAGAACCACTGCCAATCAGTGCAGAGAACACTAAGTTGGTTGGGCCAATGTTCTGCATGTTAGATATTCCCTGTAATGAGGAGCCAGAGATGCAAAGGAGCGAACAGCTCCTGTAGGACTCAAAACATTTGGCACAAGCTCTCTATGGATTTCCCAAACAGCTTGTTAAATAGACCTAGAGCAAATCAGGTTGCAGCTCCAACAGCTGGGAGGTCTAAGACCTCAAAACAAACTGAGCCAGAAAGATCCCCAATAGGCTATTCATCCTGTTATGAGAATTATAAGGCCTAAGACATAAAATAAATGTTCATAAATGTACCAGGCAAACACATACATAAATAAATAAATATATAAACCATATGTCTGAAACAATACAGGAAAACAGTCCTAAAGCCATTTTGAATCTTTCAGTGACCTCAGATATTCCTCTGGAGTTTGGATGGAAATGGGAAAAGCCTCCCCATTCTCTCAGTGCTCAGAAATGTGCCTTAAGAGCACATTTGTGTATGAATAGGGTGAGCCTGTGACGTGGACTCAGGAATTAAGTATGGCCAGGCTATTCCGGTAGATCCATTAAAAGATTCTGCTGTAGACTGCCCCTCCTTTGATGTATGTATGAGGTATTGGTAGGGTGGTCTTGAGGTACAGGGCCCTATATAAGGCCTTGCACACCATTGTTCTGGGTTCCTCCTCCCTCCTGCATGTGGCGAGTGAGGACCCTCTTGCAACAGTTTAATGAAGATCAGGCTTACTAGCTGCTTTGCTTCTCAATATTCTCTGGTTGGCCTCTGTTATTTTCTCCTACTGATGGAGAACCTACAGAAGGACTCCATTTGGGCTCTTGGGTACCCCATAAGGGAAAAGGAGCAGTTTTTTCTTATAACAGTTCTGACAAGTCCCTGCTCCTTCAGCCAAGCTTAAGCCCTGCTCCTTGTCCCTCTCAGCCCTCCCAGGGTTTCAAAACGGGAGCACATCGGACACTGCACATTTAGAGCATCCCACTGCTACCATATGATTAGCAGGCATCCTCCCACCAGCTGTTTAATTAAGAATGAAAATGACACCAACAAATAAGCAGGGAAGGATCTGTGCAAATAATTAATTGCCTAATAAAAGAATGTCCTTTGGGTAAGCAAATGTTTGAGCACTCCATTGCAAATATACACTACCTGACCTTACCTTGCAATTCAATGTCATGTGAGCCACTGGGATGAAATACCAACTTCTCCTAGACCAAAGGTGAGGAACCTTTGGCCCTCCAGATGCTGCTGGACTGTTGGCCAAGCTGAATGGAGATGATGGGAGTTGGTTGGACACCATTTTGAATCAAGATGGAGGATTGCACCTTTCAAAATTGCCCTGATTTTAACTACTGATTTTAAAACCAGTTTTGTTTGTTTGTTTCTTAGAATTCCTGAGCAACTCTGCATACAAGGATAGTATTACATTAGTAAACCTGCGGAGGTAAATTACAGTTCTTTGGGATAGGAAATAATGTGCTTTAAAGGTATGGTTGCTACACTGTTTTAATTATTTACTTGTTTTTATTCTGTATTTTATTCTGTGAACTGACCTGAGATCTTATAAGTGAAGGGTATATTATTATTATTATTATATTACATGATCCAACATCTTGATCATTTTGAAAATGGGCTTTGTATTACCCCCCTTTTGACGCTTCATCTTCCCTTTGCCCAATCCAGTTGGTTGTCCAGAGACAACTCTCTGGCGCAACAGCTCTCACAATGCACAAAATCAATACACAAAATGCAGGTTGTGCGGGGTGGAGGCAGCTTATGAAAACAGCATCTGTTGTGGTTATCTTGATGGCTAAGCTTGGAGCCAAGAAGAGTCAAGTAACACAGACTCCATCAATGGCTTTTAGATAGTTGGTTTCTTATCAGATCCCATGGGCTGATTTTATTGGCTGCAGCCCGGTAATGATTAACGAATAAATGACACAAAGAGGGAACTTTTAATGCAACAATCTGGTCTGTGAGACATAAAGATAGCCATTTTATAAAATTATGCAAGGAAAGAAGAATCATCTGAGACAGGCATTTATTCAATGCTGCTTGCAAAGATGTATGTGTGCAAACATATACAAACAGTTCATAGCATTAAAGAACTGGGAGAAATTAGGCAGCGTAGCTACAAAAGATGCATAAATTGGATCTGCTGATAGAGGCACTGATTCATGACTGAAACCATGACCTGGATCCTCTGATACAAATCAAGGTACCTACCCATGTGGTGCTGACACAAAAGCCATGCTCATATATTACGGAAAAAAATAAAAAATATTTGTTCCCCACCATACCCATTTCCTCCCCTCTGTCTACCCACTTCCCTTCCCCTCCACCCCCAAACTGCACATAACAAAAATGTCTCAAACTGAATGTAACTGACCTGCATGAGGGACTCTGTGGTTTCAAAACAGAGAAACTGAATGTACTGAACTGTTACTCATGAAAATCTTTTAATAAAAACATTTTTTTAAAAAAAACTAGAAGGGGTAAAACACAACTGAAAAGAGGAAAACAGTAGGAGGGAACCAGATAATGTGCATAAATTAAATATATGAGGCGGAAATTAATGGAAGCCAATTGAAACAACTGCAGGCTTCTTGTTTTGCCTGGAGGCAGTTTATAGCTTCCTTTCTCCCAGACTGCTAAATGGTGGGGAAAGCTTCATTGGGTTCATCTAGGCTGATATTGTGTGTTCTGATTCACAACAGCTCCCCAGGGGTGCTGTGGCTTAGAAGCAGTGAAGAGCTTCCATTTGACATCAACTTCAATTTGTCTCAGCCACAGGGCCGGCCTGCCCATGAGGCAGGCTGAGGCAGCTGCCTTGGGTGCAGAAGTCCAACAGGCGGCCCCCCTGTGGATGAACTGAAGAAGGAGCAGGAAAGAAATAATGAACGAAGAAGCACACTCTACATGACAACAAGTATTTACTGAAGAAGGAATCCGCAAAGGAAGAACAGCTTGCTTTCCTGTTGCCCCTCGCACTGGTTCAAGTAACTTATTACAGTACAAGCATTGCTGCTTGACTCCCAATAATCCTTGCTAGGCCTTTAAGAAGATAAAGTTGGTCAAGAGGCTGTGCTTACACTTAAATGGGGGCAGTGGGTCATTGTAAGAGCCGTGTAACACAATCAGATGTTTATTAAAGACAATCGACCATTACGCAAAATGCAGCCTGTAAAGTAGTATGTAACATTACAGCTTCCGTAGGAACCATTATTCAATGTGACAAGCTAGCATCTAATAATCCTAGTAGGTCTCAGAGATGTTACAGCATCCAGATATATCGCCACCTGTTCAGTAATAGATTTATTAGACTCCTCAAGGAAGATACTCAAAAGGAGCCTCTAAGGATAGACCAAGAAACCTCCTCACAAGAGGATAATTATGTGTTCTCTAACTCCTTTGATGAAAAGGAGAAGAAAACTTGACAGACTCTTTCAAGCTCTAAGTGGTTGCAAGGGCAGCACATCTCCTTGAAGGGAACGATGTCAATTCTGCACCGGGGATCTCAGAGGGCAAACTGTCAAAAACTGCTCTTACGTACTTAAGGGTATTGTTAGAAAATTTAGATATGGCATATATTTGTTAGGTCCAGTGAGCTTGATAAACATGGCCCATTAGCTGAGGCATGTAACCCTTGTACATCCATATATTTTATTATCTGTCTAACCACATATTCAGCTTGCATGAGGTAGCAAAGTAGTTTCCCCCTTCTATCTCATTTCCCCATTGCTCAGCAACATGGAGGTCTCTCTGCAAGTAGGGTGTCAGAGGGGGAGGAGAGCCAGCAGGACTGGGACTGTCCTGCTGTGTAGCAGGGGCAACCTCTGACTTCTCTCTGTCTGAGTCTGTGCTCACACTGTGACTCTCAGCCTCTAACCCTGTCCTGGAAGCTCTTCCTTCTCCTAACCCTTCTTGATCACTCAACCCCCCTGCTTCTAGCACCTCCCAGCTCATCCCATCCCCAGACTGCTCTTCAGTGTCATCTTCTCTGTCCGCCCTGGGTGGTCTCTTAGGTGGGTGGCTTCCACCACTTCTCCTTATCCAGCCACTCCCTGACAAACAATATACAGCTGGTCCTTATGGGGATCGAACCTGCAACCTTCGCATTGTCAGCACCGTACTCTAACCAACTGAGCTATCCTATGTGCAAGGAGGGAAGAACCCTTTTTTCTTTTGGGAGGGTGGGAGACCACTTAGAGATGCCACCACACCTTACACCTGAAATGAAACAGTCCAGGAAAAGCATTACCAATGGATTCTGCCACGCATACAGAAAGTTGCCTTGTACTGAGTCATCATCATCATTTATGATTCATCCCCCACCCACCTGGCTGTGTTTCCCCAGACCATTGGTCCATCTATGTCAGGAGTGCGTGTAGGAGCCAGGCCCTGTGACCAATAGGACTTTGCAGGACTGGGGCCTTCCTAAGTTTGTTCTGAAGAGGCAAGGCACGGCCTCACAGGTGAGGCCGATTAGTAACTCACAGCACCTGGTGGCAAGAGTTGGGAAGGGATATAAGGTCAGCATTTCCCTTTGGCTCTTTGCCACAACAACACACTTCCTGATCCTTGGACCCCTGGCTTCATGACTCCTTGCTTCTTGATCCTCAGACCCTTGACTCTTGACTCCTTGCTTCCTGACCCTCGGACCCTTGGCTTCTTGACTCTCGGCTCTCTGACCCTCAGACTCTTGGCTTCCTGACTTCTGGCTTCTGGATCCCCGTTTCTGCTCCCACCCTGCCATCTTGCCCCCGGTCCTGACATCCCCTGCCGGGACTTCGATCGCCTGTGAACCGGACCATGACAATCTAGTCCAGTATTGTCGACTGGCAGTGGCTCTTCAGGGTTTCAGGCAGGGGATATTCCCAGCACTGCCTGGTAGTGTTGGGGATTGAACCTGGATCCTTCGACATGCAAAGCAGGTGTCCTGCCACCAAGCTATGATCTTTGCCACCAAACTACAGGATTTCGTCTTGCTGGGTCCTTCAAAGACTTCTGGGTCTGTTTGAGTACACACTTTGGATTCTCCTGGAGCTAATTGTCTGTCATCTTCAGCCCCGGCACTGAAGGTGAACTGATCTTCTTGGCTGATCCATTAGTGCTCATTCAGGAGCAGATGGATTGTACTGCGTAAAAAGCATCACATTGAAGGAGGGGAGGCGTGAACACAAAGATGACTTGCGTCAACGGCAACTCCAGTCCTGACTGGCAACGTGTGCAGCATCCCTCTGAAATAACCTCCCTCGAATGATTCCTTTAATGTTGCATGCTGTAATGCTATGATCTTTACTGGGTCTGTGCCGCATAATAAAATCCATATTGCATTGTATTGTAATTCTATGCTGCTATTGCATCAGTTCATCAGCATTTCTCCTCTCCGTGTGGCACTAGAGCATCCAGAGGGAGGAGAGATCTTCCATCATGCCCAACACCTGCACATCTGGCAAAGAGACAGAGATGGCAAGTGATCTGTTATTGGGGTGGCAGGGAGAAAAATAAAGATTTGTCTGAAAAAGAGAGGATTAATCATGTTCTTGGAGGAGAAGGTTATCAGTGGTGACTAGCCCCAATAGCTATGCTTTGCCTCATTGGTCAGAGGTAGCAATGCTTCTGAATACCAGTTATTGAATGCCACTTGGTGAGAGAGGGCTCTTGTGCTCAGGTCCTGCTTGCAGGTTTCTCAGAGACAGCTGGTTGACCACTGTGAGGATGCAGAGCTAGATGGGCCACTGGCCTGATCAACAGCCTCTTTTTCTGTTTTTAAGTATATCCAATACTTTAAAAGTAAAGGGACCCCTGACCATTAGGTCCAGTCGTGGCCGACTCTCGGGTTGCGGAGCTCATCTCACTTTATTGGCCGAGGGAGCCGGCTTACAGCTTCCGGGTCATGTGGCCAGCATGACTAAGCTGCTTCTGGCGAACCAGAGCAGTGCACAGAAACGCCGTTTACCTTCCCGCTGGAGCGGTACCTATTTATCTACTTGCACTTTGACATGCTTTGGAACTGCTAGGTTGGCAGGAGCAGGGACCGAGCAACGGGAGCTCACCCCGTCATGGGGATTCAAACCACCGACCTTCTGATCAGCAAGTCCTAGGCTCTGTGGTTTAACCCACAGCGCCACCCTATCCAATACTTTAGGTCCACCCAAAAGCCCCACATCACACAAAACAAGGAATGTGGGAAAGAGAGACCAGTTGAAAAATATCTTCCTTTCTTAATTTATTTGCTCATTGCTAAACTGATTTTCTTAGCCATAAGGACTAGACACTTGAAGTTAGAAAGAAAGAAAGAAAGAAAGAAAGAAAGAAAGAAAGAAAGAAAGAAAGAAAGAAAGAAAGAAAGAAAGATGATACTGAATTATGTGCTAATGCTGTGCCAGCAGTGGGGAAGCTGTGGCCCTCCAGATTTTGCAGAACTCCAAGTCCCATAATCCCTAAGCATTGGTCATGCTGGCAGGGGCTGATGGAAGTTGGAGTCCAACAACATCTGAGGGCCACAGGTTCCCCATCTCTGTACTATGTGTTTTTGGGAAGTGGAAAAATAGAGCTGTGCCAAAAGGAATTTAAAAATAAAACATCATCCATTCGGTGGGTGGTTAGGAGCAAAACGATCCCCTCCATGGTAAAAAGAAGAATATATTCCCCCCCAAAGGATATAATTGTTGTGTTCCTATTCAAGTGGCCAAAGTTTTGCACATATGCTCCTTGATTTTAAAAATTTTAATTTCAGAGAAATATTTGCCCCTGCCCGAGATAACAACAGAAAATTGGTCCCCATTTTTATTAGGGAGCTAATATTTTGGGGGAAACTGTGAGGTGGGAAGCCAACGAATTTTGATCTAGCCTTTTGGCAGAACACTAAGTATGATGTCTCCACTGGGTGGAAGAATCCTTGATGGGCTCCCACCCGGTCATTATTCCCATGTTTATTCCTGGTGTTTATTTAGAGGTCATTATACAGCAATAAACTCTTTACTGAGCCTACTGAGCCTCTGACTTCTGCATATGATGCATTTCCTTAAGGGCTGAAATATTTACACAGATTAGACCTTAATAGCTCCCTACAGATTAGATACCTCCCCACCCCACCCCTAATTGACACTAATTGGCCCCGCAAGAAAACATTTATAACCCTTTTCCATTTCTACCTTTTGCCAGAGGTAGATGTCTCTCATCCGCCTAGACAGTATGTTCCACATACATATTGGACATGATAATCTCTATTCCAGTGTGATGAGATTCTCCCTTTTACTCTACAGTGGAAACAGGCCAGTGCATTTTATCTCAAACACTGACGCCTCCTAGTCAATATTAAATTGCCCTCACATTGCCTGAGAAGCACTGGTGCGTTTCTTATGATAAAGAGAACCCCACACTTCAGCTGAAAAACACTCCATGCTCCTTCTCAATTCTTCACCTGCAGACCCCTTTCCTTATTCTTAAATATATATTTAATATATATCCTGGCTTCAGGATGATAACCAAAACAGCAGGAGAGAAAAATCGTGTGAAATGTAGCCATCACAATTTGAATGGAGAACTTGCTTTATACCAAGTCAGACCACTGATGCTTTTAGCTCTGGCTGGGGACATGCCATACATTTAAAGCACATTTAAAGCACCCAACTTTCCCCAGAGAATCTTGAGAACTGTCATTTGTTAAGGGTATTGGGAACTGTAGCTCTGTGGTGGGTAAACTACAGTTCCCAGTATTCTTGTGGGGAGGCCATGTATGGTGTTTACACAGCCTTGGTATTATCTACATAATGTGGTGTAGTGGTTAAGACCAGTGGACTCGTAATCTGGTGAACCAGGTTTGATTCCCTGCTCCTCCGCATGCAGTTGCTGGGTGACCTTGGGCCCCACTCACCTCACAGTGTTTATTGTGGGGGAGGAAGGGAGATTGTTAGCTGCTTTGAGATTCCTTGGGGTAGTGATAAAGTGGGATATCGAATCCAAACTCCTCTTCTTCTTCTACATCAGCTTCCACAACCTTGAGCCACCCTGATGTTACTGAACTACAGTTCCCATCACCCCTGGCTATTGGCCGTGCTGCCTAGGGCTGTCAGGGCTTGGAGTTTGGCAAAATCTGGAAGGCTGAAAGCCCTGCATCCTGTGTCTTACTTCCTGTGCTTTGCACAAATGCACCAAAGTTGCTGGCAGACATTGCAAATGGACCATTTTTACTTCTAAGGCCTGCCTTGTTCACATTACCGTGGTGATTATTGTGACGCACCAAATTTAATTAGGAATTTACGGAAAGCTTTCGATGCCTCAATTATGACCATAGACAAGCAGCAACCTTTTGAGAGGTTTGCTGTCTGGAGTGTATATATAAATATCTGTTTCTAACAGAAATTAGTAGGGGAGGCTGTGGGAGCTGTGGGTGTCTGTGCATGCATTCATGTGTTTTGAAATATGAATGTTTGAGTCATAGCTCGGTTATGTATTTTAAAAAATCCCTCTTTTTATAAGACATGGGGGGGGGGACAACCCCAACTAGGCACAGAGGCCAGGATCCAGTTATTTAATCTGCCCACACAATTTTTCTCCTTTTCTTCCTTTGACCAGGAAGACCTCATGCTGTAACACAAACTGCCTTTGGAACTCTCTGTAGCATGGAAGAGGAACCTTTGTTCAGCCATGACCACAGGCCATGCTGTTTGGGGCCAATGGAAGTTGGAGTGTGACCTATACCTAATAGTAGGGCTGGCCCTGCTGGTATTCTGAAATTGTACAGTCCAGCATACCATGGCAAGACTCCAATATTTCTATCTATTGTATGTGTAGACCAGGGCAGGCAAATCTGACAATTTTTGTTTCTTTCTTTTAATTGCTTTTCAACACCTGAGTTCAGTTCTTCATCAGTTTGCAAATTTTCATTTTAGAAAAACTGTGCGAAAATTCACCAGCATTTTGCTACAATTTTCTCCTTAATATACACATTCTAATGTGCACATTTTTGCAAAGCAGTTTCCCCTAATGCAGTTGTTTTTGTATTCTTCCACCCCACAATATATTCATGCTAATCTACGCTTTGGCCAAGTATATGCATTTTTGTACACATTGCTTGTGCACTGCAAAATTCGGAGAAGTGCAAATTTTGAAGGGTGGCTGTGACGCAGGTGATATACTGTTTTGGAAAGGGCAACTTAGACAGCATTGCTTTTACATGTGAGCTGAATTTCTCCATTATTCTGAGAACAGACGTGGACCTTGCGAAAGACCCTCTTCCTGTTCTAGGGGAGTCTGAATGACCAGGCACCATTAAGAGAGGCACAGGAGAGTCATAGGCTCACATTCACCTCAACAGCCTTGGAAAGAGCTCTGCATATTAATTTGTTCTCCCTCCAGTTCTCGGTGTCATGACATCTGTGTAGTATATCCTGTTAGCATTTGCATCAAAAATCAGCCCTGTTGCTATGAGATGGGTCCTGCTTTGAACCATTCAGCCTTGACTCCCACTCCTCCCCCCCTTTCTCCACTCCACAAACTCGGAGCTTGATGCCACCACCACCCACTCCCAAGCAAGCATTTAAGCCAGAAGTCCTTTCGATCTACTGTTAGATAACACCCGTACTTTCTTCAGCTAAACACTGTTCACCATCCAGATTTTTGCAAGGCCGAATATTACCATTTTGCTTAAATTTGAAATCTAGTTCAACAACTATGCCTGGCAGCTGTTTGATGAGCAATGTATTCAAGGCAAAGCGATCCATTGGTGCAAAAAAACAGAACAGAACAAGTCAGTCCATCACATTTGTTTCAGTTTGTTATGAGATGCAAGGTTGCTCTTTTTTCCAAAAGAGTCCCTAGAAAGCTAGGAGCTGGGGAGCAGGATCACAGTTTATAGTAATATGGTTTATGCGCAGTTCAACAATCCAGGCTGCATTTGAACATCACCACCTGCAGGAGAGGCAATTTATGCACAATTGAAGGAACAGCTCTACCCCCAAATTTCTATGGTGGGGTGGAGGGAACCTCAGGTTCGGGGCGGGGGGCATATATGGCTTCCAAGACCTCTCTGCATGACCCTCAGAACTCTCCCCAGGCCGCACCCCTTACTGACCTTGTTTTACATAGTTAAACTATGGAACAAGATTTTTGCAATGCAGCATTCCAACCAACTAATGTTTAGAAAAATGCATATAGGAAGGGAAAGTGTGACAACAACCTACAAAAGAAGCATTATTTTAGGGAAAACATAAATATTAGGAGAAAATCACTTTGTAAACGTTTGTATATCAGGTGGGGGGAAAATCTGCATATTAGGAGAAATTTGCACTAAGAGGCTGATGAATTTTCACGAGGACTTAAAAAAATGCAAAGCTGTGTGCAAATGTGAAGAACAGAATTTATGATTGTGAAAATGAAACACTGAGAGAACTGAAATCGACAGATCCATCCCTACTGATGCCTTCCTAGGTCCATCGCCTGACTATGTCTGCTGAATAGTAAGGACATCAGAAGAGCCTGTTGGATGAAGCCAAAGGCCCGTCTAGTCCAGCCTCCTGTTCACACAGGGGCCTGTGGGGGGGAAGCCTGCAGAACTGAAGCACAAGAGCACTCTCCTCTCCCGTGGTCTCCCATATTTGGTATTCAGAAGCATGACTGCCTCTAACCACGCACATAGTGCTGGGTATTAATAGAGGTTCATGGTGCATGTTGGCACTAATGACGTGGAGGGATGGAACTATGAGGTCTGCGTTGTGCATAAAGCTTAGTGGCAAGTTTCCTTCCCCTCCCTCCCTCTCTCTCTCTCCCCTCTGGGCATCTCTGCCCTTTTCCTGCATCCCACTCTGTGCCACCTCTCACACCACCAGCCTCCTTCTCACACATACAGCCAGAAATACCACCTGCCAATGTGTGGATGGCTCCTGATCAAAATTAGAGCCTGTGACTCATCCCGCCCTCCTGCCTTTGGCGTCACAAACCTGGGGGGAATTCTCCCTCCACCTGTCCTCCCTGCCCAGTCCCTCTCCAATGTCCTCCAGGGGTGTGGATGCCGAATTCCTTGGCATTGGATCCAGAGGCCACTGCCAACTGCCAAAGGGAGAAAGACCAGGGTTTGGCGTTAATCAAATTAACCGTCAGATTTATACCGCAGGGTTGTCTAGTCTTAAATAGGCACTTAGCAATTCAGCACAGCAGTGGATCCATAAGTGCCTGCCAGGAGGCAGAAAGCAGAATAGTAAGCACAGGTTCTCTGCAAACGACCCCAAAAGATGGTGGCTACAGACTGGGGGAATAAGGGATTTCCCCAAAGCTTCCCCCCCAAAAGGGGATTGCAGAGTTGGAAAAGGTTCTGGAGGGGAAACACAACCAAAATAATCACAGGGATAGAGAGGAGAAAAATTGCAGAGTTTGGGACTTTTTAGTTTGGAGAACAGGCAGGTAAGAGGGGACATGAGAGAAGTGTATGCATTTATTCATGGCATGGAGAAAATGGATAGAGAAAAGTTTTTCTCCTTCTTTCATAATACAAGAACTCAGGGACAACCAGTGAAGTTGAATGTTGGAAGGTTCAGGACAGACAAAAGAAAGTCCCTCCTCAGAGAGTGTGTAGTTAAACTGTGGAACTTGCCCCCACAGACTTGGATGGCTTTAAAAAAGGATTGGGCAAATTCATGGAGGAGATTAAGGTCGTCAGTGGTTACAGCCTCTAGGCTGTAAAATTCTCTCCCATAGAGGTGTGTCATGGAATAACAGGGATGAGAAACTGCAGGTCCAAGGGCCACATGTGGTCCCCACAAGCCTCTCCACCTGGCCCTCAGGAATCTCCCCAGGTCACACACCCTTTCCAGACCACACACTGGTTCTGCTTCACTCCCTCCTTGAATGCTTTAGTCCAGCTAGAAGGTATCCCTGAATAATCCCTGATAATGCATCCTGTTCACCTGGATGGAGGATTGAGAGAGGGTGGGTGAGGGTGTTTTGAAACTAGGGACTGGGCTCACTTCATTGCTCTGCACATTTTCTAGACAAAGACCCCCCTCTCTCTCCTCCTGACAGACAAGCAAGAGGCATTATGGGGGTTCAAGGACACATCCCAGCCAGGCAAAAACAATCAGGGTTTGAAGTAGGTCCAGTGAGGGATGTAACATGGGGAGAAGAGAACTGGCCAGAGGTGGGTTCTGAGGGCCAGATAGAGAGGATTTGGTGACCAGGAATGAGGGTTCCCACCCCTGCTCTTGGCAGTTTGGCTATTTATCATTTGGAGCTGTGATCACTGGCGGAGGAAAAGGAGTGCAGGGGAGCGTACCACCCCTGGCAGTGCGATCCCAGTAGGGTGCCATTGTGGCTGCCCCTCACCCGCACTGGGCGCCACGCCCCTGCAGACAGTGTGCCCTGCCCCAGGACATGTGCCACACCCCTGTGGGTGGCACACCATGCCCCTGGGACATGTGCCAGCCCTGCCCCCACCTGCTCTCTGCCCCCCGGTGCCAGGGCATGAAGCTCCGCCACTGGCTGTGACCACTCTGCTCAATCCCCAAGTGAACCCCTGGCACTTTTTGGAAGGAAAGGAGTTAGGCGCTGCCCTGGGAACCATGTTGCAAGATTAAATCTGTTCAATTTTGCCTTGTTGACGAGATCCAAAGCAAGTCGACGCAGGCTCAGCCTTACCTATGAACATAAAAGTGATGTTCTGCCATTCAACCAAGTCTCAGGGAGATAAAAGACCCCGGCATGTGATCTTTTTCAAAAGCACACCTGCGAATTCTTCGGCAAATTCCATTTCCCAAATGCCACCTCTCAACAACAGTAACAGCAACAAAGCAGCCCTGAACAATCCTCCTGCTCCCCAGCTCCACTTCAGTCCAATCCTAGGAACCAGACACTTTATAATATGACAATCCCCCAGCTGGAAGTGCCTTGTCAAAAGGGTTCTTGAGCACTGATTCAAAACAGGGAGAAATCAACCACAAAACCGAGAGTCGCTTCTGAAGTGATCCTGCTTTCTTTGCCCTGGTAATTGACAGAAGATGCAACAGGAGAAGAGGAACATGTTAGAGGTTTCAAATCTTAATAGGGAACCTGCTGCAACAAAAAGAGCTCCTTCTCTTACTCTGATGGAATAAAATGGCCAGCTGGGGGCAGAGAACAAAGCCAAACTCCTGGTGATGGAGTTGAGGTAGCCCCACACTGGAAACCAGGGTCCATAGCCTCCATACCCCACCCTCGATCTCAGACAGCCTCCATACCCCACCCTCGATCTCAGACTGGACTCGGACCATGCCGCACGGTAACCCCCTGGGACCAGCACAGATGCCAGGGGTTGAAGCTGGGATCTTGCAAAACAGATGCTGTACCCCTGAGCTACAGTTCTGCAAGGAACATGACCATTGTTTGAGCAAAATTCCAGACTTAGCAATACATTTTCTGGCTGGGGAGAGACATTGGCCTCCTGGCCTGGAAGGGTGGAGGAAACCTTTCATTATCCAGGAAGACAAGCCCATAAGAGCCTGCTGGATCAAGTCAATGGGCCATCTGGTCCAGCATTCTGGTCTCACATTAGTCAAGCAGATGCCAATATGTGAAGCAGGGCTTGAGTGCAATGAAGGTAGAACCTGGCCATTGTGGTGAGCAGGGCTGTCTTTAGCAAATGCGGCACCAGGGTGCAATATTATCCGCCCAGCACCCCCCAAATTACCATGGATAGTGTTGGAGTGGCCGTAGCTATGCACTGCCAGCCATGGGGGGGGGACGCAACTCTCCCCCATGCGGCTGCGAGACAGCAATCCCCACAGAGGCTTGGGAGGGAAGCTGCTCGCCCACCAGCCTTATGGTTGGCAGGGCACAGCTGGCAGGCGTGCAGGGAAAGGGGAGGCCGCTGGCAAAGCCGCGCAGCTCCCCCACTTGCTGGGGCGCTCCTGAGAGGCCAGCGCCCTGGCGCAACACACCATTAAGCCCTATGGGAAAGACGGCTCTGGTGGTGAGTAGCCACTGACAGCCTCATTGTCAATGAATTTATTTAACCACAGATCTACGATTTCCAGAATAGTATAACAACGAATTCTCTCTTCCCAGGGAACCCTGGAAATTGTAGATCTGTATGGGGGGGTCTCCTAATAACTCTCGGGACCCTTAACAAACCACAGTTCCCCGGGGGGGGGGAGAGAAGCCGTGACTATTAAAGTGGTACAAGAGTGCTTTAAATGCATGGCCCCATATGCGATCAAAGTGACAGCAATGGATTTAAGAGATTGTCTATATATCCATGAACTCTTAAGAATTTTTTATTGCAACAGTGGAGGGATATATATCTTTCCATAAACGAATAAAAAGCCATATATATTAACCCATGTGATTCAGCAGCAGAATATCTGTCAAGAACTCTTAAGATGTTTTATTGCAAGGGTTGTGGAATATAAATCTTTTGCTAAATAAATAAATAAATACCTTAACCCAGTGATTTAGCAGCAGTAGATACATACCAAAAACTCTCAAGATGTTTAGTCACGAAGACACTTGCCCTGAAAGGCGGGATATAAATCTTTTAATAAAGAAATAAAAGAAATACCTTAAGCTTTGTGATTCAGCAGCCATCCAGTTGGGAATATATCAATGGTTCCCACACTTGACTAACAGTGATTGCTCAGGCAAATCACTCCCTAGCTTGATATTTAAAAGTTTACTCATTTCTGCTGGCAACCAGTTTTTTAATTACTCATGTTGTCTATAAAGGCTATGTGATAAATTTTTGGCAAGATTTAATGCCGGCAGTAATTAATATCTTTCCCGGGAGATTATAAAAGTTTCTTGGAAATGTCCCTTCTGTGTATACAAACTAGGCTAGTAATGGGCATAGATATTTCAGTGTCTCTTAACTGTTGACTTTATTACAATATTAACTTCTGTCCAGGTGGTTAGACAGGATCAACAGATTGAAATGACATCTCATCTCCCATCACTTCACAGTGGAGCCAGTTCACACTCTGAGTCATTGGGTGCTGAGAAATCAAGAGGAATTTTGTGGCAGCATGAGCAGTCCGTCAATGGAACCTGCTGTCAGAGGAGATGTTGATCCTCCCTTGCTAAGAACATAAGAAGAGTCTCCTTGACCAAGCCAAATGTCCATCTAGTCAAGCATTCAGTTAACAGAGTAGAAAACCAGATGTTCCAATGGGAAGCCCAAAGCTGGTGGCCATCACCATCTCCTATGGGAGAAAATGCCACAGTTTTGAAGAAGTACTTCCCTGTATCTGACCCAAATCTTAAGAACATAGGAAGAGTCTGGCTGTTGGAATAGGCCCAGCATAGCCCAGAGTCCTGTTCTCACAGTGGCCAAGCAGATACTGCTGAGAAGCCTACCAGTAGGACTGGGGGATATCAGGCTTTCAATATCATGATATATCACCAGCTAAATATTGTAATATACTGATATATCACACTATCTGAAATAAGGATGGAGCTATGTTGAGACACTGGCTGGCTTCACAGTTTTTCCTGCATCATGATTTTTGCATAGAACACACACACACACACATCATGATTCACAATATATTGCCAGGTCAAAAATTATGAAGCCGATATCACAATATGGACTTCAAATCAATTTTGGACGATTTATCGCCCAGCCATACCTACCAGCAGGACCTGAGTGCAGCAGAACTTTCCCCGCTTGTAATTCTCAGTGTGTGGTCTTCAGAGGCATACCATCTCCAGTGTTGGAGGTAGAGGATATTCATCATGGCTAGTAGTCTTTGATGACCATCTTCTCCATAAGCTATGGAATTAGCTCCCACAAGAGGCAGTGATGGCCACCAGCTTGGGCATCTTTCAAAACATTGGACAAATTCATGGAGGATAGGACTATCAAGGGCTGCTCCCCATGGTGGTTATGGTCTGCCTCCATGGTTGGGTGCATTATGCTTCTGAATACCAATTTCTGGAAACCACAGGAGATGAGAGTGCTGTTGCATTTGAGTCCTGCTTGTTGACTTCCCACTGGGCCATCTGGTTGACCACTGTTAGGAGAGGGTGCTGGACTAGATAGGCTATTGGCCTGATCCAGCAGGCTCTTCTTGTGTTTCTGTTACCAGGGCTCAAAGAGTCAACTATTCAACCTCTGCTCTTGAAGTCCCTTGAAAATGACATTGTTCCAGTTAAGATGAGTCAAGAACACAGCCGGCTCCATCTGCAGCCACTGCTATCATTGTTCATGTTACAAAGGCAATTGAGAGAAAAAGAGACTCAGTGAGATGAAGTCACAATGGAGGACTTCCGGGTTGGCGCGATCTGGAAATGGCGGATTCCCTCCGAGCTCCGGAGGGAATCGGCTCAGCGGTGGATGGGTCTTTGCCGTGCCGGCGACACGGGGACCCTTAAAAACCGCAGGCGCGGAAGCCTGCGGACTGAAGACTCGGCGGGTGCCTTAAGCGCCCCCCCTGATTCACGAAGAGCCTTTTTAAAGGCTACGGAGGGGGTACGGGGGACGGCGCGGCACTGAGAGTCGATCGCTACCGCCGCTGAGCGAAGCCGCGAGCCATAACTGGAGAGCGCTGACTTCCTTCCTTCAAATTTGGACTGAAAAAAAGAACCCGTGAGTAATCTGGAACTGAACTTTAAAAATTTTACCTTCTGAATTTGAGACGACCGGGGGGTGTGCTAAAAGGAAGTCCCCACCCCCCCCTTGCAGACGATCCAGAGCAACGATATAAGAGCTAAGCTGGAGTGCCTACCCTGTAAAGGGTGAGTTTCAAAAAGACAGTAACTTCCAAGATTTGGAAAGGTAAATTTGAGCAGGAGAGTGGAGTGTTGGAAGAGACTTTGTTTTGTTGTAAACAACCCTCCCTCCCGGGCCCGGGAGCGACCTGCTTTGGAGCCTGTATAGAGGAGCAGAATTTGACAGGTGTCAAAGCTGTCAAATGGACTGTTAACAGTGGGAAAATTGCTATTTAAGATCTCTCCGGATTAAAAGGAGTTACAATTGAATCAAAATTGTTGGAAACAAAGTAACAATAACAGGACAGAGGATTGTTGGAGAAAAGAACATTAAGTAACCAGATTCCCTCTAGGGGGAATTCTGTGGAATTACAATGGCTGTGGGTGGAAAGATACTGAGAGAAATCGAAAGGATGTTTTCACTGGTGGGAACCTTACAGGAGCAGACTACAGCTATGAGTAAACAACTGATGACCTTGAATTTTGAAACAAGTAGCTCTGCTGAATGTAATGAGGACTTGAGTGAGAAAGAACCCACAGCTGAAATTGAAATAATAAACAAAGAAGAGGAGAAGATAAAACAAGAAAGAGAACAAGTTAAGTGGGAAAATACTAACCAGAAGCCGACATCTGGAGAACACAAGCAAGGAGACTATTGGATTAAATCCATTGTAAGCCTACGAAAGATACAGAAGACGAAAGTGGAGGCCCCGGGAGTTTATGGAATTCAGGAACTTGAAATAAAGAAGTACAATTGGGGCCTCCACATAGACTTTGATTTTGATTATCATCAAGACTCAGGCCTTGTGGAAATTCTTCAGCAGTTGTTTCTAAATATGGGAAGAGACTATGGACTGATTGGATTGATTGTGAAGGAACTCTTTCGAGACTCGATGACCGACAAAAAGGACTACCAACAAAACCGGCGGAGAGGGACTGAAAAAGATTTGAGAGCCTCGGACGTGCGGAATCCAGGCTAAAAACTGTTATTTTGGACATGTCTTGGGAAAGGACGCAAACCGGGGATGGGAGGGAGGGAAGCATTTAAATTCAAACAACACTCAAGACCAGGGGGTTTAGTTAATAAGAAAATTATTCAAGAAAAAATGAGAAATCGAGGGAAGAGAATTGGGGTCCAACTTAGGGAAAATTTATTTTTGTTTTTCTTTATAAAAGGATTAATATCAAGATGGAAAAGGAAATGCCAACTTGCTGACATAAATTTGGGAATAGGGAGGCAAGGGTGGGGGTGGGGGGAAGTCAAGGACTAGGGTTAGAAAATAAGATGTTAGGAAATTGTACATGTTTGTCGTCTTTTATGTTTGTTTTGGTGTTCTGTGTTTTGTTTTTGTCTATATAAAATGTGAAAACCCAATAAAAATATTTTTTTAAAAAAAAAAGAGATGAAGTCACAATGGGAAATAATTGATATTTGCCACACTTCACTGGGAAAATGAGTGGGGGAAATCTTTGAAAAGAGATATCCTCTCCAAGCTATTAAGAAACACTCTACCTTCATACATACTCAAGGCAAATTCCCATCTGAACAGTAAATGTGTGGTTTTTCAGTCTACAAGTGAAGAGGACATTCTTCCAGCACTTTCAAAAGAATAGAACCACAAGACTGAGGGGGTGGAGAAAAAAGAGAATGGGAAACTGTGGCCCTCCCATCAGACCCAACAAGAAGGCTATATAACACCAATCCTGTCCCAACTGCATTGGCTGACAATTTAGTTTCCAGGCCCAATTCAAAGTGCTGGTTTTGAACCATAAAGCCTTAAACAGCTCAGGACCACAGTATCTCAAAGACCACCTCTCCTCTTATGAACCAACTTGGGCACTGCAATCATCATCTGAAGCCCTTCTTCATGTGGCAACACAAGGACGGGCCTTTTCTGTGGTGGCTGACCGTTTGTGGAAAGCTCTCCTCAGGGAGGCTTGCCTGGCACCTTCATTACATATCTATAGGCGCCAGACCTAAACATTCCTCTTCTCCCAGGCCTTTGGCTGATTTAATAATCTATGACCTTTGAAACTGGGGGATATTTTTCTGCTACTGTGTTATGCATTTTTGTGTTTTTGTAAACCACCCTATGATCCTTGGATAAAGGGCTGTGGGTGGTTGGGTGGACAGTCCCTGTCTGCAGGCTTACAAGATAAAAGACATGGCACAGAAGGAAAATGGGATAGGGAGGGTAGAGGATGAATGCAGACTGAGGCAATAATGGAGATGATCACAGGTTATCAACTCCCTGGGCCAGGCAGATTTGATCGCCAAAGAATTGATGCTTTTGAATTATGGTGCTGGAGGAGACTCTTGAGAGTCCCATGGACTGCAAGAAGATCAAACCTATCAATTCTTAAGGAAATCAACCCTGAGTGCTCACTAGAAGGACAGATCGTGAAACTGAGGCTCCAATACTTTGGCCACCTCATGAGAAGAGAAGACTCCCTGGAAAAGACCCTGATGTTGGGAAAGATTGAGGGCACAAGGAGAAGGGGACAACAGAGGACAAGATGGTTGGACAGTGTTCTTGAAGCCACCAGCATGAGTTTGACCAAACTGCAGGAGGCGGTGGAAGACAGGAGTGCCTGGCGTGCTCTGGTCCATGGGGTCACGAAGAGTCAGACACGACTAAACAACTAAACAACAACAAGCACCCTCCCAGTAAAACACAGCAACAGTCCATGAGGCAGTGGGTCACTGCTATTCTTCACCACTGTCACCATGCATGGGGAGGAGGGGGAGTACAGGAACATAAGCTTGGAGAAACACCCTATAGCAGGGGTCAGCAAACTTTTTCTGCAGGGGGCCGGTCCACTGTCCCTTAGACCTTTTGGGGTGCTGGACTATATTTTGGAGAGAGAGAGAAAATGAACAAATTCCTATGCCCCACAAATAACCCAGAGAGGCATTTTAAATAAAAGGGCACATTCTACTCATGTAAAAACACGCTGATTCCTGGACTGTCCACAGGCTGAATTTAGAAGGCGATTGGGCCGGATCCGGCCCCCGGGCCTTAGTTTGCCTACCCATGCCTTATAGAGCTGCAAAGCCAGTGGGAACATGAAGAGAAGCTTGGACGGAGGAGCAGAAAGAGTCATTGTTTCTAAACTTACATTGATACATATGAATTAACATATTTACATTTCATGCACAACTGCATCTCCCTTTCTCTGTTTTCTGTGATGTGGAAGGAGCCACCTTAAAGGTTAATCTGCCCAGGCATAGCAACACTGAAACAAGCAGGCAGAGTTTTTCTATTGTTACTCATTCCGCAAATATTGTGGAGCGAGAGGCGTCTGAGTGAGAAAGAGCCTCTTTTCATGCCCAGAGAGGACAGCATCTCACCGGGGGTGCATTTGTGGCAATCTGTTCGCGATAACATCAAAGATTAAGTGTGCCTTTTTACTTATCTCATGTTTCCCATGCTACTGGTTCATTAGTGTCTTGGCATCCAGCCACCTCCGCGAGGACATTTCCATGCTTCTACAGCGTACATGGAAAGGGAGAGAATTTGTGCGCAGTGAGACACCGAAACCTGGAAACAGGAGGCACAGCCAACGTTGACATTTCTCAATAAGCAATAGATTCACCTGTTCATTCAGAGAGTGGTCTTCAATATGAGCAAGGTAACTCGCAAATAATAGTCATAATAATCCAATTTATTATCTCATTGTTTATTTATATTTCACTTTCTCTCCAAGAAGAAGAAGAAGAAGAAGAAGAATTTGGATTTGATATCCTGCTTTATCACTACCCTAAGGAGTCTCAAAGCGGCTAACATTCTCCTTTCCTTTCCTCCCCCACAACAAACACTCTGTGAGGTAAGTGGGGCTGAGAGACTTTGCCTGCCTTATTTCTGCAAATCAAGCTTGCAGTTCAAGGCATATCAAACTAGGCTGGGCCCCGGCCTCAAACTCAAGCCCACAGTCCTTGTCAGAAACCAACGGTAGAAAGGATACACATTTTTTTCAACACTTAGTTGGACAGGTGTGGGCGGTTACAAAGGCTGCCAAGGAAAGTCTCCTACTGACTTTCTAAAAGAGGTAAAGGCTGGCACCTGTCCATAGGGGAGGCGCTGGTCACTCTGCAGGCTCCCTGGCAAAAACGGACTGCCAATCTGGTAGATGCCAATAGGTAGCACGATTGTTCTCCTGTCATCCCTTCCCACTCGCTCATGGTGGGAAGAGCAGCCAAATGGTGCCAGGCAGGGCAGCTGCTCCAAAGCTGCAGATGGCATTGACTCAAGATGCTGAAAGCATCTCATTCTGGCAGGATCAGTGGTGAGGATGTTGGAAGCTGCTTTCTACTGAGGTGAGATTTTCTGTCCATTTCGGACAGTTTTGTTTGCTCCAGGAGCAAACCAACATGGCACACTTCAGATGTTGTTTGACCCTTGGTTAGGCTGGCTGGGGTTGATGAGAGTTAGGTAGTCCAACAACATCTGGAGGGCCCTATGCCCTCCCTGGGGGTGCCCAGGACTGAAGAGTGGTGTTCCACCACAGAAATAATCATTCTTCCCTGGGTTCTAATGGAGCAAAGCATCTACTTCCAGAGAATCTCTTCGGACATGGCATCCCACAATTGCCATTCAAAATTCTCACCCAAATTTTGCAATGCTATTCTCCAGCCGAGTTTTTAAAAGGCACATACTGTGCAGAGAAACGCTTTGTGAAAATAGCGTACAAACATACATTATATCAGGCTTTGCAAGCATGTATGTTAGGAAAAATTGCATACAAACTTTTTATATTAGGAGAAATTTGCACTAAAATGCTGGTAAATTTTCATCAGGATTCTTTATCTAAAATCTGTAAATTCTGGACATGTCTAGAAGCTGCTTCAGGAAATGGGAGTGACTGGATTCTCCCATTATTTCAGCTCATTTGCCTGGACCTGTTAGATTGGGCTAATTGATTTCATTTTGTTCACAGAGGCAGATCCTTTAGTTGTTATATTTTAATAAATATAAGCTATTACCCATAATTCTGTTTCTCTCCAGTCTTCTTCTGGTGTGATGGCTGTAAGTGACAGGTAATTGCTAGGGTCCTTTCATATTAAGCTCACCGAAAGGACTGAGGTGTGAGTGCATTCCTCATTTTATTCCTGGCTATACTCGGTGGGAAGGTTGACACTGGTCAGAATAAAATAAAGGCTGACCTGACTTAATGGCTTTTGCTCTGTTTGCTTTTTGGACAGATGCCAGAGAAGCAGAGAGGCTAATGGCTGTTCCCCCTCCCCTCACTTCAACTCACTCACTCTGCTGGGCTTATTATTTAGCTGAATGCCTTACTCCAGGAGTAGGCAGAAGGTATATTGGGGTCTAATGATAAATGTCTGGCTGATTTGTAGCAGATTAGCAAGTGTCTCTGACTGCCAATGGATTTCCTCCCCCACCAAAGAAAAAAATATTTATCATCTTATCATCAACAGGCACACCACATTTCTCGTAGAATTTGCAATCAGCAGCTAATCTGAGAAAGGGCGAAGTGTGAACAAATATGGGGATCTGTAATTAAGCTGTTAAAATCACAAGGATAAATCATGATGCTGCTTTATAGTCAGTTTGCAGTCTTGGGACAATCAAATTTATGATTTTTGAATGGAACTCCTTCCTTCAAGATGTAATGATGGCTGCCAACTTGGAGGGTTTTAAAAGAGGATTAGACAAATTCATGGAGGAGAATAAAGCTCTTGATGGCTGCTTGTAGTCACTGGGGAACCACAAGTGGGGAGAATATTGTTGCACTCAAGTCTTGCTGGCTGGCTTCCCACTGGGGCACCTGGTTGACGCTTGTGAGAATAGGACGTGTTACCTGATGGGCCTGAGATTGGAAGACTCTTGAGAAACTGCAGCTGGCAATGGCCAACCAATTGTTGAGAGGCTTGAAGTGAGCTTATCATATGATGTCTCTTCCTAGCACAACTACCGTATTTTTTGCTCTATAAGACTCACTTTTTCCCTCCTAAAAAGTAAGGGGAAATGTGTGTGTGTCTCATGGAGTGAATGCAGGCTGCGCAGCTATCCCAGAATCCAGAACAGCAAGAGGGATTGCTGTTTTCACTGCGCAGCAATCCCTCTTGCTGTTCTGGCTTCTGAGATTCAGAATATTTTTTTTCTTGTTTTCCTCCTCCAAAAACTAGGTGCGTCTTGTGGTCTGGTGAGTCTTATAGAGTGAAAAACACGGTATTTGCATACTTCTGAGTCATTTAAAAGGGCATGTTCCAAAACAATATGACAGTCAAAACCACAAACACAATTCAAAATTTGCACATCTACAGATTTATGATGTAGCTCTCCAACCTTCTCCCCTCCCAAATATGCATGTATCAAGGGGAAGTGTTTATAAAAAATGAATATATTACAGAAAATAACATAATAAAAGAATGCATTATATAGCATAAATGCTTGCAAAAAAATGTACAATGGTCAAAACTACATTAAAAAATTATTTATTAGGAGAAATCCACACTACATTGCTGAAGAATTTTCTTGAGGATTTGTTTGAAAACAACTTTGTGAATTGCTGAAGAAATATGGATAACTGAATTTAAGACGGGGGGAAATGAGAAACTGACAGAAGAAAAATGGATAGATTTTTCCCTATGGGAAAGGGAGAAAGCAGAAATGGACTCCTCTGGTTCTGTATGAAGTCCAGTGCTGTGCTTCTGCATGGTATAATTTCCACAGGCACATGACTCAAAGGTGCTTTCTATTTGTTTAACCACTAAGTTATTTCAATGCACTTTAAACCTTGGTGAATAAATGTATCCTGAACATCTTCATTAAGCCTCCATTCAGCTTGCCTTAAAGCCTCTCCATTAACGGGATTGGTTGCCAGGCATCCTTATCAACGGAAATTTTTATCCGGCTGTTCCTGCCCTCAGAAGAGTTTCCTTACTCGTTGAAAAAAGGAAAGATAAGACTGAAGGGAAAGAGGGAGGAAGAAAGAATGACAGAAAATTGCAATGAATTTGGAAATCCTCCCAGAAATCACGTCAAGTTCTTGTGTCCGTTTTCAGCCTAGAATGGAAATTTGCAAGCAAATATGAATGGTATTTGCTGTTGCATTTTTAAAGGCCACACCATATATTAAAGCACTATGATGCCACTTCAACTGTCATGGCTTCCCCGCAAAGCATCCTGGGAACTGGAATTGGTTAAGAATACTGAGAGTTGTGAGGAGACACCTATTCCCCTCACAGCATTTCCTGGGAAGAGGGCTTGATGGTTTAAATCATTCTAGGAACTGGACTAGACTGGCTGTAGGTAAACATAGGCAGGGAGGTGGAAGCTAGCTGAAGACCAGAGACCAGTTTCACTTTTCCTCCTTCTCACTGGTCCTCATAACATCTCCACACAGCGCTCCAGAAAGCGTTGCCAAGAGGAAGGTGCCCAGGGATGGCCAGTCCGTCAGTGTTTAACGTCTATTGAAAGAATCGGACGCACTTTGGCAAACCCACCCAAGGGGTGGGAGGGGGAGGGCCTGGATACGTACTTTGGCTTGGCTTTTTTTGCTGGTGTGATTTATTGATTTGTCTTCTATAAGAAGTTAATCTCACAAAGTGTTCCCGGAGCGCTGAGATACGGCGAAGTGCGTGGGCTGCCCTCAGTCACCTCCCAAATTCCTTTCATTTCACCCATGTCAGTTGAAATATGCGTCACCCCCCCAGTAGGAAGGAGGGAGGGAATTGCAGCGTGACCTGTGCAAATGTGCAAATTGCACAAAAGAGGAAGCTCTTCCCCAGTTCAAATCTCACCTTAGCCCTAACACCACAAGACCTCCACTCCTAAACCCCGGGAGTAAGTGCCATTGAGTTCAATAGAGCTTACTTCTGAATAGACGAGGCTTCAATCCTAAACCCAGGGAGAAAATCCCAGGGACTATGCAGAGGATTGCCAAGGAAGTTGTCCTTGGCGAGGAACCATCATCGCAGCCCACTGCTACACTGAGCCAAATCAGCAAAACGTCATTGTGTCATATATTGAATGCAAGAGCCCTGCTGGATGAGGCCAATGGGCCATCTAGTGCAACATCCTGCTCTCACTGTGGCCAACAGCCTATGGGAAGCCCACAAGCAGGACCTGAGGACAACAGGGCTCTGCCTACTTGTGATTCCTAGCAAACTACGGCCACTACCAGTGGAGACAAAACATAGTCATCAAGGCTAGTAGCCGTTGATAACACTCTTTTTCATTAATTTGTCAGATCATCTTTTAAAGCCATCCAAGTTGGTGGCCATCAGGGCTTCCTATGGGACTACAACTCCCATCAGCTCCAGCCAGCATGGCCAATGGGACATCTGGTAGTCAGCAGGCAAAGGCTTAGCTAATCCTCTGCCTGATCCAACAGCACCATTTCTCATGTAGTTGCACCAGCCCCATAAGTTTGCATGGTGGTGGCCCAGGAGAGGGCATGTATCTCCCATAGCTGCTGAACTCACTCACTCACAGGGTTGCATCTGGTGCCTTCATTATACAGCTTTGGAGAATGCTCTTTGGAGAATGCTGAAGGTGCACCTCTTTATTCTGGCCTTCAAACCGTGAAAGGTATATTTTTAGGACCCACCCTAATATTGTGACTTTACGTTGTTTTAAACTGTTTTTAATGTGTTTTACATTTTCATGAACCATCATAGGTCATCTTAGGGCAATAAACCAAATCATTATTCTAACTAGTACTAATAATATTTAAACAGCTTGATCCTTTTGCACGAAGGCCTTCTGCGCCCTGCTCATTGCCATGCCAACAGCAATGTGTCAATCAGAAACCTTTCCTCTAAAAGGCTTGCTAGCTCAGGTTTCTGAAAAGGAGGCATCTCAGCTGATGTGCATGTCGATAAAGGTCAGCTTTAGACCCACTTACATAGAACATTTGACTTTGGCCAAGTGCAAACAGCTCACAGAGCCTCTTCGGTTTTATCTGTGGACACTCTGGATTTACAAGGGCTGCTGGAAGCTCCCTGATAAAAGAAGCACATTGGCAGTGCTGGGTGGTTGCTAGCTAGCAAAGCGTGCCTGGGCTTGTGTAGAAAACATCTGTTGACAGGGGCTAAATGAAGTTGTCTCCAACTAAAGAGATAGCAGCCAGATGATGGGAAGATGTGTAGCTGAGTGAGAGGGCAACTGCCTGTCAGCCCCAAATGCCTCCATCTTTCTGGATGGGTCCCTCGTCCTCAGCCCCAGAGAATCCCTGCCAGTCAGTGCAGACTACAGTGGTACCTCGGGTTAAGTACTTAATTTGACCTGGAGGTCTATTCTTAACCTTAAATTGTTCTTAACCTGAAACACCACTAATGGGGCCTCCTGCTGCTGCAGCGCCACCGGAGCACGATTTCTGTTCTCATTCTGAAGCAAAGTTCTTAACCCGAGGTACTATTTCCAGGTTGGCGGGGTCTGTAACCTGAAGCATATGTAACCTGAAGCATATGTAACCCGAGGTACTACTGTATGCTAAGCTAGATGGCCCAAATGGGCTCTTCCAGATGTCCTTTTTATTGCACATTCATGCTGATTTGTGTTCATGATGCTATCAGGGCAGCCATATGCAATCCTGTTCTCAAAACCCTTTGCAGCTGAGAAAGGGTTTGGGCGGTCACACTGCTTCATTTCCACTTCGTATCTCATAATTTCCTGATAAAATCCTGCAACAAATGTTCTGGTTTTTGTTTCATTCCACTTTTGTTGCACCGTAGCCCCTTCTGGACAGTAATTATGTGGAAGAATTGGGGAAGCACCAGAGAGCAAACTAAAGCAGAACAAACCCACTGCTAATGTGTCAAGAAAAGACCTGAAGTCCCCCACCCGATCCCTGTACCCTCAAGGAGCGTCCCAATAGCTCTACTGTTCCCTAAGCTTCAGTCCAGTTGTTCCTGTGGCTTCCTTCATTGCAATTCCAAAGGAGCGCAGCAAATTTTGGATGTGGTAGAAGTTGGGGGATCTTTTTTCCAGGCCAAGTCCCATATTCCCTTGTGGGCAACCTTCCAGGCATTGTGTGCCTGCGGTGGACAGGGCCAGAGGCAAAAGTGAGAGGAACCATGGATATGAATCTTACCTTTTATAAAGAAAGGGCTACCCTGCAGCCACACGACTGCCAGAGGTTTCTTCATACGCATCTCTCTCTGTCCTCCATGCGGACAAGCAAGAGGGGCAAGGGTCATGGACATATCCCAGCCAGGATAAGGCCTACAAGAAGGGGGTGGGATAGGACCAGTGTGTGGTGCAGCCTGAGAAGGACTGTGGGTAGGAGAGGGTGCCAAGGGCCAGGCAGAGAGGCCTAGAGGGCTGCATTCAGACCCCAAAACCTGAGGCTGTCCAGGCCTGTCACAGAAAGACCAGCGCCAGCCTCTTACCTCACCCATCTTCTGACTTTTCAGAAACCTTTCCAAAACACTTCTCTCACCTGAGTTAGTGAAGAAGTTCAGTCAGATGCTCACACATTGTTAATTTATTCTTAAGTGAATGTGCTTAAGCAAGCAGCCTAAACCCTAAAGTTCCCATCATAATCTCATTAAGCCAGTGGCGTAGCATGGGTTGTCAGCACCCGGGGCAAGGCAAGTAATTTGCGCCCCCTAACCCGTGGATTTGCGCCCCCTAACCCTAACCCCCAGATGTTGCGCCCGGTGCGGCCGCCCCCCCTGCACCCCCCACGCTACGCCACTGCATTAAGCACATCTTAAAGGGGGAGATCCTGCAAAACACAACCTCAAATGTCATTCCCCCCCACTGCATTTAAGGCCCAGAGATCCTGCCCCGGGTCTGTTTATCACAGTGCTAGGCCCCATCCGCATTATACATTTAAAGCAGTATCAAAGCACTTTAAACAGCCATGTCGTTCCCCAAAGAATCATGGGAAGTGTACTTTTTTAAAGTGGCTGAAAGGTGTTAGGAAACGCATATTCTTTTTTTAAAGAAAAATTAAGTTTTTACATCAAGTTTAAAGTATATAAAACAAACAGAACAATAACAACAACAAACAAGTGTGAGACAATCAAATTGATAAGTCTGGGTGCTGTAGCTAATAGGGGTCTCCCAACAACCACAAACTGCACTTCCTAGGATTCCTTGGGAGAAGACATGGCTGTCTCAAGTGGTATGATGCTGCTTTACGGTGCAGATGAGGCCCTGGTGGAAACAGCAAGCCTCAAAGCACTTGTTCATGGGTTACCCTTCCACATTTCTCTTGGACCCCATGTAGGTAAGCAGTTCATGGACATGCCCCCTCAAGAGAACAGGTGGGACCACTTATCCTATGTTAGACCTGGAGCCCATTACTCTACGGCCGGCTTAATCAAATGGCCATTGAAGGTGATGTAGATGTCCGACTCCTCGCTGTAGATGCCGTTCTCCCTCTCCCGCTTGAACATCCGCACCCAAACCTCATCCCCTTCGTGGAGGTCGAGCATGAGGCTCTGGCTCTGCATAATACTCCGCTCGCTGGGCTGCGAGTAGAGAATGGCCACCTCGTTGTCGTTCTTCATGATGTGGAGATAGGTTTCCTTGTAGTTCCAGGTGTGGACATTGAGGTTGAAGAAGTAGATCCCCGGAACATAGCAGAAGAACTTCCCTGTGAACATGTTGAAGTGTTTATAGAGGTTGACAAACTCGGTGTCGAAAGTGACGTGCTGGTAGTAGTCAGAACTGTGGAGGGGTTTCCGCCGGCCCACAGAAAAGGCCACGTAATGTTGCTTGCAAGAGTTGCCTGGTAGCCCAATGTGGCCCTTTTGCCCTTTCTGGCCACTATGACCACGAAGGCCTCGTTCACCCCCTTTGCCTTCCGGGCCAGAAATTCCTCGCTCTCCCATTTCACCTTTTTCACCTGAGGGCACAAGGAGAGGGCAGGTTGTGAAAGTGCTTATCTGCCATGTAGTTGTGGGCTGGAGGGTAGGGGTATCTGGCCAGGACAAAAGTTTGACTGCATTCCTGAATTGCAGGGTGTTGAACTAAATGACCATTTGCATCCCTTCCAGCTCTATGATTCTATGGAGGCCAGGCAAGAACATAAGAAGAGCCTGCTGGATCAGGCCAATGGCCCATCTAGTCCAACTTCCTGTTCTCAGAGTGGCCAACCAGATGCCTATGGGAAACCCACAAGCAGAGCCTGAGCACAAGATCATGTTCCCCTCCTGCACTTCTCAGCTACTAGTATTCAGAAGTGTTGCAGGCTTAGCCAAAGGAGGCAGAGTATAGCCATCATGGATAGGAGTCACGGATAACCTTCACCTCCATGAATTTGTCTACTCCTTTTTTAAAGCCATCCCAGATGGTGGCCACCACTGCCTCCTGCAGCAGTGGATTCCATAGTTTAACTGTGCGCTGAGTGAAGAAGTACCTTCTGAATCTTTTAATATCCAGGAGCCAGTTTGCAAAGCTAGAATTCAGTTTTTGCACATGTGAAGTAAGGGGCGATGCCAATAACGAATGGATTTTGAACAAGTGGTATTAAACATATCTATAGTTTACTTGAAGGACCACCTTTACCTGTATACATGCCCTCATGCTGATATTTGCTTCTGGGGTCCTTCTGGATGCCCACTGCTGAGATGGCTCAAGTTGGCATGCACAGACAGTAGATCTCTGCAGGCCTCGTAGTTGAGCTCTGCATATATCCCTCTTCAATGCTATCTTTTACTGAGATTGGGATCAGCCTGAGTGCTACAGAAAAGCTCCTTAAAATATTCTGGATCCAAGCCAGCATTACTACTATAGCTTGATAATTTCTCTTGCTCTCGGCTGTGTATCACTTTGTGAGGGCAAAGCCCTAAAAAGCAACTTAAGGAAAATAAAGGTAAAGGGAACCCTGACCATTAGGTCCAGTCATGACCGACTCTGGGGTTGCGCACTCATCTCGCTCTATAGGCCGAGGGAGCCGGCGTTTGTCCGCAGACAGCTTCCAGGTCATGTGGCCAGCATGACTAAGCCACTTTTGGTGAACCAGAGCAGCACATGGAAACGCCGTTTACCTTCCTGCCAAAGCGATCCCTATTTATCTACTTGCACATGACGTGCTTTCGAACTGCTAGGTTGGCAGGAGCAGGGACTGAGCAACGGGAGCTCACCCCGTCACGGGGATTTGAGCCGCCGACCTTCTGATCGGCAAGTCCTAGGCTCTGTGGTTTAACCCACAGTGCCACCCGCATCCCGTAAGGAAAATACTTTTAGGTAAATACATAAACGTTGTTCATCTGGGAGACAGAATTAAGGGATGAAGGTAAAGGTAGCTAAGTCATGAGGACGGCCCCTACAGGAACGTCCATCCATCACCAGATTAGTCAGCACTGAATTGTTTGCAGCTGAATGTGTGAATTTGTTCCAGTGAAAAAAGAGTACATTTAAAATGAGGTTGAGTGCTTTTCCTTTCCAACTGGTCATTATGAGAACTCTGTAACTAAGAAACAGTGCCTGGGTTTGCTTTCTCCGCCTCCTCCCTCCAAAGCCTTTTTCCTTTTGTGCTGTGTCTTTTCAGTTATAAGACGGAGGGTAAGGACCGTCATCATTGACATTATTGACATTCATAAGCCTTTGGTGGGGAGATGGGGATGTTGAAAAGCAGGGTTTTTTTAAAAAAAAGTATGTTGCAAATCAATAAATAATCAATATCTATGGTTTCTGAATGCTATTCACACACACTAGCTTCATCGCTGGATGCTGCAGACATTGAGTGGTAAATGTGCCCACGTGAAGCGACTGTTGCAGGGAAGAAGGACTAACCTTGGACGGCTGCTTACCTTTCAAGATTGTGATGTTGATGGTGGGCTGGATCCTGGGCATGGCATAGACGGAGTCACTGGTCATCCGAGTGTAGCGGGAAGCGGTGATGGAGCTGGGCTGCTCAGCTGGCCCGCAGCATCGCACACATGATGAAACCCTCCGGGCCTCTCTCTTTGGGAAGGCCTTTTCACCCAGTAGTCTTGTGGCATGCAGAGAAGAAGCCAGGAGCAGGAGAAGGGGCACCCTCATCTTGGACTAGCCAAATGAGAAGGAAGAAATGTTTTCCAGGGAGAGGGAAGGGACTCAGGGCCACCTAACTTACCCTTGCATTGCAGGTGTCTTGCTGAATCAGGGACCCCACCAACAACAACAACTAGTGGTGGTGGTGGGTTTTTCCTGGCTGTCTTCTGAATTTATGACTAATTTTAATTTTTTTATGTTGTGCTCCTTTGGGAGCCTTTTTGTATCTCCATTGTCTGCTGCTTAAAAACTGTGGGGTTATTTTGGTTGCCCTTTTCTGAAGCTTTTCCAACTCAACAAAAAACTGTTGCTTTAATTTAGTGCTTTTTTTCTAAAAAAAAAGTTTAGGGCTACTCAAGAAAATCACCATTTTATAGTTCAAATTGGGGGAAAATAAACACAGTAAATGGACAAAAGTACAAAGATTCACAAAATGTTTAGGGTCATGTGTATCCCCAGAAAAAAAGCACAGCTTTAACTTATTTTCTTCCACAACACGCCTGATCCTTTTTCAGCTCAGGACTCTCTCTTTTCTTTTCTTTTTTAAAGGTTTTCTGACGCCTTTGCTTCGCATGCAGCTGAAGAAGATCGGTAGGAAAAGAGAAAATGCATCAAATCTATTATTAACTATTTTGCCAGAGAAACATCCACCCCACAGTCTCATTTATCTGCTGTAGCTACCTGTATATAAAATGATGGATGAGTGCAGTGGGCCTGCGGTGTCTGAACATGGCAAAAACCGATCAAAGCCCTATTTGCTCACCATGACAGGTGCTTCAACGATGCAGGGTAGTAAAAAGAGTGATGGGTGAAAGGAAGCATCCTGGGGTCTGAGACACATATTTTGGCTTATTAGGTTGTTGTGGAAAATAAAGACACCTTCTATTAGTCCTGAAGTCACTGTGTTTAGTTTTCCCCACTTCCTCCTGAACAGCAAAGATTTGAAGGATCACCTGCTAAACATGGGACATTAGCAGGAATATGCTAGACACCTGTAGTCAAAGATTTGGCTTGTGAGTTCAAATCATTATGTGGAATTATGTGTGGAGACTGGTCCATGGGGCCAAATAGGGACACTGCCCCACCAGTCTCAGCCTGTCTTCAACCAGTCCCCATCTGCCTGTTTTCTTACCCTTTTTGGGAGGGTCAATTGATGTTTGATATTGTTTCTTTCCTTGAGAAAGCAGGCCTTGCATCTGCTGAGGTTTAATTTTTGAGCTTCTGGAGCTCAAGGACATCACACCATGCTCACACCATACCCAAACAAACATTGCTTAGTACAGATAACATCTCAGCTTACTGTGCTTCTCAGTGTCCCCGTTATATGCAGATACTGTACAAATCCTTCAGAGGTGAAGTGATCGTCATTTTTACTTGCCATGAACTCACCAAGTTTAAGCTTGTCGTTTTCCCCTGTGGCATTACTAACGATCCAAAAGCTTGGCTGTCCTTGCAGTTTTATGAGAGGGTGTCCTAGAGAAACTGAGAAAAAATCATCAATTCATATTGGGAGCCTGTTAAGTCCCCCATTCAAATTTCACCTCCAGTAGAAAAAGAAGAAGAGTTTGGATTTGATATCCTGGTTTATCACTACCTGAAGGAGTCTCAAAGCGGCTAACATTCTCCTTTCCCTTCCTCCCCCACAACAAACACTCTGTGAGGTGAGTGGAGCTAAGAGACTTCAAAGAAGTGTGACTAGCCCAAGGTCACCCAGCAGCTGCATGTGGAGGAGCAGGGAAGTGAACCCAGTTCAGATTACGAGTCTACCGCTCCTAACCACTACACCACACTGGCTCTCCAGGTGACCTTGAACCAAGAGTCACCAACATGGCACACTGGCACCCCGATTTCTTTTCTGGCACCCATGTTTGAGCAAAACTCACACACTGACTTCCTGCTTGAGGGTGGCTACCTTTTCCTTTCTTGAAAAGTACATAGAGGAGGAAGTTGGGAAAGTGGTCCTCTTTCCATGTCTCAGATAAATTATAGTGGAAGTTATAAGAGCTGTGTGGCCCCCATGGCACTTGCTCAAAAATCCGAAAGGTTGGTACCCCTCCCCCCCCCGCTATCTTAAAAAAAGCCACCCTTTTTTCAGACTCTGCTTCCCAATCTGAAATAAGGAAATAAGAATACTGCACACACGCCCCACAATATTTCATAGCTGAATATAGGGACATAATTGCAACTTCATACTTTTGGGTACTTTTTTCCTATGGAAGTCCAAGCAAGGCATTGTGGCTGATGTGTTGCTACCATCGGAAAGAGAAGCACCAAATGTCCTCTTCTCTGTTGTATTTAGTAACGAGAGTACTTGACAGGACATCTTTCCATTATGAGTTTTCTCACACTCCATCTCCATCTGCTACATTCAGGGATGGGGAAACTCAGAGTGCAATGGCATCACATCCAAGATCTTAGGGTACTATTATTATTATTATTATTATTATTATTAAAATTTGTATACTGCCCTTCATCCACAGATCTTAGGGTGGTTCACAAGAGAAAAATATAATACAAAAGCGCAACATACATGAAAAAAAACAAAAGCAAAAAACTCAAACCCATAATATTGAGAAAGAGCGAGGGTCTGACTTGTTACAAGGCAGCTTACTATGGCAAAAACTGGGGCACCTTTAGGCACCTGATCCAGCAAATGAATCGTAAGGTCTCTCTCCCCTTGGCACAAGAAAGAGTCAAAGAAAGGCTTGGAGATGGAGTTAAAGAGCTAAGCTGATGGCCAGGGGCCGTTCTGCTTTCAAAAAGGCAAGACCGAGATTACATTTCTCTGGGAGTATTCAAAGCTGGTCATGTTATTGAGAAGAAATCCTTATCTTTGAAGTGGAGGAAAAGGGAAACAGACCAATTGCTGGCTCGAAGATTATGGGAGCTTTTTCATTGCAAAGTCAGGAAACACAGCGGGGTTGTTCTAAAATCAATAATGGTGTTAATTTGAAACTGGCAAGTACTTCTCTTTTGTCATAGTGACTCCTGTTCTCAGGAACAAAGTACCTAATCCACTTTATGCCAAGTCAGGCCATTGGTCCAACTTGCTCAGGATTTCCTACACTGACTGGCAACAGCTCTCCAGGGTTTCTGGCACGGGAATACACTTCAACAGTCCCAATTTTCCCAGGAAAGCTCCAGAATGTCTAAACAGTGGCGTAGCGTGGGGGTGCAGGGGGGGCCGGCCGCACCGGGCGCAACATCTGGGGGTTAGGGTTAGGGGGCGCAAATCCACGGGTTAGGGTGCGCAAATCCATGGGTTAGGGGGCGAAAATTACTTGCCTTGCCCCGGGTGCTGACAACCCACGCTACGCCACTGTGTCTAAAGCCATCATGGCTTCTGTTTTGACCCCAGGGGCGCCAAATTTCTCCCGGCCAGTGGACAGGGGCAGCAGTGGCATTGGTAAGGAGACATGAGGGCTCCTCCCCTTTCCCCCCAACATAGTGCCCTTCCAGGACCTTCTGAACCACAACGCCCATCGGCCACCCAGGTTACCTTGCTGTGGTATGGGAGATCTGAAGGTTCTTCCTTAGGACTGATGGGGAGGAAGTGACATCACCGCCACCCCTCCAGAGGAAACAGAGCTGTCTCCTTCACTCCGTCTTCCTCTTGGCTTCAGAGCTTCCCATGGACTGGGATCGCTTTCCTCTGTGCGTTTGGGCAGACAGCAGGGGCTGGCATTGGTTCTCTAGCACCGTGTTGTTGGAGTCACGAAAAGGGATGGAGATTTCAGCAAGGAAGCTTTGACTTCAGAAAAGAAGTGCAGCTACAACAATGGTCAAAGTGTTTACAGTGTTTTCTGCTGCTTCTGGGAACATCCTGCTGATATAAGACCCTCTGCCGCCAAATGTTCTTGAGACATTTTGATAGTGTTAGTAGCCAAAACAAGTGGTGGTTCAAGGATTTTGGGGAACTGGTGGCTGCAGCTGCCCATTTTTATTACACACAAACAAACACACACACACACACACCATGCAACTATTAAGCTCACTTTTCACCTTCCCAACTGTATTTCTTCATGCTAAGCTAGGGTCATAATGAGACACTAGAAATCCTCCCGAAGGGGCTGTATAAGGACGGCCTGGTATTTTAAGGTATATATAGGAAGGCATGGAAAAAGAGGGTATAGAAATGGAAAAGGCACGGATTTCCTGCATTATTGTGACATACATTGTAATGTATCTTTATTTATTAGTCGCATTTTTGCACTCAGGTGTCTCAAAGCGATTTACACAATAAAAACAGAAACAGCAGTTCTATACATGCAATGAATGGCCAGGTTTTGCCTGAGGGTCAAATTAAGATGTGGCATTAAGCATGCAAAATAATACTAATAATTAATAATAGTCATAATAGTAGTATGTCTTATGATTATTTTCTTATTAATCGCCTTCCACAATGCATCTCAAGGTGATGTACAATAAAAATGATAAAAAGAACGCAAAAAACAACAGAAATGTGTGTGTGTTGCCCTTACATTCCTGCTCTTTCTCCATGCGGCTCAAGGTAGAAGACATGATTTCCTCCTCTTCATTTAATCCCCACAACACCCCTGTGAGGTAAGTTTGGCTGAGAGGCAGCAACTGGCCCAAGGTCACCTAGTGAGCTACATGGCCCAGTAGGGATTTGAACCCTGGTCTCTCAAATCCTGGTCTGACACTCTAATGCTAACTAATACACCACACTGACATAGATAGATAGATGATAGATAGATAGATAGATAGATAGATAGATAGATAGATAGATAGATAGACAGACAGACAGACAGACAGACAGACACACACTTAGACAGACAGACAGGTACCAAAGGATGCCCATGATAGAGACCCATTCATCCAGCTAGGAAAGCTTATCAGAACAGAATTAGTAGCAGTAGTAGCACCCTGCCCCAGCCACTCTTCAGTTGTTTCCAGAAAGTGCAGACAGTGGGTGCCTGTTGTATCTCCACAGAACAGGGGCAGCCACACTGGAAAGCCTGTTTGCGTGAGTTCACAAAGGCTCCAGGGGGCTGCAGACCCATTTTGCCCCGTGAACAGACCCCCTTCATAAATATGGTTGCCAGCTGACCAAAATCAGCAAGTGAATCTTAGCATGGCAAGAAAATGAGCATTTTCCCCTGCTAAATGTTTGTTATGCATATCTGTTCTATTCTCTGCTGAGGCAACAGTGTGAACATCCAGAAAGGAAATATTTCCCCTTCTGAAGATAATGTAAGTTTCCTTCATCATCAGGCAAGGGATCCTGCACTGTCAACAGTCATAGCACAAGTAGATATCTTCTGCTTGGGGAAAGCTTTGCCTGTTGAATTTCTGCCTGTCGTGCAGCTGTTAATAGCACAGGAGCCCTACCAGAAGGCATGGTGGCAACCCTAATGGGCTGTCTTGGGCTGAAACGGAGAGCTGAATCATCATCTCAACACATTAAGTTTTTTTTAAAATTGCCGTTGAGTCAGAAGCAGAGCTGTTTCCATTACAGTTATGTTCCTGGCAAAGGGGAAACCTGGGTTTCATACCGTTTCCAGCCAAAAGTATTGGCTAGCAATGATCCCTCGCTTTTTGTTCTTTTCCTAGTAGGGGAAAGTGGATGCAAAGTCAGGTTTAATAATTTGCTGCAAAGTCAGATTTTATAATTTGATGCAAAGTCAGATTTGCTTTAATTTTCCTCGAATGTCTGCAAAGTTGCATATATTAGAGGAACGTGTGCATAAGAATGCATACATTTGTGAAAATAGCATATTGTTACAGAAGTTGGGTGCCACCCCCTCTCTCTGCCGAGCAGTAGCAAGGTTCCAGGGGGTTCCATCCAGGCGCTCACCCAGAGGCAGCTATCATAGCTTTAAGAAATATGGTTTATTTGCCTATTTACACCTTCAGTCTGCATGGAGGGAGTCCAGCTCTTACAGATTGGTCATTTCCAGCAGACCTTGTCCCCTACAGCAGTGCAGCACTGGAGGCAAAGGCATCTCTCCCAGCCAGCCTTCAGCCTGCCCACCCAAGATGGATCTCTGTCTGTCCTCTCCTTCTTCCCAGCACCTTTTGCTCTAATGCATCTCTTTTCCTGATACCTCAAACACACACCACATCACCATGGCAACCTTTGTCCGCCCAGGCCCAAGAATTCCTTTCCAGTGGGCCATCAACACCTTTTGTCATGTTAATGCCTCTATCCCAAGTGAGGCCCTGGCTTGGAAAGGAAGCTTAGCCTGTATTTTTCCACTGGCTTCCAATCTTCCCTTCTATACTCCAAATAATCAAAATCCTATCATTTATTAATTTCTAGAGTTTAAGCGGGGGTGCCCCCCCAAATCTAGAACAATATTTTTTTTAATGCATTGTGTTTGGACAAATGTCCTGAAAAAAAATGTATTAGGCAAATTACCGTATTTTTTGCTCCATAGGATGCACTTTTTTCCTCCTAAGAAGTAAGGGGAAATGTCTGTGCATCTTATGGAGTGAATGTGTGGTCAGTCGCTGGCTCCCTTTCCAGCCCTGGCCCCTATAAAAACAGAATTTTTCCCCTCAAAAAATGTGGGCTCTTCCCCTTTGCAAAAGAAGCTACACAACTGTGAGCTGATCCCCCCAAAACAGGGCATTCCCCCTTTCCTCCTCTAAAAACTAGGTGAGTCTTATGGTCATGGAGCGAAAAATACAGTATTTCCTACAATGCAGACAATGCTTAAGGAACACACACACAAATGCAGAGAACTGAACTGGAAAAGGGAGGTTGGAAAAAAATTTGGAAAAAGGCGAAAGTGAGAAACTGAAATTGATAGATTCCTCCACCTCTCCCCATTGGCAAGGACAAGGTACTCTGCATGTTCTCAGAGTGTTTTTCATGTTCGCATCATGATACTCCTTCTCTTGGCCCTACAGCATAAAGTAGGGTTGCCATACGTCCGGAATTTCCCGAACATATCTGGAATAATGCAGTCAGCAGCAGTGTCCTGGCAGAAACTTGCAAAATGTCCAGGAAAATCCGAACAGTGCCGTTTTTCCCGAATTTCCATTTTTAAAAATAGCTCCAAAAGCTCAGCAACTTTTCCCTCTGGATTTTCACTGCTTGGAATCAGGCAACCCTATAGCAGAAAGCCATGCATCTAGGACTAGAGGGGACAGGACATTATGGTACTCTTGGGTAAAAGAGCTTTCCCTCCTTCTACCAGAGCGCTATACTACTCTGATATCTGCAACAACAGGTCAGTGCTCCTGGCTCAGAGGGTGAGGGTGGCACCTGTGGAATCCTTGCCAACAGCAATTCAGAAGAATTCAGCAGAGAGCCTCCCCTCCCCTCCCTGCCCAGGGCTGCTCTTTTCGTGTGACTGCATTAGCATGGCATTGATCATGAAAGTCGATATCACCATCCGGTGCAAGGGAGGCTTGCTGCGACGAGAGCCGCAGACAGACGCAACAGGAACCCGGCACCAGTCTATGCAGCTTTGATGTAATGAGGCAGGAAACCAATTCCATCAATGGTTGCTCAGCTGATCCAGACAGGCTTTCTGCTGCACGGTAGAGGGTGGGGAAAACCCGGCAGACTTTGCCCTACCTATCTAGGATGCAACCGTCCCAAATCCTTCTTGATCCAATCTTGTCTTTGGCAAAGGGCTGATGTAGTATATAGGGAGCAAAGTGGCTGATGTAGTATATAGGGATCAGCAAGAAGAGGCCCCAGGATGGAATCTGCCTTCTTCCTTCATCTCCCACCCCCGTTCATGTCAGGAGTAGGGATGGGGGAAGACATTCAGTACAGTTCACATTTAAAGGCAAAGCTACATAATTTGCACTCTCCCAAACGAAATGTGAATTGAAACTCAACCATGCTTCAGAATTCACACTTCTCTCAATTTTGCAGCGCAGTTCTTCAGCCAAGCAATGTGTGCAAAAATGCACATATCAGGGAAAATTGAAAAGGAAAATTGTGATATTAGGGGATTTCATGTCTTGAAAACATGCTTAACTATTCCATATAGAAAGGAAAATATCATACCAATGTAATCTTCCATGAATAAATCACCTGGATTATATGCCCATTTTTGCACCTCTGTTCAGATCAATCCAGGAAAGACATCACCACTGCCACAATTACCCCACTGTCAGGTCACAGGGATGAACAAATCTGTTCATTTCAGCTTCTCTTGGTTTCTCATTTTTCCAATCTTAAATTCAGTCCCCCCCCCTTTCCACAGCAGTTTGAAAAAACTCTCATGAAAATTCGTCAGCATTTGAGTGCATATTTTTCCTTAAAATACACATTTTTTCTATCCATTTTTGACCAAGGCACACTTTGTTGCAGGCAACATCCCCTACTATAACGCATTTTTGTATGTTATTTTCACCAATATATGCATTTTTAGGCACGCTTTCCTCTAATATATGCATGGCTGTACACATTGTTTGATTGGACCACTACATCACAAAATTTGGATAAAAGTGCATTTCAAAGAATTATATCTTGGTTCATATATTGGTTCAAGAAGTATGAATTAGCTAGTTTCTCATTGGATTGGGAACAGAGTCAAATTTCTCCCCTGATCCTAGTAACAGATCAATTTCTCCCCCAATCCACTGTAACACTTCAAACTCAAAAACTTGAGCAACCAAACTGGTGACCTTCTCGGTTTGCCACCCCTATGAATTCCTTGGCATAAGCTTTCATTCTGTTGCATATCACTACTTCGGGTGTCACACAACTTACCTTTGTGACTCAAAAACTCCTTTCTCCTCAGCTTCCTAGCTGCCCTTTGCTCAGCCTGGAGATCTGAGTGCTCCCTTGTTCATTCAGGGATCAGACTTGTGGTTTCTCCCGCCGTTAGAAACTCCCTTCCTGGTATCCAAACGAAACACTGGGTAGCAAGCCAACTCCTTATGAAACTCTGTGGCCTCACATGGCCAGCGGCTCTCAGGAAGATTTTCTTGGAGTTGCTTGCACACACATCCAGTACGATGTTGTGGGTTCAGCTTCTGCATCTTCAGATTAAAAGAGGAGGCTGAAAACTTAACCAGACCAACGTCTTCTGCATCCAAATGGATAAGGGGGAGACACGTGGAATTCATTTTCCTCTGAGAACTAGAATCACTTAGAAGGCCACTTTTCCTCACAAAAGAATTTATTAATGTGATCGACAGATGTTCTCGGCTTTGGCAAGGGAGTGAACTTTCCAACCATGCAACGTGCTTTGGAGTCTCAGATCAGCACTGAGCTGAGAATATACATTCTATGAACTTTAAGTGTAGGATTCAGGTCAGCTGTAGCCTTTTGCCCCAAGAAGACATCTCTTGCTTTCTCTTGCTCTTCCTTCAGAGCTCCTCCTACAAACCATCTATTCCATGAAGCCTATAGCTTTACCTCTGTTCCTTACACAGCATGCTTCTGAATGTCTGTTGCTGGAAACCACAGAAAGGGAGAGTGCTGTTGGACTCAGGTCTTGCTTGCAGATTTCCCATAGGTCTCTAACTGGCCATTGTGCAACAGGATGCTGGACTAGATGGGCCACTGGACTTTTCCAATAGGCTCTTCTTATGTCCTTATTGTTGTAGAGCAGTGGTTCCCAACTGGTTGTCTGTGCACCCAGAGGGGTCCACATAACCCACCCAGGGGGTCTGCAGCACCATTCACATAACAAAAACTACCATAGGGCTATTAGAATTTTCAAAAGTAAGGGGGGGTCCCGTGACTTCACTTTTTTAAAACTAGGGACCCCACAGTACTTTTGTAAGTGGGAACCACTGCTGTAGAGCATATGCTTTGAATGCCGAAGGTCCCATGCTCAATCCTTAACACTTCCAATTTAAAAACAAGGATCTCAAGCATCAGGATTCCTTGAGGAACATCTGCCAGTTGCATAGGATACTGGTGTAGGTCACTTCCAGTTGACCTGTTTACTGCACATTCAACCTGATTTGTCTGCAAGGAGGTTGAGTGTTGTCAAATCAGGCTATTGTTACCCTACCCTGGCTAATGCATTTTGCTGTCACTTTCCTTACAGCAATAAGTTGGAGGAGAGGGTTCTTGTGCAAAAGCACTGAATATGCTTTAGCGGCACAACCTGAATTTTATGGGAGGTGATTGAATCCCACGCACAAAATAGCAAGAACCTGAAACCAGCCCACGATGAACCAATCAATGGTCTAAGGCATGGGTAGGCAAACTAAGGCGCAGGGGCCGGATCTGGCCCAATCGCCTTCTAAATCTGGCCCGCGGACAGTCCGGGAATCAGCGTGTTTTTACATGAGTAGAATGTGTGCTTTTATTTAAAATGCATCTCTGCATTTTTTGTGGGGCCTGCCTGGTGTTTTTACATGAGTAGAATGTGTGCTTTTATTTAAAATGCATCTCTGGGTTATTTGTGGGGCATAGGAATTCATTCATTCCCCGCTCCCCAAAAAAATATAGTCTGGGCCCCCACAAGGTCTGAGGGAAGTGGACCAGCCCTCTGCTGAAAAAGTTTGCTGACCCCTGGTCTAAGGATATTAAAAAGAGCCCACTGCATCAGACTGCAAACTCGTATGGCCTAGGATTCTGTTCTCAAAGTGGATAACCTCTGGGGAACAACAGCCCATGTATGATTCCCGGCAACTGATATTCAGAGACTTACTGCTTCTGACTGTGCAGAGAGAGCATAGCCATCATGATTAGTAGTCATTAGTAGCCACCTCCTGCATGAATTTGTCCAATTCTCTTTTGAAGCCATCCAAGTTGGTGGCAATGACTGTTTCCTGGGGAAGTGAGTTTAACTATGTTTAACTATGCACTGCATGAATAAGTCCTTTCTTTTGTCTGTCCCAAATCTTTCAGCATTCAGCTTCATTCGATGCCCATGAATTCCATTGTTATGAAAGAAGGAGAAGAACTTTCCTTTCTCCACTTATGTCGTGCATAATTTTTAAACACTTTTATCATTTCTCGTCTAATTTGCCCTTTCTCAATAAAAAGAAATAGATTTATATCTTCACACAAAGACTAAGAATACATAACTGCATTTGCTCACATTTATAACATCTGCATCTTCCTCTGCTCTCCTTCCTCTGTTGTCCCCTCCCCTGGCAAAATTTTGTGTGAATTAATTTTTTAATGGGTAGTACAATTTATGAGTTTGCACCCATCAGGCCAAAAATCAGCAAAGTCATAACAAAGTCATGTTTTGGTATGCCAGCTCGATTCAAAATGCTGCCCACCATCCAAATATCAATGAAGATGCCCATCCCCTCCTTAGAAACCCTGGTGCCAAACCTTTGTGATATCTCCAAAGGTGGAGATGCCAAAGTCATGCCAAAGTCACTTTTCAGTCTGCCATCGTGATTCAAAATGGTGGTCGGCTTCCAAGCATCAACAATCACTGCTCCCTCCAGCTTGGGAACCATTGTACTGAACTTAGCAATGACATCTAAAGAGGTGGCCAAACCTATGGAGAACAGATGGACAGACAGACCACTTTCCAACATATATAGCAGATGAAGAACATCCAGCTTTGTTTCATACAGAGCAGCTCAAAACCCAAAACAGAACTTGAAATGGAGAGAGCACAGAGTGATTCAGAAGCACACTGAAAAGGGCAAATCTTGGGGTCTGGGTGAAACTGGATTCTTATAATGCCATATTTCAAATAATGCCATATTTCAAACAGTGAAAATCCAGACAGAAAAGTTGTTGAGGTTTTTTGTTGTTGTTTTTTGCAAAATTGCTAGTTTTGGGGAAAATTCAGCAAAAATGGCACTGCCAACATGGGTTGCCATGCATCTGGATTTTCCAGTACATTTTCCCGATTTCCACCCAAACAATGCTGCCAGCTGCAGTGTTCCAGATATGCCCGGGAAAATCTGGATGTATGGCAACCCTATTCTAACTGCCAGAATATTCGGGTCTCACCTCCTCCCTCTCTACTGTTCCCATTCCTTTTCAACTTTGGAAGTCTAGTTCTGCTATCTGGAGCTTTTCATAGCACTTTCTAATAGAAACAGCAGGCGGGCTTACACAGTATCATGGCTACAGTGACAATTACAAGATGAGCACAATCAAGTTGAAATAGAGAGAGGCTATTTTGGGGGAGATCGTGGAGCTTTGCCATCTATTTTTTAGAGAGTGGAAAACGGAGCACTCTCTGACAGGAGAGAAATTGAAGAGGATTTGCAACGTCCAGTCTCCAGCAGCAAGAGAACAACCGTAATTTGGTGCATGCCTCCTCCATTCTTCTTCTGATTCATCTCCTCCTGCTGCCGCTACGATGTACAAGCAAATTGACCCATGCACTACATTGAGAAGTTTGCTGTGAACTTTGGAACAAAGAAATGCAGGCAGCAGAGCAATGGAAAGGCCGTCCACAGGAAGTGATCTACAACACCATCTTGGTACCGGGGACTTTGCAAACAGGTTCCACAGACAACCAGGAACATCAAGGGAATGGAGCAATTCCCCTATGAGAAAAGGCTTCAGCCTTTGGGGCCTCTTCACTTAGAAAAAAGGTGAGTAGTAGCAGTCACTAGGCCCTTGAACACCTTTGAAAACCTTCCCCTGACAGCAGAGGTACACAGTAAAGGGATAGTATCCACAATATACAAAATACTGCTTCAAAATCCCACAAATGCCCTTGACGTGATCAAAGAACAATGGGAGAACAACATAGGCTATGAAATTAACCTAACCCAGTGGACTAGAATGTGGTCTAAACCTCCCTGTGATGGCCTGGGAATCCGATTCAGAGGCTGAACCGGAGGAATCCCAGCCTGCACAGGAGTCCCCGCCTCCAGGGCCAGCTGAGCTGGGGCAGGGGCTTGAATCTGAAGGGCCCTCACCTGTGCCGGATCCTCAGGAGCAAGCACCAGATGCATCCACTCTGGCTCCGGAGGTGATTGAGGACCCATTGCCTGCAGGTGCGCCTCTCTCAGTCCTGTCAGGGGAAGGTGAAGCTGCCCCTGGGTCCAGTAACCCTCCAGCCTCTCCTGAGCTGCAGAGGCTCAGGGTAGAGAGGCGGAGGGAACTGGGTTCTCTCAGGAGGAGTGCTCGCCTTAAGGCCAGGAGAGGCGGGTCACCTGTGAGCCGGGACCGCCCCTGGCCTCAGAGGAGATAAAGGCCAGTCAGCCCAGTCCCAGGTTGTGGGAGCAACGTCGTTGGAAACCTGCTTCTGCCAGCACCCAGACCTGTTCTTCCGGAGTTCCCGACCACGCCCGGCTTCTTGCTTTGGACCCCGCTTCGCCCTTTGTGGACTGTCTCCAGACCCTTGCCCAAGACCGGACTCTGACCACGCCTCACAGTAACCTCTCCCCAGGACCAGCACACTCCCTTTAAGTCCGTATCAGCCAAAAGAAGGGACCTCACTCTGAAACTCACCTACAGGTGGCACTTAACACCACAGAAACTAGAATCATAGAATCATAGAGTTGGAAGAGACCACAAGGGCCATCGAGTCCAACCCCCTGCCAAGCAGGAAACACCATCAGAGCACTCCTGACATATGGTTGTCAAGCCTCTGCTTAAAGACCTCCAAAGTAGGAGACTCCACCACACTCCTTGGCAGCAAATTCCACTATCAAACAGCTCTTACTGTCAGGAAGTTCTTCCTAATGTTTAGGTGGAATCTTCTTTCTTGTTTGGATCCATTGCTCCATGTCCGCTTCTCTGGAGCAGCAGAAAACAACCTTTCTCCCTCCTCTATGTGACATCCCTTTATATATTTGAACATGGCTATCATATCACCCCTTAACCTCCTCTTCTCCAGGCTAAACATGCCCAGCTCCCTTAGCCGTTCCTCATAAGGCATTGTTTCCAGGCCTTTGAACATTTTGGTTGCCCTCCTCTGGACACGTTCCAGTTTGTCAGTGTCCTTCTTGAACTGTGGTGCCCAGAACTGGACACAGTACTCCAGGTGAGGTCTGACCAGAGCAGAATACAGTGGCACTATTACTTCCCTTGATCTAGATGCTATACTCCTATTGATGCAGCCCAGAATTGCATTGGCTTTTTTAGCTGCCGCGTCACACTGTTGGCTCATGTCAAGTTTGTGGTCAACCAAGACTCCTAGATCCTTTTCACATGTACTGCTCTCAAGCCAGGTGTCACCCATCTTGTATTTGTGCCTCCCATTTTTTTGCCCAAGTGCAATACTTTACATTTCTGTCTGTTAAAATTCATCTTGTTTGTTAGCGCTGATACACCCAGGAACCTCACCAAGATGTTGGAGAGGCTGCACCTCCAGAGGCACATACCTCCACATGTGGTGTGAATGCCCTAAAACACAACCCTTCTGGACAGCAGTCCTATAAGATATATGCAAAATAACTAAATAGGTATTAGAACTCACCCCAGAATTGACCCCATTGAACATCTTCCAAGACCGTAATGACCACTAACATTATAGAAAGCTTATAACTCACCTCCTCTAAGCAGCCAGACACTGGAGAGACCTGCCAGGAGTAAATATGAACCAATGGTATCAAATTATAAACACTAGAACTCGTGGACATCCAATGAAGCCAATGCAATGTCGGGAGATTTTCATCTAGTCCAACATCCTGTTCTCACAGTAGCCAACCAGATGCTTAGGGGAGCCCTTCAAACAGGAACTGAGAGCATGAGCACTCTCCCCTCTTGTGGTTCCCAGCAGCTGGTATGCAGAGTCATTACTGCCTCCACCTAACCATCAAGGCCAGTAGTCGCTGATTGCCTTCTCGATTCATTTGTCCAGTCCTCTTTCAAAGCCATCCAGCTTGACGGCCATCCCTGCTTCCTGTGGGAGAAAGTTCCATAGTTTAAATATGTTTTATAGTTTTATCTGTCCTGAATCTTCCAACATGCAGCTTCATTGGATGCCTATCAGTTCTGGAAACTTTTTTCCACCCACTTTCTGCTCCCCATGCACAGTTTTATAATCTTATCTCACTTCCATTTTCTCTAAACTAAAAAGTCTGAGATGCTGCAACCTCTCTTCCTAGTGGAGTCACTGCAACATGGTGCTTTTCAGGTGTTTTGCAGTATAGCCCTGCTTGGCACAAGTCGGAAGGGATCAGGGGGTATTCAATTCAGCTCATATTTAAAGCCAAATCTATCAAATTTGCACTTTCTGAAACAATCTGCAAACTGACGTTATCCTTTGAAACTTTCCCTGATCCTAATTTTGCTATGCAGTTCACCAGCCAAACATTTACCAAAACAAAATTGTATATTAAGGGAAATTGTGCATAAAAAGAATATATTGGTGAAAATGGCAGACAAAAATGCATTGTGTTAGAGGAAATTGAAAAAATGTGTACATGAATCAAAACTGCATAGTTAAATGTGGTTATTAGGAGAAATTCACATTACAATGCTGATGAATTTTTATAAGAATTTACACACACACACACACACACACACACACACACACCTTGCAAATTGTTGAAAAAAGTGGAGAATGGAAGTTAAGATTGGAAAAATGAGAACCCAAGAGAACCAAAACTAACAGATCTTTCCATTCCTAGCAGTCAGTTCCCAATCTGAGCACTACTTAGACCAGCTTCCTTAACCCATTGCCCTCCACTTTGAACCACAGCTCCCATCATCACCAGCCAGAACAGCCATGTCATCCACGGCTAATGGGAATTGCAGTCCTAAACATCTGGAGGACTGTGTTACAAAAGGCTGGTCTAGACAAAACTCTTCATTTTTCTACCTTTTGAAAGCTCTTCCTTTTACTTTTAAAAAAATAATATATTTTTAAAAAATCTCTTGGGAGGGCGGAAGTTTGTTCTAGCCACTTTTGCCATCAAGCCTTCACCTTCCAAATTAAACAGCCATGGCAGAGCCTCAGGTGTCTCAGCGAAAAACCTGCAAGCATAATCGCCGCATTCAAGGAAGGGAAATGTTTTGGTCTGCCCAGTAGATTTACGAGGCTTGGCTTTCCCCCTTGTTGGAAGCCTCTTGGGGGAGGGAGGCCTCAGCAAACACATACATGCTGTCTTTTTCAGCACACAGCAAATTCAAAAAAAAAAAAATCACTTGTTTGCTTTTTAAAAAAGAACCCAAAAGGTACACAGGACTGGAACATTTGCTTTGCCAGCCTAGCCATCTTCCTCCGGAGCCAGGAGGCAAAAGAGCCTCCAAATAGGAATAATAGACTCATCAAATTGTAGAGTTCGAAGAGACCACGACGCTCATCTACTCCAACCCCCTGCAATGGAGTCCCAAATGCTGTTGGACTACAACTTCTAGCACTGCAGACAGCATGGTCAATGGTCAGGGATGATGGGAGGTGTGGTTTGACAGCATCAGGATGGCACCCAAGCCCTATTGCATAAACAAGTCTTTGCCAACCCGGCACCGTCCAGCTATTTTGAACTACCTTCAGCCGTTGGTCTGGGGCTTTGTCCTGCTGTCAGGGGCTGGTGGGGGTAGAGTCCAAGAACATCTGGAGGTCCACAGCTTCCCCACCCCTGCCCTAACCAAGCACAAAGACAGACATCACCCAAGAGCATTCAAAACGGCTTTCTCCAAGGGCACACTCATTGTTGGCGTGGAAGTTTCCAACTATCTGCCAAGGCACCAGCGTTCTGCCCTGTCTTCCAAAACAGCTGACTAAGCCATCGCTGGAGGATAAATATAGACGCCAACCACAGGACCAGCTGAAATGTCTGCTCTGTGAGTTGTCAGCGCTTGATCAGAGCCACACCCTAGCAGAGTGAAGGAGCGGGAAATGGAAAAACTTTGGGCAAAGTCAGCAGAGGCTCACTGTTGACCAGACACGGTTCCCTTTTTCCTGTAGCTGCTTGTCTGCTAAATGTTGGCCCTCTTTAAGCCTTTGGGGGACACCTTCATCCCTGTTAAAATTTGGTTATTGTGAGTTGCTACAATGATCATTTGACCAAACTGCGGGAGGCAGTGGAAGACAGGAGTGTCTGGCATGCTCTGGTCCATGGGGTCACAAAGAGTCGGACATGACTAAACAACTAAACAACAACAACACAATTATCAAGCTTCAGGGTTCATCTCCCTTCCCAGGCTCTGAAGAGGGGAGTGGTTGTTGCTAATGTATTTTGTGTGTGTGTTGAGTAAATCCACACACATGGACCCTAAGACAGCATTTAGGATTGTTTCATGTAGTATTCTCAATAATTCAATACAAAACCATTATGTTTTTCCAAAAAATCTTTACGCAGAGACCTCCAGCTGTTTGGGGCAACAATGCTTCTGAATGCTAGCTGATGGAAACCCAAAAGAATCATAGAATTGCAGAGTTGGAAGGGACCCATGAGGGTCTTCTAGTCCAGCCCCCTCAAATGCAGAAATCGTTTTGCTCAACGTGGAGCTCAAACCCACAACCCTATGATTAAGAGTCTCACGCTCCACCGGTTGGGAGAGTAATCTGGTCCTACTTTGTGATGTCGCCCAAAAAAGCTGAACGTTTCTGTCCAGATTTTCACTGCTTGAAATATGGCAACCCTAGTTGATGGTGGTAATTCAACAGCTCATCATGACAGCTCCCTCTATCTATGCCAAAAGGCAATCAGCTTTATTGATCCATGATTGCACACACGCCAAGGAGCAATGTTTGATTAAAGCTCCCTCTGTTTTAAAGACTAACAAGCTATTTATGTGCCTGTGTACTAAGGACAGATCTGTGTGAAATGGCCTCTTGAAACACTCCAGCTAACTTACAGGGACAGTACTAAGAAACGGAGGAAGTGCCTTTATATCGAGTCAGAACAATGGTCCATGCAGCTCCACTTACTGGCAGCAACTCTCCAAAATAACAAGTGTCTCCCAGCCATATCTTGAGATGCTGGGTTTGAGCCTGAGACCTGAGAGCCAGTGTGGTGTAGTGGTTAAGAGCAGTGGACTTGTAATCTGGTGAACCGGGTTCGCGTCTCCGCTCCTCCACATGCAGCTGCTGAGTGACCTTGGGCCAGTCACACTTCTCTGAAGTCTCTCAGCCTCACTCACCTCACAGAGTGTTTGTTGTGGGGGAGGAAGGGAGATTGTTAGCCGCTTTGAGACTCCTTAGGATAGTGATAAAGCGGGATATCAAATCTAAACTCTTCTTCTTCTTCTGCAGACAAAGCAGGTGCTCCAACACTGAGCTATGGAACACAAGAAGGAACACAGGAAGTCATACCATCTAGCTCAGTATTGACGACACTGACTGGCAGTGGTTCTCAGGGGTCCAGGCAGGAGGTTTCTCCCAGCCCTACCTTGAGATGTTGGGGATTGAACCTGGCATCTTCTGCAGGCAAAGCAAATGCTCAGCCACTGAGCTACCTTTACAGCCTGAGGAAACAAAGAGTGCATTAGGAGGATTTTTGTGGGAGAATTCAGATGCAAGCATGGTCCTTGGCAATGAGGACGGACTTTAAATTGGCATGTATTTTGAAAAGGTTATCTGTACCTATTAGGGCTTTGTCTGAATACTAAGTGCTAGCCACTATGCCTGTTGCCTTTACCCTTTTCCATTAAATTGAGCAGGATCAAAATGTCCGTGCTCCTTGCTTTTCTCTTTTATTTTTATTTTTGCATTAGAAGTCTCATTTCGGTTATTTGCACTGACCTTCTGCACACCTCTCTTGATGGGTTTGTTGTTGAGCAGCTGCTTGGTGATTCTCTAATCGCATCAAGAGCTCCTTGCCATGAAGCAGTCAAGAAGCAGAACAGTTGGGAAATGAGCAGCGCCAGGAGAGGGAGGCAATTAATAGATCAGACGGCGGTTCACTTTTTCAGGTAATGCTTTCTCCCAAAAGGAGGGCCGGGCATCCAAACCAGAATGAAGCACACCTTGACTGGCAATTGCTTTGTCCACATTTGCTGGTGGCTCTCAGACAAATCCATTTGCCGTGTTCAAGCAGAAAACATGAGCACTGGTTATTGGTAGCAGTGGGAGAGCATCAAGGGCCACATTCCCTTCCAGGGGCCAAATGCCAGTGTTGGGAGGGGCCAGAGGCAAAAGTGGGCAGAGCAACAAATGCAGTTTTCACACCTGTCAAGTAGACTGGTTTCTGCACGCACTAACACATCTCTTTGCCTTGCAGGGAAGCAAGAGGCATGATCAGAGTTTAAACACATTACAGCCAAGGGAAAATGCTCAGGGTGAGAAACATAGCCAGTGAGGAGCATGGCCTGAGAAGAGTTCTGAGAGCTAAATATCCAGAGGGTCACACACCCCATTGCTAATCTATAAGAGGAACACGAGAAAAGGGTTTCCTGTTCCACTTCTGAATGTGAAGCTCATTAAAAGGAATGGTGTGCAGGCAGTGACCCTACCCTTCTTCCAAAAAGAGAAGTCTCCCAGAGGTACCTGAGATGTACAGTCTAAAAAGACACGTCATGAAAGGAAAAGGTGTTGAGAGGGAAGAAGAATTAAGCAAGCTCTTTGTTACAAGTTCAGCCGGGTGGGAAAGTTCAAGCAGATGAAGAGCCAAAAGTTGCTGATCTTCTAGTGGCGCTGGCCTGTCTCCTCTTTCTACGGCCTAATGTAAGCTAATGATTGGCAGATGAGTTAAGGATGCTCATTTAATGGACAGCTATGTCCAAGAAGCTCATTATTTACTATGACCATGATGACTACAGTAAGAAGGAAGGGAGCCTAAATGCTATGTGAAGCCGGAGCCAATGACAGGGTGAACCAAATAATTCTAGTTTTCTTCCCATCTTCTTCCTCCCTGATGAGGTCTACAAGGAGCAACACTGAAATGGAGGGGGAGGAAGCTTCAGTGACACCCCTCAGAGTGGTTGTAAGAAGGCAAGCAGGCAGGCAGAGGGGCTGCCTGAGGTGGTGGGGCAGCACCCCATACTCCCTACTGGACCAGCCTCTGCTAACATTTCCAAGCAGCCGGTTGTTCTGGCAACGCAAACAATAATCCCAAGGCATCCAGAAGAGAGAGTTTGTCTCTCCAGCCCACAATATTGAGTGAGTCACTGCTGGCTGGTAATTAATTACATACTTGACAAGGCAACCTCTTGACTGACAAAAATCACAGCACCCTCTAGAAGGGAGCCCCTGCCATGCACAGCTTGCTGCTTTCCCCTGTCTGGATGGCGGCATAGGAAAGGATGCTCTTTCTCTGTGGCACCGTCAACAGCAAATCCCAGTGGAGAGCATCATTCATGTATTGTTATACAAATGTGTGTGTGTGTGTGTGTGTGTGTGCACGCACGCGCACAGAGAGAGAGAGAGAGAGAGAGAGAGAGAGAGAGAGAGAGAGTAGAGACTGCTGCACTGGCTCACTCTGCCAACCAACCCCCTTTCCTCTACACCTGATCAACCCCTCCTCACTTCATTGCAGCATCCATGTTGGATGGAATCAAGGGAGGAAGGCCTTAAAAAAGAGAAGAGAAGTTTGGTAGACTGCTCTCTGAAGCAGCTCCCCACTTCATTAAACAGCTCACCTGGGCCACCTGCCACACATACCACTTGCCTGCCTTTGTGCCATCAGCCAGGCGGCTGGTGTGATCATCAACAGCCAGCCACGTGAACTGCAGCATGATGATAGCCAAAGATAGATAGATAGATAGATAGATAGATAGATAGAGCTGCACCCACTCGCCAACCCACCCACCTTCACCTCCCACCTAGAGCCCCCCCCTTCCCACCCCATGCAACTTGCTTTTCACCTTTCCCAACCCCATTTCTGAAGCCACTTTTCTCTTCTCTTCTGCAGCCCTGCTTTGCACATTCACACCTGTGTCCATGTCTACCCGCTCCTTTTGTGCCCACAAACCACCCCCCATGATACCCTCCTGCATCTTCCTCCTCCCACGCATTGCAATGACTAAGCATCCTTCTCACTTTCTGCCCGGCTAAGAAGCCTCCATTCCTTCCTCTTCCTCAGACCCTTTCATGCCGCGGCTTTCATCTTCATCCCCATTCCCATGCCTCCTGTTCCCTCCCTTTTTGCAACCTCCTTTGCACCCCCATTTTCATATTCACTCCCCTTTTCTCCCCGCCCTCCTCCTTACTTTTCCTCAGCTCTCCCTTGCACCCAGATCACACCCCATTCCCATGCCTCCTGCTCTTTCCTGCAATACCCCATTAGGATATCCATTACTGTACAGTGGTACCTCGGGTTAAGAACTTAATTCGTTCTGGAGGTCTGTTCTTAACCTGAAACTGTTCTTTTTTTTATAATCATATTTATTAAAATTTCCAATAATAACAGAATAGGAAAATAAGAAAGATAAAGGAAAGAAAGAAAAAGAGAAACTAATTTAGACCCTTCTTTTCATAACCTTCTTTCTGGGACTTCCTCCTTCCCCTCCCGATTGTATTCCCCTTTATCTAAGTTGGTTCCACAAGTTCTCATCCCCAATTAAACCTAATATATTATACTCATAAACCAATTTAAATTTACACCATCTTAGCATCACTCCTCGTCTTATAATAGAACAAAATTTTCCCCAAGATCCGCTCTCATTCCTTCCACGAGTTCCCCCTTTCTAAAAAAAAGAAAAAACAGAAACGTAAAATATCAAAGTTATAAAGAATATAAGATAGAAAGTATAGAGAAATTCAAAAAGTTGGTTACAAAGCCTTTGGATTCTAATGTTCCCCCTCCCTTCCCCGGTTTTGATTCCCCATGTCCATTTGTCTGTATGTTGTCGGCCTGGAGATCTTAAGTCCACAGCCAAATTTATCTCAGTCCATCATGCTGTTTTCTTCGGATTTGGTTGTCTTAATGATGTTTAACTTCGAAAATCCAATCTAATAGAGGCCTTTAATTTTCTTTAATCTTTTGTTGCTCCTCCCATTATTCTTTCCGTGTCGTATTCAGTCATCTACTCTTTTATTTCTTGGTTTCTCAGGTTTCTGTCTTGTTCAGCTGTCAAAACATTCTTGTTCCAAAATTTAACGTCTCTACAGAGGTTTGTTATTCAGGGACACAGACTTACGTCCAGTTCCTTTCTTGCTTCAATAGAAGATTCTATTGTGTTATAGTCACCTCTGTAGACAAAATAATATTTCAGTTCTGCAGCTTTCCCAGGAGATAAGACCTTTGCACATCCCAGAGTAGTTTTCCACATACGACACTTGTAATGTCCCGAATCCCCTCTAGAGGGATTACAATAACTTTGTATCCTCTAATCCAAAAGTCAATTTGTTGTTTCTTTTTCCCAACAGTTTATATCCATATTTATATCAAATTGTAACAAAATTAACCAGCAAAGAACTTGTAGCAAAGTCCTCTTTATAATTTCCAGTTTTGACAGCTCCTTTGACAGCTGTCAAAATCTCCATCTCTCTTCGCCAGGCTGTCCGAATCGCCCCGGTTCCCAGGGGGGGGTTGCTTTTTCCTCACCCTCGACTCCTCTCCTCCAGCACAGTTCTTATAATTCACATCGTGGAGTTGGTAATTTTTATCATCAATAAGCTTCTGAATAGATCTTGGTTTCTCAGTCCTTGTTTTAGCATGTTTACAATCAGGGAGGGGACTGACTTCCTTTTTTGGATCCCCTCCCGCTCGTGCCAAATCCGGAAAAAAAATTCTTTTTTCCTCCTTTTAAACCCGGTTGCCCAATTACTCACGGGTTGTTGATCAATTGTCCAAATTTCCTTTGGAAGAAGCCAGCGCTCTCCGCCGAATGGCATGCGGCTGCGCCCGGCAGGGGAAGCGGAGGACTCAAAGCACCACGCTACTCCCCGGCGCCCGATCCGTAGCCTTTAAAAAGGCTCTTTCACAAGCCGGGAGAGCGATAACGGTGCCAGCCGAGTCACCATGTCCACGGGATCCGTTCCCGTGGTTTCTAAGGGTCCCCGCGTCGCCGGCGCGGTAGGACCCAGCCCCTGCCGAGCAGACTCCCTCCGGAGCTCGGAGGGAGTCCGCCATTCGGCGATGGCGCCAACCCGGAAGTCTGTCCTTAACCTGAAACTGTTCTTAACCTGAAGCACCACTTTAGCTAATAGGGCCTCCCGCTGCCATCGTGCCGCCACTGCACAATTTCTGTTCTCATCCTGAAGCAAAGTTCTTAACCTTAGGTACTATTTCTGGGTTAGTGGAGTCTGTAACCTGAAGCGTATGTAACCTGAAGCATATGTAACCCAAGGTACCACTGTATCTTTAAGGTTATTGGACTTTTAAGAGCAAGCCTGTCCATAAGTTTGCTCATTTAGAGAAGGTTAAGTCCATTTGATGGATAGTGTACATATTATCACTACTGAATTACTACACTGGAGCTGGAACTTGAGGCTGAAGACAGCACATGGTACCAGAAATGAAATGCATGATTATGGGAAAGTATTATGGGGTAGTTGAAACTAACACAACAGAGCCTTTCCCACGTCCCCTGCTCAGTGACTCTACCTACTCATTCTACTCACACCTGTGCCATTCCTTAAATCACACTTTTTATCTCTATTTCCTTTATTTAAACCTCTGCTATTTTTTTTTTTAAAAAACACCATTTTAAAACCTGCCTCCTCTCTTTTGCTCCATTGCCTTGCCCCGAAATCATGACAATCCAGGATTGTGATGAGACCCTACAAATCTTCCAATGGGGGCTGTGCAATGACAACCTTACATTTATAAATATATAGGAAGATAGCTGTGGGATTAATAGAACATTGTCCCATGACCCAGTTTGTCATCCTGTATGTAACACCCTGCAAATGTGGACCCAGACCAAGCCTTTCCTAAACCCGCGTCCACACCCCTTCCTCCAACAAGACCCCTCTCCTTTCATCAATTCATAAGCCAAGATGGGCACCCATTATATCAAATTGCGACGAAAAGGTGGGGTAGAGAAGCTAGCAGCCTAAGCGACAAAGAAAATATATGCCATTATGTGCACTGAAATAGCTCCTTGGCTCACCCTCATCATGGCTTAGTGGCTGCAATTCATCTCTAGAGCACTTTCCCTGTGTTATCCTATGCAAAAACAGCTGCATTTCTGACCTCTGTGGATGAGAGCTCATTACATCTTGTTTTGACAGGAGCCATTTCAGTCTCCTGTAAAGAACATCCATGCATCAAAATAAGGGAATATGTACAGTAGCTATTAATATATTTCTACAGCATTTGTTAGTGCAAAGATGGGGAACCTCGGACTTTGGGGGCCAAATACGGCCCTCTGGGATCTCTTGATCTAGCCCTTGAGACTTTCTATGGATCATGTCTCTCTGCAGGCCCTGTGGTGCACCCTCCTCAAGTATTTTTGCCAGGCTTGAATATGTCAATGAACTGCATCCTCCATAGGTTTCCATGTGTTACAGCTGTCCTACAGGCCCCCACACCCAAAGCCAGGACCTGACAATGTGCTAGAAGAAATTGCAATGTGTTTCCTACATCTGTCTCAGCCATTGCCAACCTGGTGCCCTCCAGATGTCTTGGATTACAACACCCATCCACCTCAGCCAGGGCAGATAAAAGTTGTATCCCAAAAGATCTGAAAGGCATTGTTGGGTGTAGCTGCACTACAGCTTGATAATTCTGATCCTAATTTGTTTGATGCCCCCCCCTCTCTCTCTCTCTCTCTCTCACACACACACACACAGAGAGAGGGGGGGGAGAGAGAGAGAGTCTGATTTAAGGGGGAAATACTTTGAAATAAAATTCTTATTAGAACCCAATGCAAATCCCCATTTCCCTAAACTATTTAATCTTTTGGAAGGAAATAAATGGAGCACTCTGTTTCTGGAACAGGATTATGATCACAGAAGTCAGCAGATATGCATTGAAAAATGAGCTAATAAGTTCTATGACGTCGGCTCCCTGTTCCTTTCAGATTCCCATTTCTTGACTGCTGCCAGAAGTGGCTGGGCCAGGCAGAAGAGGAGAGAAGCCGAATAAAGAAAAGTCTGTGGGAAGAACATATTTTGTCTTCTGGTCTTTAACCTGCAAGAGCTTCATCTGTGCATTTAGATCCACGAGGAAGTTGTACCATTAATGGACACAGCAAGGGAGGGGAGCCTTCTGCAATTCTCTCAAGCGAAAACGAAGAGGACTCAGTGGTACACACCACACATCGAAAGCACATTTGAGGCACACGGTAGTATACCCCTCACAGAACTGCAACTCCCAGCACCCTTAACAAACTACAGTTCCCAGAGCTCTTTAGAAGAAGTCACGTGCTTTAAATGTGTGGTGCATACTCAGCCATTGCTATCAGTCAGGAAACACCAGGGAAAATGGAAATGTCTAACTCTCTGAGGAACCACACCTTTGTGGGTGCTTAACCCCACAGGGAGATCATACCACAAAATGGGAACCATAACAGAAAATATCCCCGTTCATATCCCAGGCAACCAAACATTATGTCAGTGGTTTTCAACCAGTGTGCTGTGGCACCCCTGGGTGCCTTTAATGATAGTCAGGGGTGCCACGGGCAACACTGGCCTCTGTCCCTCTTTCCTTCCCTCCCTCCTCTGATGCCCTCTTGCATCTCTGCCTCCCAAAGGCTTGCACAGCTGTTTGTTGCAGCAGCAGCCCTGACTACAAGCTCTGCAGGCGAATGGGGCCTCTGGGGCTCCCAAGGGGTGCTGGTTGCCAGGAGCTGAAGCAGCCTTGGAGTAAGCAAGCAAGCGGGCAAGGGAGCCCAACCTGCCAGTCTGCCAGCCCTTGCTGTTGGGAATGGACAGACAAGTCCGAGGCCCCTGGTGGGGCAGTGTGAGGAGACACCTCTCTTTGGGGCAGGCGGGGCAGCTCAAAGACCAGGGGTGGCAGCAGTGGCAGCCAGAGGACTCCCAAGGAGAGGGAAGAGGAGAGGAGTCTAAGGGAACACTTCACAAGAGAGGGTGTTCCAAAAAGGGTGAGAGGCTGCCAGCTCTGCAGACATGGGGTGATATAACTGATGGCTCCTGAGCCCCACAGAGGTGCCACAGAAAGAAGGACTCAAGAAGGTTGAAAACCTCTGCATTTAGTCAAAGAAGCCTTCCTGTGGTGTAATGGGTAATTGTGTCTAGCTGTTAAGCAGAAGGTTGGAGGTTCAAGCCCACCCAGGGACAGCTGTGGGCAGGATTCCTGCACGGCAGGGGGTTTGGACTAGATGACCCTTAGGATCCCTTCCAACTCTGCAATGCTATGATCCTATGACCCACAACCACAGATTGCAGTAACCTGGGCAGTTTCAGAGACCTGCTTCCAAGCTGTTTAGGGTTTTAGAGGGCAAGACCAACACCTAAAATTTGGCTCGGTAGTTAACTGGCAGTCAGTGCTGATTCCTCTGCAACAGTGATATATTTGCATGGTCGGATTCACAACAGAGCAGCCTGGCTGCAGCATTCAGCACTGGCTGCTGATTCTGGACCAGCCTCCAAGGGTTGCCCCAGATAGAGCATGTTACAGTAATCCAACCACAAGGTTACCTGTGTTGGGACCACAGTAGCTAGGCTACCCCTGTACAAGAATGGTGGTATTTAGCACACCTGACTGAGATGGCAGCTTCTTGCCACTAAGGTTGCTCAGGCATCCAAGATTCCAACAGAAACAGAAATGGGAGTGGAAGTTGCTGTTGTTCACTTCTTCGCCCCATGTCTGGAACAAAATTCAACCCAGCAAATTGGTATTCCCTATTGTTGCTTCTTTCAGTCCACAAACAATATGTAGTTGATAATGTACTCTCCTCTGCCCCTCATTTGCATTGTGTTTCCCATGCATTGAAAGGAATGGGTTGGAGGAACATAATGATAACGTAATTTATACAATTATTTAAATTATGAAAGCTGCATAAATTCTCCACAGTGGGTAGCAAGATGAATAATGTTGTTTTGGAGTGGAAGATGAATTGCAGTGGAATGGAAACAGCACTGCAGGAGACAACCATGGGGCAGAACAGAAAATGGTGCCTTCTTCCATACCTTGCCTCCAGTGACAGAGATGGTTCCAACAATGGCCCCCTAAATGATACCCATGTCCTTTCAGAGAGAGTGTAGCACCATCTAGAGTATGGAGAGAGAAAGATGTGCTTGAGGAGGGGGGGGCGAAGAAGAGAATACTGGGGCCAATTTGAACACCCACCTTTTTAAGAGCCTCATTGGAGCTAATTCTGACCATGAGAACCCAGCTGTCCTCAGAATGTCCTTGGTTTAGTCCAGGCAAGCTAGAAAATGTGCGTGATTCTCCATTCATTCCTCCACTCCAATGTGCTCACCTCCAGTCTTGGCTCTTCAGTCCCCTCTCATTGCAATCATTCCTCCCATAGCAAAATCTCCTGGCTCACAAGAGAGCTGTATCCTCAGTTGGTTGTCCTGTTTTGCATAATCCCTATGCAGCTCAGAGTCGGCATACCTCTCCGAGCCTGAAGGACATCCTGGTTTTGCGTTATGATTCAGCAATTAACCTTTCCACGCGAATTGCTTGATTATGATTCTTATCAGTCCTATCTGCTCCATTCTTGGATTCCCACCAGAAGACCATATCCCGCTAAGGCAAAGAGTTAGGGTCAGCTTGGAACGCATAGTTCTTGTTGTACATGAAGATGCATACTTTGTGGATCACACTAGATCGGGATAGCCAACATGGTGCCCTCCAGATGTTGCTTGACTATAACTCTCATCAGACCCAACCAGCATGGCCAATAGTTAAAGATGGGCATGGGTGGGTGGGGGGAATCTGTGAGGTATTTGCAATGCAGTCAAACCAACAATGCATATTTGCTAGATAGGCTGAAGCTCACAGAGTTCTCTTGTAATTTTGCTAGAGTGAACACCAAGTGCCACTGTAACTGTACCCTTGACATGGGGAGGTCATAGCTACATACACTCTCCTCATCTGGCTGGGCACTTCCACTTTCCTCTTTACCTTATTTCAGCAATGTAGAACATATGCTAAGATTGAGCCACAGTTCAGACTCCATTTTAAACTACACTAAAGTATGTCTTTGTAACCGGATTACTATTTCAAGTCTGTCTGAACAAAGCTGCTGTTATTTGTTACTCTTCAACAAGTATTATGAATGAGTAAATGTTATTTTTACCGCTTGCAAGTCAGTTTGTTCCTGTGTTTATCTATGCATGTGCGGTTATGAACATTACCATATATCTAAGACCATAAAATTCCTATCACAGGGGGAAATGGGGGGAAATACCAAGAGAATCCAGTCTGCCTTAAAGCATCATCATCATTATTTTATTATTTGTACCCTGCCCATCTGACTGGGTTGCCCCAGCCACTCTGGGCGGCTTCCAGCATATACAGAAACATAATAAAACATCTAACATTAAAAACTTCCCTTTAGATGTTTTCTAAAGGTTATATAGTTACTTATCTCCTTGACACCTGATGAGAGAGTGTTCCACAGGGTGGGTGCCACTACTGAGAAGGCCTTCTGCCATGATGTTGAAAAATAGCTAAAGAAGCTGAAAACCAAGACCAAATAAACCAAATGAAGACAACCTAAGAGATATATATAAACCTTTTCCTCAATTTTGCTTTAGTCTGCTCTCCTTTTAATTCGTTTCTCCCTTTATTCCCCTTCTTCAAATCCTTTCTTTCCTTTTTCTTTCTTCCCTGCACTGCCCTTTACTCTATTTCCTGAATTTTTCCCTATCCCTATTTTTAATAATTGTATCCAAGTATTCTTTTGTAATTGTAAGCATGTTTTTATATATAATTGTATCCACGTAATTTTAAATTTTATGTAGTTCCGCCCCTTTTGTAATTGCGTCTTTACTACTTGTAAGTGTGAATTCTTACTGTGACCCTTATGCAATTGTTACATTTGGCATCTTTGCAAAGGGAATCAACCCCTTTGAATACTTGCGTTTTTATCAGCGTTTGTTCAACTTCTCAATGATTGTAACTACTTTCAGGAAAATAAGAATTGGAACCCATGTATTCAAATTGCATCACTTTATTATAACCATGAAAGTACAACTGTTATTTTTAGCCTCAAACCTAATCATTTCCACTCAGCTCCCCTTCCTTCTTCCTTAAAGTGCCAGACGACCAGATCCATTTCCTTTGATCCTGGGGGAGAGGAACTCGGCTGTTAGATAAAACTCTCATCCCTATTGTTATTCTAGAGAAACCGGATTACCATATCATTTGCCATCTCTCCCTGGATTTCAAAGTATTACCTTACTTATGCAGACAGGATTTGCACCCCACCTTGTATCTTGCACCCGAACCTCCTTTCTGCACCCTGCTCCCAGATATCTCCCCCTTACCTTGTAAACTGATGAACCTGTGACGAATAAGACTACCCACAATTGTGGCTGTATAAAATTCTGAACTTACCTTTGGGCAGGGTTCCTCACACCTTTTGCCACCTTTGCGTAGGGAACCTGGTTGCAACCGAATAAAGGATCTTTTCTTTTAAAACGCTTCTTGCTTCTTTCTCTCCTTGGTTGGACATCATCCATTTTCTCTGACCGTAGCGAACCCCTTTGGGGCCCCGGACCAAAATTCTAAGAGTTTTACATCAGCCTGATTCCCTGTACAGTGGTACCTCGGTTTAAGGACAGCCCTGTTCACGAACTATTCGGTATACGAACTCTGCAAAACCGGAAGTAGTGTTCCAGTTAGCAAACTTTATCTCAGTCTACAAACGGAAGCCGAACGGTGGAAGGGCGCCAGCAGCGGGAGGCGTCATTAGGAAAAGCACACCTCGGTTTAAGAACAGCTTTGGTTTAAGAATGGACTTCTGGAACAGATTAAGTTTGTAAACCGAGGTACCACTGAATTCCCTGTATTAAGTAATTACTTAAACTAGAAGGCTAAAACTACATGCTGTTTTTTATTGTTGTAAGTCGCTTTCAGTTACTTTCATTTAAGGAGTGACTAATAAGTTTAATAAATAATCATCATTGGCAGCAAAAAGTAATAAAATGTTCTTAACTTATTAGATGGCTAGGCTTTAATTATGTTGTGGTTGTTCTTGCCTTTTTATGTTACTTTGAATATACTTTTTCTATGTAAAGAATACAGATACACTTTTAAAATAACTGCAATTCTTACAACATCCAGTTAAACCGCAGTGATGGCTTGCTCAGTTTGCAAATTATGAGTTTAACACAATTTGCCTGCTGGATAGGGGGTAGGTGGAGAGGAAGAAAATCTGGGGTTTGATTTGTGGTATATCAAGCTTCCGAATCCAATGTTACTAGGTATACTGCCCCAATAATGCTAATTAATGCTGGTTTGTTTTCCCGAAAATCTCATTAACTTACTGGAGCGGACATATTAATTAGCAACTACATCCTGCTTCTTAAAAACAACAACAACGCACAAAACCAAATCCATAAACATTCCCTAAAAGAGTCAATTATATCATTAACATAATGGCTCTCAAAAGAGTCTAAATACAAACCCAGCAAATGAACGAATCCCCTAACAAGCCTGGGACAGATCCTGAAACCAACTTAATAAAGAAATTATATAGGCAGTGAGTAGAGATCAGTGTTCATATACCTGGTTGCTAAAGGGCAGAGATTTGGCTCTTCCTGCAACCAGTTGAATTATCCAACTGAGGAGCGCAATGAAATCACAGTGTCAGGGAAGCACTGCCAGAGAGAGACCTAGGCACAGGCATAGGCAAACTCCGGCCCTCCAGATGGTTGGGACTACAATTCCCATCATCCCTAGCTAACAGGACCAGTGGTCAGGGATGATGGGAACTGTAGTCCCAAACGTCTGGAGGGCCAGAGTTTGCCTATGCCTGCTCTAGAAAGTTGAGAGGTCATGATGGGGCAGGGAATTGCAGGACTCATAAGAACCATAGGAGAATATAGGAACAGAAGATGATCTTGGACGCTGAATCAGGCCAGTGCTCCATCTAGTCCAGCATCCTATTGGCATCACATTGGCCACCCAGTCCATAAGCAGGACTTGAGGCTGTCCCTTGAGTCCGCTAGATGACATCGCAAGGAATCGTTGCCTTAGGAGAGCGAGAAAAATTCTCAGGGATGACTCACACCCTGGCCATCACCTCTTTAATCTTCTACCCTCGGGCAGGAGATATAGACGTATAAGCAGCCATACCAACAGGCTAAAAAATAGCTTCTATCCGTGGGCTGTTAGGCTGTTGAAGGGAAAATAACATAGCGAAATTGACTTGCGAGGTGGTGTGTTGTTCGATAAGAGATTGTTTGGGGGGGGAGGCTTGTTTACTTTCATTGTACACAGGTTGTACAATGACAATAAAGGCATTATTATTATTATTATTATAACAGCATTCTCCCCACTTGTGACTCTCAGCAATTGGGATGGGGGGGGCAATTCACAAACAACTTTCTCTGCCCTGTGCACCATTTTATGCACTTCTATCACATCAGATCTTACTCACCTTTTCTCTAAACTAAAAAGGCCCAAATGCTGCAACCGTTCTTCATAGGGGAGTCTTTCCCTCCTTTGATCAACATTTGAGTCACCCTTTTCTGAGCCTTTTCCAACTCTGCAGTATCCTTTTGGAAATGAGTTGACCAGAACCGTATGCCATACTTGTAACGGAGGCTTTTTTCAAGGTCAAGGGGTTCTTCAATATGTCTGACTTAGTGGAAAGACGAGAAATTAAAATTGACATTCAGCTATCCCGAATTGTCAGGAAAGGTTTCACCCTGCAAAAGTCAGAAAGGATGAGAGAAAAGCCAAGAGAGTTGTGGGTAAGCCAAAGGTAATCGACAGCAAAGATGATCTTGTTAGAAAGACGCTTTTAAGCGTTGCTATAGAAACAGCGGGTTGCTATAGAAACAGCGGGGACGCGGGTGGCGCTGTGGGCTAAAGCCTCAACGCCTAGGGCTTGCCGATCGAAAGGTCGGCGGTTCGAATCCCCGCGGCGGGGTGCGCTCCCGCTGCTCGGTCCCAGCGCCTGCCCACCTAGCAGTTCGAAAGCACCCCCGGGGGCAAGTAGATAAATAGGTACCGCTTACCAGCGGGAAGGTAAACGGCGTTCCGTGTGCGGCTCTGGCTCGCCAGAGCAGCGATGTCACGCTGGCCACGTGACCCGGAAGTGTCCCCGGACAGCGCTGGCCCCCGGCCAATAGATGTGAGATGGGCGCACAAACCCCACAGTCTGTCAAGACTGGCCCGTTCGGGCAGGGGTACCTTTACCTTTACCTTTATAGAAACAGCAGCATGCATCAGCGGCCGAATGATCAAATGGAATTTACCAGTTTTACTGTGGAGAAATCATTGCCTCTTTATTCAGAGTGCTGGTTGTTGCCAAGGTTGATTGCTTGGATTTAGCAAGAGCTGCATCAAGATGTGTCAGCTCATGAAAATTGGTTTCCTCTTCATCAACAACTTAACTATTCCAAGGTTGGTGTAAGGTTTTTTTGTTTTGCAAATGGAGTAGAATCTATGATCAACTGGTGTTTTATCACAGTCTGGCTGACGGAATGGCTGTCAGACTTAAATGAGTCTGCTGCCTCCCACCAAAAAAAAAAACACACCCTGTAGCATTAGACCAGGGATCAGCAACCTTTTTCAGCCGTGGGCCGGTCCACCATCTCTCAGACCATGTGGTGGGCCAGACTATATTGGGGGGAGCAGGGAATGAATGAATCCCTGTGCCCCACAAATAACACAGAGATGCATTTTAAATAAATGGACACATTCTACTCCTGTAAAAACATGCTGATTTCCGGACCATCCGCAGGCTGGATTGAGAAGGTGATTGGGCCGCATCCGGCCCCCGGGCCTTAGGTTGCCTACTCCTGCATTAGACTAACCAAAAATATTATACCAGCAAGTGACCATTGACCTTAAGCTGCCAGAAGGAAGATCTAAAGACAATTCAGTGGTGTTTCTCTGAGGCTGCATCAAGTGGGGGGGGGCACAAAGCAGAGCCCAGTTAATTCTGAAAGCCTTCAGATCTCCTTTTCCACATCTTTCAAAAGCCTTAATAAAATAGCTATCGAATGCCAAGGTACTCTACAGCTCATTATTTCGACAAGAAATACATGGCCGGTACAGATTTCTGGCAATATTCTTGAGCAAGTCTCCCAGATGTGTAAAATCCACTCCTGATTCTTTATTACCACCTTCATCTTGGCCGAATTGTCAAGAGCTTAGTTCTGAAGACACTTCAATGGTTTTATTAAAAAAAACCTATCTTTTATTACTATTACTATTATTAAATTTATATCCTACCTCCAAGGAGCTCAAGCTGGTGTACATAGTTTTCTCCCCACCATTATATCATCCATTTAATCCCCACGATAACCCGGTTAGGTAGGTTAAGCTGAGAGTCTGCGACTGGTCCAAGCTTCAGGGTTGTGTAGGGACTAGAACCCTGCTCTCCGAGGTCTTAGTCCAGAACTCTAACTACTACACCACACTGGCTCTCCTTTTCATCATTCTGTCAGCAGGCCTTCTCTGTTGTGGACTCCAGACTCTGGAACACCCTTTTCTCAGAAGTCCAGTGGTGGAAACTCCGATGTTTTCCCAACCATGAGCTCCTTCTTTCAACAAGCCTTCTAAGTGGGAATTTTGATTCCTAACAGTACGTATCTGAATTTGTTTCAAATTGTTTCATACATGCAGTTCTTTTTACGCAAAACTAAGCCGGGGCGCTTGATGGACCTGGGTATGGTTAGTTTGGAAAAGAGGAAACTGAGAGCAGGTTGTTGTTTAGTTGTTTAGTCGTGTCTGACTCTTCGTGACCCCATGGACCAGAGCACGCCAGGCACTCCTGTTGAAATATACTCAGAGTCGCAAAGTGATTTCATGCTCTTTATTCAGCTCATGGTGGTGAGGAGGAATGAATGAAAGTCCCCTCAAAGTATCTGCTTTATATACATTATTTACACAATGGGCTGCACATGATTGGTTAATTCTGGAATTCAACTGTAAGCCAATCAGGTTGTGGATTCACTTATATCTGGAGCATGATTGGGTGGTTCCTGCCAACCAATCATACTGCTGCATTGTTCTTGGACCAATCAGACTGCTGCATTCTGAATCCTATTGTTCTAGGACCAATCAGACTGCTGCAATTTGGATCTTATTGTTCTAGGACCAATCAGACTGCTGCAGTTTGGATCCTATTCAACTCAGTACATAACACCCCTCCCCTCTAAGTTCCAGTCCTGCCCGGGAGGTCACATTCATAGTCCTCGAGGTACGCCGGCGGCCTACATGTGCGTTGCGGCCTGTTGTGTTCCCTGGTCTGGGGTTCAGGTTCTGGCTCGTGTTCCAAGGATGCTGGCTGTGATGGGCCTGTTTGGTCTGGCGCAACCGGCTCGCTCAGTCGTGGTTCTGGTTCCGGTGTCCTTTCGGCCTCGTGGGTCCTCTCTGTATTTACTGATTCTGCCTCTCCTGCTGGCCCCTCCTGGTCTATGGGCCTCACTGCCCCTCTGTTCCCTTGGGACTCCTCTGACATTTCCTCCTCCTGGTTTTCTCCTGGGAATCGTCGCCATATCTGGTCGCAGTGGCGCCGCCAGCATTGCCCCCCATCCGTTAGCACCTCGTACGACACGGGGCCAGTGACCCTGGTGACTGTGGCGGGTACCCATGCTGGGCCTGCCCAAAAATTCTTTGCGTACACTGGGTCCTGGGCCTTGAAGGTCCGGGGGTTCCTGCCTTCCCCCACCACTACCTCATCCTGAGCTCTATTGGGGTGAAGGCGGTCCAATCTGATTGCAAGGCGCCGACCCATTAGTAGTTCAGCAGGGCTCCGGCCAGTCGTTGAGCTGGGGGTGCTGTGCTAGGAGGAATGTGGCAAGGCGGTACTCCCAATCCCCTTGCGTCATGCGGCGAAGGGTGTCCTTGGTGGTCCGCACCATGTGTTCTGCTTGGCCATTGGTGGCAGGGTGGAAAGGCGCCGAACGGATGTGGCGGATGGCGTTCTGCGCTGTGAAGGTTTGGAATTCTCCTGACGTAAATGCAGTCCCGTTGTCTGAGACGAGAGTGTCAGGGAGCCCGTGGGTTGCAAACAGCCTGCGTAGTACCCGGATGGCTGCGGACATGGAAGTGGACGGTACCAGTGCGACTTGCAGCCATTTGGTGTAGGAGTCCACCACTATGAAGAATGTTTTCCCCTGAAAGGGGCCAACGAAGTCCACATGCAGGCGTGACCATGGTGCTCGGGCGGACTCCCAGGACTGGACTAGGGCCCTTGGGGGATCTGGGCGGGATTCTTGGCAGGCCTGGCAGTGTTTGACCCAGGCCTCTATCTCTCCGTCGATCCCTGGCCACCACACATAACTCCTGGCAAGGGCCTTCATTCTTACTACCCCTGGGTGTGTCTCGTGTAGGTCTGTGAGGACCCTTTTGCGGAGGGGCTGGGGAACAACGACCCTGCTTCCCCATAACAGGCATCCCTTGTGGGCCGACAGTTCATGTTTGCGGGTTGTGTAGCCAGCGAATTCTGGCCCAGGGCTGCTGCTGGGCCATCCCCTCCACACCCAGTCCAGGACCCGGGAGATGACCCTATCTTTCTTGGAATGGTGTGCAACTTCTTGTGCCTGAATGGGGCGGTCGGGAAGCAGCTCCAGGCTCATAACCTCTTGTGCAGGTGCTGGGTCGGGGCCTGTTTCCGGTAGTGGTAGCCTGCTGAGGGCGTCCGCATGGCCCATTGCCTTCCCCGGGCGGTGAATCAGTGCATACTGGTAGCTGGCAAGGAAAATTGACCACCTGAGGACGCAAGGAGACAGCACTTGGGGGGTCTGCCTTTCGGGGGCAAACAAGCCAAGCAATGGCTTGTGGTCAGTCACCACGGTGAAGGGCCGCCCATACAAGAAATCATGGAATTTTTTTACTCCCTTCACGATTGCCAGACCCTCCTTGTCTATTTGCGAGTAGTTCCGCTCGGTTGCGTTGAGTGTCTGGGAAAAGTATGCCACCGGTACCTCTCTTCCATCCGGGAGTTGGTGTCCCAGGACAGCGCCAATGCCATAGGGCGAGGCATCGCATGCTAGCACCACCGGCAGCCACTCGTCGAAGTGTGCCAAGACCGAGTTTGAGACAAGCAAGTCCTTGACTGCCCGGAATGCAGCCTCCTGGCACTGGCCCCACACCCAAGGGGCCCGCTTGTCCAGGAGTCTGTGTAGGGGCTCTGCTACTGCCGCCTTGTGGGGAAGGAATGGTAAAAGTTCAATAGTCCCAAGAAGGCCTGAAGTTCAGTCTTGCTCTTGGGTGCTGGGGCATCACAGATGGCCCGTACCTTGTCCCCAGTCGGGTGGACCCCTTCTGCGTCCACCATAAATCCCAGAAAGTCCACCTGAGGCACTCCTAGTAGACATTTTTCCCGCTTCACCTTGAGACCAGCCGTCTGGAAACGGTGCAGAACGGTGCGGAGGCGGTCCTCAAACTCCTCTGGTGTGGGCCCGGCAATCAACACATCATCGAAGAAGGGGGTGATGCCAGGAATCCCTTTAAGGAGCGAGTCCATTAGATTCTGGAATATCTTGGTGCCACACTGACACCGAATTGCAGCCGCTTTACCCTGAACGCTCCTCTGTGCGTCACAATCGTCTGTGCCTCTGCTGTGGCCTCATCTACTGGCAGCTGTTGATATGCTTGGGCCAAGTCCAGCTTGCCAAAAAATTTCGACCCAGCCAGGGTGGCAAGGACATGGCTGACCACTGGCACCAGGTATGCATGGGCCGTGAGGGCCTTGTTTATGGTACATTTGTAGTCTGCACAGATGCGGACCGAAACATTAGGCTTGACGGGTGTGACGATTGGGGTTTCCCAGGGGGCATTAGGCACCGGCTCCAGCACTCCTTGCTCCACGAGCCGGTCCAATTCCTCGTCTATACGGGGTTTCAGGGCGAACGGGACCTGGCGGGCCTTGAGCCTGACCGGTCGTACTGCGGGGTCAAGCTGTAGAGCAATGGGGGGGCCCGTATACTGTCCCAATTTCCCATCAAAAACCCCTGGAAATTCCTTGCAGATGGCATCCACGTCCACTTGTAAGGTAGTGTGGTTCACCCCGGTGATGGCTAGCCCCAGTGGTCCAAACCATGACAATCCCAGTAAGCTAATGTAGGGGCCCTTGACCACGAGCAATTCCAGTTGCCGCGTCCGCCCTCGGTATTGCACCCTGAAGATCCCCACCCCCATTGTGGGGACCTTACGTTTCTGGAAGTCCCGGAGGGTGAATGGGGCCGGCCTGAGTTTGGGACCCCCAGTAGGACACAGTTTCCTTAAGATCCTTGCCGAGATTATGGATAGAGTTGAACCCGTGTCAAGCTCCATGTGGCATGGGGCCCCCTCTATCTGTACCTCTACATAAATTTTCTCTACGTTGGGGTGGGGCAACTGGTATACCTGGAAGTCCGTGAGCTCCGTAGAGTTGCCTTGGTGCGTTGGGCCCCGGGACCTGGGGCTCTTGGATTGGTCATCTGATGCCTGGCGTCGGGTGGGCCGAGCTCGACACACCCGAGCGATGTGTCCCAATTTTTTGCACTGCCTGCACTCTGCGTTGCGGAAACGGCAGGTCCTCCTCTCGTGACTTTCCCCGCAGCTTGCGTAGTTCCCTCCTTCTCGTCGAGGCAGCTGTGGTATGTGGGCTGCTTGAGTGCGCTGCTGTACTCGGTGCACCTCCTCCCTGTCAGATCCTGAGTCATCGGTGAGGTCTTCATGGTGGACCCTCGGTTGGGGTGGCAGGCTCGACCGTGCCTCTTGCGTCAACCTCTTGGCAGCTTCCGTTGCCAGGGCCTCCTCCAGAGCGACCTGGAACGTTAGGTCCTTCTTGGCGTAGAGGCGTCGTTGCAGCTTCTCATCTTTCAGGCCACCGACGAGACGGTCACGAAGCATGTTCTCCAGCTCTGAGAAGTTGCAGAACCGGGCAGCTTGGCGGAGAGAGGTCACAAACCCAGTTATGGTTTCCCCAGGGGCTTGCCGCTTTGCGTAGAAGGCATTTCGACGAGCCACCACTGAGGGCTGCGGCGAAAAGTGCCCCTTCAGCTGTTCCATTATTGTTTTGTATGGAACAGTAGCGACGTCTTCAGGTGCCAGGAGAGCCCGGGCGATTTCAAATGTCTCCTCTCCGCAGATGCTGAAGAATATCGCCCTCTTCTTGGCGTCTTCTTCATCGGTGACCCCTTTGGCTTCTAGAAGGAAGGTGAAACGGGAGGCGTAGGCTTCCCAGTCTCCAGATGCTGGGTTGAATGGCGAGAAGCTGCTGTCGGTTGCCATTCTGAGTTCCTTGTGTCCCGGAGCTGAAGCCTGGATACACAGTGCGAGGCAGCGGTGCGGCAGGTGGCAGTGCTGCGGTGCTGTGTGTGGCAGTCAGCTCAGCGGGATCCCACCCTCGTCGCCAGTGAAATATACTCAGAGTCGCAAAGTGATTTCATGCTCTTTATTCAGCTCATGGTGGTGAGGAGGAATGAATGAAAGCCCCCTCAAAGTATCTGCTTTATATACATTATTTACACAATGGGCTGCACATGATTGGTTAATTCTGGAATTCAACTGTAAGCCAATCAGGTTGTGGATTCACTTATATCTGGAGCATGATTGGGTGGTTCCTGCCAACCAATCATACTGCTGCATTGTTCTTGGACCAATCAGACTGCTGCATTCTGAATCCTATTGTTCTAGGACAAATCAGACTGCTGCAATTTGGATCCTATTGTTCTAGGACCAATCAGACTGCTGCAGTTTGGATCCTATTCAACTCAGTACATAACACCTGTCTTCCACTGCCTCCCGCAGTTTGGTCAAACTCATGTTCGTAGCTTCAAGAACACTGTCCAGCCATCTCGTCCTCTGTCGTCCCCTTCTCCTTGTGCCCTCCATCTTTCCCAACATCAGGGTCTTTTCCAGGAAGTCTTCTCTTCACATGAGGTGGCCAAAGTATTGGAGCCTCAGCTTCAGGATCTGTCCTTCCAGTGAGCACTCAGGGCTGATTTCCTTAAGAATGGATAGGTTTGATCTTCTTGCAGTCCATAGGACTCTCAAGAGTCTCTTCCGGCACCATAATTCAAAAGAGGAGATATGATAGCCATTTAGAAATATCTTAAAGGCTGTCACATGGAAGAGGGAACAAGCTTGTTTTCTCCTGCTCTGTAGAGTAGGACTCAAACCAATGACTTCAAGTAACAAGAAAGGAGATTCCGACTAAACTTTTTGACAGTAAGAACTACTCAAAGGTGGAACAGTCTCCCTCCAGAGGTTGTGGACTCTCCTTCTTTAGAGGTTTTTAAGCAGAGATTTGATGGCCATCTGTCGTGGAGATTCCTGCATTGCAGCGGGTTGGACTAGATGACCCTTGGGTCCCTTCCAACTCTAAGATTCTAAGATTCTAATTAATTTAATTATGAAATGCCAACAGATCCAACAATGTTAGTGAAAAAGGAGAATTTTCAGAGGTGAACGCTGGACACATTAACATTGTATGGTGTCAGCCTGGAGAGCCTTTCTCAACCTTGCATCTGCATATGTTGTTGGGCTACAACTCTAATCATTCCTGACAATTGGTCTCACTAGCTAGGGATTATGGGAGTTGTAGTCCAAAAACAGCTGGAGACCCAAGTTTGGGAAACACAGACCTAGAGGATACTACCAGCATTGCTTCACTTCAGCAAACAAAGGCCTTCTGAGCACCCCCATCCTCAAAGCTCTAGAATGGTCACCTTGGAAATCATTTTTTATCAGGGCAACTGATGGAGGCAGAAGTCAGCATGCTTTAAGAATTTTAAAAAATTCCATTTTGCTAATTACTGTAACAAATATATGGTCTTCTTAGTGATTAACTGCATATTGCCAGGACACAGAACAAACTTGCTCCAAGTGCTGTTTGATGCTTCCATTACTATATACTGTGGTTTTTACTGTAGTGTGAAATTGCTTCGATATGCTTCATGGAAAGATGCTTCACAAATAAAATAAATAATGATACTCCTCTCCTCACAGGCTTTTGCAGTAAAGTAGTAATCATTTTTGTTCAGTTTTTGTCCTAATGCTGTTGTTCTGTCGCTTGTTTTTATTAATTTGGATTGTTTTTCATAATAATAACTATGATGCCTGTGTTTCCCCTCCACTGCCAGAGGCAGTAAATGCCTCTGTCTACCAGCTGCTATGAATACTGTTGCACTCAGGCCCTGCTTGTGAGCTCCTCATAAGGATCTGGCTGACCACTGTGAGAACAGGATGGTGGACTAGATGGGCCCCCGTTGACATGATCTCCTCTTTTGCTTCCCCATCAGTTGCTCCAGAAGAAGGAGGAGTGGGGAGGTAAACTTCTGACCCATCATTTATTTAGCCTCTTTGCCACAGAGGCTCCTGATATACTTCAAAGCACACATAGGACTCCCAAGTCAGTGCTCTGCATACATTACCATCCCTTAGATCAGTCCTCGGCAACCCAATAGCAGTCACATGGGAGTGAAGAATGGTGGGAGAGGGACAATGCACACAAGTCCTGCATATAGGCACTTGGCTGGCCACTCTGAAGACAGAATGCTGGACTAGATGGTCCATTGGCCTGATTCAGCTGCAGGGCTCTTCTTAGGGTGTGTGTGTGTGTGTGTGTGTGTGTGTGTGTGTATTTTAGTCACTGTGTGCATTATCCCATAATCTTTGCGCCTTCATAACCCAGGAAATATAGTTGGGGGGGGGGGGAGAGACAGACCAATAGAGGTGGCTTTTTTAGCCATGGTTTTCTGCCATTTGCTGACAAATTCCTCATTGGTCAGGTGTTGGTACAAACCCTTCCCTAGATCAAACACTGAAATCCTGAGCCAATGTTTTAGGGCAGCCCGCCACGCTTTAGCTGAAATTGGGCATTCACCAGCTTCTAACAGAAGTATGGAGTTGGGGACACAGTTGGGTACCTGCAGCAAAGTGGCAAAGTTTTTATCAGTGGTTGCAAGAACCAATGATCCCTATATTCTGAACAAAATGCTTGTTTAACCTGGAGGTAGGCTGTATGAATTGTGTATTGCTTTGTAACGATTTGTTGGGTCTCTGGACCGTAATAAAGATTGTTGTTGTTGTATTTTAGTCATGGTTGGAAACCACCCTGGGATGCGATGATGGGTTGCCTGTAAATGATATATTTTATATACAGTGGTACCTCAGGTTACATACGCTTCAGGTTACAGACTCCGCTAACCCAGAAATAGTGCTTCAGGTTAAGAATTTTGCTGCAGGATGAGAACAGAAATCGTGCTTCGGCGGCGTGGTGGCAGCAGGACACCCCATTAGCTAAAGTGGTGCTTCAGGTTAAGTACAATTTCAGGTTAAGAACGAACCTCTGGAACGAATTAAGTACTTAACCCAAGGTACCACTGTACAGTGGTACCTCAGGTTAAGAACTTCATTCTGGAGTTCTGTTCTTAACCTGAAACTGTTCTTAACCTGAAGCACCACTTAAGCTATTGGGGCCTCCCGCTGCTGCTGCACAATTTCTGTTCTCATCCTGAAGCAAAGTTCTTAACCCGAGGTACTATTTCTGGGTTAGCGGAGTCTGTAACCTGAAGCGTCTGTAACCTGAAGCGTCTATAACCCGAGGTACCACTGTAAATGATTTGCCGAGGGGGGTGGGTTTAATGTTGTCACACAGCCCCCAGTGGAGGATTTGTAGTGCTGCATCGCAATCTCAGATTTGGATGAAGTCAGGTTTGCTTGGTGAGGGTGTGCGATGAGGAGCAAAGGAGAAGGCAGGTTTTTAAATGGCAGTTCCAAACAACAGCAGGGGTTTGAATAAAGCGGGGGTGGAGGGACACAGAGAAGCTGTGGGGGGATGGAGATTTGGGTGAAGTTTAAAGGGAGGAGCGGGGTAGGCAGGGTTGGTGAGCAATAGGAACAGGGACAGCAGCCCCTCGCGTCTCCTTATCTGATCGATAGTTACTTGTGTGTGCAGGTTTCAAATTTTGCTGAATTTCACATTCATGCACATTTCATTTCAGTTCTAGGGCACGAAAACAATGCAAGCCATGCAAACCAGACGCCATCCCATTATAGTCCCCTTTTATAAGCTCGTGTCTAGACTTGCATGCTTAGGTTTTGTCTCATTCTAGCTTTGTCCCCCCGTGGTCATGATAACAAGCTTCACTGTTTTCTATATAAGTGTGCCTTCTTGTCGCAGAATTGCAGAGTTGTTCTTTTTCTTTCACTTAATCTACTGGTGCAATATTGAGGGGAAATGATAAAATGCTGAAATTCCAGGAGTAGTGATGCACATAAATAACTGCGCAGCCTGAAGCGCTTGGAATCTTTACCAAAAAAAATGAGTCTGTTAACAAAAGATTATGGCACGAGACAATGGAAGGGCCTTCTGAATATTCAGAAGCAAGTTTTAAATTAGTAATTACTAAAGCACAGCAGTGTGAAATATGCAGCACCAGCCCCCTAGCAAATGCTCTCTGGAACAGAGCCATGCATTAGCCTCTTTCCTGACAGAGAGGGGTGGGTGCCAGGGCAGACTCCCCCTGGAAGAAAGCTCCATCAGGTAGGGGCCTCCACTAACTTGGCAACCTGTTCCATTTAGGCCACACCTGCGCTACCCATTTAAAGGACTATGACATCACCGTAACCAGTCACAGCTTTCCCCCAAAGAATTCTGGGAACTATAGTTTGCTAAGGATGCTGTAAGTTGCTAAGAGACCCTCCTAGAGCTACAGTTCCAATAACAACAACAATAATAATAATAATTCTATTATTTATACCCCGCCCATCTGGCTAAGTTTCCCCAGCCACTCTGGGCAGCTTCCAATTGAGTGTTAAAAACAATACAGCATTAAATATTAAAAACTTCCCTAAGCAGGGCTGCCTTCAGATGTCTTTTAAAGATAAGATAGCTACTTATTTCCTTCACATCTGAAGGGCGCTTTAACCATCAATCCCTCTTCCCAGGGAACTCTTGAGAATTGTAGTTCTGTGAGGGGGAATCAGGGTCTCTGAACAACTCCCAGCACCCTTAACAAATTACAGTTCCTGGGATTCTTTGAGGGAAGTGATATGACACAGCTTTAAATGTATGGTGCCGAAGGGGCCTCAGAGACAGGTGGCATCACAAGGACAAAAATACTGGAAGGCCTCAGATGATGACCTAGGCAAGCCTTCCCTGACCGAGTGCCTTCAAGATGAACCAAAATTTCCATCAGCCCCAGGACACTATGGCCACATGGTCTACTCTTGGCACATCTGTGTGGGTTTTGTATTCCAAACATCTGAAGGGCCCCATGTTGGCAAAGGCTGACCTAAGCAATCAGATGCTTCTATTTGGGAAATGTGTAATTACTAGGGATTTTAAAAGAGTGCTAATTGTACTTATTTCTCTGGGTGATGATTCACAGGTAGATATTGTTGAATGTCACACTTATCCATCATGGATCGTTAGAACTAAGGATCTACCCTGCAATTACTCCACATTATTTATTTTTTAAGGGAAAAAATACAACAAAGTTTCATAACTGCATAAATCTCCCAGCAGGCGACTCAGCAATTAAGCCTGATAATCGCCTTCAATGGCATTTCAGCATTTAACTGACGTTGCCTTCAGATCTCGCACTGAAAATGCAAGCGCTTCCACAGCAGCCCGGCTGGATGTTTCTATGGCATGGACCAGGACGACACAAAGGGATCGATACTTGCAAAGATGCTATTACAAGGTCTTTTAGAGCCTGTGAAAAGATCCAGAGCTCAGACAGTTCTGATCGGTTCTTTTTTCAGGCAGGCCTATTGCTATTAGTAGCTCATCGCCAACATTCAAACGATTCTGCGATTAACCATCTTTTGTCCAAAGATCAATCTCTCTCTAACACCCCCCACAACCCATCTCTCCTGCAAGCACCACATTCCGCTTCTCGATAATGCCTTGTTTACAAATATTTATCAAGCCTCATGCCTGAATTCAGCCTCAAAGAAAGATGGGAAGGCATGCTGTGTCCGGAAGCCGCCTTCGGGCTTCAGGGAGCGCTGAAGTCAGAACGCAGGAACGAACATAGAGAGCTGGATTAAACCATTGATCCACTGGCAGCAATGGCTCTCTAGGGTTTCAGACAGGGAGTCTGTGCGACTCTGCAGTGTGGTGTAGTGGTTAAGAGTGGTAGTCTCGTAATCTGGGGAACCGGGTTCGCGTCTCCGCTCCTCCACATGCAGCTGCTGGGTGACCTTGGGCCAGTCACACTTCTCTGAAGTCTCTCAGCCCCACTCACCTCACAGAGTGTTTGTTGTGGGCGAGGAAGGGAAAAGAGAATGTTAGCCGCTTTGAGGTTCCTTCGGGTAGTGATAAAGAGGGATATCAAATCCAAACTCTTCTTCTTCTTCTGCAGCAGGAGACCATGTGGTAGTGCCACTCAAGCCTGTGGAAAACTGTTGCCTGCCGATACATGCAAAGCAGATCAGGAAAAACAATACAGCTCTGAGGAGGGCAGGGCATCTTTGGCCTCATTAGAACAAAGCAGCGGCTTTTCTTGAGTAGGGCTGGGCGATATATCAACATATCGTCCACAGTGGCAGAGCATATGTCTGTGCTGCCCAGGGTGGGCATGCTCCCAAGGGGGGCGCACTACCAGGGGGCGGGGCGCAGAGGGTGCCCTCCCACGTGCCACAGTTCAGGGTAGGAGAGGGGCAAGGAAGCTGCTGCTCACTTTCCTCCTGCTCTCCGCAGCTGGGTCACACATGACCTGGCAAAGGAGCTGCTGCGGCTGGGTGCCCCTCGCCACGGCTGAGGAGGGCTGCTGTCTGCCGCCAGGTCAGAAGAGCTGCTGCCACTGGGCGCGAGGAGTGCCGCCCACTCGCCTGCCATTTCGTCACCCCCCTCAGTCATGACACCCGGGGCGGACCGCACCCACCACACCCCTTCCTGTTGGGAGACATTCTGCACAGAAACGTGTGTGTGTACCTTTAAGAAGTTTCTGGGTTAATTGGTTGCAGCTGGCCGTGGCTACAAAAGGAAAAAGCTGCATTTTGTACTCTGCCTGCAGGAATAACACCCACCAGAGTTTCTGTTTATTGTTTTGTAATAAAGTCTTCGTTTTAGTTTGGTTTTACACCTATGTCTCCTGGAGTCACAGTCTGTCCTCTGCCACCAGTTGAAAATCCCCCTCCACTACTTCCTACGCCTCTGATGGTCCAAAACCTGTTTGAAGTCCATATTGTGATACCGGTATCAGGTTTTGACCTGGCAATATATCATGAATCATGATGTGTGTTAGGGCTGGGCGATATATTATCCCCAACCCAGTTTCAAGTCCATCTCATGATACTGGTTTCGTAATTTTTGACCTGGCAGTATATTGCGAATCGTGGTGTGTGCGGTGCAGAAATCACAATGTGGTGAAAACCATGAAACCAGCCAATGCCCCATCCTTATTTCAGACATTACATCGGTATATTGTGATGTTTAGCTGGTGATATATCGCAGTGTTGAAAACCACAGGTATCGCCCGGCCCTCTTCCTGAGCTCTCCCTTTCTCCAGGCCCGAAACAGATAATGAGTCAATTGCTCCCAAAACAGGTCAGCCAGGGCCCTCTCAAAGGCATTCAATTCACTCAGGTCTTTGCTGCTCCAACTGCTTCAGGTTCTTTTGTGCTTCCTCCACAGAAAGGAGGACCAACACCCACTGGTTTTATGGCCACCGGGTCAGTTTGTGACCAAGGTGAGATGGGAACACCAGAACATACCGGTAATAGGAAGCTCCCTTATGACAAGTCAGACTTCTTGGTCCATCTAGCTCAGCATTGTCCACACTGATTGACAGCAGCTCCTCGGGGTCTCAGGCAGGCAGCTTCTCCTGCGTGGAAGTGCCAGAGACCAAAACTGGGACCTCCTGCATGCAAACAGATACTCTACCCTTCTCTTAAGGACGTGGCAGCTTGCACTCTTTGCCACAACACCGTGTTTTGAGGACACCACCACCCCTCCCCACGTTGGTGTCTATAAACCACCAAGTCTCCCAGATAAAAGGCTCCAGTCTCCAGGAGACAGCAGACAACAACTCCTGGCAAAATGTCTTCATTTTATTTCAACACAAACCAAAAACTGGGGGAGGGGAAGAGAAGTTCACATTCCTATGCAACTGAATTTCTCGTCAGTCGAAGCAAGTGGGTCACTCTCCTCTACCGGAGGCAGCAATGGCTACTGATAGCCTGCTAGTCTAAGGATGGTAGGGTATCGCGATCGATGGGCCATGCATTTCTGCCTGTCAATAAAGATGCTGTTGGCCTTCACGGCAATCTCCTTCTCGAGATTCATCCGAGAGTCTTCGAGGTTGCGCAGTGCCTGCTCTGACTCCAGAAGCTTCTTCTTGAGAGCCTCAATGGATGCTGTCAGTTCTTCGATTTCGCTGACCAGCCTGGATAGTGGGAAACAGAGCAACGGATGTCAGAGGGGCAGCGTTTAATTTTCTTTTAAAGAAAAAAAGGTTGGGCTGGGGGAGCGGGTGGTCCAGCCTGCCTAGAAAACCACACCATCCAACATTTATTTCACAAAATTATATGCTGCTTGACTGTCATAAAACCTTGATGCAGTTTTCAGAAAGAGTAAAACAAAAAAATTACAGTGAAGGCATCTGTCCACAGGCAGGGAGTTCCAAAGTGAAGATGCTGCCAGACTAAAAAAATAAAAAAAATTCCTACAAGTGCAGAATGAGTATTATGTGGTGCTTGTAACAGTGTCAGTTTCACAGATTGAAGCAGCTAAGTGGGCATATATGTGGATAACGCAATCTCTCTTTTTCTTTTCTTTTTTCCAGATCTGTTAATAATACTTCTCTCTCTCTCTCTCTCTCTCTCTCTCTCTATATATATATATATATATATATATATATTCACTTTTACACATCAAACAAAAAAACAAAACAATTATCCATCACCACAAAGAGAAAGGGGGGGGGAGGAAAGAAAACTTGATACATCAACAAATATTCTCCTAATATTGAAATAATAATCGTCTTTTTCTGTCGACCAGACTTCCCGTTTACTCCCCACCTCAAATTCTCATTGTTTATACACTGCCACAAGTTCTATTAAAGTTTGATCATCTTTGATCTGTCTTATCTTTTACATCATACTTAAGACTACTGCTGAAATTATTCGAAGGCTGCAACTGACCTTAAACTACAATTGTTATTTTTCAAATAAGTTTTAAAGACTTCCCATCTTGAAGTAGATACCTGTTTTGGTATGTTTCTTATTTTCTCTGACAAGCTATCTAGTTCCGCATATTCGGCCAATTTTTGAATCCATTCTGATCTCGACGGAACTTTATCACTCTTCCAATTTGTCACACTCTCACAGGTAAAGTGGCCCCAAGTTGTTAAGGGCTTTATATAGCAATAACAACAACTTGGACAGATAGTAAATGTCTGTCTCTATGCTAACGGGGTCTCACTCCTGTCAGCAATTGTGCCGCAGCATTCTAGGCTAGCAATAGTTTCTGGATCAAGCGCAAGGGACACCCCACATAAAAGTGCATTGGAGTAATCCAATCTCACATGAAAGAGGAATCCTCTTCATCCAAAGCAGGAGTTTCAGATCTAGACTGGTCAGCAGTTCTCCTTGCCTTCATTTGCATTTGCCTCTGGACTAAAACCAGGCTATATCGTTTATGGCTCATACAAAATCAATTTTGTAATACGGGGAATGAGAATTGCAAGCCATTTTTACATGTCTAGCGAACATCTTCTAAGGCGGAGGCCTATCTCTCCTTGGAGCCCGTTTCTAATTTAGAAGACCAGCAGGTGAAAAGGCATCAAGCAATTTCAGCCTTTTCTTCTCCCTTTTTTCCCCTCTCGCGTGTTTGTTTTGTACAAACATGTTGGTGACGGGAGACGTACAGTGTTGACAGTCCCCCTTCCCCACCATCAAACATGTTTGCAAGGTGATAAATGCCCACTTTGTTACCTCTGCACTCAAGAGTTGTAGATAACCTTTCTGCTGTAATGACAGGCCGCAATTAGAAGCACTGGGGTGAAAAGATAGTGTATGTGTGTAGGTTTTTAAAGGATGTATTAGTAATATGTTGCAACTTGGAATCAATCTGTTCTGTACAATCCTGTACCATAAGTACAGTGTACAGTCTGTCACCTCGTCCCTCGAGTACCTTTCTGCAAGTGAGTCTGCTAACCAGAACTTAAGAGGAACTGTTAGAATTCTGTCTCACTCACACAAAACTACCACAAAGCACTTGTCTGAACACAGAGATAGGCCCATGCAGATCAGTTTCCTGGTAGCATCTATGCTGCTTATATAACCAGGTGTAGTGTGTGTGTGTATCAAAGACCTGTTACTATTTCTTCAGCAGGGTCCCAACAAGGTCCCCGTCTCCAGTATCCTAGAAGCACTCAAGCAGCATGAAAGGGGAGCTTCCTCATCCCCAAGAAGATGACTTTCTTCCCTTTGTGCTGACAAGAGCCAATCAGAGTAAAGGAGGTGAGTCAGCCTCTGAGCATTGGCTCCTAGGGTCCTTCTGGAGAAGATGCGCAGGAAGAACACCAAAGAGTTTTTATTCTGTAGGCTCCAAAGCTAAGTGTTTAAGAACACTGGCTCCAGTTTCAAGGGACTGGTGTGCAGGTTCTGTTACGTACAATGGAACTTCAAGGAAAATTAAGTCATTCCAAAAGGATGTATTGGAGCACTCCGAATCATTTGCCCACGTATAGGCACAGAAACTAGTAGATGTAGCTGAAGGGCAACACATGGAGATCTGAATAGAACATTGCAATGCCTTCCAAGTTCTTACCATTCTATATTTTTAATATTAATGTGAATTCTTAGAAGGGGCTGTGAGGATGAGTGGCTGCGATGATCATGAAGGGATCCCGTATTCTTAATTTGCCGCTACATCATTCAATGTAACATCTGAATCAAGCTGGATAGTGAGTGGCCCATCCTTGGACCTGATCTTCTTGGGCAGTTTGAGAGCCAAACTGCGCATCACTTTAGAGTTCCCCGATCAGATCTGCTGGTGCATTTTGTTCCATCAAACGACACCCAAAGGAGGCCATGGTTTGATTTAAGGTAGAGCGGCCATACATTACAGGGATTTCAAAGGTGGAATTGATATCCAGGGAGGATTTCTGAAAGGCGGTGCTTTTGGTGTTTTTGTAATAAATTTTAAAAACTCAAAAAAATGGGGTCACCCCACTCCGCAACTCCAACCCAGTCCTCCCCCTTCAGAGCTGCTATCCATCATGGCTGGCCAGCAAAGAAAAAGTGCTTGAAATGAAATCGAATGAATCTGTTTCTGGCCTCTTTATTATTTTTACCCATAATCCCATTCTGCCTTATATCCACAATAACCTATGAATTATTTTAAACCTATCAGCATATTTTATGAAAAATAGTCAAAATATGTGTTAAGTGTATTTTCTCTCCAAAAGAAGTGTTTTAAATGGGCTTCACACACACCCTTTGATGTATATTTAAAGTCATTTTTCCAGAATTCGTGTTTAAATGCGTATTTTCTCTGAAAATAGGACTTAAAATTCATATCTCTCCCATATACGCATTTTTCTTGCAAAAAGGAATATTTAAGTTGCTGAGAATCATGTTACCACCTTCAGAGAAGTGCAAGATCTGCTGGGTAATTCTATTCCAACGTGCACATTAGGTTAGTGAAAATTAGGTTATTTCACAGGAAAAACTAGCACAGATTTTTTTAAAAAAAAAATCCCTCAAACCCCCCACCCCCAGGCTGGAACAACACTTACCTAAACTGGGCAGCATCTCTGCAGAGATCCACATTGGGCCTGAATGAACGGTCATAGAGCCTCGTCTGAGCTACCTTGAGTGGAGTTTCCTTGTCTTTAATAGCTTGCTTGAGAGCTTCAATGTTGTGCTCTTGATCGCCAATTTCCTTAAGAGTCTGTTTTAAAATAATTAAAATAAATAAAAATAATTTTTTTTTATTTTATACACCACCCATCTGGCTGCGTTTCCCCAGCCACCCCTGGCGGCTTCCAGCACATATGTAGAAAGGGGAGGGGGACACTTTGAGGCATATTTAGATTCCAAGTCTTTTATACACAAAGTACCATATTTTTCCGTGTATAACACGCCCCCGTGTATAAGACGACCCCTATTTTTTTGGGACTCCAAATTAAGGAAATGGGGGGGGGATTGACAAGAGTTCTTGAGCTTTTTTGGGGTGGGGTTGCAGACAATCGCTCACCCGTCTGACTGCCGCTGCCAATCGCACGCTGAAGCCGCTATTGGTATGCCCGCTCATCGCCAGCAGCCGTAAATCGCCCCAAAAATTGCCGCCACAGCAGCCAATCACCAACAGGCCACCAATCACCCGCCCAAACACCGCTGACAATCTCCTGCTCGTGACGGGCACCAATCGCCCAACCCCCCTCTGCACTATCTGTGTATAAGACAACCCCCTTGTCTTAAACACAGAGAAGTACAGTAAATCAGCTTGGAGTATCCTGTTATGCAAAGGGTGGTGTTGGTGACAAGTCAATGCTGGAGACAGAGTCAACGCTTCAATTAGAGAGGCTGTTCTGAAAACAAGGAGGATACCACAACCCTTCAAATGGAAACTAATTTGCAGGTGTAAAGTGCACTGGCTGTAGCTTTGTCAGCGGCCTGGTTCTCACCTAACACTAAACCACAGGTTGCCAACATCCCCACTACCGCCTCCTATGATGCCCACTGGGGACCCCACCTCCCAGGAGAAATTTTGCTCAACTTGCCCAAACACTTATTTTCTTCCCTCCAATCTCCTGTGTTTCTCCTCATTTGAATCTCTCTTGAGGTGAATGCTGGATGGAGAGCAGGGGGGCAAGTCAACTCTACCGTAGAACAATATGCTCATGGCCGGAGAGCATGACAAAGGAGGGGTGGAGCAATAAATATCAATTTTACCTTTGTACAGTAGGCTAGTTTCCACACACACACACACACACACACACACTCCATCCTCCATCAAAGCAAGCAAGGGGCATTATGGGAGTTCAACGACACACATTCCAGCCAAGCAAAAACACTCAGGGAGGATGTGAAGCAGGCCTAGGGACAGTTCTACGGGCCACACTGAGGCCTTAAGTTTCCTAGCCCTGCTTTATGGCATGTCTGGACTAGTGTCAAGGGCCGGCCTAGTCAGGTATCTGTCAAGTTGCCACTGTCAATGTCATACCCTCCAACAAGTTGAGTCCCGAAACCGGAACATGCGTCTTCCTGTCTGTTCTCCCATGAGAGATCACAGAGCCTAAAAGGACACACTTTTTCTAGGACTCAAAAACTCGTGTTCTTGACACAAGATCGGGGGGCGCTAAATCGTGTGAGATCATGGCAGCCAAAATGGCTGTGCTCTCACAGGGGGAAATGGGATGTCCTCGTTTTTTCCCGGGACACTTGTAGGGTATGTCTCCCCCTGAAGAAGTAGATTCACTGAGGGAAGCTGCCTTGCTCAAGCAACCCCCCCCCCAAACCCAGTGCTGATATTTGGAGTGGACCAATCCAGGAAGCTTCTCCCGCTCTGGGCCATAGCAAGGGGGCCACGTACTTTCTTCAGGTGGTGCTCCAGTTTGTGCTTGGCATCCTCCAGCACCTCCAACTGCTGGGCGAAGGCGTCGTTCACCCGGTTGCACTGCATGCGGAGGTCCTCAGCTATGTCGCGGAGGATGTTGTCGATCAGGGCACGGAGATTGATGGACGCCAGCTTCTCTCGCTCGGCCCGGTAGATGTTGTCGTGGCTGTGCTTGGCCCACGTCTCGGGCGTGGAAGCACTGTGGCATGGGCCCCGGGGAGGAGCGGCGAGGGCAGGAGGAGATGGGAAACAAAACGGTGAGCGTCACAACGTTCGCCATCTCCAAGCGGGGCTAGGGGATGTTTTGTCAGACTGAGGGCCATGTTCTTTTCTTGTGGGGAGCGGGAATGCCACATGGCAGTGGTGGGCAGGGCCCAAAGCAAACGTGAGCAGAGGAAATGATGCAAACATTGCTTATGTATAGTAGGCTAGCTTCTACACAGATGGAAACACTGCTGTCTCTCCTCAGGTATCCTCAAGGTTCAAGGACACATTCCAGCCTGGCAAAAATCAAGGAGGCCTGAGGAGATTTCCAAGGGCCAGACAGAGAAGTTCAGAGGGTGGCATTTGGGCCCCACTCCTGGACTGCAAGTAAAAGATAAAAAAGTTAAAGGATCCCTGGACAGTTAAGTCCAGTCAAAGGTGACTATGGGGTTGTGGCACTCATCTCACTTTCAGGCCGAGGGAGCTGGTGTTTGTCCACAGACAGCTTTCTGGGTCATGTGGTCAGCAGGACTAAACCGCTTCTGGAGCAATGGAACACCGTGATGGAAGCCAGAGCACACGGAAATGCCATTTACCTTCCCGCCACAGCGGTACCTATTTATCTACTTGCACTGACATGCTTTCGAACTGCTAGGTTGGCAGGAGCTGGGACGGAGCAATGGGAGTTCACAGGGATTTGAACCACCAACCTTCCGATCAGCAAGTCCAAGAGGCTCAGTGGTTTAGACCACAGCGCCACCTGCGTCCCATCTTTGGGACTGCATCTATCTGGACTGCATCTATGGGGCATTCACATTTAAGAGACTGTGTATGGTTCTGCTCACCTCATCATGGATGGGGACGATGTGTTGGGTAAATTGTTGGACTTTGGGGAGACCCAGGTTCGAATCTCTACTCAAGCTGTGAAGGTCACTGAGCAGCCTTCATCCTGTAGAGGTTAGTCCATTGGGATGAGTGGGCCCAGCAACCTCAGCCTGCCTTTAGCCTGCCCCGCCCCCACCTTTCTTACTTGCAACCAGTTCAGTGGGGCAGCCCTCCCTATCAGCTTCCTCTATAGCTTCAATTCTGCCTTTGTACAACTCAGCAGAGGGGATAGTTACAAAACAAGAATTAGTTGGCTCTGCCTGTCATCAGCTTTGGCGCCACCTGCTGTTGGTCTCCTGGCCTTCCCTCCTACCAGTGGGCTCCAGCGGCTACTGCAAGTACCTCTCAACTATACAAATGGTGACACCTAAGGGTGGATACAATGGATTCCTTACTCTGTGCCGCCTTCCTTCCCAGGTGTAGGTGATCCAGAGGTTCTCACCTGTCCTCAAACCTTGATGTGCTTGGATGGAACTGGATGTTCGTGCTCTGGTTATTGTACCTCCCACATTTCTCGTCAATGTTGTAAGTTTCAACTTTGTCAGACCAGTCCATTTCACAGATCTCCTTGTGATCTCGATTTAATCTGCAGAATCAAACACCGCAAAAACCTCAGAACGGAGGGGGGCCTTGAAAGCACACCCCTTCCACACCATTCACCTTTGTTTTGTGGGCAAAATGCAACCTACACACCCAATTTTAGTCAGCCTAAGAAAACCTTGTGAAGCTCAGTTTCTCAGAGATTTGTGTTTCAGAGAGCAGCCCATCTAAATAGGTACTGAATGCCTAACAGCAGCCTTGCCCAGCCTAGCATCCCTCCAGATGTTTCGGACTACAAATCCCATCAGCCCCATACAGTGCTGCCGTGTTTAGGGTTACAACTCCCATCAGCACCAGCCAGCATGGCTGAGCTTCCAGAATTGTATTCCCATACCCTCCAATAACAGACCCAGAATTACGAAAGCCAATCCCATAGCTTTGATCCCCTGCCAGCGCCTCCAAGCTCAGGGAGGCGAATGAACCGGCCCTTGTCCAAAGTGGCAGTGGCAGATGCGAGGGAGCATCTCGTTGTCTCTCCATGGCTGCTGCTGCCACCCTCCTCCCTTGGGCAGCTTGTAGTGGTTGCTGGAGAGAGGGCAAGGAGGAGCAGACGCTGCTGCCAGCAAGGCCCAGACCCACAGAACCAACCTAGGTAGAAAGAAAGGTGGAGCAGAGTGCAAGGAGTCTTGAGATATATATATATATATATATATATATATATATATATATATATATATATATATATATATAAACTTTGTGCATCCGCATTTAATCTTGCCCCTTTCTAAAATTTATTTCTTGGTGTGTGTTCTTCTTTTTGCAATTCTACCAAAGAATAAAATAAGATGAAATGGAGATGAAAATGTTTTCTCAGGATGGTGGATGACATATGTGCTGTGTCCCATTTGTGTTGCGTGCTGGTGGCCCTCACCCATCTTCTGATAGGAAATGCTCAGAGGAGGAACACAATATGGAGGAGTTTGGATTTGATATCCCGCTTTATCACTCCCCTTCAGGAGTCTCAAAGCGGCTAACAGTCTCCTTTCCCTTCCTCCACCACAACAAACACTCTGTGAGGTGAGTGGGGCTGAGAGACTTCAGAGAAGTGAGTCTAGCCCAAGGTCACCCAGCAGCTGCATGTGGAGGAGCAGGGAATTGAACCCGGTTCACCAGATTATGAGTCCACTGCTCTTAACCACTACACCACACTAGCTGGTCAGTTGGGGAAGGAGTAAGAAATGCCCTTATTTTCATCCAAGGAATGTTGGAAGGGATGTATTCCCCAAGATATCTGCAGGACACAAGAATGGAGAAGGTTACCTAACAGCGAGAAAATGTTGGAGAGCCCTGAGAATTGCCTTCATACATACAGTACCTTATTTCAGGAGCACATGGTTTGACACCAGTTCTAGGAAAAACCCTTCCATTTAGATCCCCATGGGGAAAGTTGCTATTCACAGATAGATTTCACTGTTGGATTCGAATCCCAGTGAATATTCAAAAAAGGCCCTTTCCTTCCATCTCTCCATATGACACCTGGTGGCAGTTCCAACCCAGAATGTACAAGCCATCAGCCTTAACATTACGTTATGCAATACTGAGAACATTTCAGACTGAAATGCTCATCCAAGAGCAAAATCCATCCTTGACACACGCTCAAGTGAGTGCAATTAAAATTAGAACATAATTTGAGAAAAGCAAATCAAGTAATTCAGGGAACACATCAAGATCTCACTTTATATAAAAATTAGAGACAGTCATATTTGCCAAGAATGTTAGAAATGTTTAAAAAAAGTGTCTGGGAAAAGCCAGCCAGGCAGGTGCAAAATGAGGCAGAGTTATTTTATTCTGCCGACAAGGGGAACCTGTGACCCTCCTGGTGGTTAGACTACATCTCCCATCATCCCCAGCCATTGGCCAGGCTAGCTGAGCTGAAGGGAGCTGTAGTCCAACAACATCAGGAGGGCCAAAGGTTCCCTGCAGACTTATTTGCAAGGCAAATCCATACATTTGTGCTATGGGACAATGGCGTTCCTCAGTTGCTTCCTCCTCTTCCAGCCAGGCCTGCTCCTGCGCAACCTCTGCCTGCAGTTCAACAAGCTCCTGGGTGGTCAGCTCGTGGTCGTGTTACTCCACCAGCTCGCTGATGTCCTCCTCTGTGACCTCCAGGCCCATGGTCCTCCCCAAGGCAACAATGTCCTGCACCACTGTTGACTCTGGTGCATCAGAGTCACTTGGTGCCACACAGTCCGGCCACAGGATGCGCCAAGCGCAATTCAAATTTCTCTGGCTGATCCCGTTCCAGGCCGTGGTGATCATCTTCAAGCAGGTGACGATGTCGAAGTGGTCCTTCCAGAATTCCCGCAGGGTGATGGTGGTGCAGTCAGTCACCTCGAAGCATCGCCTGAAAAGCTCCTTGGTGTAGAGTTTTTTGAAATTGGCGATGACCTGCTGATCCATCGGCTGGAGCAGTGGCGTGGTGTTAGGTGGCAGGAACATGATGTTGATGAAGCTGAACTCCTCCAACAAGTCCACCTCAAGGCCTTTAGGATGAGCAGGAATATTGTCCATCAGAAGCAAAGCCTTCAGCGGCAGGTCGTTGTCCAGCAGGTACTGTTTGACAGCAGGGCCAAAAGCAAGATTGACCCAGTCCACAAACAGCACACGTGCGACCCAAGCCTTGCTGTTGGATCACCACATGACACTCAACCGCTCCTTGTCGACCTTGTGTTTCTTGAAGGCCCGTGGGTTCTCCAAGTGGTACACCAGCAGGGTCTTGATCTTCAGGTTGCCACTTGCGTTGGCACAGAAGAGCAGGGTCAGACGGTCCTTCATGGGCTTGTGGCCAGGCAACTTGGCCTCCTCCTGTGTGATGAAAGTCCTTTTGGGCATCCTCTTCCAAAACAGCCCGGTCTCGTCGCAGTTGAAGGCCTGCTGTGGAACGTAGCCCTCCGTCTTCACAACCTCCAGGAACTCCACTGCAAAGTCTTCAGCCGCAGGGACATCAGAACTGGCAGCCTCTCCATGCCTGACCACGCTGTGGATTCCAGATCTTGCCTTGAACCGGTCAAACCAGCCTCTGCTTGCCTTGAAGACTTCTGGCTCGCCTGAGGTTCCTGGCTGTTCCCGGATGAGGTCTGCGTGCAAGGCCTTGGCCTTCTCACAAATGACGGCCTCAGTCACTGTGTCCCCTGCACGCTGCTTCTCTTCTATCCAGATGAGGAGCAACTTCTCAACCTCCTCCAGAACAGCTGGTGGCTCTTCACGATCCTGGTGACTCCCTTGGCTGTATCAGTCGCAAGGATCTTCTCCCTCATCTTCAGGATGGTCCCGATGGTCGATGGGTTCCTGCCGTACTCCCTGGCGAGGTCCGTCACATGCATTCCACCGTCGTGCTTCCAGATGATCTCCTTCTTCATTTCCAGCGTCACCTTCTCCTTCTTCCTCTCGCCGGCCTCTGCAGCAGCAGCAGTCTTCTTGGGTCCCATGGCAGCATAGCTCTTACCTTTGTAAACTCAGAAAAAGAAAAAGAAAAAATCAGCAATTCAAACCCAGAACCAAGTCCTTGAATTCCAAACACCCAACCCAAAATCCAAAAACCCCCAAAAAAGTTTTAAAAGTTTAACTTACGAAATGGCTGCAAATTACCAAAGTCTTCAAAATCCTCAAATGGCTGCAAAAGAAGTTTTGGAAAAGCTTTAAAAATCACCAAAGTCTTCAAAAACCTCAACTGTTCCCCCAGCCAGCCACCCAGCACACAGAAATTGCAAATCCCTCCCCAACTGTTCCCCCAGCCCCTCCCCAACTGTTGCAAACCCTTTCCCAACTGTTCCCCCAGCCACCCAGCACACAGAAATTCAAACCCAGAATTTTTTTTCAAAAAAAGCAACATGTCCCAATGGTCACAGAAAACCATAAAAATGCAGAAAAAAACCACACAAGCTCCCAGATTCTTGCAAACCTCTCCCCAACACCAAGTCCTTGAATTCTAAACACCCCAACCCAAAATCCAAAAACCCTCAAAAAAGTTTTAAAAGTTTAACTTACCAAACAGCTGCAAAAGAAGTTTTGGAAAAGCTTCAAAAATTCAGCAAACTCTTTAAAAAGCTCAAAAAGGCCACCACACCGCGTGCAATGCACCTCTTCAAGCAATGCACCCTGGGTATTAACGGTTTTACGAAAAAGGAAACAAACTTGCAAGACGTTTTCGTCTTGCGAAGCAAGCCCATAGGGAAATTCGTCTTGCGAAGCAACTCGAAAACGAAAAACTCTTTCGTCTTGCGAGTTTTTCGTCTTGTGAGGCGTTCGTCTTGCGGGGCACCACTGTATATATTTTACTGTAGTGTGAGAGGGACACAGGCTCTGCCGTGGATGTTACAAGCAAGCGTGGGGGACAGGAAGTTTCAATCATGGATGATATTCTTCCCCGAAACCATCCCTTTCCATATTATCCAAAGCAGTTCTGCAGCTTGCCTGTGTGTTCTCTTGTTTCTTAGTTCATAGTGCCATCTGGTGGCAACTATAAGAACACATTTTCCCTGTAAAAAGATATACAGTGTTTATTATAAAGGAAATCGAACATTAGGATGGAGCTAGTTTTGGCTCAGTTTGGTAGCCAACCAACTATGCTCTTACCATGAACTTATCCACAGCTCCAGAAGGAGGGGGACAAGGTCTTATGGCATTACACCTAGCTGAAGACCCCGGGGATGTAGGAACACAGCCAGCTCAGAAGGAACTGGGCTTTGTACACTTGATACCAGCATCCCTTAATTGTGAAATACCCCAGTATTTCACAGGCAGCCAAGGGGGATATGTACTCTGCACAACAGCCAGGCAGCTGCATTCTGCAACAGCTACAGCTACCAGGCTGCTTCCAAGGGCAGCTCCATGAAGACTAGATTGAAGCAGTCCAGACAGGAGGTTATTCATGCATGAATCCCTGAGGCAAGTCTACTGTGGTCCACTAAAAAGTCTCATGATGCAACGAACCATTAATCTCCTAGGACTCTGGTAACACGCAGATAGATTTGTCTTGTTATTATCATTGTTTTATCATCACAATCACAACCATTTGCAAAGCAGTTTGCACACTTATTAGTTAATTAGTTCAATTCTACGCCCACCTTGCTTCTATCATGAATTGAAAGATGGTGTGTGTGTGTGTGTGTGTGTGTGTGTGTGTGTGTGTCTGTCTGTCTGTCATTTGGTCTCCCATCTAGACAGTGACCAGACTCAGAACTGCTTAGCTTCAGAATGCTGGCTGGACTGTGCACCACCAGGCTCTGCATAGGGGCACATGATACCAAAGTTACAAGACATCAGTTCACACATACCACCCTCTGCAGAGCACAATGCTTTGATTTTCCTCCCGATTGATCGCATGTTACACCAGGACTAGGTTCAAGAGTTAGTTAGAACACCAGCAACCCGCAACAGTGGAAAGGGATCTTACTGTATCTGGTTAATAGCTTGCTTCAGAGTTCGTTTCAGTAGCTCCTGGATGTTTCTGATGAGCTCAGCTTCCTAGATAAAAGCAGTAGAGAGATTAGCTGCTGGCTGGGGCTGCTGGGAGTTGTAGTCCAAATCATCTGGAAGGCAACAGGTTGGGGGAGGCTGTCTTATAGGAACTGCCCAATCTTCTTCTCTGGGTGCCCCAAACTTCCAAAGGTTATGCAATAGCCATTCCAGTTTGGGCCTTCAGTGCCCTCCTCCCAACCAGGCATCAACGTGAGTGTCTTTTAGATATCATATTAAGGCTATTATATTCTCCAAAGCTGAACTGTGCTTCTTCTATTTCTCACTTGTTTTGTATGGAAAAATAAGGTGCATTCAGCCACAGGAAATAATTGCATTAGTTTTCCTGATTATAACACTAGCCCTTCCGTCCCATTTCCTAATGTTCCTTCCACACTGCAGTGACGGGTGTGTGATGGAACTGTGGCTTTTTGACCAATATGCCAGCATTTTGCGCCAAATTTCATTCACACCAGTGGGAGAAGTGTGGCACAATAAATGTCATTGACAAGATTGCTGCTCATGCCTCCATCTCTACCTGCCCCCCAGAGGACAAAAGCACTTCAGGAGTGGCAACAGGGCCTGCCCTAAACCACAACCCTTGTGACATGCCCCCCCCCAAGCCCTGGACCAACCTGGCAGTGGGCCAGGTAACATGCGGATCTGGGAATGGGGGGGGGTCACTTCACTTCCGGACACAGTGCTTCCCATAGACAAGTTTTAAATGATTGCAAATATACACGATGGTCTCTATTTGACTGGCAGCATCTCTCTAGGGTTTCAGGCAGGGAATCCCTCCCAGCCTCACCTGGAGATGCCAAGGACTGAATCTGGGACTTTTTAAAGCTTTGGCTGCTTCCTGTTAGGGACATGGGATATATAACCTTACATCGAGTCAGACCATCAGTCCATCTAGCTTAGTGTTGTTTCCACTGACTGGTAGCCGTTCTCCAGGGGTTCAAACAGGAAGCCTACCTTTTTGAAGATGCAAAGCAGGTGCTCTTCAGCTGAGCTGTGATGCTTCCCCAAAAGAAATGAGGCCGCAACAACATTGCCCCTTGAGAGCCAGTGTGGTGTAGTGCTTAGAGTGATCACAGGGACCAGATCAGGGGGAAGCGGTCCTTCATTTCCTGAGCCCAGAATGAATAAGGAAATAACCTACCTTGAGCAACTCCACCTCCACCTGGTCCCTCACCAGATCAGGAGGCTGCCGGCGCTCACGGCACTGCAGGTTGTCTGTGGCGATGCTGTACGGGATCTCAGTAGCGTCGAGGGCCCTCTCCAGGCGCAGCTTCTGGGCTGCCAGCAGGTTCGTCTCCTCCGTGAGGTCCTCAATCTCCCTCTGGAGCTCTGACTTCCAGAAGTGGATGTCCTGGAGGCGTTCGCCTACCTTAACGGTGGAGTCCTCCTGGGTGCGCTGGGCCAGCTCCGCCGTGAAGGCGGCCACGTTCTGGGACTCGAGACGGACTCGCTCGGAGTGGTCGCGGTCAGCAAAGGCCTCATGGTACCGGGCGTAGTTGTGCTGGTGCCATTCCTCAGGCAGGTACTTGGCCGTGCGGAAGCCAGCAGTGGCCAAACCACTGGAGGAATCGGGGCCAGTGTTCAGCGCTGGCTCGTAGACCTTCATGGGCAGCTCGCAAACAGGGATGGTCTGAGGAGCCGGCTCCTTGGTCAGGAGGATACCAGGGTGAGACATGGTGCCAGTAGCTCTTCAGGCCTACCACGGGTCCAAGAGAATGCCACAAAGAGGATTCCCCCAGCCAGGAAAGTCCCCAGGCTCACTGGGGATGCTCACCTACTACGAGAAAACTGCAAAGCCTTGCTGAGGCTCCGTGTTGTCCTGTTGCCCCTGGTGACGCCTGAAGCCAATGAGCCACGTGGGGAATGTTCCATTAGGCCTGACACGGCCTCTTGTCGCCTAGGGAGACTGCAGCGAGCCAATGGGGTGACAGGGCTGGGAATATCATTTGCAAAAGGAAGGATTCTGGAGCTGAGCCCCCAGTGCACTAATCAATGTGGCTACAAATTGCCCTGTTAGTAAAATCAAAAATATAGCAGCATCATAATCATTTCAGCTTTGTTTTTCCTTGTGCTGCAATTACAATGGGGCTTCCCACTGTTGTCCTCAATTGCTTTGCAATTGTTTTAGTCAATTTTTTGTTATTGCTTAATTACATCTTACAAAACCCTCCCCTGGAATTAATTTTAATCAAAGGGCAGTATTTTAAAAAATAGATCTCGTCTCAAGGCTCTGAACTCACAGGAGATCTTAGGCAAGCAGTGGGGAAACTTTCTCAACCTAGACCCTTCTGAGGGGCACGTGTCAGTGGCAAAAAAAAAGTGAAGCATCGGCTCATAGAATCAGAGCTGGACATCAAGTGGGCAGCAGCTGTAGCACATGATGAAACTGAGGTGGGGAAAACAAAGCTGCCATAGTTTATGGCTGTCTCAGGGCCTAGAAACATCAAGCCCAGAGTCAGATGTGTTCCTCCAGGCCCCTTTATCTGTCTCCTGGGAGGTATAGGCCACATCCCTCATGGCTTTGCCTGGCTGCACTATGCCACTGAAATGTAAGGAAACCCTTGCTTGCATGCATCGAATGAGTTGCCCCCATTTTTAGCTCCAGCCACCCCCTCCACTGCCATGTGGCTCCCACCACAAGGGAATGTGGATTTGGGGCTGGAAAGGGCCCCCCAACTCTATTGTAGTGTAACTGATGGAGGCACCTCTGTCCGTTTCCACTGCTGTCACTTGAAAAGTACATGAATTTACAAAACGTGTGCCAATTATCTGTACAGGATCCTAGTCAACCCATAAAATTGGATTTATTGTTTGGGGGGTGGGGAGAGGACATTTGAAAGAGAAAATTCATCAAGTCCGATAGGGAGAACAACCTAAGCATCAAATGTCACTAAATCCAATATTGAACAACTTTCAAAAACAGACACATCCATTAAATTGGAAACTTAGTTACAGTGGTGCCCCGCAAGACGAATGCCTCGCAAGACAAAAAAACTCGCTAGACGAAAGGGTTTTGCGGTTTTTGAGCTGCTTCGCAAGACGAATTTCCCTATGGGCTTGCTTCGCAAGACGAAAACATCTTGTGTTTTTTGCAAGTTTGTTTCCTTTTTCTTAACACCGTTAATACAGTTGCGACTTGACTTCAAGGAGCAACTCATAGAATGCGGTGTGGTAGCCTTTTTTGAGGTTTTGGGTGATTTTTGAAGCTTTTCCAAAACTTTTCTGACACTGTGCTTCGCAAGACGAAAAATTCGCTAGATGAAAAAACTCGCGGAACGAATTAATTTCGTCTTGCGAGGCACCACTGTATTGAAATATATTAAGTGCTTTCCTGTGCAAAGCAAAATAGTTTGTTCGGGGATCTGCTGGAGGCACAGCAATCTTCAAGCAGTCCAAGGAAGGTTTAAAAATGGAGATTGCTGATCTATATCAGACCAGCTTTCCAGGGAACAGGTCTTCTTTGTTTTAGACCAGTATTTAGCTGGAAATGCAAGGGACTGGACAGGAGACCTGCCTGCAATACAGGTGGCTCTGCCACTGATTGATGAGACCATTGCAGTCAGACCACTGGTCCAAACTCAGTGCTATCCAGTGAGAGTTGTTCTGCAGGATTTCCGGCAGAGGTCCTTCACAGCCCTCTCTGGAGATGCCATGGGTTAGAAGGTACCAGGTACCTTCTGCTTGCAAAGCAGGGGCGCTACCAAGATAAGGCTCTTCTCCAGGGAACAAGTTTGGTATTTTTGTTTTAATGCAAAGGGTTTTGTTTATTCACAACATCCATTTCAAGCAGCAAATGAAACAACTTGTTGCACCAGACCAAGTACTTCCAGCTAACATTTGTAGGATAAATGGTATCAGAAGAGTCCTAGTTAATGTATTTTGACAGCTGCCCACAAGGTGGTGCTTGAAGTACAAATCCTATCAACACAAATGGCTGCTTTTTGGACTTTTTGCTCCCATCAGTCCCAGTATGCACAGCAGCATATTCCTCCGGCTGACGGGAGTTGTAGTAAACCATCTTGGAGAATACAAGTCCCCCTTTTTGGGCAGTCTGCAGGTAAACACAATTGTCTGGCCAAGTGGTGAGAATTTGCAGGCCAGTTTGGGATTTATAAAGAGGAGTGAAGATAGTTATTTCCACGCCTACTTGGAGATGTCTGTCAAGGATTACTCATGTCAGCTTAGCTGACAACTCTAACCTCCCCTACGGCTTTTTGAGTTCTACAACTCTACTGGCACAATAGCTGGGGGCAACTGGGAGGATTGGAATGGATTATTACAATGTGCTTTCAGTGGAGCTGGCCTTGCAAATGATGTGAAAACTTCAAGGGGTTCAAAAGGCAGCTGCCACAAATATAATCCATTTAAAACAGCTGCATTGCTTGCCAGTTCATTTCCGGGTCTAATTCAAGTTGCTCAGGTTAGTGTTTAAAGTCGTAAAAGTCTTAAGCCTCAACTACCTCCTTCCCTACAGACTATTTCAGGTGTTAAGATGATCAGGGTGGGAGACTAGTTTCACCACCCTCAGCTCAGGCTGTATGGCTCCAGAGTGCCTTCTCTGTGGCAGCCCCTAAATTGTGCAACTCCCTCCCTATGTAGATGCATCTAGCAACATCACGACAGCTTTCAGACAATGCTGACAGCAAGTCTCTTTACCTTGGCCTTTGCCACCCAAGATGTAAGTCTACCTTTATGTGACTGCGTGTTTTGTAATTGCAAATTTTTAAAGCTGTTTTTAAGGTTGTACTGCAAGAGTTTGTAACCCACCCTGGGATCTTAAGAGTAAAGTGCAGGTAATAAACTAAACAGTAATAATTCCTGTTTGAATGGGCTAGCACACTGCCTGCAGCCCCAGTGGTAACAGCAGAGTGGCTCAGCACCAATGTGACTTTGTGGGTCTAATGACCCCCTCAAATGCCAGGAGAATGGGCAACACATGGAGGGATCCCATTTCTGGCTTTGCAGGGTGGACTAAAGGGGACATGAATTCCTTTTGTGTTCTTAAGTCCGGACAGACAAATCAATTCACTTTTTTGGAGAAAAGGAGAAGGGACAGTAAGTCAGATTCCTTGGAATCTGGGAAAGGGCTCCAGCTCAAAGGTCAAGCATGAGCTGCCTGCAGCAGGTCCTGTCATCTCCAGGAAGCTGCCTTAGAATCATAGAATCATAGAATCATAGAGTTGGAAGAGACCACAAGGGCCATCGAGTCCAACCCCCTGCCAAGCAGGAAAAGGCAGGAAAAGGCAGGAAAAGGCTTATACCAAGGCAGGCTATTTGTCAATCTCGCTCAGAACCATTTACACTGAGTGGTTGCAGCTCTCTAGGGTTTCAGGCTGAAGTCTTCTCTCGGCCTTACTTGGAGAAACCTGGGATTGAACCAGAGATGCTCTATTACTGAGCAATGGCTCTTTGCTGCAGCTGGGAAAGCAAACACACACCCCCCACACACACACAATCTCAAAAACCCTGGCAAACTGCAGTAGACTATAGCAGTGTTTCCCAAACTTTTTTGGGCAACGACACACCTGTTTACTGAAAAAAAATCTCGCGGCACACCACCATTAAAGCCCCGCCCCGTGACGTCAGCGCGCAGCGTCACGCCGGGAGGGACGCACGAAAGTGAAAGTTTTTTCCCTCCCCCTTGCCGGGGAACCTCCAAGCTTTGGGGGTGGGAGGAGGCAGCAGAGCAAGGGACTGAGGGACGGCGGCAACTGAGGCGGCGGCGGCTGTTGTGGTGGCGGCGATAGCGGGCGGAGGAGGGGGCGGCGGCGGGGCTTGAGGAGCCGTCGCCGGGAGTTGCTGCTGCTGCTGTTGCTGCCCGGACATGCCGGCCTCCTCCTCCTCCGCTGTCTCGCGCTCCTCCCTTTTGCACGCGCTGCCCTGCCGCTCGGCACCACCACCGCGGAGCCGCCTCTCACCGCCCGACTCGCCCGCCTCCCTCCCACGGCACACCAGCCAATGTCTCACGGCACAGTAGTGTGCCGCGGAACACCGGTTGGGAAACACTGGACTATAGAGATATGAACCTGTGGCCCTCTGGATGCTGCACTAACTCTAAAAACCCCAGGCAGCACAGCCAACATGTCTTGGTAGTTCATCTGGATGGCTACAGATTCCCCATCACAGGTATAGACAATACTGAGCTGAATGAACCAATGGTCTGACTGCGTACGAAACAACTTCCTACACTCCTGCAAGAAAAATGGGGGTGGGGTGGTGTTGATTTAGGTCATAAATGACACACAGGCAGCATAGCAGTCTGGAGTTGCTGAGCCAATTCATGGGTTTTCTCTTGCATACATTTGCACTGAACCAGTGAATGAGTGATTAAGATTAGAAGCAGTTGCTGACCCAGAAGCATTACTTTAGGACATAATCCACACTTTGGCCAAATACAAGGCTAGTTGTAATACTTGCCCGGAAACACAGAATATGTTTACTCGGCATGAACACAGGACCCCCAGCAGCTGGGCTTAATCTTTAATAAAAAGTTTCTTTTAAAAAAAAAAGTTTCCCTTGCAAAGGCATTCTTAAAATCATGCAACCAATGGCAGCTGGTCTTGGAAACCAGAGAGGTTGTCATCCAAGTAAGTCTGGTAGGAGCATGGGGGCAGGACTAGAACACTACATGTATGCTTAGTGCAGAAATACCTTTTCTTGGTGCAGAAATATCTTCAGCATGGAGGCTACCCAGTGCTGATGACTTTGCTGTAATTTGGTGGAAGGAAATGGAAGGTCCGTGTGCAACTGTGTCAAGAGCGATTCTGAATTCCACAGCCATGTACTATAATGCCACACGTGGCCTAGCAAAACCTGGGTTCAAATCCCTAGTCCTGAAATTCACCCAGAGGCCATGGGCATGTCAACTCTTGCTCCAAACCTCACAGGGTAGCTTTGAGGGAAAAGCCACCACATACACAGGCCTGGGCTCAGGGAGAAGTCTACAACTTGCTCAGAGAAGTCTACAACCAAATGTGAGAACTGTCACAATCAATTATCAAGAACAAAAGGTTACCCATTTTAGAAGGAATCCCCTCCCACACACACACTGGATCAGATTTGACAGGGACTTGGTTTCCCCTCCATTTTGCCTATTTTATGGCTTGGGCCAATGGCACTGCCTGTACATGCAACACACAGAGGTCTCTGTTACCCAAGTTGACCTGTTTGTGCATCCTACAAGTGAGATGAACTCTCTATCAGGGATGGAGAATCTCCACTCCGCACTCTACAGGCGAATGTTGGCCCACAAGCCCGTTTCCCCCCAAACTACAACCACCTGTCAATCAGCCATCACTAGGTGAAGCAGATCCCTCCCCGCACTCAGTGGGTGGGACTAACCATCTCACTCGCCTATCATCATTATGCCACATTACTGACAGGTGGGTAGCTCTGCACACTGGTAAAAGTTGACCTGTAGGGTGAGAACACAGATCTGGCCATCTGGGCCTGAAAGGCTTCCTTCTCCTTTAACAACAGGGACTTTTACACCTGTGCATCTCAAACGATCTGATGTGGCAGAGTGGCACTCCCCACCAGTCAATGTGCCAGATTTTGTCCTTGAAGTGTCCCACCCAACTGTGTTGTGGTGGAGTCACTGTGGACCAGCAGCTGGTGGCTCATGGTCTGTGAACCACTGCTTCTGGGAAGCAGTGTTTTAGACCATCCCTTTATAGCTCACTTTCTTCTCATTCCATGAAACTTCTGCTACTTTTACGAAGCAGAGAGAGGATGCGCCGTTACAAAGCAATTCAATCCCAGCCTCTGGGCAGGCAGCTTCTGGAGTGCTATTATATTCACAGACTCAGCGCACAAACGCACGTCTGAAAACAGGCAGTAACTGTCCTGCATAACACACACACACAGTATGTTAAAACAATGGTGGCAATAACGTTCATAAAAATGTAATATAAAGTTGGAGCATTTGGTCCCTCTAGTGTGGGGTGGGTGGAGAACATTATCCATGTTAGCATTACGGTAGCAACTAACATGGGTAATGTTAGTTAATCCAGCCCTGGAAGCACTTTCCTTATGGGCTGTCTTCCAGGAGCCACAGGCCAGTAGTGGGTCAGGCCAGAGGCCAAATTTTCACCTTTGTACAATAGGCTAGTTTCTACAGACATACCTACCTTTCTTCTTCTCTTCCATCCAGCCAAGCAAAGATCATTATCAGAATCCAAGGACACATTCCAGTCAGGTAAACACAGGGCACTAAATAATGCCAGTGAAGATTGTGTCCTGAGCTTACACCAAGACCCAGATGGAGATGGCCACATTTGGTCCCTGGGGCCCCTTGATCTGATGGCAGCAACTCCCCAGCATTTTGGGCAAGAATCTTTGCTAGCCTTACCTGAAGGGTTTGAACTGGGGACCTTCTGCATGCGAAGCATATGCTCTACCACAGAGTTATGGCTGTTCTCCCAATGTATGTGAAGAACTGTATAAACATTCTCATGTCCTACATCCAAAACAACACAAATTAGAGCTTTACATTCAGTCACAGCACAGCTAAACACACTCAGAAGTCTCCAGGACACTGAGAAAAAGGAACTACCGGTAATCATTTTCTTCTTCTTACAAGTAGGATTAGTCCTCCATAAATGTGAGATTTTAAACAAGCTATGTTTGACCTCGTTTGAGTTTGGAGATACTTCCCACCCTCTTTTCCGGATGCCTAGAGAAAGTGAAGAGAAGTATTAAAAAACCAAACGAGCTAGGTTGGTTTATTTTGAATTTTATTAGGGTTTTAAAAAGGTATCTATTTCTCCAGCAGGGTAAGTCACATTTGAGGATTGCAGGAGTTCAGTTTCAGACAAAGGAAGAAGAAAAAAATCAGCTTTGCATTACTTCATTATAGCTCATGTGTTTTAATATTTAAATTGAACTTTTAGTAATATGCAAGCCAAGCTCAGCTTCAATGCAGGATACACTATTATGTAAAATCTGCCCCACATTCATGTTAAGTTTGGTTTACATGGGGAAAGAGATGAGACAAACGTCACTGGAAGGCATTCAAATTGAACCAGGTAAAAATGCGGAACTGCAATCGACTAATTTCCCACCACATCCCAAAGCGCTAAACATGTCTGTTTTACAATAGTCTTATTCTTCCAGAAGTCACAACCAATGGAAATAATCCACACTGGATATTTAAGTTAATTCGTTACACACCCATTTCCCAGATGAGGCCATCATGCAATCTAGCTTTTTGTTTGTTTTGGCAGGAGGCTGAATATTTCAACAGCAAATACAAGGGTTTCAAAAAGCAGTAAAAATAAATTTTGTCGAAAGACTTACAAGCACACACACTATTAGTGCAGCTAGATTATCAAAGCCAGCTTTTCTTTTACCAAAAAGGGAAAAAATGGCACCAAAAATATATAAAAAAAACGCTTGACAAATTTTGTTCAGAGGAGCTAGACTGATAGCAAAGCTTCAAAGCATTAGTGAACAGAGGAATTATTGTATTCTATCTGATAGGGGTTGAGGGAAGAAGAACTCCACACATCAAGATCCACATTTCAATCTTTTCAAACTCATTAAGCGATAAAACAAACGTATCGTATCCTGCTCCAACTAGCATTATGGGCTGGCCCTCACTTAACTACTTTGGAGAAAACATACCACTGATCAGAAAAACCCAGTGTTTAGTGAAGCCCTAGAAAAACCTTCCTCTACTAATTCTGTACACCTATGAACTAAATCAATTTAGGAGTGAGGGGGTTGGGGAGCATAGCAGTGGCAGACGATATTATGCGACGTTTGTCCATTCCAGGCTGACTGCTACCAAAAATACAAGACTCTGCCCAGTGTTCTGGGCTTCTCAATTAAACAGTCTCCTCCTATGTTTCTGAAGTGCCACTTTTTTTGGCAGAAAAAGCTGGTGGGTAGTCAGGTTTTTTTGCACTGTGGTCTTAAGTCACTACGGCACATACCAGTGTGAATTCTCACGATGGAAGCTAGTTCTAGACCACATGCAAATTACAAATGTCACACAGAAGCCGTGGTGCACTTTTTTTAGGTCAACAATAGTGAACTAGCTGTACATACATTGGCAACCTTTAGAAAGTGTCGTCTCAGGGTTTGTTTTAAAATTCACACATAGCATCATGAACTACAAACCTGTAGCCACAAACACCACGTAACTTAAAAAAAAATAATTATTTGTTTAGCAACTCCCCCAAGCTGTTTGTATTTTAGCAATACTTAAAAGCTCTACAAAAGCAAAAAAGCAACATGCTTCTTGCAATGCATGTTCCTGGCCTCAGGAAGTTATAAGAGTACCCTGTGGTTCAAAGCAGACTTCTTCTAAATGGTGGCAAAAGGGCACCTGTGCCAGGACACCTCAAGGCTGAAAAGGCAGAAAAATTCAAGAGCTACTTGTGACTTGGTACCAGCCAACTAATCATGCTGTTGCATCCCACGATCCAACAGAGTTCCCCGTAGGTATTCGAAGCATACAGATTCCCCCTCCCCTGCCTCACAACAGCCATTTGCAGGGCGCTTCCAGCCAGGAAGATCCACATGCATTTTGAGCTCTCCATCCTGTTAAGTGAAATGTGGAAGTGACCGTGGGGGTGGAGACCTGGGTTTGCATATGCATTATACAGTGTAAAGAGGGTCCTGATTCCGCCTAGCTGGTCAGGCCAAGAAGTTTAAATTGAATTACTTGCAGGCTAGGCTGCTTAAAAAAGCCCCCAGTTATGGAAGCAGAAAGTAGGCAAGACATCATTCCATTCACCACTTGATTAAGACTGGGAAGATCTCAGGAACTAGGCATGGGTGGGGCCTTCTGCAACAACTGCCTCAGTTCACACGTAACAGTAGCTAAACCATGGCTTAAGTGTGAATAGTTTGAACAAGTGGTGCAAGGGTCCCTGGACTGAAAACAGCAGCCACAGCGCCCTGCCCAAGGTGCCCCGCTAGCCTGGGTTAAGCCATAGCTTGGCTTAGTGTTGCATCCAAATCAGGCCTGTTGTTTTGTCTCTTCTGGAGTGAGAAACCAAGAACAAACCATGGCTACAGTTCATGGCTTGTCTGCCCACTGCAAGCCCAGGTTCGGGTGCACCACTAAGCCAACCATGTCTAACTTCACTGGGCAAAGAGAGTAACAGCTGCAATCTGGAACCAACCAGCCCACTTCCCCAGTTGCGCTAAGCCACTGTTTTGACTTACCGTTACATGCAAACTGGGTCACTGTCATCGGTTTCTTTCCCACACAGGTGGAGGAGAATAGCCCTTACATGCTGGTCCTCTTCTAAGCCTCCCTTCAACATTCTCCAAGGTTCACTTAGCTGATCAAACACACCACATGACTGACATTGAGAAAATATGGTACAGCCAGAAACCTGCTTCACCAAGGATGCCACAGTGTGGCCAGGGTGGCAAGAACTTGGCTATTAGCTCACATTCAAGGCCAGGCCAGATTAAACCCAAGACTTTTCTTTCAGTTTGCATCTGCTGCATATTGCACTGAAGCCGCTGGAAACATTTCAGGATTATTTCCTAGAGAAATTTATTTCATGGGACTTTGAAAACAGTCACACCTTGCCCCTGTCGGAAGACCTGCACTGGCTGACTTTGGTGATTCAAGTCATGTCTCCTTAAGCGGCTTGGAAGTCACACACAACATAGTGGGAAAACATCCAATATCCTTTAAAAAAAACCAAAAAAACGAGTCCCATTCATCCATTTCCTCATCATTCCACAATGATAATTTCTTCACAGGAAGCACACAATACAAGTCATGTAGTACCCAAGCCACCTGTTCGCCAGTGACAGAACATGTTCCTCTGTGGCAATTAATGAAGAATTATGCTGATTGCTTACAAGGGAATACTCAAGTAATAACGGGCAATCAGCTGAAAGACTTCCAATTAAAAGTTCTTGGGCCAGGAGGGTGTGGGAGGTGAGACTGGTGCAGCAATGTCAGAGTTCTCACACCCACAAAGCAAATCCAATGAAGATCCTTTTTAGCACTGATTTAGTTTCCATTGCAGAACCATCGTAGAACCTCTTTACATTACCACATGGCCACCATCAACTGCTTTGGGAACTTAAAAAAGGGTACAGGCCAATACTTAATTATAAATTTGCACACTTAACTATATAGAAATTAATGCGCCCAGTAGAACTTTTAAGAAGAAAATATTTATATATATATATATATATATTCAAAAAAAGAAGCCTGCAGGTCTTACATGCCAAGTCATGTTTTTGACACTGTTGTCAAAATGGCAGTACTGTTGAAGCAAGTATTTAAACACAGCAAGAAAAAAAGGACAGAAAAGCATTTCTATAACCAAATAAATGTCTGATATTTCCTTTTTCCCTTTAAGAGTACAAGTAAGGTCACTTTTTAGCCTTGGAACGGATGCATGTTCTGCCTGCGATGAGCTTGCTAGCTACTACACAACATTGGAAGTCCTCTGCTAAAGAAATCTAAATTTGAAGAAAGCTGTAGTTACGAGAGAAGAATCTACTGTCAGTACGTAAGCTTTCCTTTATGGCAATTATTGAATCTGTGTGACTTGGGAGGAGAGCGCCTCAGGTTTGTTTCCCCAGCAGTAGGTACGCTGCGGATCGAGTGCCTTTAAAGCAGCATGGGGAGGGGGGAAATGAGGAAGAGGGAGAGGTGGGGATCAAAAGGTTTTGCCATTTAGATCATACGATTGCGTTTATGGGTTGGGGAGTCCGTAATGCCATCACCACACTGGGCTGAGGTACGCTTTCTAGTTCCACCATTGTCCAAGTGGAGTGCCATTTCTTCGGATATGAAAGTGTTCAAGTCAACGTCATGGAGTCCATTTCTCCTTCGACTACTGTTGGAGCCGCTGCTCACATGAGTGGGTGAGCCCGGGGTACTCGAACGAACACTTATACTAGCCATTGCACCACTAAGACCTGAAGGAAGGAAGGAGAAAGCAGAAATTAGAAAAAAGTCAGCATCCAAAAAAAGCCCCATCAGCCCAACTCCAAAGTTAGACAGCATTTGTCTTAAGGACTGTTCCCAACCCTCATGACCTAAAGATCAGCTCAAAATAGGAAGTCTCCTCCTGCAAAACAGCCTGCAACGTGACTGGTCGAATCAGAAAACACAAGTCACACAGAGCAATGTACAGTATATTTCAATTTATAAACTGAGGCCTAGGGATCTTCAGGTGCTTTATGACTTTTGAGGATCTCCAGAGAGCAGCCCAGTGGGCATAATCAAATCAGTTAGGAACATTAGAAGAGTCCACATACTTTCCACATGCAAGAAGTTCAGAACAAGTTGGGACAAGTTTATGTAAAGTACTTCCTGTGGCCACAAGATCAGGGTCAAAGATTGAATTGGAATTTTTTTTCCTTGAAATTTTTCTTATGCAGATTAGAGTAACTTACATTGGAAAATTCTCTTGTGCCCTAATTTAGTATGTTGACATAACAACAGACCTGTTGGATCAGGACAAAGTCTATCTAGGCTCTACACCCAGTTCTCACAGTAGTCAACCAGATATGCCTCTGCGAAGCCTGCAAACAGGGCCCAAGTCTACTTGCATTTAACAAAGCCCAAAACTGCAGAGCCTGCCAAATATTGTATTCACAATGGCCATTCATTGTTATTAATGAATGTATCAAGCAGAAAACCTTCTTCACACATAAAAAAGTAATGGAATTTTGGGGAATGGGGATTTTCTGCCCCACATCACTGATCACAACCAATGTCCTAGTCCAGCCTTGAGCCCCCAGATATTGTTGGACTACAACTCCCATCAGCCATCTGAGGACTCAATATTAGAGAAGGCCACCCTAGCCCTCTTGAGGCTTGCACGGATGTGTTCTGCTTCAACCAGCATCTAATGGAAGGTATCATTTCCTGGCCCCCTTTTCCCTTCCCATGCAGAGTGCCAATTCAGGCAAGACTGGGAAGAAGGCCAGGTTCTTGGTTGCCTTGGTAACCCAACAAGGGGTTGGGAATTCAAAACATTTTTCCAACTCTGCGTTCTGGTCACTTGCTTAAGCCACAGTACAAGAATTTCTGAATTGGGGGCAGCTGCTTGTTGTCTTTCTGTGGTACTTAGGAATCTGCACTTTTGTTACTTGTCAGAATGTTAGCAGTAGGTTCAACAACAGTATAAGGGTGATCTAGGTACGTTTATGAGATAGTCACATTGAACTTGGGTAACACCAAAGACAGTCATTGCAAAAGCCACAGCTTGTCTACCAACCATCTAAACCAGGCATGGCCAAACTTTGCCCTCCAGCTGTTTTGGGACTACAACTCCCATCACCCCTAGCTAACAGGATCAGTGGTCGGGGTGATGGGAATTGTAGTCCCAAAACAGCAGGAGGGCAAAGTTTGGCCATGCCTGGTTTAAACCATTGTTATGCTTGCTAGGTATTAATGCTGCAACATCCTCATCAGGCCATACCAATTTCTGGGGAAATATAATTACCAACTATACTGAAAGATACACAGTTTGGGGAGGGAGGGCTGTTCTAGGAGAATATCGTTTTATCTGTCTATCTCCAAGAAGCACGTCAAGACTACAAGGGGAAAGAATTTCAAAATTCCATTGTCTGACAGCAGAAGGGAGCCTAAAGGATGTAGCACTATTCCCAAGCAAGTACATGACAGAATGAGATGCCCATTTTAAGGAACTTGGAGGCAGCTTGCTGGAACAGCATGCATTTAACTAGCTAGTGGGCTTGTTTTCCAGTCACAGCTTCTACCTAAGAACCTAAAAGCCTGCTGGTTCAGACCAAAGGCCCATCTAGCCTAACATATCCTGTCCTCTTGTGCTGTTGCTCAATGGTGCATGCATTCAGAGACATATTACAGTAGTACAATGGCACATTTAAAGTAAAATGTTTTAGTTGGTGGTAAGTTTCAGTTCACCTTGGCAGATAAGGTTTCACATGTTTATGGTATTAACAGTGTCACGCAAAACAAGTATTTCTAGCACATGCTTTATGGATATGGTCTGGAGTTCTCCAAATAGCCTGTGGCCCACCCAAGCCCCATCAGCCTTATAACCATACACACAGACAGACAAGGTTGCAAGGAGGTAACATGCAGATTTATGCCTTGCAGCAGTCTGTGGAACAATTTTTAGGGCCAGGGTGTTAACCTACACTGGCACATAGCTCTAGTCAAGAATCTGTTTGATTGGTTACCACAAGGCGAGTGATCAATTAGGTTTAAAGTTGCATATTACAAGACCCTTAATATAGGTGCTTCCAAAACCTTAAAAGATGATGGTGGTAATACCCTGCCCCTCTGGCAGGGTTGTCCCAGCCAGTCTGGGCCGCTTCCTGCATAATAAAAACACAGCAAACATCAAACATTAAAAACTTCCCTATACAGGGCTGCCTTCAGATGTCTTCTAAAGGTTGTGCAGTTATTTATCTCCTTGACATCTGATGGGAGGGCATTCTACAGGGCGGGTGTTACTACTGGGAAGGCCCTCTGCCTGGTTCCCTGCAGCTTCACATCTTGCAGTGAGGGAATCTCCAGAAGGCCCTCGGAGCTGGACCTCAGTGTCCAGGCTGAACAATGGGAGTGGAGATGCTCCTTCAGGTATACAGGGCTGAAGCTGTTTAGGGTTTTAAAGGTCAGCATCAATACTTTGAATCATGCTTGGAAACGTACTGGGAGCCAATGTAGACTTTTAAATATATATGGTCCGGGCTCAAAATACCAGCCATTAAAAGCTACTTTCACTGTTAAAGGTTTGGTTTAGTTCAGACATTATGTCTGTAGCCATATTTTAAAGTAGCCATGGTGCGTCTTTTTTGCTTATTAATAAGCAATCAAGTCACAATGCTGCTCAGAGCTACATATTCACAAAAATTAAAATACAGTACAAGAGAACGTGCTTCAGTCAGATGATAAAAAGAAGCATAAGTGACCACCTGGCCGTGTTACTCTGCTTCAAGGGTTTATAGTGAAACGTTCAGCCTCAGAATGACAACTTTCTATAGAAGTTCTAAAATTCACATAATTTATTCCTGAAGTGCACAGATTTGACGGCAATGATTTACAAAAGTCAACAGTACTCCCTGATTCAAGAACACAAGGTTCAAATCACATCCATGTTGATTCTCACTATAGACCTCTGAAATACTTGTTTCATTGAACAGTCAAATTGTTATGGCCAAATGCCTGCACAATACAACTGAATGTGCACCAACAGTATGTAGTTTCCAAAGGCAGGCCCTTGCAAACCAGCAGTCAAGAAACATACTGACAGGCCCTTGAACAATACTGGATCAGAATCCAGAAGAGTAGCATCAGCCTTCTGCAACAGCAACAACAAAAACCTGTAGCAGATGCATCTGACTTAGGGAATTGCCTGAAGAAGCCTTTGTTAACGAACACATTGTTGAGTAATGTGCACCAGGGTTCTTACATTTTCATCTCCCTGCTTTCAGATCTGACAAGAAACAGTTGTCCTTACCAGTCACCAAAGAATCAGCCACATGAGAAAAACACCTTTTGCCTCACCTCCAGCCTCGGAAATATTTCCAGATGCTGTCACGTGATACAAGTGTCCTTCCCTGCAGGAAGCCTCAGGGGTGGGGCTAGCTTATTTCCAATGAACACCAGCTCTGTCAATTTAATTCCTAAACCTCAACCAGCCCCAAATAAACTTTCCTTAAAAAACAAAGGGACACCTCCAAATCCAACATTCTGCTACACAAGATTCCCAGAAGAAGGAGGAAAGAATATCTGACCAAGTCACACATTCAGAAGACTAGCAAACATATATTCCTTTGGGTTTCATGAATTTACACACTAAATTGGGCAAATCTACCAACTCAATTAAATATACGGTTTCATTTCATGGGAGGCCATGTGGTGCCCACTAGACATCACTCCCATCATCCTAACCAGTGGCCATTTCAGCTGGAGAATTATAATCCAACAACAGTATCTGGATAGCAAGATTTTAGACTGGCTCCAGGCTTAATTCCATGTAACCTACGCAGCAATCTGAACTTGAGAACAAAGAACTTCTTAGAGAAGTTGACAAATTCAGTCATTGATTGCAATCACTTCTCTCCCCTAAGCAGGAGAACCAATGCCCCTCTGTTCCCTTATAGGAGGCTGTCTTAAAGAGTCAAGATTATTGGTTCATCTAGCTCTGGAACATCTACATTGACTGGCAGCATCTTTCCAGTGTTTGGCAGAAGTCTCTCCCAGACCTATCCAGAAAAGCCATCCAACCAATCCAGTGAGTTGCTGAGAGGGACATGACACTGGGCTCTTAAGTAGTAATTTCTACTTATTCCAACATCCAATGCAAAGTGAGACAAAGTCCCCATGCTACCACCATATCCTCTACACATGGAAGACACCTGGGAGAGGAGGGGGAGAAGGTATCACTAATAATGGCTGGCAACAAAGCCAAGCCAGAAAATTGTGGACACCTCTAAAGATAGTCTGCTGTCACATTCTGGCCGAAATAAATACTGTTCAGTATAGAAAAGTTGAGGGTTCAGTCCACAACCAACAGAACCTCTCTCATGAAATGTGAAGACAGAGGTCCTATAGCCCTTGCTTGCTGGTTAACAGGAGTTGGTAATATGAAGCGAAGCAACTCCAAGTACACATTACTGCACAAGTGTACCACAGCTAATGGCAAACCAAGGGGGATGAATTATCGCTTAACAAAACAGTTAACAGAATGGAAGACTGAGGCTCAAGTACCTGAAAAAGTATCTTCTCTAGTACTGCTCTACCCATCTATTAATATCTGTTCTACTTGTTAATCTGACTTCAACTTCTGTTGGGTAGGAGATGAAATGGCTCCACTCCCCCTAAAATTACAGAATTCCTCCCCAAATGATATTTGATTGTCCCTCATGCTGGCCTCATTTAGGCGCAAGGCAAAAACTTTTATTTACTCAGGCCTTTGGTATGTAATTGACCCTTCTGCTGCCATTGCTCTTCTGAACACTTTGTTATGATGTTAACATTTTTGTTGCTGTGACGTGTGTACAATAGTGTTATCGTTAGCCACTCTGTGCTTCCATCGGGAAGGGCAGGATATGAGTATGGGGAAATGAATTAGTAGTCAAATTAACTCTACTCTTGATCTCTCCCAGCTATCAGAATGTCACTGGAGAATAGACAGACACCAGGCCACTCAAAGTTGCTCACAAGAATATGGGAGACAAAAGCCAGGACCTGAACTGCACAACCAGTTCTCTATGTCTGAGCAGGTAGCCACACCAGTGGCTGCAAGCCCTTATCCTGCCAAGTAGCAAGCCACTTTGACAGGGAAAAGGCTTTGAAAGCTGTTTGCAAGATGGCAGGAAAGCCCCATTGTTCAGAGAGAACTACAAATAGGGAACAGGGCACATCAAGCCCATCTGGGATATGACCCAAAGTAGCTTTTCCTGCTGCAGCCAGTGTGTCAATATACTTCCACAGTGCACCAGAGAAACATCAGATGCAGGAGCCAATGGCCCTACAGACCTCTCCATAGGTTACACACCCTGTCAAGCAACATCCCCTCTCCCTACCAGTCTTCACCAGTCCAGCTTTGCACCCTCCTTGGAATGAAATGTGTTCTTGAACTCCAATAATGCTTGTTTGGCTGCATTATACCTGAATCCAGAATGTGAATGTGAGATATGGGCACAGGAACATGCATGCCATGCTCCACTCTGAACTTTCCTGCATTGAATGGGAAAGCCTGAAGGGGCCTTCTAAGTGTGTTTGGGCAACTGGGGCTCCCAATTCTGGATCAACTGAATTTGATTAGAAGCCCCTTTCAGACCTCCCCACTCAATGAAGAAAGATCAGTGAGGGCATGTGGAGAGGCCAGTGTGCACACCCACTATTTGTTTTCCGAATCCCCATTCAAGCACAATGCCTGAACAGGGCCCAATCTGCTGATGGAGTGGTTTGCAGAAAGCACAGCTTTTCTAGGCAACAGCTGTCAAAAGATGCAAGGCAGAGATGGAATCCTCCATGTTCAGGGCAGAACTTTAGAACTGAAGTTGCTAAAGTCAATGAGAGTCTCCTAGGTAGGAAACCCGAGAAAAGGTGCTCAGTAACACTAAGCTTTTCTATCTAGGTTTTTTGACTCAAGTTCAGAAGCACAACTGGCAATATGTTGCCATGACTGGCCTGGTGCTTGCTGACCCCAATGACCCTGGTTGAGATTCAGACAAACATGTCCTGAAGATTCTTGTTAGGAAAGGGTTTAGATAATCTTAACAAATAAAACAAAACAATCTGAGGGTTTAGACTATACACTTAACCATGTTTGCCACCTAAGTAGTGTAATTTCAGATGACTGTGGGGGACCTCCACTGTGTGCACAAGCTGGAAATAACCAGAGCGAAAGACCTCAAGGAAGGAAAAACCCACAGCAACCCCATGTGGACTAAACATGCTACATGGCCAGGAAATGCTGCCCAAGGCAATGTAGCACAGCAGTTATGAGTACCAACCTAGGACTTGTGGGGACAGCATTCAAAAACCCCTAAGCCATTCGGCTTCACTGGGTAAGCTTGGGACAGTTATTTCTCAGTCTAACCTACTTCACCAAATTGTTGTGAGGATAAAATGGGGAGTGGGGGAAGCACTGAGCTCCTTGGGAAAAGATCTGATCTAAATGTAAGAATAAGACTGTAGGGATAAAAATGGAAAGCCAGGGAAGGAATAATGGAATGGAGTATCCTACGTGTGTGTGGCATGGATGGCACCCTAAACAGAAGCATTCCAAACTGCAATAACTTACCACAACCTGAAAGAGTTTCTATTCTAAAGCTACCAAAAAAGGACAGAGATTTCCTCAGTTCTATCTTCCAGACCCAGCATATATCCAATTAGCACCTCCATCAATGCAGAAACATGCCCTAATCCTGGTCAATGGTAGCTTTCAATTCAATACTGGAACTTCAGGTTGTTTCTGAAGTCTTATTCCCAAGCACAAAACCCCACGACATTACTAAGCAGCAAGGCAAACACGAAAAACCAGAAGCCAAAACAGCTCTACCTTGTTCCAAGTCATAGCACAGCTATGCCTACCTAGCACTGCATTGTGCTCTCTGACTGGCAGCAGCTCTTCAGCATCTTGAACCCTGTTTCAGGGATCATTTAATTAGAGATGTGGGGAACTGAACCTTGTGCTGAGATGTAAGTCATTTTTCTCAATCCCAGACACAGCCAAATAGATACACAAATACGTACGTAACAGAAAGCCTGAAAATGAGGCGTTCCCACACTCTGGATATTTGCACTCCTACATGAGAAGGTAGAGCATATTCCTCAGCAATATTGGCCATGTTAGTAAAGAGGTAAATATTCATTTTATAGTTAGCAGGCATTTCTTGCAACTATAACTATCTTTGATATTCATCCAGAAGGAAGAGAAAGCTTGCAGTTACAGCCACAAAGGCTAGGCATCAGCTTGCAACCTAGTAACAGAAGCACTTCCCTTTTCCATCTTGCTTTGAAAACATTGGAAGACCAGTGTGTTTGTGGGAGGGGGGTTTCAACAAAAGGCTCTGCCAAGATACACCTGTCTCTAATTCCAGTCTAGGCCAGTGGTTTGCATAATTTGAAGATAAATAGTAACCCAACTACAATCCATGCTATTATCTCAACAACTCACTATTTATATTAGCTTACCAAATGAGGACTTGAAGCCAAGAACACCTGCACAATCACAACCCAAACCACTAATGCATGATATTTAGTCACCACTAAACAAGCATCCACTTCAGCTCTCTTACTACTATAGGATGATTAGTGGGACCTGAGGGAAATGCTATCAGTGATCCAAACAACGCAACCCACAAGTCTCCTACTGAATGTTTCCCTTAAAAATACGCAGTGCTTTGCTCTATTAACATTGGGGCTCTCAAAGTCTTTCCTCAGGCTGAAGGCCACATTCCCTTCTGGTCAACCTACCGGGGTTGGGGGTGGAGGATGATGCAAGAGACAACAATTTTACCTTTGTACGGTTTCTACATACACACATGAACGCACACACCCCTCCATTTTCAACCCAGGCAAGCAAGTCATTATTGGAGTTCAAGGACAATATTTCAAGAATTTTAGCCAGCCAGGCAACAACAATCGAGGAGTGTGAAGCAGGTCCAGTGAGGGGGGTTGACTGAGCAAGTGAAAGAGGGGCCTGGAGGGCAACATTCAGCACTAGAGCCTGAAGTTCGCATTCCTGGTAAAAAAAATCTTGCCTTGCTGTGTTTATCCAAATCTAGGCAACTTTTAGAAGGGCATCATAGCTTATGCCTCTAAAAATAAAAAATCAAACATTAAAATGTGTTTCTATCCCTCAAAACAATGCAAGTTAAATGTCACCTCTATAGTATGTGAAGTTAAGCAAGTGTGGGTCTGATCAGTGCCAGGATGGGAACCCAAATAAGCTATTCTGGAAGATCAGGTCAACTTGTTCTTCAAACATCCATTATTGAAATACCCACACCTCTGAATGCTTACAACCCTGGCGTCTTCCATCTTCTCAAAACTGAGTCATCAGTAGTAATTTATAAGAGAGCTTGCAATGATTCTAAATCAAGCCTCCTCCCCCATACATGCAGGTGACTTCGAATGGTTTTCTATTTCAGTTGCATCAGCCTGCACTTCAATTTGAGCATGTCTGCACCACTGGGATCTTTTCATAGGCATGCACTCAAGTGGTAAGTTTAGCACTGTGAAACAAGTAGAGAATAGCATTTCAGCAGGAAGCATGTTCTTTTCTTGCAAGGATGAAGGTGTCCAAACAAGCTAGTAATGTTTTAAATTCCTCCATGCTGCAAGAAAGCTTTCAAAGTAATAAGTACACATTCATTTGACTGCTGGCCAGCTACAGATTCCAAATTCATGTACACTTAGCCAAAAACAATCATGCATCACATTAACAAATAGAGAGCATGGATGCAAGCCTCATCTCATGATATACAAGAAGGTGTCAGCCAGTGTACCCAAGTGAAGTCTACAAAGCTCGAACTACTTTCACCTAAACTGCACCTTAGACTTTATGATTCTTGCTCAAGTCCCTGGGAAGACAAAATGGCTGAAAGCATGGCTTAAAGAGCCACAGGAGCAAGGCTGTCCTATGGACAAACAAAAAACCGCTTAGCAGTTTTCTATCATCAAGCAGCATATCCATTTTGTTAAATAAAAATAATCAATTAAACTCCAAAACTTAACATTTTTGAAGTGCCCCCTTTTCCCTCTGCTAGAAGAGGGAAATGAAGAAAAGTTTCTTCCTTTTCCCAAAATATGTTTCTTAAGCCCTGCTCAACTATGTTCATAATAAGCAAGTGTTTTTTAGTGTGTTTGGAGCTTGCAGAGTTAAGGAACAGTGTTTCAGAGCTATACAACCCTTTGATACCAACATGGAATATTCACTGGAAAGTGCACTAAGCAGTTTCCAGGGCAAGAAACAACAAATTACTCTACAGCTAGATGCAACTGCAGAAAATGCAAATGAGGTGTCAAGCTACTGAGAGCCAGTCCAACTGTGCCTTTACTCTTCATGTTAACTGCCGTAACACCTCACGGTCATTAAAGAAGTTAAAAGAGTGTAGAGGCGTGAGCTTTTAACACCCATTCCTATGAAAAGCATTGAAAAAGCCAGAACCATTACCATGGAGAGCTATGGCTTCTCGGAAGGGCTGCAAGTCCGTCTCCACAGAGGAGCTAGTTTCTGTCGAAGTAGCTCGGTTAGGGGATACTACAGTTAGTCTTGGGGGAGCTCTAGAGTTTCGTGGAGGAGGTGCTTTCCCACACAGGAAGCTGATTAAGTCTTCTCTGCGAATAGTTCTTCTGCGCTTTTTAACCCAAGCCAACACATCCTTGTTACGACGCTGATAGCCAATATGGATTCCTACATCGAAACTCCGCTGATGGGCATCCACGCTTTCTGGAAAAAGAGACAAGAATTTTAGGAGGTGCATTAGATACACAGTTAAAATCTGCTTCTGGAGTCAAATACTGACTTCATGTGTCTCATTTAAAACACTTTTGAGCCTCTTTGTGCAACCTGTGAAATGTAGCCACTAAATGTATGGTTTCTTTGCTTCCCTCCACCACTTCCCATGGAGTTACACACATTTGAAACTGGCTTTTGTTTTAAAACATCTTTTTCCTGTGTGAAGTTTCTCTAAACATACAAGTGTCCTTTTAAAAGCTGTGCTTTGCTGGATGCAGCATGAAGGCAAAAACCTCTCTGGTTTGCTGATCTTGCAAGAGGGTGAGGGGAGAAGAAGCAATGCAAGTTCAGTCAAAAGAAGCATTGAAGTTAAAGAAAAGGAGTATACAAAACAAGCTGCCAGATGTCCTGGCTTTGCTCTCTGAGAATGTTTTGTGTCCCAGGGTGAGGAGATAATAAAAATAAAGGCAAAACGGGAAGCATTTATTTCATGATTATGATCATAGTTAGAAAGACTGGTCTGTTTCCTGTATCCATCTCCTCGTTGTCTCACTCCAATGGGATTAAAATGTGATTTAATCCTATTAAACTTCTGTCTGATTAAAAAAAATATTTTGCCAACCTGATGCCCTCCAGATGTTTTGAAGAACAGCTTCCATGAGTCCCAAACTTATGGCAAGGTTTGGCTTAAAAGGTTAAGCACATAAACCACATACCTAGTAACTGTATAGTAATGATTGTAGCAAAGTATTATTTGAATATTTTAAGCTGACAAAATCTTCTTGGGGGCAACACTGACTAAAGTTCTTGCCACACATTCAAGAGCATTGTCTTGTACTGCTAGAGGCATGCAATGTGTAAAAGCAGTGGCACACTCTTAGAGGGTTCCATGTGAACCCTGATGCATAGTGGCACTCGTTCAAATTGGGAGGGTGAGCACAGTAATATTTAACACAGAAAAGTGTAACCTATAGATAGTGTCAATGCTCATTAACTCAAGGGGAAGATTTGAATTGAGCATTTTTGAGCACACATGTAATTTTACCCCAGGAGTTCTGTAATATCCCAAGGTAAACAGACTCTTGACATCAGACAGAAGCATTAGGAATATGTTTAGGAATCAAGTACAACTTTATTAATCCTCCAAAAGGGTTACCAACATCACATCTGGCAAACTATTCATGCACGCTACCTAGAACAAACTATTTCAAATTTCAAAGTGGCATGAAATTTTTGAGGATAAATCATTTATACAGAAATACTCCTCAAGCACTGCAAACTGAACTGCTCATTTTAAAAACATGAACAAACAGGAAATCATAAGACTTGCCTAGCCAACACATGGAATCCAGCAGCTGATTCCAACTGTCTCAACCCAAGCCAAATGGTATCCATGGTAGATCATTCTAGCTCTTGCAACCGGCAACAGACTACAGTTTACACATTCATGCTTTCACATTTGATGAAAGCAGCACCCAACAGTGGCCTACATGTATGATCAAGACACGCTAGATCATTCTCCTATCAGTTCAGCTCAAACAGAATGTTTTTCAACCAAGTCAGTTTGCATATTCAGCAGTGAGACCATCAGGTGTTGAGTAACCATGCACAACAATGTGACCCGGTCCTTGAGCTGCAAACAGTGTAGAATATCCATTTATTCCCAGGAGAATGCCACGGGGCCTAGCCCTGCAATCTGAGTAAAGCCAGCAATGAGAACAGCCATAAGTTGTATCAAAATTACTCTGGCAGTTTGAAACTGCACGCATGCCTTAAAACTCAATTTTTAAATTGTTCCATTCTTCCAATTCAAGAGAAAACTATATTATGACGAATTCTGAAATAATATCAGAACTTTTGGCATATGCAAGAGGCTTGCTTCACATAACGATTGTGCTTCACATTCTATTACTGGATGAGTATCCATTCTTAACAAGACAATTTAAGCCATTTAGCATACTGTACCAAACCCCTTTTCATTGCTAGATGTTGGGGGGGGGGGGATCTACACCTATGAAAATGCGTAAATCTTTTCCTGAGCTCTAGAACTGCAGGGGCAAGCTAGCTGCACCTGCAGAATCTACTTGCTGTTTGCAAAGCTTGCTGTTTGCAAGGCAAGAGAGAGAAAAATAGTTTTAGCTGCTTGCGTTTATGAAATGGCTTTTAGCTTCTAGTTTGCTCTCTAAAATGGTGTCAGAGGTTCTTAAATGGCTTTAGAGGTCCTTAGCCTGACTCTCCATTGGTCATCCTGACCTTCACCCCTCCAGAACAACTATTCGATTTTCACACTATATGGCAACTGCATTTTCAAATTCATTCACAAGTCAGGCAGAGCTCACTATTCAGGATATCCACAGCTGATATCATATCAACAGGTTATCAAGATGAGTGGCTGTTCGCATGGGGTTCAGAACTGAACTACAGTCATTCTGCTGCTGACCCAGCAACTTATAATGCAGAACTATGACTACTAGGAAGAAAAAACTCCACAACCCAAAAGCATTTGTATTAGGAGAACATTATGCCTTTCAGTTTCTTCTATGAAGTCTCATTAAGAACACTTTGGTAGTGTTACAAAATGCCTTAAAGTTTGACTGCTGATTTATTGCTGTTAACCACTGCAGGAGATGCCCCATGACTGTAGCATTTGCTCATGGCCAGTGGTAGTTTGGTGTTAGGTGATGGCTACAAGCACCAGGAATAATTTACAGGAACTACAATAAACTACAGTAATCCCTACCCTCCTGCAACCAGCACAGCTTTTAAAGAATTGTGTTTATTGTATTTCATATACAGTATCACTTTTATTGTTGTTGGACACCTTGACGCTTAGGGGAAGTAGATGTTTAAAGCAAATGAACTCAGTCAAGAGAGCCCTGAGTCACTTCCTCCTCTCTGGGTCAACTAAAGCTGCCATGGGTCAGTAACAGACAGATGACAGCCAAAATCAAGCCAGACAAACAGATCACAGAGGAGGAGGATAATGGGGGTAGGCAATAAAAAGAAACAGGTGCAATCTGGCAGCCACGTTTATGCTTCTTGAGAGGGAGGGTGAGGGTAAAACATCTGCTATTTAGTCCAGGCAGCACCGTACTGCCACATTGTACAAGGGTTTTGATTACAGGCAACTTTTAATGGCAATGTTGTAAGGCAGCAATTGAGGTGAGCACCACCATCAGTTATTAATCTCAAGTGTCATAGTGTTTAGGCCCATTACCACCATCTTAACTTTCATTTATGAAACTTTGTTTCAATACACTTGTCTTATTTGTATCGGTGAATTAGGAGAGTAGACTGAGCAGTTTCATCAATATGATCCCAATCTGAACAAAGAGCTTGCCCATGGGAAACAAGCAAGTCTAAAAGCCTCCTCATATAAGTTTTAAAAATGGAATTGCATGCATAGAACTAAGGTTAAAAGATGCTTCCATGACACAGAAATTGTCAAGGAAGCAAAAGCAAATTTATCTATCAATATACTAATGCTAATTACATTCAAGTTATATAAAAAGCATACTGAGCTGCTTTTCAACAGTAAATACATATCTGCAAAGGTGAGACAGAGCAGTATGAGAAGTTACGCAACTCACTTAACATGTTTAAGTCCTACTTTCTATGACTGCACACTGACAACCATCTGCACTTGTATCTGCCCTCTACACAGATACTTCAGCTAGCATCCAGAATAGACACACTCAAGAGTTGTATGACACCGCATTCCAGAGTTGCAACGACAAGAAAAGCTTATGATCTTCATACCAGCCAAGTAGTCACATGTCATTTCAAGCTGAAGGAACTGAAAAACAAGCCTTCGGCTTTGTTTTTAAGAGACCTTATAGGGAGATTTCAAAACGTGAGCACTACTAACAAAAAAAATAGTTAAACTATCATGCTTTTATTGGGCATCTTCAACCACTAGCAAACTACACAATTTACACCACCACTGGACCTATATATTAGAAACACTCCTAAAATTTGCTCGACTTGCAAAATCCTCAGCACAAGTTTTTACCTGCTAAAAAGTGTTGCAAGTTTGCACTTTCAATCCTATCCTTACTGAGTTAGGAAATACATGCATTCCACTTTGTCCTTGGCAACTTTGTAAATTGCACTGTGATTTATCAACAGCAATATATCAAAGTGAGAACTACAGTCTTAGACTGACACTCCTTGTTTTTACACATCTTCCTATTCTGCCTGGTGCCATTATGCTTGGCATAATTATCAGCAATTTTCTTACTTGGGGTTAACAGACTGACCTCCCACTGAGCAATTAGAACTACCACATTGTATTGACTGGGTGATCAAAGCCAGTCCAGAAAGCAACTTGTTTTACCTTGAAAGGCCACCGTCAGTAGGATCCAAATGAAGAAACAGTTGTTTACTTGATGTATTATGAGTAATTGAATGATGGTGGATGAACATTTTTGTAGGACTGCTAACACATATACATGTGAAAGCATGTGTGTGCACAGTGTCAAAAGGTACCTGTGTCCATTCTTGGTGTGGAAATAGCAGTATACAAGTCTGGCAGTAAATAATAAAATTGACACCTTTTGCCTAGTCAGATTCATACATTTAGAATAATGTTCCTTACTCAAGGAGCTGTTCCATTTTTGAAAAGATTAAAGCAGATTTGCTACCTTGATTCTAAGCACCCTTTGAAGATCTAACTGGAATTAATGTTGCCACATGAGCAGAACATACGCACATAGATCCAGCTACTGAGGTTGAGGTAGAGGTGGCAAACTCAGTAAGAACAGGGCTATCTGCAAGACAATGTGAATCCATGGCAAAAGCCAAGCAGTTGCCTCTATCTTAAAATTATCAATGTGTCAATTTGAAAGTCAATGTAGTACAGTGGTTAGCACGTTAAAGGAAGGACTGGGAAGACATGGATTCAATCCTGCACTCTGTTAAAGATCACTGGGTGGCCTTGACCCAGTCACTCTGAGCCAAACCTACATCACTGTATTACTGAGAGAATAAAATGTGAAGGACAAGGGCACATGCTACCCCAGTGTAAGAAGAGGAAGAGCAGGAAGCAAACAGCATTTATATACAATTTTTGCTGTACTCATAAATTACATGTACAGATAGGTCAGTACTAACTTCAGTTACAGGTGGAGGGTATAGAGAGAGAGTCAGCTACACAAGACTTCCTAGTGAGTCCATAGCCAAGACATCTACTGGAGATTTCACAGTTCACCTTTTTACCATTGTGCTACAGTACAGAGCTGGGAGATACCTGATTTTCAATATCACGATAGATCACCAACTAAACATCACAATATATCAATACTGTACATTACAATGTCTGAAATAAATATGGAACTATGTATAGGATTTGGCTGGCTTCATGGTTTCTCCCACATTGTGATTTCACAATATACTGCCAGGTCAAACATATGACTCTGGTAACACAAAATGGATTTCAAACTGGTTTCTACCTATTTGTGTAAGGAAAAGCTGTAGCTCAGTTGAAGAGCACATGTTCTCCATGCTTAAAAGGAGCCAGGACCTGAAGCTGTGGAGAACCACTGCTGGTTGGTGTCAACAGTGCTCCTTAAGTCATGCTCACTATAAGGCAGCTTTCCGTGTTCCTATGTTCTATTCTATGTTCTTATATGAGCTGATGGGATTTCAGGAGAACCTCTGCTCAAGAACTAGTGCTGCTGCATTAGCACTGGCACAATTTCCTGCAGTATCCTGCAATTTAAGTGGGCTGGGCCACCAGCCCTGGTAAACATCCTGTCCCAACTCCACCTACAGTCGACTTTCCACAGCTTTGAGCAATGCTCCTGCACTGTCCCAAGCTGCCCTGTAGTACTCCGTGCACCTGTTCCTACCCACTTTCTGCCTTACACAACTGATGGGCAGGATGCAGTTACAAGACTAGTCTAGCACACAGGTCTTTTGACTCCACATGGCAAATTTACAACCCAATTCCATGGGTTTTTATTTTTATTTTCAACAGGTACATGCATAAGTCACTGCTATCACACAGATGTCTTCCCTTACCAAGCAATAAACAAACAAAATGGAAGCTGGCTGCACAAATAAGGAAAAACAGCACTGACTAATACTATTGGCTGAGTTGGCAAAGACCTCCCTTGATGACTAAGAGCTTGCCATTTTGAGTGTTGCATACCATTCAAACCACTACACACTGGAAGCTACACCATCTAATTACACCTATTGCTCTATAGCAAGTTACTCACATGATTGCAGAAAAAGTTAAGTCTGACTAAACTATTGTTACCCCACCATATTGGGTCAAAGTATCAAAAGGGTAACCTGTGGTTTAACTGAAACTGAAACCATTTTGTCAGATGGCTCGTTACTCCTTGAAGAGTCTCCTTATAGGAAATGGGAGCAACTTCAGACAAAGTCAGTAGCATGTAGTCCTGTCTTCAGTTTTCCACCATAAGTGGATGGAAGAGAACCTGTGAGCCTTATGGAGGATATACCAGTAGCTGGCAAGCTATTTTAGTCTCAGTGTGCTAAGATTCCTGTGCTGGTCTGCAGTTCATAAATCAGAAAAAAACCCAACCCACAAAAACCCATAATCACATTCTTGCCCCCTTCTCATATAAGAGAAAGCAAACACAAATTGATCCATTTAAGTCTAGCAGCACAGCACAGCTCGCTAATTTGAGGGATGAACTGTTGCTATTTAGTTATATTCCGCCTTCCCCCACCCCATCGGTACTCAAGGCAACTGTTAAAAATACAAATATGCAGATAAAACAGAAAAAGCTAAAAACATAGAAATGATAATCATTAAAAGTAAAAAGAATAATATTAATACCCTAGCAGTCAGTATGCATGCTGTCTTCTGTGACTGCGAGAAGGAACTAGATGCTTTGTCATCTACATTCTGGATGCCAACTGATTTGCAATTCACTCAGTGTCACTAAGAACTACGGTTTTTTAGAAGACAGTATAAATAGCACCAGACTAATACTAGATCAGTTCTCTCCAATGTCAGCTACTACACAGCCAAAGTGTAGAACCACTTTGTTCCTATGGGAAACTATGCTATTATGTCAAGCTGGACACTATTCTAGGAGTCAGCCTCCCCAATTCAAGGCTGTCTGCTTGTAACATAACTTAAGGGTAGAGATTTAACCACTTCTAGACTTCCTTGTAGACTCCAGAAATTCCTCTTCCAAGTGTGCAAATCAACTTTCTCATGATTCCTACAAGAATGGAGGCCTTAGGGCACTGAGTCACAAAGCAACTTTTCATCCAGTAATGTGCTAGGTGACTCAAGACCCCCATTTCAAACTGTTCAGAAATTAGCCTGAACCACACCTAGGTTTCTTAGCTGAATAATACCTGTACTCCATATCCAAAGGCCAGGTGTACTACAATAGGTGAGGCAGAAGCATTCTGCCACTTGACAGACAGACCAAGGTAATTCTGTCTGTGTTGTGATAATGAAGAACCTAGAAAGCTCTTAGTCATTCCTATGAGGCAGAGGGTCAGAATGAAGGGAATGAAGACACAGATGACATCCTGGGGCACCTCAACATTCCTGTTCTGGGGATAGGAAAACTGTGGTGCTCTAGGTACTGTTGGACTCCCAATTTGTATCAGCACTGACGATTGGCCATACTGGCTTGGGGTGATGGGAATCCAACACCTGAAGGACCATGGGTTCCCCACCACCATTCTATTCTATCACAGGTCTCAAGGCTTACACCACCAATTCCACACTCTATAACCAAATCCACTGAGGAAAAGGTGGCTCTCAGACTGCCTTATGCACAAATGTTCAGCAATACCTAGGTGTTCTTAACTTACAAGGCTCTTTTGGTCAAAACATAGTTTGAGAAAGGCTTCTGTAACGAATGGACCTTATTATCTCAGTTCCTAAAAGGCACTCGGACCCAGGTAGACCTAACAGACTGCTGGTAATGCAGGTCAAGGACAATGCAGCACAAAAATGGCTGACATTCAAGATAGGGAAAGGAATGGACAGGTAGGCTCCAAACACTGGAGCAGTTAAACTGATTCATTTCTTCTTCCAAGAACCTTGGCAACTGTCACATCAGAGTACATTTGGCTCTGTCATTCTGGCCAAAGACTCCTTACAACAAAGATTTTGTCACTCACTCACAATTCACAATGCATCTCCAAGAACAGTGAAGGGCATGATTCAGTAGCTTCTATCTATACAATGGAAGCAGAAGGCACTCAATACTGAGTTATTTAGATGCAGGCACCTCAACAAGTATTATTATAATTAACAATTATTAACACTGAAAATATCATGGCACCATACTCCAGAAGTGTTCTGTTTTCTAAAATGGAAACAGTTCTCTCTACAGTGTGCAGCAGTATTCTGGGAAAGGGTGCAGTAGGCCTTATTCTACAACATACAGCACTGATTTCCAGACCTCAGCATTCTCAAATTTATCATTTATGAATCACTCCTCTCTTCCCAGAAGTTTATCATACATGTCTCTAGTCTGGGAAATACCCAGCTACACACTGCAAGTCACTACTTGAAGGCCAGTGTTCTTCAACCTTGTAGTTCCAAGAGCACCTGGACTACTGACTCCCCAGCCAGTTTAGCCAATGGTAAGGGATAATGGGAGCAATAGTGCAGCACCTGGAGACTCAGACCATTTATAAAGAACTATACCCCTGCTACCCTCCTAATCAAATATGCAACTCCACAACATTGCATTTTTGCCAAGCTATCTGTAACCACCAGCACCCTATTTCCATATTTATTGTCACAAATATACAACTGCACTGTCCAGCAACGCTCACTAATTGTGTGGGAAGGCAAGAGGGAAAACCTGGCTGACCAGCCTAACTTTGAAAGTGGCACGTTATTCTGCTATCTGTAACTGCAGTACCACAGTCAGGTAAAGCACAGCAAACCTTTACCAGACTGAAGAACTGTGTGGCCACAATTTGTGCAACTACCGCAACAGAAACAGAGAGGGAGGGAGCAGGAAACTGCAAAACAGTCAGTGTGATGTAGCGGATAGTGTTGGGCTAGCTCCTGGGAGACTAGGTTTTAAATCCCCACTTGGCCATGAAGTTCACTAGGTAGACAGTTGCTGTCTCACAGTTTGGCCGACCTCACAGGATGGCTGCAGGATAAAATGGGGAGGGAGGGTTGAACTCCTGGTGGAGCAGAAATGCCCAAGAATATGAAGTGAAGACCAGTATGCATTTATTAACAAGACTATGATTTGAAGGAGGCAAGAGATGAAGAGGCACAGCATGACTTGTCAAACCACACAGACACACACAGGAAAAATAACTCAGTTATTCCTCTATTGAAGTCCATTTCCTACTTGTCCTCTTCAGGCCCCATTCATCCTGCCACCCTCCCCACAACCCACTACCAACCTGAAATCTCTCACCTTTGTACAGATTGGTGACAGCAGTGGCTGCATTCTGGAATGGGACCCACAAGGAGAGGCCCGGCTGCTGACACACACGGTCTGTGCGGGGGGGGGGGGGTGCCAGGAGGAGGAAGAACAAAAGAACAAAAACGAGAAAATGAAGAGAGAGAAAACCACCTAACTCGCTTTTATCTCTTTCTCAGGCTCTGCTTATGATCTGTCACTCAGACCCTCCCTCGGCCATGTTGGGTTTCGCCATTTTGTTCAGTTGCCTGGACAGAGGAGGGAGGGGGAAATGGGATACCTTTTTTGAAGGAGGGGGACAAAAAAAAATGAAAAATCAGGATATGAAGCATCCTGGAATCAACCAAGTCTTCATGGAGGGGGGAGAGAGACTACTGGAACCAACCACATGTGAATGGAGGGGGGAGTAAAACTGCTTCCCCTCACGTAGGGGGAGACTGGCAGCAGGAGGAGGGAAAGGCAAACACCATTAAAGGGAAGGGGAAAAGGGAAGCCTACAATAACTCGCTTTTTTCACGTCGTCTCCTCTCTCTCCTCCTGCCACAGGCCCCTCCCAACCCGAGCCTCCCTCTCGCCATTTTGTCGGTGGGAAGGGCCGACGACGGGAAGCTGAAGGGAGGGGCCGGGACGAACCCACTTGCCAACTGCGCGGGGGGAGAGAGAGAGGGAGAAAAGAACGAAGGAGAAACCAACATGCCTTTCTCCCCCTCCGCCCCCCACCGTCCTTATATTTATTTCGTGAGGGAAAAGAAAATGGGGCGCGAGGCGAGAAAAGGAGGGCGGAGGGATCCGCCTCACGCCATTTTGTGTGCGCGCCCGCCGTGTCTGTGTCACGGCGGCCGACTGGAAAGGCCGTGACGGGCGGGCGAGGCCTGGGAGGAAGGAAGGCCGGCCGGAGGGCCCACTGACAGGCGCTTCCCGCTCTCCGCCCGCGGCCACTTCCTCCTCGCCTCCCCCTGCAGGCCCCGTTCCCACGAAAGAGAGGGGGCAAAGGAAGCGAAGCAGACACGTCGCCGCCTCTGCCCCTCACACACGTATCAATGAACAGAGACCGCACGTGTGTACGTACACGCGTCAATGCCCAGACACACGAGAAGCGCGGAGGCAGGAACGTGTAAGGCATACAGGCACCACGCGACTGCGCACGTATGAACATGCCGTGTGTTAACTACACGCATTAGCGCGTACACAGGCTTCTCCTTTCTCGCCCAACCCCAGGATACTCAACAGCCCCACGTAGAGGCAGAGGAAACCCCCTTCTATTAAGCTGCCCATGGAGACCCGTTTGTTCTTTGACCTGCTCCAAATCCGCCAGAATCCTCGTCTTCTCAACCCGTGCCTCCTTAATAGTGGGGGTCCCCCTTCCCCAGTTCCATGCCAACTGGCTTCCCCACCCCGTCTCCATGAATAGGGCCCCCTCTACTGATCCCAATCTTCCTTCAAAAGCTCTTCGACCTACCCCGAGAACCTCTCCAGGGTCTCCTCCTCTGCCTTCATGAATGGGGGTCCCCCATACCCCTACATGAATAGGGGTGCCCTTCCACACACCCCGCCTCTATACAAGGGGCTCCCCACTAACCAGAAGCTATTCGACGTGCCTCCAAATCTCGTTCCCCATAAATGGAGGTCCCTATCTCCCTGCTCCTCCCCCCACCCCAATATAATTAGGGGTCCGGCTTCCCCTCCCCCATGAACTGGAGATACCTCCTAAAACCTCAGCCTCTCCTCCCCAAAAAGAAACCCCTCCCCCATGGCCCTGGCACTTCCTCTCTGCCTCCTCCCTCCCTCCCAGCCATCTTGAGAGGGGGCGCTCCCCGTTCCCTCCCCTCCCCCCCTCCATCCCTCGGGGTCTCCCCCTCCCTTCCTCCTCACCCTTGTAGAGCTGCGCCACGGCCGTGGCCGAGTTCTGGAAGAGGTGCCAGAGCTTCTGCTGCTTGTGCTCGGGCTGCGGGGTGGCGGCGGCGGCGGCGGCGGCTGCTGCGGCGGCCTCGTCGTCGTCCTGCAGCTCGGGCGGCAGCGCCCCGTCGTCCTGCTCGGCCTCCGCCAGGCACTGCCGCTCCCACTTGCTGAACCAGTGCTCGGGCCCGTGCAGCTCTTGGATCTCGGCGTCGCCTTCCTCCTTGGCCGCCTTCTCCTCCATCTTGCCTCTCCCACTTCTGTCGTGCGCCGCCGCTCAGCTACCTAAAGCGGGCGCCTCTCGACGGGGACGGGGACGCCATTAGCGGCCCCATAACGACGACGACGACGACAACAACAACAACAAGGCCGGGGAGCGTCCGGCCCCTCCGTCGCCTCCGACCACACTGAGCCCGAGACGCCGCCCCGAGCGCACCAAAAGGTGTCACCCGAACATGCTGGCTGGGTGATTGGTTGGCTGCGGCCAAAAAAAAAAAGAGTGAAAAGAAAGGCTGAAAATCCCGCCTTCTCTGCCTTCGCTACGCCACTGCCGATCGTCCCTTTGGACGCCTCCGCAAGCCTATTGGGTGTCTGACGTGTCCATCAATGTCATAAAGGAGACGGAAACGAGTCGGGTCTTTTTCTCTCTCTCGCTTTGCTTCCCCCGAAACATATTATGAGCATTAAGGTTGGTTGCGCCGACAAAATGGAAGGGAGGGAGAAAAAATAGGAGTGGAGGGGCTAGTCTGCGCAAGCGCGGGGTGGATGTGAGGGAGTTCGGAGTTCTCTAACTCCCTCGCTCGCCCTCTGGTCTATGCTTGCGCGCAGGCGCAGCTGCTTTCTATCTCTCTACTTAGCGTGTTGTTCTGAGTTGTGACCCTCCCCTAAGAGGAGGGTTGGGGGTGGGGAGCAGAAATGTCCAGAGAGTTCTCTTGTCATTGCAGAATAATTAATATTTTTAAGATTTCTGCAGATTTATCAAAGATTGATTGCAGGTCTTCCTTCGTCCTTGACTCCACCAGGCCCACTTAATAAATGTTGATGAACCTATGGCCGCGGACGTGTCATTTATTTTATTAGGCGTATGTATAAATTGGAACTCATTCAAAAAAAAAAGCATTAAAACTTTTATAACATTTGCGGGTTAGAATTGTGTAGATCGTCTGTGCACATCCTAACTGCCTTATGAACACAAATGTATCATAAATGTGCATTAAGAAATGGCATCTTTATTATACCTCCACCCATCGGAGGGCTGTTGGTGCATTCCAAATTTAAGTAGCTATTATGAAGCAAGCCAGTTTTGCCATATGGTGGAAATCGTGTAATTCAATAAGAGAACCTAGTGGCCAGTACTGGAGGATATGGAAATTGATGGTGTTCTTATGGGGTACTAGCATTAATGAAAAATCAGCTTTGATTGTTGGGTTGGCTTACTCTTCCCAACACATTTGTGTCATTTAGAATATAGAAAGAAATGGGCAAAAGTTTATTTCAAAATAAAAGCAGATTATATAATGTGAAGCCATGGAAAGAACACCATTTATATTATTTGAAAGATTACTATACAAAAGGTCAACCTCTTACAGTTGCAGAGATTTAAGTATGTTTAGAAAATGACCAAATTTTATGGCTGCTAGGATATCAATTGGGATCATTTATTACAAATATACAAATTAAAAATGAAGCAACAAGGAAAGTGAGATAATGTGAAAAGAAAGTAGTAAGATACAGCTCAATGGATAAGAGATTAGTTAACCTTTTATACAAAACTCATATTGAGAATCAATTTTGTTCCCCCCAAAAATAAAAAAGGTGGTGGGAATTAAATTAGGATATAATACAGTGCTTTTTCCTGGTGGTACCCATGGGCACGCAGTATCAGCACCTTTTTTCTAGAATAAAAGCACTGGTTAAAAGTGTGGCACTTATTGTAACAACTTCATAGTGAGTCCTGGCACATTTTTTCTAGTAGAAAAACACTGGATATAAACATTGAAGAGAACAGTGGAACATATGGGCAAAAGCAGCATGTAAATTTCTGTCAGCAACTACTAGGGAACATTCACTAAAATTGTTTATGGATGATACAGTATTTAACACTGAGATGCCTATCTTATATACAGCCCAATAGCTCTTTCTTCTGTTGGAGAGGATGCCAAATTTAGGTACATAGCAACATATGTGGTGGGATTGTCCACAAATAGGCCAATTTTGGAGGGACATTTGTAAAGAGATATCTCAGGTTACAGCTCAGACAAATGCAATAACCCCAGGATTATTAGCCTTACTTAATTTATGTACTGTACTTCAGATATGGACCAATTAAGGAGTAATGAATTAATAACACATTTATTAGCAGCCGCTAAAACAGTAATTGGGATGCAGGTGGCGCTGTGGGTTAAACCACAGAGCCTAGGACTTGCCGATCAGAAGGTAGGTGGTTCGAATCCCCGCGACGGTGTGAGCTCCCATTGCTCAGTCCCTGCTCCTGCCAGCCTAGCAGTTTGAAAGCACGTCAAAGTGCAAGTAGATAAGAAGGTACCGATCTGGCAGGAAGGTAAACGGCGTTTCCGTGCGCTGCTCTGGTTCGCTGGAAGCGGCTTAGTCATGCTGGCCACATGACCCAGAAGCTGTACGCTGGCTCCCTCGGCCAATAAAGCGAGATGAGCGCCACAACCCCAGAGTCGTCCGTGACTGGACCTAATGGTCAGGGGTCCCTTTACCTTTACCTAAAACAGTAATAGCTAGAGCTTGGAAATCCTTGCAATTAATGAATATTGATCAGTGGTATAATATAGTCTGGCAAACAGCCACAATGGAAAAGCTGTCACAAAAATTGAAGGTGGCAAAGGGAAAGGGAAAAAAACAAGATAATTTTTGCACTTTATGGTGTGATTTTATTAAATATTCAAATGAAACAACACACGGATGAGAAATACCTACAACATATATTGCAATATGGCCTAGATAAGCAGGCACTGCTCTTTAGCTCACTTCTATTACTCTGTTATTTCCAAGTTGATTTATTGACAAATTCATTTTACTGGCTTACTGTAATCACCTCATTATTCTGCATTGTAAATATGTTTAGTATTTTACCCTCCTATTGACCCATTTTTTCTTAGTCATGCCATGTCTGATTATTTATGTGTGTAGAATTGGTAACAATATTTATTTATTTTTAAAGACATCTAATATGAAAATGTGCTTTCCTCGTGCATTATTTTAAAAATGGTGGCAGATTCCCAATGGACCACCATCGGCAACTTATACAACCCCAAAGGCATATGGGAATTTTTCAGTCTTTTTTAGTATCCTGAGACATCCTTTTCCTCTGGGGTGCAAAAAGAAATAAGCTTCACAGATGGCACAGTGTGAGAGTTAGAACAATTTTAAGTAAGAAGTGCCAATTGTGACACTAAATTTATTGCAACGTGTGCACACCTAACACCAGCCTTTCCCATCCTGAGGTTGCGGGCTGATGGGAGCTGCAGCCACCGTGCAAAATTTGGTTACGATCTCTTAAGAAACGTCCAAATGCATAGCAAAAAGACTGACAACGTTCTGAAATATTATTTATTAACACCATTTCTATAATGCTAATAATGATAACAAAATCTCTAAGCACTGCACAGAAAACTAAAGTAGCAACAGACAACTGAGAAGATTACAAAATTACAAAAATGCAAAAATACAGAGATGACATATAAACATGTGGCATTGATACAGAATTACTAATAAATATCAACCAATACCAATTCTTTTGCCTTTGGACACACCCTCCCTCTCCACCTCCTGGCTCTCACCCAGTACTCCACCCACCCACCCAGGCTCTCACTCAGAGTCTTAAGCAATCTCTCAGCTCACCCACAAAAATCTCACAGCAAGAAGGGTTGTTGCTGACATCACTCTAGTCTCTTACCTTAGGGCACTGAGTGGCCACCATTTTCCAGAGAGCTCTAGGGCTTTATAGTGAAATAAAAATGGTGGCTTGCAGCTGCCCTTCAAACAATACCCTTTCCTTCATTGCATTTGGGGGGGGGGGGAGTGTTGCAGCAGACAATTAATAAACTTGGTGCTTCCTGCAGCTACATTTCCTTCAAGTGTTTTATCCGACCCTTCAACTGAAGCGTCTGCCAGTGCTAAGGCTGTCTGTGACCTCAGACTTATGATTTAAAAGATATGACACAAAAGGCAAATGGATGAGGAGGGAGGAAAAAACAAACTCAAGCGCTATATCTTAGCTACAAGACCAGCTGTAACAAGCCAATTTGGGAAGAGGGTAGAGGGAGCTAAGACTTCCTGGTCTTTCAGCAGAGCAGAAGGAGCAGCTCTCCATTTCCATCTCTTCCTTCTCTGGCAGCCTGATGGAAAACCTGCTGCAGTTGACAGTTGAGGGAAGGTACAGTTGAGAGAAGCACATGGCTTCTCCCAAACAAACATGGGAACTGTGGTTTGTTAAGGGTGCTGAAAATTGTAGGTCTGTCTTTGGAGGAAACCATGACCGTTGTACATATATTATCTTAATTCTGCTAGTTTTTTATTACATTTTAATCATTGTCTTTTTATGTCCAGTGGCGTAGTGTGGGGGGTGCCAGGGGTGCCAGCCGCACCGGGCGCAACATCTGCGGGGGCCGCGAGTCCAGAGGGAAGGGACAAGTTCCTTCCTCCGCCGGGCTCCCCGCCGCCACCGCCAGCTTTGCGCCTTGGCGCGTGCGCGCCCCCCGCCGCCGCCGCGGCTGCGCTCCACTCACTGCTCGCAAGAGGAGCAGCCGCTGCAGCAGCGCTGACGCCGCCACCGACGCCTGGCCGGGCACGGGCAGCCTCCGCACCCTGACACCATCCCCTTCCCCCTTTTTTTCCAGAGCTGGGGGAGGGGGAGGTTTTAAAAGGGGGTCTTGCATTGGCGATCCTGCAGCACTTTGGGCCGCACGACGCGAGCGCGCAGCACGGATCAGCCACGACCCCACCCCATGCATTTCCCGGGGAAAAGTGCTCTGCGTGGGAGGCGCGTTTCCCCTTCATTCCCTCTCGTGCAAATCCTCCTTGGGTTCCCTCCCCCGTCTTTCCTCTCCCTACCTCACAAAAGCCTCACCTCGTCGCCTCCTCGCTGCCTCTCGCCTCCGCAGGAGCGTTTCCCTCCGCGGAAGAAGGAGCAGGGCGCTTCTGCAACTTTGGATTGCAACTTCTTGCTTCCCTGGGAAACAGAGCCCGGCCGGGTCAGTTGTCCAGCGGAGGGCCAGTTCCCCCCTCCCTCCCTCTCTCTCTCTGCAACCCTTGCGCCCCCCCCTGCGTACTACTTGCAATGCAACTTCTGCGCTCCATGCGCTTTCATAGAATCTGTCGAGCTAGAAGGGAGCCGAGGGTCATCTAGTCCCACCCGCTGCAATGCAGTAATACACCGCTGCTCCCCTACAAGGGATCGAACCTGCAACCTTGGCCTTATCAGCGCAGTGCTCTTAAACTGAGCCATCCGGGCTCCCCTTTCCCCCACCTTCTTGCGTGCCTGAACCTGTCCGCGTTTTGCATTCTAACACTTGCAAGCTCCATCCTCCAGCAGTTTCCTGACGCCGGCTGCGCTTCCTTTTAGGCCAATACTTGGCAGCCATAAACTCGCACCGTGTCACCCTTCAGATGACTTGTGAAGTTGTAGAGTTACTTATCTCCTTGGCTTGGGGGGTGTCAAATAAAAATAAAAATAAATTATTTATACCCTGCCTATCTGGCTGGGCTTCCCCAGCCACTCTGGGCGGCTTCCAAAAAAATATTAATACGTCAAACATTAAAAGCTTCCCTAAACAGGGCTGCCTTCGGATGTCTTCTAAAAGTCTGGTAGTTGTTCTTCTCTTTGACATCTGGTGGGAGGGCGTTCCACAGGGCAGGTGCCACTACTGAGAAGGCCCTCTGCCTGCTTCCCTGTAACCTCACTTCTTGCAGGCAGGGAACCGCCAGAAGGCCCTCGGCGCTGGACCTCAGTGTCCGGGCAGAATGATGGGGGTGGAGACGCTCCTTCAGGTCTACTGGGCCGAGGCCATTTAGGGCTTTAAAGGTCAACACCAACACTTTGAATTGTGCTCAGAAACGTACAGGGAGCCAATGTAGGTCTTTCAATGTAACTTCATACATTATTATTATTATTGTTGTTGTTGTTGTTGTTGTTTAGTCATTTAGTCGTGTCTAACTCTTCGTGACCCCCTGGACCAGAGCACGCCAGGCACTCCTGTCTTCCACTGCTTCCCGCAGTTTGGTCAGACTCGTGTTTGTGGCTTCCCCTCCCCATCCAGCTTGGTTTCCCTAGCCACTCGGAAACCCGAACCCTATGGAAATAGGGATGTCAAGGTTGCAGGTTCGATCCCCGCACGGGACAGCTGCGTGGTCCTGCATCTTTCCTCAGGGCCTGCAAGACAGAGCTGTTCCACCTGGCCTTTGGTTTGGACTCAGTGGGACCCTTATGTCTTCCCTCCCCTTACAGTTTTGATTTGTGGGCTACTTTTAAAATGAGGCTGCTTTTCAAATTGCATTTTAACCTGTATTTTAAATTGGTCCCTCCCCCCATTATGTTTCTATTGTAATTTTACCGGTGTTAGCCGCCCTGAGCCCGGCTCTGGCTGGGGAGGGCGGGGTATAAATAAAATGTATCATCATCATCATCACCACCACAGGGGGTTGGACTAGATGACCATCGGGTCCCTTCCGACTCTACGATTCTATGATTCTATAAAGTCAAGTGTTACCGGAAAAACCCGAGGGCGCGCTCGCACTTGAGTGCTAAAATCCACGGGTTAGGGGGCGCAAATTACTTGCCTTGCCCCGGGTGCTGACAACCCACGCTTCACCACTGTTTATGTCTTTAGTTTGTTCTGGGGAAAAGGTGAGATATAATAATAATAATAGTAATGATGATGATGATGATGATGATGCACGCCTTCCGGAGAGTACCATCACTTAATTGTAGCTATGGTAACCTAGCTCATTCTTTGAGATGCTGATGAGAGCACTTCTATGGCCAGCTAAGGCCATTGTCTCACAAAGAAACTTGTCTGAGCAGTTCAGCAGCCTCTTCTACTAGATCCAGGACCAAGGATACCATCAAAACTGACCTTCCAAACCAATAATAATACCGTAAGAAGAAGAAGAAGAAGAAGAAGAAGAAGAAGAAGAAGAAGAAGAGGTGTTTGGATTTGATATCCCGCCTTTCACTCCCTTTAAGGAGTCTCAAAGCGGCTAACATTCTCCTTTCCCTTCCTCCCCCACAACAAACACTCTGTGAGGTGAGTGGGGCTGAGAGCCTTCAAAGAAGTGTGACTAGCCCAAGGTCACCCAGCAGCTGCATGTGGAGGAGCGGAGACGCGAACCCGGTTCCCCAGATTACGAGACTACCACTCTTAACCACTACACCACACTGGCTCTCTAATAATAATAATAATAATAAAAAAAAAATTTATATCCCGCCCTCCCCAGCCGAAGCCGGGCTCAGAGTGGCCAACAACAATAAAAGGAACACAGTTCACATAAATTCACAATCAACTGAAATGCATTCTAAAATCAACTCAAAATCAAATTAATGGCAACTATTGGGCTAGAGTTCTGTGAGGATTAACAATATCTTTTTCCAGCAAGTTGTCACCATGTTTGTTTATCACAAACCAAGAGCACCCATCACAACACAGTTCTCGTTTCCTCTTCCTCTGCAAGCATAGAGATACCACAGTCTCCCACAGCAGGTGAACTTCCAAACAAATTCTCCTTGGCACTCCACAATAATAATTTCCCTTTCCGCCAACAAGAGTGTTCAAAGCACAGCACATGCACCGCCTCATTGTAACCCATTACAACAACCCTGCAATGTACATCTGCAGTCATATCCCCATATTGCGTTTTGGGGGGAGAAGTGGGGGGAACTGAGAAACAAGTGATTTGTCTCAAGCAACCAATGGAACCCATTGCAAGTTCTAATTCAGCACTTCCTGGGTCACACCGGGATCTCTTAGACACGATGGCACCCCAGCTCCCATAGACAGCACTAATTTTTGGAGTGTGTGTGGTTACATAGGAAACTGCCTTATCCAGAGTCAGACCATTGTTCCATCAAACTCAGTACTACCCCTACTGGCAGCTGCTCTTGAGGGTTGCAGCTGAGGAATGATCCTATACTTGGAGAGGACAGGGATTGGAGCTGGGACCTTTGGATGTAAATCAGACACACTACTAACAGAGCTGCAGCCCTCACTTGGCTTGGGGAAGGTCCTTCAGTGGCTCCCCCTTAATCCAGAAGATGCAGGCTTTTGAACTGAGAATTCTGCTGCTCTGCCTTTGACCTCGCTGGGTGCCTCTGGCAAAATAAGAACAGAAGTTGTTAAGGCAGGGGCTTTGCGCATGGGTCAGCAAACCTTTTCAGCACGGGGCCGGTCCTCAGACCTTGTGGGGGGCCGGACTATATTTTTTGGGGGGGAAATGAACGAATAACCCAGAGATGCATTTTAAATAAAAGCACACATTCTACTCATGTTAAAACATGCTGATGCCTGGACCGTCCACGGGCCGGATTTAGGAGGAGATTGGGCCTGATCCGCCCCCTGGTCTTAGTTTGCCTACCTGTGCTTTAGGGTGTGTTACCACCTTCTGGATCCATCCCTTGCCAGACTTAGGTAAAGGTAAAGGGACTCATGACTATTAGGTCCAGTCATGACCGACTCTGGGGTTGCGGCGCTCATTTTGCTATATTGGCCGAGGGAGCCGGCGTACAGCTTCCGGGTCATGTGGCCAGCATGACTAAGCCTCTTCTAGCGAACCAGAGCAGTGCACGGAAACACTGTTTACCTTTCCGCCACTGCGGTACCTATTTATCTACTTGCACTTCATGATTTTGAACTGCTAGGTTGGCAGAAGCAGGGACCGAGCAACGGGAGCTCACCCCGTTGCAGGGATTCGAACCGCCGACCTTCTGATCGGCAAGTCCTAGGCTCTGTGGTTTAACCCACAGCGCCACCCATGTCCCTTTTGCCAGACTTACCAAGAGGTAAAGTGCAAAGTTCAAGCAAGTCCTTAAAATGGAAATAGGGAAAAGGAAGAGGGCGGTTCTGCCATATATTATCCACCAGAGGGCATCCTTATATCCCCAAGCAAAAACTGCAGTGGCAAATCACAAATTGTTAAAAATTATAATAGGTGCTGGCAGGCTGGGGAGGAGTGGGGGTTGCATAGTTACTTATCTCCTTGGTTCGGGGGTCACATAACTCCATGCCTTCCAACATTTCTCTGATGAAAATAGGGACATCTTAAGGAAAAGCGGTACATTCCGGGATCAAATCAGAAACTGGGACGGCTTCTGTAAATCTGGGACTGTCCCTGGAAAATAGGGACACTTGGAGGGTCTGGTATATTCCCAGGGGAAAGGAATGTTTTTAGGCAGAGGGAAACATTCCCTGATAGTGAACTTTTGGGGACTGTGTGGCACTGGTAGGTGTGGCCAGTGGTAAAGGTAGGTGGAGCAACAGAGGTCACTTTTACTTTTTTAAACAAAGGGGGGGTACATTTCAGTTGCTTAAAAGTCACAGATTTTTTATTTACAGTTTTAGAATATATGAGTTGTAGAGACACTTTTCTAGAAGGAGTCAAGGCAACATATGCTGACAAGTCAGCTAAGTTGATAGTAAATAATGTCCTGGTTGATAATTGTAAAATAACTAAAGGAACAATATAAGGCTGTCCATTGTCACCTTTGTTTATAATAGTTTTAGAAGTATTGATGCCAATAATAATATGTAATAAAGATATTAAAGGCATAAGAGTGGGACAAAAATATAAATTAAAAGCATTTGCAGACAACGTGGAGCTATCTGTGGAAGAACCAACAGAGTCAATCCCAAAGGTATTACAAGATACAAAAAAAATTGGTGAGGTAGCAGGTCTTAAGATTAGTAAATATAAAACCAAACTCTTGGATAAAAATATGAATGCTGAGAGTAAAAATAAATTTCAAGATGTATCTGCATTAAAGATCAAAGGAAAGGTTAAGTATTTAGCTGTATGGGTAACTACAAACAATATAAATTTGTATAAAGATAATTATTTAAAAAACATGGGAAGATATTAAAGGAAATTTGGAACAAAATGAATTGACTATAAAACAGTGTCGACTATAAAAATGAATGCATTACCAAGAATATTATTTCTGTTTCAATCAGTTCCGGTGATTGGCAAGACAGATTGTTTAAACACAAAGCGGGCAAAAAGATATTTCTAAATATATTTGGCAAGGGGAAAAAACAAAAATAAAATATAAAATATTGATAGATGCAAAAGAAAGAGGTTTTTCCCTGCCGGATATGAGACTATACCATGAGGTATCCTATCTTTCTTCATTGAAGGATGACATTAGAGAATTCACATATTCTAGACTCAGAAAGTCATGATAATATTTTTCGTTGACACACTTATTGATGGTATGAAAAAGTAAAAGTACATAAAGGATTTACCAATCATATAATTAGGAAAAAAATGTATAGAGTATGGGATAAATACAAAAAAAAAAGAGGTAGAAACATCACTTTGGCTCTCACCGTTGGAGCGGTAAAGAAAAAGTATATGATAGAATGGTGAACAACTTATAGAAATTTGTTAAAACAAGAGAAAGGAGAGTATAAATTAGAAGAATTTAAGGAATTATCAGGAAAATTAACAACACAGATACAATATCATTATCTGAATGATTTAAGAAAGATTAAGAAAGATAGGATATGAGTGTTTGGGGAACAAATATCACAACTGAAGAAAGACCTGCTGGAATGTAATGTAAAAGTGCTGTTTAAAATGTATAAATATTATTGGAATGGGAGACAAAGGATGAGCAAGTTAGATCCTCAATGATACATTGAGCAATAGATATTGGTCATAATATAGACATGGAAGCATGGGAACGATTGTGGAATATGGATATAAAATTTACAGCATGTTATGGTCTTAGAGAAAATTACAGCATATGAAAATGATATATCGATGGTATTGAACACCGAGTAAATTAGCAAAAATGTATTTATCTAAATCAAGTAAGTGTTGGAAATGTAAAGAGAAAGAACGTTCTTTTTATCATATGTGATGGTCTTGTAGTAAGGTTAGAGCTTACTGGGAAATGATATATAATGAATTGAAAAGGATGTTTACAATAATGTTTGTAAAAAAACAACAACCCAGAAGCTTTCCTTTTTGGAATTATAGGAACAGAACTACCCAAATTGTACAGAAACTTTTTCATGTATGCTACTACAGCAGCAAGAATGTTACTTGCCCCAAAATGGAAAGAAGTAGAAGCCCCAGCAAAGGAAGAATGGATACAAAAACTTGTGAAATATGGGGAAAACTGGAAAAGTGACTTGAAGTTTACAGCATGTTGTTCTTTGAAGGAGAACTACCTAAAATAATTCACAGATGGTATTAAGATGTATAAGACTGAATCAGATAAGTGCTGGAAATGCAAAGAGGTGGAGGGAACGTTCTTTCATATGTGATGGGCTTTTAAAAGGGTAAAAGAGTATTGGGAAAAGATCCATAATGAATTGGGGGGAAAATGTTTAAAAGTACTTTCCCAAAAAAACCCAGAGTCCTTTCTGCTGGGTATAATCCAGACTGAAATTCCCAGGTGTCATAAAAGGTTATTTATGTATGCTACTACTGCGGCCCGTGTTTTGTTAGCCCCAAAGTGGAAAACAAGTGAGGTTCCAACCAAAGAAGAATGGCAACTTAAGTTGACAGAATATGCACAACTTGCAGACATAACATATAGAATAAGAGAACAAGAAGAACATACATTTAAAGAAGATTGTAAAACGTTTATTGAATATATTGGAAATAATTGTGTACAGCTGAAAACGCTGACAGCATTAAGATAAATTCGACAGTGTAAATAAGTTTTGATGGATGGAATAATGGAATACTGAATGGTATAGTTTTTGTAAAATATGCAAGAATTTATGACATGTAAAATGAACCATGGAAAGAGAGGAAGCAAAGTCATTGATATCTTAAAGACATAAAATCAGTGTTAAGCTAAAAACCAAATTAAAACATGTCAGCAATCTACATATCTGGATAGGCTTGCAGAAACAATAATGTTTTAGGCCAGTGTTTCCCAACCTTTTTTGGGCAAAGGCACACTTGTTTCATGAAAAAAATCTTGAGGCACACCACGTTACAGCCTCGTGACGTCAGCGCGCAGCGTCACGCCGGGAGGGACGCACGAAGGAGGGGGGGAGGGCGAGCGGAGGCAGCGGCGAGCCCCGTTCCTCCCCATCCGCCCCTTTCCGTGCAAGGAGCGCGAACAGGTGTGAGAAGGGGGTCAAACCTGCGGGCCGGCGCCGGGGAACCTCCAAGCTTTGGGGGTGGGGGGGAGGAGGCAGCAAAGCGAGGCAGGAAGGAGAGCGCGGCTTGGCTGGGTGAGCTTTGGCAGGGGCAGGGAATGAGAGCCGCGAGGCGTGCACTGCGGACGGAGGCGCTGCCCGCCGAGCTCGCAAGCAGCCAGGCAGGCAGACTGCGAGAGCCCCGCGCTGGGCGGCCTCTCCTCGCCGCCGCCGCCCCGCCTCTCGCCGCCCGACTCGCCCGCCTCCCTCCGGGGACGGCGCCCCAATCGAAAATTTGACTTAAAAAAAAAAATCTTTCGAATTTTTTAATTTTTCCCACGGCACACCAGGCATCATCTCGCGGCACACTAGTGTGCCGCGGAACAGTGGTTGAAAAACACTGTTTTAGGCAACAAAAAAAAGTACAGGGAAGGCACCTGCCTGATGTTATTAGGCAGGGAGTTCTAAAGTATGGGTGCTGCCACACTAAGAGATAAACTCTATGTCCATAAACTCTACGGACATTGTTAAACTGAATGTGTGGAGGTTGGAATTGGAAATAGAAAGTGTGGTCCTGTTCTCGCTGTCCCCATCCAGTACAAAGTTCAATATTACAAAACTATGTAGTTCCTACTTCTTTGGACTTTACAAACACACATACTGTATATAAGTAATAAAAATACCTAAAATGCAGATCTACAATAAAGCAGCAATCAAAATTGTCCCCATAAACCCTGTAACAAATGTTGGCAAATGTCTTTCCAAAAATTGCTAGAATTTTAGCATTTCAAGTCCTATTCCCATCACAGAGGTACAATTACTTGAGTGGTTCAACAGTGAATACCTCCTCACAGAGACCTGTGGGAACTGTAGTTCTCTGAGCGGGATGGGGTCTCCTAACAACTCTCAGCACCCTCAGCAAAACTACAGTTCCCAAGGACTCTTTGGGGAAAGCCACGGCTGTTTATATTGGTATGATACTGCTTTAAGCGTACAGTGCCGATGCAACCTAGGATGGTTGGATTCCACATGCAGAATCTGGGGACGCCACCTTATCCTTCATTTCAGGCAGCAAAATGTGCTGGAGTGGCCCCATGAATTTATGTTGGACCCAGGGCAAGTATTCAGTGAATAATAGCCGGAAATATCTAGCAAAATTTTAGACTTCACAGTTTGCAAGGGAGAATTCTAAGGAGGAAGGCTTCATGAGCCATTTCTTCATATTTTGACCCCCTGGATGCTATAGTACATGCATGCATGCACACACACACATGCATATATCTTCCCTACTGTCTGTTGCCATGCTCAGCATTCTGTTTACCACACTTTCCCTTTCTTAGCTGTGCCACAGCCAATGGGGAGGCAGGGCTGTGTGCTGAACATTCCGCCACATTTGTGCAGATTCCAATTTCAGAACACTGGTGGCTCACTCACCTGGGTACCTTTTCCAACTCACTTCAGCCAGCACCGAGACAGCAGTTGTAGAGGATCCTTGACCCCACAGCCTCCCAAGTCTTTATATTCCAGGTACATGTAGATCATCAAGTCAAAGCTCTGGGACAGGGATGGGAAACTCCAGCTCCCATCAGCCCCAGCAAGTCTGGGGTGGTGGAAGTTGTAGTCCAACAGCGATTGGAGGTTAAGCATCCAGGCATTACACAAATTGAAATGTATTTTTTTAATGATATTTATTGGGAATTTAAAGTTACATAAGAAAAAAAGAAAAAGGAAAAGCAAGAAAAAAGAGATTAAACAATACAAATCAATAAAAAGAGAATAAAAAGTACAAAGCATACAATACACTAAAATCAAAAACAAGAGCAAGAGAATAAATTTAAAAACAAATCCAGTATTCCCATATCCTTATCTTCATTAACTTGTTTCATCGACCTCCTCACACCTCCCTTTTTTGTATTCTAATTATTAATTATCTCAGCAAATCCTTTCCATCTTTCACTGTATTCTGTCCTTTAGTTGTCTTAATTTATTTTAGCCTTATCTTGCCATTTAAAAAAATCCTTAGAACTTAAAAACTTATTTATACATAACTCCTTATAACATTTCTACTAAAGCCTAATAGTTTCCTTCCAAGATTTTCCTAACAGTCATTAATTTTACAATATTTCTCTAAATGAATTTTTAAACTTTCTTCCAATCTTCAGCCACCGTCTCTTCTTCCTGGTCTCGGGATCTGTCAGTCCTTTCTGTCTGTTCCATCTAGTCCATCAACCTGGTAATCTTATGTCCGAGGCTCTTAACTCTTTTCCATGTCCCTTCTGCAGATCTTCTTCATAATTGTACCTGCACTTTACTTTGCCTTCTGCTGGTCTTGTACTTAATTTCCTTCCTTTGTTTCTGAGGAGTAGATCTCGGGGGAACCACCTAAGAATGTCTTTATCCCTTCTCGACCGGTCAGCCCATTCTCCATGGTTAGCACTAAAATCCAAAAAATATTCCAAAGCTGAGGGCCTCAACCCACTCCAATCTCCAACTGGCCCAAAACCAAATCCCAAAAGTCAGGACATCCCTGCATAGGAGGATATGACCAACTTGCCAACTTGCCATCTCCAGTCCTGACAGGACTTCGTCTCTCCAAATCTGACTCACTCCAGATTCAGTCATCAGAAACGACAGGTTATGTTCCTGCAAGGCCGCATCTCTCTCAACTTGTATTACTTGGGGTTCAACAACAACCTCCTCCTTTGTCTTCTCCGCAGCTTGCCCTGTCAGGGCAGATTCCTGGGTCAGTTCTTGAGCAGGTTCTATATCAGCGTTCACTGTTTGACCGAAGTTATCAATTGCTGTAGTCATCAAATCCATCTTCGCATGAAGCTGCTCCAACAAAGCACTTGTCCTGCACAAAGCGGACACTAAGGCTTCCTGTGTCAACATTCTTGTCCAAGGTCAATGTCTGTTTCTCACGATCCTTAATCTCTACAGGTCCACTCCAACAACAGTTCAAAAGCTCCCTCTAGAGGAAACAATTTCAATTTGTATCCATCCTTTTACAAGCAGATGCAGCAACAAAATTGCTTTCGTTTTTCAAATCTTTGTTCCTTTTTAGAGCAAAAGGAAACATTGGAGTCAATATGTTTCTCTTATTTGACTATCGGTCAACATACGTTATTATTCACAGTCAATGAACTTTCCCAAAACGTCTATTTTTTACAGCCCGTTCCCAGGTTCAAGACGATAGAAATTTATCTTTCTTTACTCCCTCTCCTGCAGGCTTGAACAATTTAAGATTCCCCCCCTCTTCTCCTGCTTCCAAGGGTTTTTTTGTAATTTTAACCGATGGAAATTTAGTCCTTTGCAGATAACTTTCCAGACTTTAGCTTGCAATGTCTTTGCTTCAAACTATTTACAAAAGCGGAAGCCGGACTTCCTGTTTAGACCTTCCCGCTCTGGTGCCAAATTACGAAGTTTAATAATCCAATTTTCCGTTCTACTCACGGGTACTTGTTTAGAGTCCAACTGTCCACAGGAAAAAAGTCAGCGCTCTCCGACAACAGCAATGCGGCTTCACTCCGTGAAAAGAGCAATCGATTCGAAGCACCGCGCCACTCACCCCACGTCGCTCCGGATCCCCGTAGCCAGGTTTCCCCGCGAGTAGGGGAGGCGCAAAAGGTGCCAGCCGAATCCCAGGTCCACAGGCTTCTCCCGCCTGTGGTTTTTGATGGGTCTCCGCCTCGCCGTGGCAGCACAAATTGAAATGTACAGGGCTGAGAAGCCTTTTTTCAGCATGAAGGCCACATTATCTTCTAAGCAGCCTTCTGGGGCCCACATGCTGGTGGTAGGTACGACGAGAGGCAAAATTGGAAGTGGCAATGTTTCTATGCATTACAAATCCCTCTCTACCCTTCATCCAGTTTCAGTGGAGGCTGGTCCATTAATAATAATAATAATAATAATAATAATAATAATAATAATAATAATAATAATAATTTGTACCTCGCCCATCTGGCTGGGCTTCCCCAGCCACTCTGGGCAGCTTCCAACAAAGATTGTTGGAATGTCACACATTAAAAACTTCCCTGAGCAGGGCTGCCTTCAGATGTCTTCTAAATGTCAGCTACGGTAGTCATTTATCTCTTTGACATCTGGTGGGAGGGCGTTCCACAGGGCGGGTGCTACTGCCCAAAAGGCCCTGTGCCTGGTTCCCTGTAGCTTTGCTTCTCGCAGTAAGGGAACCACCAGAAGGCCCTCAGCGCTGGACCTCAGTGTCCGGGCAGAACGATGGGGGTGAGATAGGCTCCCTTCAGATATACTGGGCCCAGGCTGTTTAGGGCTTTAAAGGTCAACACCAACACTTTGAATTGTGCTCAGAAACGTACTGGGAGCCAATGTAGGTCTTTCAGGACTGGTGTAATATGGTCTTGGCTGCTGCCCCCAGTCACCAGTCTAGCTGCCGCATTCTGGATTAGTTGTAGTTTCCGGCTCACCTTCAAAGGTAGCCCCACGTAGAGCGCATTGCAGTAGTCCAAGTGGGAGATAACCAGAGCATGCATTAGGGTAAACTGGGCACAAGAGGAACAGCCTGCCTTCAGCCCTCACCTTCCTTCCTTGCTCACAATTAGTCCCAGGAGTGGCACTGCCTGTGTCAGCTTCCTCCTCCTTACAATCCCTCTGCACCATACATTTAAAGCAATATCATACCAGTTTAAACAGTCACAACTTTCCCCAAAGATTCCTGGGAACTGTAGTTTGGTCCGGGTACTGAGAGTTGCTAGGGGATCCCCTATTCTCTGCACAGAATTTCCAGAGTGCTTTAACTGTCAATTCCTCTCTCTCAAGGAACTCAGGGAATTGTAACTCTGTGGGTGGAATAGGGGTCTCCTAAGGACGATCTGTACCCCTGAAAATACAACAGTGCGTGGCATTCTTTACAAGAAGCCATGACTTCCTGAAGTTGAATGATTCTGTTCTAAATGCATAGTGCAGATGAGGCCTTAGTCTCAGTGCCATCCAGATAGAATTAAGCAGGGAGGAAGATGGGGACAAAGCTAGAATTAGCTGGTCCTGCTTGCAATTGGCTCTGGGTCTACTTGCTGTTGGGTTTCTTGCCTTCGGCCCCCCCAGCCGCAACTATCAAGTTTAGCAATTTTATGCCGGAGTCCCCTTTTAAAGATGCTGTCTGATCAAAGGACACTAGAAACAAGAGCGTATTTCTGGACATAAATGTGACGTCAACCCAGAAAGATAACCTGCATCTCTGATAACACTCGACTACATATTCCATCCTCAGTGTTCTGTAACTGCCACCTTGGCTAGAATGCCCTTTGATTCACATCCACATGGCTGAATAAGGCAAAAGCCAAAACATTTTACTTTAAGACTTTAATCTGTTTCTTAATTTATTTAATTTAATCTACCGTATTTATATCACACACACAAAAATTCCTGTCAAGATGAAATTAGTTAAGATTAACCATAAGAATCAGAGCAAAAACTCGCTTAAAATGCCTGTTGAATTTTATCACAAATGAGACCAGGCAAATACTTTCCCTTCCTAAATTTGAAATGGGTCTTCGAGACTTCAAGGAAAATTGGATGGAGGCTAATTTAGATTGTTGTTGTTGCTGCTGTTGTTGATGCACTGGCTTTTATGTATGGGTTTGGATATTTTAATTGTGTTGGGTTTATGGATTGATATTCATACATGGTTGTAAACTTTGAGGGACAACCTAAAAGCCAAAAGCAAACCAACAAAGCGCTTCAAAGTTGGAGCCAGCTTGGTTACTATTCCTTCAGCCTTTTTTTAAAAAAAAAAAAAGTTTCTCAAACATGTATTAAATATAAAGTTTCAGCTTTCAAATATAGAAGACCCTAAAGATTGGCTGTAGCTTATTGGCATGCAGAAGGTCTGTGTTCTATCCCTGGAATCTCCAGGTGGGACTGGAAAAGCCTCCTGAAAGTCCATGTCAGTCTGTGTAGACCAGGCATAGGCAAACTCAGCCCTCCAGATGTTTTGGGACTACAATTCCCATCATCCTTGACCACTGGTCCTGCTAGATAGGGATCATGGGAGTTATAGGCCAAAAACATCTGGAGGGCCGAGTTTTCCTATGCCTGGTGTAGACAATATTGAGCTAGATGGACTGACTCAGTTGAAAGTAGCTTCCCGTGTATCTACTTTACGGAATATGTGGATGCTCTGACACCTGAGGCCACTCTGATAGAAAAGTATCATTTGTTTCATAGCGTGCCTTTCCTCCCAAAGGAGCCCAGGGCAGCAGTATTTGGTACTGGATTATCAGGTTTATCAAATCTGAAATATTCCACCAACATCAGAAAGGTACATTGCAGACACCACCATCTCCTCCTCCTCGTGCTCTGCAAAGCATCACGGACATCAAAAGTGCTATGTGAATAAGGCCTTCACAGTAATTCATACTGGGGGAAATTGAGAAGAAAGAACTCCATTTTAGTATATGCTCTTAATACATGCCATGCCCTGTATTTTGTTTTTAAATATTGCAGGGGAATTTGTGGAGGACAAGGTTATTACATACTCATGTTTGGGAAGTTAATCCATTCAGCCCTTTCTGCAGATGACTGGGACCTTAGGAGGCTATTCTCAAGTAAGTCGTGCATGATGAAAGACTTCCACAAAGAAACCTGGGAACTGTAGTTTGGTGAAGGTATTGGAGATCACTAGGCTCCCATTCCAAAATAAGGGAAGAGAAGCAATGACTGTTAAACCAGTTCAATTATTATTGTTATTGTTTATTATATAGTTTACATCTACGGAACAGAGATATCTCACAGTCCCAAGAAATTAAGAAAATGAAGACTGGTTTCCAAGACCCAGTGCCTTTTCTTTCTTAAAAAAATGTTTAGGGGTACTCTCATTTTCCTACTCATATTGAAATGCTGATCCTCAATGAGGCCAATCTTAGATTCACAAAATGTTTAGGAGTACGTATGCGTACCCCTGCATCCCCCCATAAAAAAAGCACTGCCAAGACCCATGGGGGGAAAGCCAGATTTTGAAGGTTTATAAAACATTCATTCCATCCCTCTGGTTTTATTGTGTTACGATAATAAGCAGGGTGTAAATATATTTCAGTTTAAACAATTTCTTTTAAAAAACAGAATAGTAATCAACAAAAAGCCCTTGAGTACAAGAATAGTTTAGAAATATGTTATGACTAGGTTGCCCACAAAGGCAAAAAAATTCAGGCAACATATTTATGGTGACATCAAGTGAGGCAAATTGCACTTTTGGCTTCACAAGAGCTATCAGTGAAATAATGCAACATCTGCCTTTCAATCAAGTCTAATGTAAACAAATCTGCATACTGACAAAACCAAAGCATAGCCAGCTTTTTAAGATACCGAGGATTGTAGAATTCAATTTACAGTTACCACATACAGTATATTTTTGGAAAAATAAATATATTAAGTACTGTATGCAATGACACACCAGAATCAGTGCAATTTCACTCCTTGAAACTGATCACCAGTTACTCAGTTACAGAGCAGTCCTTACATGCAGTTACTTGAAAGTTACTCACATTGAACTCAGTAAAACACTTTCTAGCAATCCCAGTTAGGATCGGATTGATTAATCCTTGAAATTAGTAGATATGAATAACCTATTCCTATCAATGTCAGTGGGTTTACTTTGGGTAAAACTTAATTCGATATGTCCTACTGGGAGTATCCAAGCAGATGCATAAAGGCCCCAATCCACTTTCTCCCCTCTGAATCTGTCAAGTGAGAGCTGTGTGTTCCCAAAATTCCGAAGTAAGGTGTGTGGCTACCACAGAATCTTTTCCAGAGACGCAGGAATTATTTAAATCTTTTCTTGGGAATATTTGCGGACTCTTACATTGCTATCCTTTAGGCACCAGGAATTGTCCCCAACAAATTTCTACTCAGAGCCAATAGAAACTACTAGACTTAAATTAGTCATGTCCATGCATTTAAATGGGTCTTCTTTGAGTAGAACTTAGCTCCTGTAGAAGTTAGCTGGAGACAACCTCATGTAAAGTCCAGAGTGCATTTTTAAAAAATAATTATCGGTTCTAGGTGTTGTTTTAAGCTTGCTGTTGCTTGTTTTGCCTTTTGTAGTTTTTAGTCTAGTTTTTATTCTGCTTTTGCTATGTAAATTGTATTGGGGGTACTTTTCAAAAAGCTTGACAAATAAAGCTTGCAAATAAGAGAAGCATCAAAGCTGGAGTGCCACCACCAAGTACCTTGAGACAGTCTTGGAAGCGTACTGGCAGCAGTGCAGCTCTTTCAGAATTAGTGTTACGTGCTGGCAATAAGCCAGGTAAATGTCCTGCAAATTTTAAAAAAACGAAAAAGGGGAGGAGAGTATGCTGGAAGCTATGGGGTAGAAACTGCAACTCTCTGCAGCTGTTCCTTTGCCCAAGATCATCAACATCACCTTCTCATAAGCACTGGCTGTTTGCCACAGGGTTCTTTCAGATTTTAGCAAAGCTATCACTTTGGGGGTTTTGTGTGTGAGGAGTTGCACAACCTTTCATGACACAGAAGTCTGTGGCTGTATCTCCATCAAATCTATAGTAAAACGTATGCATGAATGCTAGGGGTCTACAAATCTTAGCTTAACTTGGTAACCAGCCAAATTTGTTTGTGCCATGATCCTACCCTCCCTTTCAAGAAGGAGAGAACGGGGGTCTTCTGGCATTCCCCTGAGCTCAAGACCCAGCACAACTGTCAATAGCAAGCTCCTTCCCTTCATTTGCAAAAAAAGAGGAGGAGGGGAATCCCCATAAGGCCAAAGCTCAGATATTAAAAGTAAAGCATGAAGTCTTCCAACAGCTCTCCAAGTAACTTTGGGATTCAACGCGGCATCAGGGGAAAGGTCCTTGCATTTCTCTTGTGCTTCTGAAGCAAGCCCGGTATTGCAAAGTTCTCATGTTCTTCCAGGCCTAAGAGGCCAGGGGCTCTCCTTGAAGTGGGATGTGGTAGGGTTGGCCTGTGGTCTAAGGCACTGGATTTAAGCTCATCATTCTGACTGCATATGGATGGTGTTAGTGGTAGAAAACATGCTCTACACTCATTAAAGTCCCAGGTTCAATCCCCGGTGTCTCCACAGAAGGCTGGAAAAGACTCCTGTCTGAAATCCTGACAAGCTGTTGCCAGCTAGTATAGACAATAGATGGACAAATGGTCTGACTCTCTATAAAGCAGCTTTTTTTCTATTTATGTAAAAGTTGTCCTCACCAGCGGTGACGTGGCAAGTGTATTTGTGAATCCTTGCTAAAGGATTAGGGCTATTTCTTCCCATGAGCTCTCTGGAACTGCATTAGATGTTAAATTCTGTTGTGAGATTTCTGAGACCTGTTCCACAGAATTATGAAGCTGAAGATTATAAATTATCTGTGGCACTTTTATAGCGCATATCTACTCAGAAGGAAGCTGGGGCTTACCTAACAGTTAAGCCTCATTCAACCAGTGGAGGTTTCTTCTGAGTTGGAATGCAAACTATTGAATTGTTAAAATGAGCTGTCATCTCTGCCTGCTGCAATCCCTATCTATAATATCTCATTTTGTTCAACCTCTCTTTTTCCTTACTTCCCCAGTTCTCCTTACTCTTCCCTGTTCTACCTGATAAAAAAAATAGGGGGCAACACATGTGCTGTTTTTTCATATGTTTCTTAGTCTTGAGCACCATAAAGATCAACAAATTTATAATGACATCAGTTTCCCCATCCAGAATTCACTCCGTCCACTCTAGTTCATGGTTTTTTTGCAATAATTATTAAGAGTTCGACTTTAAGGCAGATAGGAGTCTGTGACCCTCCAAACCAAATCTTTTTCCATATCAACCTGACTTCGTTTTGACATCAGATGAGGTCTCTACACGTGATGACATACCTGGTGTGAGGGCCCAGGAAGGTTTTCAGTGGTGGCTCTTTGCATGTGGAATTCTCTTCCTATTGAGGTGCAACAAACCTCATCTCTTTATAGCTTCAGGCAAATAGTCATGATGCATCTTAGAAAGAGGAAAGGCTGCTCCTATTAGTAATTGTGATTCAGTGATTTGTTGTGTTTTTTAATGCTGTTTTTATTGTTGTTATGCATTCTTATCTCCCTGGTTTTATTGCAAACTGCCATGTGGCCGGTTCAAAGGGTGATACTTAAATTATCCAAACAAATAAATAATCTCTGGAGTTGAAGGGAGTCCTACAACATCTGCAGGGAAGCAGATTCCCAATGTTAAGATGCTAGAAGCCTCTGAGATGTTTTTGCTGCAGCAGAGGGACTTGGCTTGCTCTCTGGAAACAGCACTTAAGAGCAACATCTTAGAGAAAGCACTCCCCTGCTGTGAAAGAGACTCCAAGATAAATCTCTGGTGTGACTGGGAAAGATCCATCTGAAACTCTGGAGAGCGTCTTGGAGTAATGCTCTGACTTCTATGTTCTTCCTTCTCTGCATCATACCTTGCCACCACAAGCCATCGCCCACTCCCTTCTCTTCAAAGAGGACCTTGGGGCTATTGTCCTGCTCTTCACATATCCCACAAAGTTTTCCTTCATTTTTATCTCTCATATAATATCCCTACCCATCTTCAGTTTCTTTCATTACAACCTCCTTAAATCTCCTGATGGTGGCGCTCTCTTCCCACCTCCCCAACACTACCCTCTCTATGCTCTTTCCCACACTAGAGTCTCATAGCCCCCTTCTTAACTCCCGAATCAACTTCCCCAGTCCCTGTTTGAACCACACCACTCCACTATTTCCTGGTACCTCCACCAGCCCCCAGCTTCCTTTTTTACATCTCCTTCCACTTGATTCTCCTTATCAAGATTGCCCTAAGTGGGCGAAGGCCGCAGTCACACCATACATTTAAAGCGCTATTATTCCACTTTAAACTGTCATGGCCTTCCCCCAAAGAATTCTGGGAGCTGTGGTTTGTTAAGGGCACAGTTTCATGTGATTGTTAAACCACTCTGAAAAGTGTAGCCCCATCTGGGGAATACCCACTCTCAGCACTCTTAACAAACTACAGCTCCTAGAATTCTTGGGGGGGGGGAGGGGAGAAACCATGACTGTTTAAAGTAGTATCATCGAGCTTTAAATGTGTGGTGTGAATGTGACCTACCTCCTCCAAACCTTCCCCTTATACCTCTCCCACAACTGACTTCCCCTCCTTTCACATTCCAAACATTTCATCAGTCTTACACTGCTTCAACAGAACCCCCACCTTACCATTCTTCTCTGTCCTCTGGCATGCTTTCTGCCCTGGCCATCTTCCACATTCCTCCAGCTCCTCACACCTGACTGTTGCCCCTTTCTTCAAGGGTCTCTCATTTGCATCTCTCTGTACTCTATTTTTCTCACATCCTCCCCACCCAGCAACTTCCCATTCTTCCGCTCCCTCGGGTACGCCCCCACCAGTCCTCCCTGCTCTCCCCACCCTTACCTCCCATTTCAATTTTGCCCACTGCCAGGCACCCCTGCCCCCAACCCTCCAAATACAGTGGTGCCTCGCAAGACGAAAAGAATCCTCTTCGTCTAGCAGTTTTTTTGTCTTGCGAAGCAAGCCCATGGACGGATTAGCGGCTTTTAGCGGCTTAGAAAAAGGGGGGAGGAAAAAACCCCCGCAGGAACTCGCAAGACATTTTCGTCTTGCGAAGCAAGCCCATAGGAGATTCGTTTTGCGAAGCACCTCCAAAACGGAAAACTCTTTCGTCTAGCGAGTTTCCCGTCTTGCGAGGCATTTGTCTTGCGGGGCACCACTGTAAACCCCAATTCCTTCCTGCTCTCCTTCATTCCTCCAAGACACCCACACCTCCCTCCCCCTCCCCCTCCCATTGCCATCTCCTCACTCCTCCACTAAGCACATCCCCAAGTACAGTACATCCTTAATGCCCGGTCGTAATGTTTCCAGGGTCCCCTTTGTTTTCATCTTGCACCTCCCCAACTTTTCGCATCCCCTTCCCTCCCTCTCCGAATTACACCCTTCCTACTCCCCTCCCCCCGCCGTAGGACCCTCTGCCTTTCATCTCTCTCTCCTCTACCCCCAACTTTCGCATTCCCTCCATCTCCCTCCTCTTCCAGTCTCACCCACCGCCAGCACCCTCTAAGTGCACTTCTCTTCCTTCCCACCTTCCCTAGTTTACCTCTACCCCCCTTGTTCCCACCCCCTCTTTCAATCTCACCCACAACCTCGAACCCCTCCTTCCCCCATACATCCCTCTTCCTTCCCAATCTCTCCGCCCTCCCCCATATTCTGCTCTCACTCTTTCCTTCCGACCCTCCCCCCGGGACAGCGTGTGGGTCGGTGCGTGTGTTGGGGGGGGTGGCGTTCCGCGCCCCGGCCGGCCTTCGCCTCAGTGGCTCCTCCTCCTCCTCTTCCCTTTCGCTGTGGCGGCGGTAGCTGCTGTTCCCGGGGCTGCCGCGGCGCTGCTCTCACTCTCTCTCCCTCCCGCTTCCTTCTTTCCTTCCTTCCTTCCGTCGTCCTGAGCTCGTCCCTCCCTCCCTCCCACTCTCTCGCTCACTATCCTCCTCCTCCCGGCCGTTGCAGGCCGAGCTGAAGCAGGCGAGGCGGAGCATCTCGTCCTCCGGTGCTGCTGCTGTTACCGCCGCGGCGGCCACCTCCTCCTCTTGCCCTCCCTGGCTAGCTCGCCAGCCACCCGGTCGGCCTTCTCTCTCTCCCTCCTCACGCCGCCGCGACACTCCGGCGGAGCCCCCATCCTCCATGCGGATGTGACATTTCGCGGCCGCCATTTTGAGAGGCAGCGAAGGCGGCGGAGGAGGAGCAGGCCCGACTCGCTCCCAACGCCGCCTGTCGCCGTCGAAGGAGCCCGCCCGCCTTGGCGCTGCCCGCGCCGCCGGGCCTCCCTCCTCACCGGAGCCGGCCCAGCCCGGGGGGAGGAGGAGGAGACCCAGCAGCAGCAGCAGCAGGGCCTAGACGTCGCCCTCCTCCTCCGCAGCCACCGCCGGACCGGGACTTTGCCTCAGCCTGCACCCGCTCTGAGGCGAGCTCGGCCCTCCATCCTCCTCCTTCCTCACTCCTCCTCCCACTTCCACCCCCGCCGCCATTGGGCGAATAGCCAGTAAATACGTGCGCGTCTCGCTGCCTCCCCCGGCGGCCGCCCGCTCCGTGCCCGCCGCCGGAGTTCAGCAGCAGCAGCAGCCCGAAGCCCAACAGCAGCAGCAGCAATTGCAGCCTCACCAGCTCCAGGCCGCGGAGCCGCCCCGCCGCCAGCCGTCTCAGCCCCAGTCTCTGCCTCAGCAGCTCCTGCCTTTCCAGCGCTCATCGCCGCTCGCCGCGGGGCCTCCGCAGCAGCTCCTGCCGCCGCCGCCTCCTCGCCCTCCTCCCTCAGCCAAGGCCCAGGCCGCCGAGCCTGAGCTCCCGCAGCCCGACATGAACCACCACCAGCAACAGCAACAACAGCAGCAGCAGAAGCCCGGGGAGCAGCAGCTGAGCGAGCCCGAGGACATGGAGATGGAAGGTAGGGGCAGGGGGTTTTGCGCTGTTTGTGTGTGGAGGCTGCAGCCTCCCCTGCTTCGCAGATTGCAGTCTGCATTTACTCCACCTTCCACACTTTCTTTCTGCGCCCCCATTTCTCCCTCCTTTCAGCATCCTCCCCCCACCCCCTCATCTCATGTGTCTTTTGCAATCCATTCCCACTCTCCTCCCTCCCCCCAGGACGGTGACTCCTCTGTTTTGGTTCTGCAGTTCCTCCACAGACACATACACCCGCCCCCCTCAACATCCTGGATGGCACTGGATGGTGGTAGTCCCTCTCCCCTCCCTCTTGTTTTTTAAACCTTCTTTGAAATAAATAATGAGCATACACCCCTGTTCTTCCCCTTATGATTTCTCCTTTTCCAACTATGTTCCCATCCTGGCACTTATTGCTTCCTGCACCCCTACTGCAGTCCCTCCCGCATATTGTATCTAGCTATCTTTTACTTCTCCTGCCGACCTTAGGGGCCTCACACTTTTTCTCAGCTTTTGTATCTTCTATTTTAAGTTTCTCTGCTTTCTTCAGCATCTCCCCCCATGCACCCTTTTCTCATACACTTAGATCCATGACCTCCGTTCCAAAGCCCCCAGATTCTGTGTTTCCCCTATACACTCACTTTTCCCAAACACTTTCCCCCTTTGCATACCTTGACTCTCTTCCTTATTTTCTTCTCCCTTGGCCCCTAATACTATGTAGGCTTTTGATTTCCTAACTTTATAGTACCCCCTCCCACAGTTTTCCCCTTCCTGGCATTATCTCAACTTTGTGAGAACTCCAGTCACTTTATCTTTCAAGCCTGCAGCTATCTCATCACTTTACTCTGCATGTGCCTCCACACAGTCTAATGCGATACTCCTGCAGCACCATATCCATGTTCTTATCCATGACATATCCGTGTAGTCATATTTTGATTCCTTTCAACTCTGTGCCTAAACTGCGCCTTCAGATCTTGCTTTCCAATTTCTCTTCCTTAGGCATATAAAAAAGCTTATACCTCTCTCTTCCAACTCAGTTGAATGTTGAAAGAGACACATCATCTCTGTATTCCATAGTTCTGCACCCATTTTACCCACCAACCTTTGGATTGCCTTGACCTTTACAGGTCTCCTGGTTCTGTGCTCTCTCCATTCTCAGTAATCCCTGCAGCATCTCCCTGCACAAGGCACTGCTTGGTCTTCTGGAAATACACCCTTAATTCCTCTCTATTCCTCATCCACTACAGGGACACGTATCTTAGTTCTGTGGCCTGCATCCTTTCCCTGTAGCCTTCCTTCCCCTTTAGGGCTGGGGCCTCCTTTTTGCCTCCTGCCCCACCGGCCATGCCTGCTTTTCCTTGAAGATACCGGGCAGATAAGGTTGCTGCTCCAGGTCCTATCCCACCAGCCGACTTGGAAAGAGCTTTTGGGAAATATAAGGGCTGGCTTTCTCCAGATCGGAGAGCCGCTTTCATTTGACTCGTGTGCGCCGTGAGGCCGAAGTTGAAAAGTTTTAGGAAGCCGGCGAAAAAGTGGGGGTGGCTGCTCTGGTTGTTTTCCAGGCTGGGGAACGGGGTGCGCGCGCCTCTGTGTATGCGAGCTGGTTTGGCGCTCTTGGGGCGGGGCGCGGGGCGGTGTCCCGGAGGCTTCTAAATTGGGGGTGGGGAGAGAAAAGAGGTGTTTCCCATAAAGAGAAAAACCGGGGGGAGGGGAGTTTGTCCCTGACTTTCGTGGAAGTTGGGAGTTCACTTCTTGTGGAGAGCTCTGGCGTCAACATTATGAGCAAAGCATCTTTCTCTAGAAGCAAAGCTTGAGAAAGCGGCGGACACTTCGGGTGCCCCAATATTGCTTCTTTGCAGGGCTCCGAGATCGGTTGACCTCGAGCAGGAGGTGCTTCTTTGCAGTGTATTTTGGGGGTGGGGGGGTGGAGAAGGAACGGTGTCGAACTGGTTCTGGCAATGGGGGGCCTCGGTGATATCCCTTTCCTTGGGACAGATCTCTGCGCTCAGGAATGCTGCTTTCTCCCCAATCTCCCCCTCCCCCGACTGTTGATTCCGGCAGCCGCTTGGCGTTTGGGTTTTTTCTTTCTTTCTAAAAGCTTCCAGCCCCCTTCTATTGTATCCTGCACACAGCCAGCCACGCGAGATGCTCGCCATTTTTAATTGGGCCACTGCTCTGCTCGTACTAGGGGTTATTTACAGAAAATACATTGGGATGGGGAAGGGCTCTCGATGCGGGACGAATCCTCTCTCTGGGTAATGCTCTTAAATATGTAGTCATAGGGCACTGACCCTGCTCAGTCATCCCAGGGTGGGGGAAGGAAGAAAACACTCCCAGGGATCATGCTCCAGGTCTTAAAGGTGCAGTCCTGTGCCGGTCTACCTGGGGCTCACTCCCATGTAATTGTGTATAAGATTGTAGCCATAGTGGTTTAAAATAAGGAAGGCTGCATCATATTTAGATATAAAAACAACAAAAAAGTTCTCTTTTCTTCTATGCAGAAAGTGCTAATGACTTCTTAGAAACAGTATTAAAACCCACCATCTATTCTCTCTATATCTTGATCAGTAACAAGATTAAAGACTTTGGGGATCAGAAAATCAAAAGCATCCCTGCAGAAAGGTGATCAAGATGTTGCTATCCTTAAGAATAATAAAAATATTCAGACTGGCTTCGGTGTTAGCCTAGAAGGTGATTAAACCATAAAAGTGCAGGGCGATTGGTTAAAATAGAGCTAAAATGTTGTCACTTTTGCTACTTATGGTAGAATTAAGATGGGATTGCCGTGGGCACTGTGAAAATAGCATGCTGAATTAGATGGGCCTTTGCGCTGATCCAGCTGGGTCTTCTGATATTAATGTACATGAAAACAAATATGTGATATGATTGTGTGTGGAGATTTTTGTGTTTCATATGCAGGAACTTCTTATTACTGTATCTTGAGAGACTTCACCTAATATCTGAAATGGTACAACCCACCTAGAGGTTTACCAATAGAGTGAGAGCTAGTCATGTGTTACTTTGTGGCAAGTTAAGAGACATGTACAAATTTATTGTTGAAAGAGCTGTTTCTATATCTCCTTGTATCAAGGCACAGGCTCAGAGTATGTATTCTAGTTCCCTACATCAACCAGAGCATTAGCTGAACTTTAATGGGTCATTCTCCTCCCCTTTCAGTGGGACTTAAGGATTGAGTATCTTGAAATGTACTGGTTAACCTTTTGCTAGCTGAAAAGTACAGAGCATCTTGCAAATTCAGGTCTGGACCTTGGTTACAATGGTCAATTTGATCTTGCTTCATGCTTGAAGGTCCTGTGTCCTCTACGTACTTAGTTTTGATATTGTTGTAAATTAAAACACCACTTTATTCATTTATTTGCCAAATTTTTACATTGCCAACATTAAAAAAAATCTTTGTTATTTACAACTAAGTTTGACCCCTCCCACATCAGTATGTATGAACTTAGACCTTTTTCACTTGAGCTCTATTACTGATATTTGAAAGATTTCTGATAACTTTCCAAGGAATCCTGGAGTATTCCACCACAATGCAGTTGCTCTTATGAACATTTTCTGTTTGTAAAAGAGAAGAGGGCTGCATCTTTTTACCACAGTCAAGCTGCAGAAGAGAAGAGGAGAAAATGCACTTGACCATATGGGGATGAAGAGAGAATGTTTTGGGTTAAAAAGGTAGAACTGCCATCCACATAAAGGTGGTGCTCAAATCCATATGAGATGATCCACACGTGAGGAGTCCCAGACCGGAGAAGGAAAACATAGGAAGGACTTCCCCAAATGGGAATACTGAAAGGAAACTTAGAAAACTAGGAAGAGAGCCAACTGAAGAAAAGAACCACAGAGAAAGGGGGTTAAACAAGAGGGTTTTCAACTTTAGCCAAGGCAGCAGGGATGTCTTGGGAGATGAGTGCTGTGTAAGGAGACCTTTGGACTTGACATGAGATCTTGGTTTCTATACCTTACTAAGGATGCTGCTCCAAGTAATAATCAGTACTGATTATATATGGGAATGGGGTCCTAGACAAAGGTTGTGAATAGATTGTCTTGGTATTTACATAAAGCTTTACTGTAAGCAAGAATGCTGACAACATTTTCTTAGAATGTTCTAAAGCTGATGCAGACCTATTCTCTTTCTCCTCTTGACTTCTGGAAATACTCCTAATACTTTTCTTAGAATTATTCAGAAGCTTTCTCCTTTATTGCAGCAAACATGTTTTTCTTTTTGTTGTTAATGCTCTTGTGCTTAGACTCTGATATTGCCTTCAAGTCATTTATAAGTCAATTCTTTTATTGCTTCCACTGTTCTTAATTACTTTCCCTTTCTCAGTAATATCCAGTTTAAAAAACTCCAATCAATGTATTGTTGATTTTGCAATTTGATTTTACAGCACTGCAAAATAGCACACCACCACAAAAGATTATCTGTATACAGAAGAAATGTGATCAAATACTGAACTTGTAACATCAGGCAATAGCTTATAACAAAGCTTCAGATTTTTCATTTTTTACCATACTTATTTGAGGCAGAATAAAAACAGTGGATTCAGTTCACTGTGAAGAATTTAGTAAAAATAGTTGTTGTTGTGACAGGAGCAGTTTTCATCTGCAAAGCAGTCTACAGTACTGTAGAGTGGGATGCTGTTTCTGCCTTTTGGGTTGTTATTTACTAATATCATAATTAATTTATCAATCATCTTCTACACAGTTGTCTCAAGACAATATACAATAATGCTGCCAGAAGCTCAGAGACATGGATGAGAGAGTCCACAGGCCTCTAATTGTACTGTGAGGGGATCAAAAACTTCTAGCTGTTCTTGAACATTAAGATATCCTAGTGTTGTTTAGGAGAAAGGAGTTTCCCCTTCTTTTAGAAGAAGCATTTCACATGACTATTTCAGCTCACTTTTGGTAATTGGCTGGGTAAATGCTCCAAAATGAATCCACTGACTACCTGGATCTTGGCTTGGTGAACTTGTATATGTCTGGGAGATGTCCAACCCTTCACAAGTCTTGTTGCCATAAAAATAGAATCCTAGTCTACCTTTGAAGCAAAATGCACTTGGTTTTGCTTGTTATCTCTCTTTGAATTATTGAAATGAGTGCTGCTGTTGTTTGTTTTAAACATAGTTTTAAGCAAGGTGGATTTTGATGTTGTTTGCTTCTTTGATTGCCTTGTGGCAGAAATTCAGTTAACATATTTTATAAATATTTGAATATAAATTATATTTAAAGAATCAGAAACTTTTGTTTCAGACTTCTCTATAATTTTAAGGCTTGAGAGGATGACATAGTAATGTAGGAGGACAGGGAAAGAAGACATCCATTTATACCAAAGGGTCAATGCAAAACTTTCTCGCTTTCCTTTCTCTTTTTTGAAACACTTCTTTCTGCCATTAGTGCTTCTAGTAAATGGTGGAATTAGAAGTGTTGTAAACTTTCAGGAGGGAGGTTGGTGGAAAGAGGTAAATGGTAAGCTGGCATCACTTTGGTCCTTGACAGACACACAATTTAATAGATAACATCAATTTTATAGTAAATTGTATTAAAATACGATAATAAATAAATCTGATGTCAAACCAAATCAATCTTGTTAACTGACTAGGTATGCTTCATACACACTAGTTATGATGTTGGTCATTATAGTGATGCATAAGGTTTTTAGGATAATATACTTTGGACTAGCATATTTATAACTCTCATTTCCAAGGGGAATACCGTATTTTTCGCTCTATAAGACGCACCAGACCACAAGACGCACCTAGTTTTTGGAGGAGGAAAACAAGAAAAAAAATATTCTGAATCTCAGAAGCCAGAACAGCAAGAAGGATCGCTGTGCACATAAAGCAGGAATCCCTCTTGCTGTTCCGGCTTCTGGGATAGCTGCGCAGCCTGCATTCGCTCCATAAGACGCACATACATGTCCCCTTACTTTTTAGGAGGGAAAAAGTGAGTCTTCTAGAGCAAAAAATACGGTAGTTGTCAAGATTTCTACTTACAGATAGGTAGCCGTGTTGGTCTGCCATAGTCAAAATAAAAAAATTCCTTCCAGTAGCACCTTAAAGACCAACTAAGTTAGTTCTTGGTATGAGCTTTCGTGTGCATGCACACTTCTTCAGATACACACTGAAGAAGTGTGCATGCACACGAAAGCTCATACCAAGAACTAACTTAGTTGGTCTTTAAGGTGCTACTGGAAGGATTTTTTTTATTTTGAGTATAGCTTAGAAATGCATGCTGAAGTCCATAGGGATGTTTGCCTGTTTCATGCATATTGCTAAACCAAAGTTTAGTATTCCGTAGATGCAGGAGCCTTGCGTTCATGTGATTTTTTTCCCCCTGTGTGACCAGAAGGAGATTAGAAGGCTCCTCTTGCTCAACTGGTTTGCTATGTCTGAACCTGGATAAAGTGAAGTTTGTGTTAACTATGGGTTATTGAAATTAGTCAGCCTCAAACCATTCTTAATGATCTGGAACCTATGAGTTGTCATTGGATGTAATTATGACTTGTGAAGCCTCAGTTGTTAAGATTTGTGCTTCTTCCTTGTTCTGTCAGGAAGAGTCACTAAAGATGAGGTAGTGTCTTGCTGCATCAGGAAGCACCCAGGCTTTTCTTAGCTGATCATATACTTTCATTTGCAGAACTGAAACACTTGTTAAACATATTTCCACCAATTGTCTATTGCTAGACATATCCTGGCTGCTGTTGATTTTGCTCATGCCCAGTGGCAGCTTGATGTTTAATTGGAAGACCAAGCAGTAATTTCTTGCTGCTTTGTATACATCCCCTCCCCCAAACCAGGCTACTTTGGAGCAGAATATTTGATTTTGGTCCTTCACTTTCTGTTCTCAATTTGGCATCTTCCATAGGCTTTACTAAGTATAAAGGAGTATAGGATAGCTACTAACTTTCTTAGCAAAACTGCTGATGCTGTGTGTGTATATGTATCTACCTATCTGTTTTATCATGTTGTGTAGCACTTTGAGACTTTAAAAAAAAATTAAGCAAACTATAAAGGTGGTATCCCATGAAATGCTTCCACTAGTGTAAGGACTTCTGGCTTTGTGGTGGAACTTCTCCTTCCTTTGCCGACCTGTGTCCTAAATCTGTTCTGGATTTCCCTCCAACCTTCTGGTGCATATTTGAGAAGGGAGAGAGGAAGCTCCATTACACAAGAGGAAATCCTTGCAGTAGTAGAAGCACTTCAGTGAATACCACCTCCCTAAGGGATTTCTAAAAATATATGTGTGTGTGGAGTGTGTGATGAGGGGTGGAAACCCCACACATAAGTTTGGGAAAGGCAGGACCATGGCAGAAAGTCCGAAGTTACATTCTCCTCTCATTTCACTGGAAAATATTGTGAGTGTGACTTAAACTTAGCTATATGCTGTTATGACTCGGGGAGGGGGGCAAAGCTGTATTTCTAAACTGCTATAACCCACCCTTGGACCTTGTAGTGAAAGAAAGATAAGAAATCATGTTATATTGAAGAATAATAACGGTGATTATAAATTAAAAAATTGTCCAGTAGCACCTTAAAAGGTAAAGGACCCCTGACAGTTAAATCCAGTTGCGAATGATTCTGGGGTTGCGGCGCTCATCTCGCTGTACTGGCTGAGGGAGCCAACGTTTGTCCACAGACAGTTTTTCTGGGTCATGTGGCTAGCATGACTAAGCCACTTCTGGCGAAACCAGAGCAGTGCACGGAAACGCTGTTTACCTTCCTGCCGGAGCGGTACCTGTTTATCTACTTACACTTTGACGTACCCAGAACAAACTTAGTTGGTCTCTGAGGTGCTACTGAACAATTTTTTGATGTATTTCGACTGCATCAGACCAACACTGCCACCTACCTGAATAGTGATTATGCTGTACACAGTAATAATAATAATAATAAATTTATTATTTGTACCCCGCCCATCTGGCTGGGTTTCCCCAGCCACTCTGGGCGGCTTCCACAGAGACCAAAAATACATTAAAATTTCACACATTAAAAACTTCCCTGAACAGGGCTGCCTTAAGATGTCTTCTGAATGTCAGGTAGTTGTTTATCGCTTTGACATCTGATGGGAGGGTGTTCCACAGGGCAGGCGCCACTACCAAGAAGGCCCTCTGCCTGGTTCACTGTAGCTTTGCTTCTCGCAATGAGGGAACCGCCAGTAGAAAATGGCACATCATGGCAAACATTCTGAAGCTGTGTTTATAGTTTTAAAAAAAATTAAAAAGCACCAAATTTCTCCAGAGCCTTCAAGGCATCTTGAAAGAATGACAGCAAAACAGGAATTTAACTTTGTTTAATTTTTTTTGTTGTTTAAACAGATTTTGACACTTAAGATCATGTAAGTTCATTTAAACATGAATACATTGTTCTGTTTGGAAAAATAAGAAATACAATTACATAGTGTTGTGAGTTTAGTTGCAGTGGGGATGGAAGGATGTATGCTCGAGTCCCTTCCAATTCCTCGATCCAACAGGGATTCAATTGCTGCAATAGCTAGACAAGTTTCTTTGTAATGGCCCCCTAAGTATGAATTGTTAAGGAAGTGGCTGTGTGCCCGAGGACAAATGACTGTGCCCCCTCCCTCAACTGTCTGGTAGTTAGAAATACAAAAAGCCAGAGTCAGGTGTGTTAGCTGAGGCAGCTAAGAGACAGAGCCATGCCTGATTTCAGCTGAAATACAAGGCTGTGGCTATGGGAGAAGCAAGACCTTCCTGCTTTTGGGGTGCTAATGCTATAAGCCCCTCTATCATATGCTCAGGTTTGGTGTGTGTGTGTGAAAATAAACCATATATCATAAAGACACCACAGTCTCTACTACCCCTCATTTTGAGAAAATCAAACCTGGGTAAGTGCTTGGAACCCCTGGAATCTCACAGTGCTGTGAGGTTGGTGTGGCATGCAACCATACTGTTTCCAAATGCTTCCTATAGTGGCTTAGTAACTTGGTTCATTTATATATTGTGTGTACTGGGAACACACATTACTTTATTGTAAAATAATGTTCTTCTTGAGACTGGCTTAACTTAGTACAGGTAATTACCGTATTTTTCGCTCTATAACACGCAGATTTTTTCTCCTAAAAAGGAAGGGGAAATGTCTGTGCGTGTTATGCAGCGAATGTGTGGTCCCTGGAGCCGAAAAATGAGGCAAAAATCAAACCGCGCTTCAGGGAGAAGGGAAGCCTGAAGAGAGGAAGTGGCAGCTTTCCTGCATTCTGCCTCAGGGTCTTACTGCCCGCCCTCTCTGTTTCGTTACTGTGTTTGCTCAAACGGAACAAAGAGCAGGGGAAGCCCCTCCCCTCCAGGCAAGAAGAGAGGGAAGCAGAGCGTCCGTCCTTCTATCCTCTCCCTGCTCCGGAGGAACAATGTTTGTGAAGGGAAGAGAGATTACAGGTTCGGCTTAAAATTCTGATTTGACTTCCTGCTTTTTGTTTTTGGAGACACACAGCATTCAAATATGCTTTCTTCCATTTAAAGAGAGAGAGAGAGAGAGAGCACACGCTGGCTGGCTTGTGTGGGTGGGTGGGGGGAAACTTTTGCCTTCCTTTCCTCACGTTATAGCCCTCTCCTGCATTCTTAGCCTTCTGTGTTTTTCCTTCCCTCCCCACTTAAAATGTGGTTACAAAGCATGGATCCACATGGATCCTCAGGATCTTTGCATTGGGTCACCCCAAATTCACCATCAGAGCACACAGCATGTCCATGGCTACAGCCTGCCCCCCCCCCCAAAAAAAATCACGCACCCACTTTTGCCTGGGGCTGCAATGGTGCAAAAACGTGGTTAAAAAGTATGGGTCCACATGGATCCTCAGGATCTTTGCATTGGGTCAGCCAAAATTCACCATCAGAGCACATAGCATGTCCATGGCTACAGCCTGCCCCCCCCAAAAAAAATCACGCACCCACTGTTGCCTGGGGCTGCAATGGTGCAAAAACGTGGTTACAAAGCATGGATCCACAGGGATTCTCAGGATTTTTGCATTGGGTCACCCCAAATTCACCATCAGATCACATGTCTGTGGCCACAGCATGAAGCACAAAAATGATACGTCCACTGTTTCATTCAGAATATTTTTTCCCTTGTTTTCCTCCTCTAAAAACGATGTGCGTGTTATGGTCAGGTGCGTGTTATAGAGCGAAAAATACGGTAACTTACTCAAGTGAAATTGTGCTGTGCATCTAAACTGTAGCAGTTAAAGCAGTCTAGCCAGTACCTTAAATGACACAACAGGGTGTTTGGAATTGGCAGTGAAGGTGCAGAGGCAGGAGTAGACTGGTGATGAGCTGCAACTTGCCCCAACTCTCTCAAAGAGTTATTTATTAATATGCATTATTACTAGAAAAACTGGAACAATGACAGCACTGTTCTGAAGTCCTGCAGATTGTATGCGGATGCAAAATATGTCTTGTAGAATAGAATCAAAGGATGGAACCAAATCATCCTCTTTCCTTTTCCCCATGGAAGATCTCTTTCCTTGTTATAACATTTGCGGATTAATTCAATTTTTTACCGAGCAGAGTTAATTCTTAACATTTGTATTTATTCTTTGTATTGTATACAGTTAACCAACTTGTGTATTTGTATCAACCTTGCAAATAAATTCACAGCAGTTGCTAACTTGCTCGTCTGCACACTGCTATGTTTGTCATTGACAGTTTTGAGGAGGAGGAAATAACTCTTATCCAGTTTATGAAAAATGTTTAATCACCTGGGGGTGACTTTTACTCAGCCCAGGCAAGTGGATATTTACAAGCTCACATGCACACATGTAAATGAGGCTTGCATCCTGCAGGTAGAGCATATGGGGCGGCTCTTGGGTCTGGTTCAGAAACCCCAGCTGGTGCAGAATGCTGCAGCCAGGTTGCTGATGGGAGCTTCTGGTCAAAAACATGTGACTTTAAAACAGCTGCACTGGCTGCCCATCTACTACTACTGAACCATGGTTCAAGGTTGTTGTATTGATTTACAAAGCCTTGAACAACCAGGGTCCAGGATATCCCAGAGATCACCTGAATCCTTATATTCCAGCTTGATCACTTAGATCATCTGCAGGAGTGTCTTTGTTCATTCCCCAAGTTGGTGAGGTTCCACGGACAACAATGAGAGACCATCAGTCCTGTCCTATGGAACACCCTGCCAGTAGAGATTCAGCAGCCCCCTTCTGTGCCAACCTTTAAAAGCATACTGAAAACTTTTATTCTGCCAGGCCTATGCAGACAATTAAGAATACATCCCCCACAATGGTCTGTTGAGGTTTGTTTTTAATTTATTTTTGCTTTCAACTTGTTTTTAACTTTTTGTGATGTTTGCTTTTTTGTGGTATATAAATATTTTTTTCTAAATAATTACTACATATGTTTTCTTGGCTGCTACTAGAAGTTCAGTTACTCCCTCCCAAACCAAGCCTGAAAAGGCAATGACATTCCACCCCATGTACTACCACAACACTCTGTACAGTACTACTCTATATACAGTTTGACTTGCTCTGTTATTGGACTCCGTTATGAGGTAAATTGTAAAGTGTAATTTAAAAACCCATCCTGTTTAAGTCATATGGTGCTCAGGATTATTATTACTGTTGTTACTAATTATCCTCCCTTCACACTAAGGTGCCGGGTGGGTTACACAGTTTAAAATACAGCATTTAAAACAGTTTTAAAACTTCTAATTACTGTACAATAAAACTCCTGCAATCACAAAACATAGGGTGACTCCAGGGATCAAATGCATTGTGAAACTGTGATAGAATACATCTCATTGTTTTTAAGTTGGAAATTAAATTCATTCCCTCCCCCCTTAAAAAAACAACAACCTAGTTTTAAAGGAAAACTGAATTTATTGCAAACATACACTTTCTTAAACTGAACTATGGTATTTTATCAAACACATTGTGTTAGAAGCTGCTTTTCTATGTAAGATAATATATTACATCAAACTTAGAAGCTTTAAGTGTTGTAAAGTCTGTTGTGTATTGCGGATTTATTATGGTAACAACATTGATGTCTATGAATATTTTAGATAAGCAGATGATTAGAAAGGACCGTGAACAGTAAGACCCTTGCACAAGGTTGATTGTAAATGTGCTCCAAGGGCAGAGGCTGGTTGTGAATGTCCTTCATCATGACTTCCTGAATGTTCATTTGAGACCATTAATCAGCATCTTAATAATCTTTATAGAAGGGAGATGGAGCAAGATTCAGATCCAGCGCTTTACTGCTGTGTAGCAGGCTACCATGCAGTACTTTTACTCTTTATTGACCATAAGGCCAGGAGGCATGGAAGCTGGTGGGGAAATTGTGTCTTTCTGTGAGCTTGCAGCAGGTCCTGGGAGTTATGAGCTGCTATGCAGTCTGTGTGTTTCAACCAAATTCATGCTACAACACTCCCTTTCCATGTGCGTAAGAAACTGAATGTAAATGGTTCAGAACAGATCTGACCTGGAAGCAGAGGTGGCTTCAATGTGTTCCCAGCCCCTGTGTAAATTTTTGTGACAGCAAAAGTGATGACAACATCTTAAGCCAGCTGGGTTTCTTCATAAAATCTTGCTCACCATGCAAAGGGCCATGATAATTTTTGGGCTGTATCTTCCTCCTGCTGCTGCTTAATACTTAGCACAAATAGCATGTTAGCCACTGTTAATGTGATAAATGTAACACATTGTGTAGGACCATTGTGCTGTGAAGCATAAAATGTTGATTTTCATACAATCCTGTTGATTTTTGTAAATGCTTTTCCTATAAAACAGCCTTCACCAGCCTGGTGCCCTCTAGATGTTTTGGACTGCCAATGGTTGTGCTGGCCGGTGGTGGTGGGAGTTGTCGACAAAAACATCTAGCGGGTACCAGTTTTGCAAAGGTTGCTGTTAAGTTCTTCTTACTGCTATATAGTTTTATGTGCAGTCTCACCATGTAAACTGAAATGAAGACTCTTCCATAATTGAGATAGCAAGCAGAGAGTTGTGAAATATATGCATGATATAAAAGGCTGTATAGATATATATGTGGGTTAACTTGCTTCTTTTCTAGAAAGTGACTGTTCTAGGACCTAACGGTCTACATACTCTAATCAATGCACGTGTAGAAAAGAAAATATTTAAATTCAGAATAATATACTGTGATTATTGGATCAACAGAATTACAGTGAAAATATTTATCTAATGAATTGGCCTCTTTGAAGTTTTTCTCTGCCCTCAATTTTTTTGTCAGCAAGAGATCCAGGTCTGTAAACAAACTCATTTGGAATTAATGTGGTAATCGATTAATTGGTGCAGTTAACCAGTTAAAAGTTCGATTGCCATCTTAAAACAGAACACAAATTGGAGTCATGCCTCTAGAGATTTTTCTATATCTCATTTGCAACACATTTCTTTGTGTTCTGCCTCTGCCTCCTCCCCCTTTCCCTGCTATTCCGTAGGAGTCCTTGGAGTAGTTAGCAAGTGGGATCTGGGCAAAGTCATGAAAGAAATTTTGCAGAGCAGTTTTCCTTCCTTTCCTGCAGGGACTTATTCAATGGCAAAAGAGAAAAGAGCAGCCCTAGGTATATTATGTGGGGTGTAGCTCATGTAAAATAGGGGCTTGCTAATACATTTGCAACTCAGTGAAGTATCTACACTGAAAAAGGTTGGTTTAAGTGTCATCTTGTAGTTATATGAGCATTGAAGGACAGCCATGACAGCAGTTACAGTGCATAAAAATAAAACTAATTTGTAGGTAAGGTCTGCATGTCAGTTAAGGGCATGAGCACCTCTGAGATTCCTGATCTAGTTCTAGGATCTGGGAAGGAATTTTTCCAGATCCATAGACTGTTATGAGTGATGGCTGGGGTTCCTAGTCTCTTCACAGCAAAGCAAATATAACACAAGGGTAGCCAACGTGGTACTCTCCAATTTTCCCCGAACTACATATCCTGTTTTTCCTGGCTGATGGCGCTGAGGGGAGTTTTGGTCCAATAACAAAAATAGGAGGCATGTCCAATAGGTAGATCACTGGACGTCTGCGGTAGATCACAGGTAGATCATTGGCTCCCCCCAAAGAAGCTGAACAACTGTGGCTCCCCTAAAAAAAGCTCAGCATTTTGCCTCCTCCCTGAAAAAACTCAACAAATTTGACCCGAACCACCCAAAAGGGGGTAGATCACTGCCAGTTTTTAACTCTGTGAGTAGATCACAGTCTCTTGGGAGTTGGCCACCCCTGATCTATAGGATACCATGTTGACTACCCCTTATGTAAAGCATTGCTTTGCTGTTCTCAAAAGTGTATAACGGCTTCAGACAGAGACAACATTTTTGAGGGAGTACGTAGGGATGGACTCTTCACAGGCCCTCATAGATGATGGCACTTAAAGGACCTCAGAGGTTACGGGCACAAAGCAGTCTGAAATACAGCACCCCAAGTTATTGCCTGTGCACAGAATAGTGATTGAATCATATGCTGTCTTGGGCTACCTTACAGTTTGTCCTGAGGGTGGGCTGAGTAGTTGGCCTGTCGGCCACTATGCTTCTGCTGCTTTACGCCGAAGTCTACAGAAGCTGTATGTAATAAAACTGTGACCTTTTACAACCCAGCTCTGTTTTTGTTGTCTTCCTTTCTACCCCTGCTTGCCACTGCTGCAAACTCAACCTTTGATCTCAGACACTAGTGTTCTCCTGCAAGTACCCTCTGCCCTCTGCATCAATTGTGGATGCATGAACCAACTCTGTCTATAGTATCACCAAAGAGGAACAAGCAGCTTCTTGACATTTTTAAAAAGTTTTGTCGGTTTTCAGTGTATAAACACAATTACAGAAATTCCCTCTCCATTCCAACTTGTCCCCTGCAGGACAGATCAGTCCATTAAGTTTTGCCCCAGTCCAGTTTGTGATTCCAGTGGATGCTATTCTTCAGGATTATCATTTGACTATTTTTTCAGAGGATGGCAAATTTCAGTAAAGTCATCTGCATCTTTTGTATTGTTCAATGTGTGCAGTCTCTTTGTTAATTTTTTCTGATAAAGCAATTACCCATACACTCTTGTTTCCAGCAAGGTGTATGCAAATATTCCATTCCTTTCCAGTTCTGTACTACTATTATGTGTGCTGCCACCAGAAGAAAAATGGTTACTGTAATTCTTTTTAATAGAGGTCAAGCTGCTCTTCTCTTAAAATGGTTAGCAGCCCCAAACTTGGGTTACTTTCCACATGTTGACCTGCAATGTGGTTTATTTCCATAAATGGACTCTGCCAGAAGGGCTGTACGTAATCACACGACCCAACATGTGGAATGTTGTACCTATCCTGTTGCAGCCTCTCCAGCAGAGGTGGGAGTATTGTTTTTTATAAGCTACATGCCATCGATGTAGTAATTTAAATGTTTTTTAGCCCACAAATTATTCCAGTCCACCTCCTTAATTTTGATACCTGTGTCAGATTTCCATTGTTGTTATAAAGAATTGCATCGTCCAATTGCTAACTCATTATTTTTTCTATAAAGCATAGATAGAAGGTGGGGTTTTTTGCATGTCCGTTTGTGTGTAAAATTAAATTTTCAAATGGTGTCAGAGGTCTTGTGGAATGTGCATTAATTTCTGAATTTGATATAAAGTGCATTATTTGATGAACACATAGCCAATTTACATTCTGCATTCCAACTTTTTGGAAACGAGCTGCTTATGCACCATAAGGCCACTGATACTTTGAGGTTGAGGTACTTAGTCACTAAAAGTGACTAAGAGAAGCTGGTTTAGATCAGAATGTTCAATGCTGTTGGGATTTTGTGGAATTTAAGAAGTAGGAGGGGGGGTTGAGCAATAGCTTTCAGTGTGCTGTAACCTGCATTGAATCCACAGGGTAATTTCTAACTCTTTTTGATAGTATTAAGCCAACTGGAGAATGATTGGAATTAAGGAATTTTTGTATCTTGATAACTCAAAGCATAAACAGGCCGTTAACTCCCCCCTACCTCCCGGCCTTGGATTAGTCTTCCTTATTGTATTAAATAATTCAGACACTAGACAAGGAAAAGTCAGTGCACTGTCATACCAGGTCCCCTTCACAGGACAACAAATTCTTTGATCTGAGCTGCTCATTTTTATTTTGTCAGCAATTCCTTCTCCAAGTACATTATGGCAGTGGATTTGCACTTGCCATGATCTGGGAGAGATTGCGATAAAGACTGCTCAGCTCCCACTCTTCTCTACTTGGAAAGGATTGTGAGATCCACCTTAAAGCAAGTGCAATGGATTTTGCCAGGTGGGTGGGCATTATATTCTTGACAGGTGGATTCTTCTACCCAGCTGTTAAAGTTAGCCTGGGAGTGGGGACAGATAAAATTTCCCCACTTATTTTAAGTTATTTCTAGCAATCCTCCTCTGATGGGAGATTCAACATTTGCACAGTTACATTTTCAGGCTCTTCAGTATTCTGAAAGGTAGTAGCTCATGGTGTTTGTGTCCAGCATTTTTATGCTGTAACTGTATTGCCGTAACTGGTGATGAGTGTAGTCTTTAAATATGTATATTTACTGGATACAGGCTTAAGAATAGATAGGATCTCCTTGGCCCATGTTCAGTGTTCTAACTAAATTCTCAGGACTGCATTCAGATTGGGATGGGGATAGAACGAGCATGGGTTGTATGCCATCATGAGCTCTTTGGAGGAAAGGCAAGGTACAAATATGACCAAAAAGAAAGATGGGAAAATGCCATTGACTGGAAAAGATCTTCTGTAGCTTTTCTGATCAATAATGGTGTTGGATTTATAGCTGTCACTTTGCTTCCTGATGAATTATGCTGGTATAGCATTCATTTCAGAGTGTACTGTATAAAGAAGGACTATAGCTCAGTGGCAGAACATCTGTGTTGCATGCAGGGTACTCCAAGTTCAACCCTTGGCATTTCCAGGTAAGGTTGCAAGAGATGGTTGTCTGAAAACCCAGAAAGCTGCTGTCAGCCAGACTCAATATAAAGCAGCTTTCTAGGTTCCTATAGTTTTGACCTGTTACTTTGGTGAGCAGACTAGATTTCTGTCTTCACTTGATGTTTTCAGTTGCTACATTTGGGGTGAATTCCAGAGGAATTCAGTACTTTTCAATATTTTACAGCCAAAATTAGTCTTACTAGTCTTTAAGAGGCCACAAATGTATTTCAGGATAAACTTTCTTAGGCAGTAAGCTATTTGGTAATATGAAAGAAGTAGTCACCTGTAAGCATTTACTAGACTTGAAGGTGCCTTGAAACAATTAAGATGAACATTTATGGTCATCCAAAGCTGTCTTGTGTTGAGTCAGACCTTTCATCTGTGTAGGTCAGTATGTCTTCAGTGGATCTCCAGATTTCAGACAGCTGCTTTTCACAGCCTTGCCTGCAGATACCTTCTGGTCTTTGCTCCCTAAATTCACAAAACTTCACAAAATACAACGTGTCATTTAAGTGGGGCAAACACTGCCTAGGACAAAGATATCTCAATTCACATACATACCACAACCATCCATCCAACAAGAAACAATTGATAGACACACTGTACCAAGCTTATATCGAAAAGGGTACCGGTCAAGTGATCTTATATATAATGATAGCACTAGCAGCAATGCAGTGCCCCCATACATAACCTACCCCAATAACATCTTTTCCCATTATTGACCACTACCCATTCTTTCTGATTCATGTGGGTACAAATACAGTGGTACCGTATTTTTCGCACCATAGGGCGCACCGGACCATAGGGCGCACCCAGTTTTTAGGGGGGGAAATCCAGAAAAAAATCTTTTTCCCCCCCAGCCCCAAAGAGCAGCGTACAGGGTGCGCACAACCTCTCCCTGCCGGAGGGGTTGCGCGCAGCTATGGAGCAAGCCAAGTTTTGGCTTCCCCTTTAGCCCCATGCAGCCTCTCCTTGCCGGGAGACGCTGCGCAGGGCTAAAGAAGCCATAGCCCCGTGCAGCCTCTCCTTGCGGAGGGGCTGCGCGCAGCTATGGAAGAAGTCAAGGCAGTGAGCGGGATGGATCCCGCTCGCTGTTTTGCCTTCCCCTTTAGCCCCGCGCAGCGTCTCCGCAAGGAGAGGCTGCACGGGGCTATGGGAGAAGGCAAGGCAGCGAGCGGGATGGATCCCACTCGCTGTTCTGCCTTCCCCTTTAGCCCCGCGCAGCGTCTCCGCAAGGAGAGGCTGCACGGGGCTATGGGAGAAGGCAAGGCAGCGAGCGGGATGGATCCTGCTCGCTGTTTTGCCTTCCCCTTTAGCCCCGCGCAGCGTCTCCTTGCGGAGGGGCTGCGCGCAGCTATGGGAGAAGGCAAGGCAGCGAGCGGGATGGATCCCGCTCGCTGTTTTGCCTTCCCCTTTAGCCCCGCGCAGTGTCTCCTTGCCGGGAGACGCTGCGCAGGGCTTTCCTGGCTTTTCTGGGAGGTGGGGGAATTCCCCCACCTCCCGCAAAACCGGCAGAAGCCGCGCGCACTTTAAAAGGGCTGCACGGCTTCTCCTGGCTTTCCTGGGAGGGGGGAGAAGGGACTGATGCGGCCAGTCAGTCCCTTCTCCCTCCTGTGGAAAAGCCCGCAAGAGCGCACGGAGCTTGTGTGCGGCTCTTGGGGGCTTTTCCCGTCTGCGTCCCCCCCTGCATTCGCTCCATAGGACGCACACACATTTTCCCTTGCTTTTTAGGAGGGAAAAAGTGCGTCCTATGGTGCGAAAAATACGGTACTTCTGGTTACGAACTTAATTCGTTCTGGAGGTCCGTTCTTAAGCCGAAACCGCTCGTTACATGAGGCGCGATTTCGCTAATGGCGCCTCCCGCTGCAGTGTGATATCCGCTCGCATTCCAGGGCAAAGTTTGCAACCGGGAGCATCTACTTCCTGGTTAGCAGAGCTCAATCCGAAGCTTTCACAAGGAGTATGTTACGTAACACAAGGTTCCACTGTACTACTGCCACACATAGCAAGGGACTATGGGACACTGGGCAGGGAGCTGAAGAGACTTGGGGCACAGGTAGTCTTTTCATCACTTCTTCCTGTTGAAGGTCAAGGCCCAAGAAGAGAGAGGAAAATACTTGAGGTAAACTACTGGCTATTGGGTGACAGAGAAAAGGCAAAACTACTCAACGTCTACTTTGCCTCTGTCTTCACCCAAAAGGAAAGTGATGCCCAACCTGGTAATACCAGAGTAAATGATGTAAAGGAGGAAATGATGTAAGGAGGAAGCTGCAGCCCAAAATAGGAAAAGAGGTAGTAAGGGAACACCTAGCTACTTTAAATGAATTCAAATCTGATGAGTTGCATCCAAGGGTACTAAAGGAGCTTGTGGGTGTAATTTCAGAGCCTTTTTATTTTATCTTTGAGAATTCTTAGAGAACAAGTGAGGTCCCTACAGACTGGAGGTGGGCAAATGTTGTCCTCGTCTTCCCCTCATCTTCAAAAAGGGGAGAAAGGAAGACCCAGGTAACTACCAACTGGTGAGCTGACCTCGATACCAAGGAAGGTCCTAGAACAGATCATTCAACAGTCGGTCTGTGAGCATTTAGAAAAGGATGCTGTGATTACTAAGACCCAACCCAGCATGGGTTTCCTCAAAAATATGTTATGCCAGACCAATCTGATTTCTTTATTTGATGGAATTACAAACTTGGTGGATCAGGGAAATGCTGTGGACATCGTATATCTTGATTTCAGAAAGGCTTCTGGGAAAGTCTCCTATGATATTCTCACAAGGAAGCTGGTAAAATGTGGGTTGAACGAGGTAACTATTAGGTGGATTTGTAGCTGGTTGACCAACGGAACCCAAAGAGTACTCATTAATGGTTCATTGTCATTCTGGAATAGAGTGACAAGTGAGGTGCCGCAAGATTCTGTCCTGGGCCCATTGTTGTTCAACATATTTATAAATGACTTGGATGAAGGAATTGAGGGGATGCTCATCAAACTAGCAGATGACACCAAACTGGGAGGGGTAGCTAATGCCGCAGAAGGCAGAATCAGAATTCAAAATGACCGTAACAGATTGGAGAACTGGGTGCAAACTAACAAAATGAATTTCAATAGGGACAAATGTAAGGTTCTGCACTTAGGCAGGAAGAACCAGATGCACAGATATAGGATGGGGAACACCTGGCTTACTAGCAGTACATATGAAAACTATCTAGGGGTCTTGGTGGGCCACAAGCTTCATATGAGTCAACAGTGTGATTCAGCAGCAAAAAAAGCTAATTTTATTTTAGGCTACATCAACAGAAGTATAGGGTCCAGATCAACGGAAGTGATAGTACCACTCTATGCTGCCTTAGACCACACTTGAAGTCCTGTGTCCAATTCTGGGCACCGCAATTTAAGAAGAATGTTGACAAGCTGGAACGTGTGCAGAGGAGGGACTGAAACTGCCTTGGTCGCGCTGGTCGATGATCCCCAGTGGGCTAGGGACAAAGGTGAAAGCTGTTTCCTAGTTTTGTTGGATCTCTCAGCGGCCTTTGATACCATCGACCATAACATCCTTCTGGACTGTCTAGAGGAGCTGGGGGCACTGTTATACAGTGGTTCCGCTCCTTCCTCCTGGGCCGTGTCCAGAAAGTGGTGTTGGGGGATGAGTGTTCAGACCCCTGGGCTCTCACTTTTGGGGTGCCTCAGGGTTCCATCATCTCCCCCATGCTTTTTAACATCTACATGAAGCCACTGGGAGAGATCATCAGGGTGTTTGGGCTGGGTATTCATCAGTATGCGGATGATACCCAGCTCTACCTCTCTTTCAAATCTGAACCAGTGAAGGTGGTGAAGGTACTGTGTGAATGAGAGCCTGGAGGCGGTTGGAGGATAGTTGGCGGCTGACGGGTTGAGGTTGAATCCTGGCAAGACAGAAGTACTGTTTCGGGGGGGACAGGAGGTGGAGAGGTGTGGAGGATTCCCTGGTCCTGAATGGGGTAACTGTGCCCCTGAAGGACCAGGTGTGCAGCCTGGGAGTCATTTTGGACTCACACCTCTCCGTGGAGGAGCAGGTCAATTCTGTGTCCAGGGCAGCTGTCTACCAGCTCCATCTGGTACGCAGGCTGAGGCCCTACCTGCCTGCAGACTGTCTTGCAGGAGTAGTGCATGCTCTGGTTATCTCCCGCTTGGACTACTGCAATGCACTCTATGTGGGGCAACCTTTGAAGGTGACCTGGAAACTACAGCTAATCCAGAATGCGGCAGCCACCAAGACCACATAACACCAGTCTTGAAAGACCTACATTGGCTCCCAGTATGTTTCTGAGCACAATTCAAAGTGTTGGTGTTGACCTTTAAAGCCCTAAACGGCCTTGGCCCAGTGTACCTGAAGGACCATCTCCACCCCCATCGTTCTGCCCAGACACTGAGATCCAGGGAAGGAGGCAGAGGGCCTTCTTGGTATTGGTACCCACCCTGTGGAATGCCCTCCCACCAGATGTCAAAGAGATAAACAATGTTAGGGAAGTTTATAATGACTGATGTTTTAATGTATTTTTAATCTTTGTTGGAAGCCGCCCAGAGTGGCTGGGGAAACCCAGCCAGATGGGTGGGGTATAATAAATTATTATGATTATGATTATTAACCAAGATAATCAAGAGTCTGGAAACTAAGCCTTGAAGGAGCTGGGCATGTTTAGCCTGGAAAAGAGGAGATATGATCGCCATCTTCAAATATCTTAAGGGCTGTCACATGGAGGAGGGAGCATGCTTGTTTTCTCCTGCTCTGGAGGGTAGGACTCAAACCATTGGTTCAAGCTGCAAGAAAGGAAATTCCAATTAAACATTTGGAAGAAACTTTCTGACAGTAAGAGCTGTTCAGCAGTGGAACAGATTCCCATGAGAGGTGGTGGACTCTTCTTCCTTGGAGGGTTTTAAGCAGAGGTTGGATGGCCATCTGTCATGGATGCTTTAGCTGAGATTCCTGCATTGCAGGTGGTTGGACTAGATGACCCTTGGGGTCACTTCCAACTCTAAGATTCTTTGATTCTATGATTCTTGTCAGGAGGGCTTATGTAATAAGAGCCATAGCAGTGATGAATATAGGAGGTGCAGTGACTGTAACGTATGAAAGAGGTTGGTAGGTTGTTGGTAGCATTGACAGCAGTGCTTAGAGATCACAAATTGCCACCTGTGCTACAGTGTTAATGGCATTAACTCTGGGCAAAAGAGAGCACACAGAGTGCCTCTCAATTGTTGCATGCCAAGGCTGCCAGCCAACGTAATACAGTACTGTATTTCTTTCGTCTGATTTTGGAAATTTAAACACATGTTGCAAAACCTCATTAAGGGTGGCTTTTTGAGGAGTTCAGAGGAAGGCTCTCGGTCTACTTATAATCAAATGTTAAGCAAAAGCTTTCAGTTATACTTTGAACAAGGGGTGGGAGGTTCTTGCTGATGGTGCTTATGGGCAAAGATTCATATCACCCAGGTGAGAACCTGGGTGAGGAGGAGGGGGGTGAAAGGTGTAAAATTGCTCAAAGGCCACTGAATGAGACAGTCTGTTGTCACAAATAGGGCCTGGGGCCTTCTTTTTGCGAGAAACAGAGGGAAAGTGAGTGGGTTGTCAAAGGTAAAAAATGAGATGGGAAGTGCTGCTAAGACCCATGGTGGTTTAAAGTCCTATGTTTATTTTTTACCAAAGTATTTGGTTAAATTGGAAACATTAGTTTTTGTCATTGTGGTTTTGCTTGTTTGCCTTATTACAGAATTGTTTATAGGATTTTGTAATTTCTATATATTGATGTCCCCCAGTTTATTTTTACTAGTTTTTTTCTTAAAAAACTCTTATCCTGTTTATTAAAGAAATCAATGAGAGCAGACCAAATTCCATTAAATGAATATTTCCTTTTGTTGTCTTTATGCCCAAACTTTACTAGTTCAATTTTTTGCCATCATAATTGTCTATACTTTATTATGCCATGCTTCTGACAATAGATGGTTCAAGTTCTTCCAGCATTTTGCAACTGTAAATGCACCCCTACAAATAATCATATTAAGATTTACCTTATCTCTGGGATGTGAAAATTTTGCTCACTTTTAAAAAAAAATCCATCTGTGTTTCCTTTTACCATAAGACTATATTGTTTTATTTTTATTTGTATTGTTTTGTTCCCTTGTGAATAAAATAAATAAGATGAAAAGCCATCTTTTAATGTTTCCATCATCATCAATAGTAGAGAAATAATATGGGGTGTTCTGTTATTTCCTAAAACAGTAGTCTTCAGCTTTTCAGACCTGCGATGAACCTTTAACCCAAACATGCATTTGGGGAACCCATTTCTTACCATATGTTTATATGGTGGTAGTGCTGCTGTTACCATCCACCTTAGATCAGGTCTTTGACCTGGTAATGGATCCTGACCCACCAGATGTAGACCAGTGTGCTAACACATTGGAGTTAAAATAAGTTCAAGTCCATCAGTCCTGTGGAAGATCCAGGTTTAAAAGACAGAATAATGTTTATTTCAGTTATTGTGAATCAATTGATTAAATTGATTGATGCTTGTAGACTTAGATACAACTTAAGCTGCACTGAGGGGAGAGTCATTAAAAGTTCATCTTCATTAATAGTTTATATTTGTGTACTTTTAGTGTTTGAGTTTGAAGATACAGCATCTTGGTTATAACCATACTCCCAAATAGGCAGTAAGTTGTGCTGAAATTAATGAAAGTCATGTATGAATGAATGAGGGAGGGAGTGAGCTGCATCTAACTTAATTGCTCCAAAGCACCTTGAACAGAGTTCTAACTGCAAATGACAAAATTAGGAACTTCAAATGAAAGAATACAACAAATAAGTTGTTTTGTCCAGAGGCAGGACTAGGTGGGGTTGAGGCAGACTGTAAATGCATCTCTAATGTATCATAGGGTGTGTGTGCTTAAATCAGCCATATACTTAAGCACTCACCTGGTAGCCATTGGTGGCAAGGAATCTCATCTGATAGGTGAGAGGGAGGCAGCAGTTTGGTCCCAGTGTGAAGCACATTTCGTGTTCTCCATAATAAAGTTAGGGGAGAATGGAATTGATTATAAAAAATAGTTATTTCAGTGTGATGGGTTTGTGGGTTTGTTTGTTGTTTGTTTGTTCATTTAGATACTTATGATTTCCTTTTTTAAAAAATAATAGCTTGCAACAGTTATATATACACAATATAAACACATAATTAAGATTGGAAAAGCATTGCATTGGTGTTTCAAGGTTTTTGGCAGACCTTGGCTCCTTTTTTTGTTAATAGAAGTACAATTTCTCACAGCTGAAATCTGTGGTACTGGTACTATATTCAGAAAGTTCAGTTTTCTACCATTGTTACTGCCAAGAGAGCACCACATAGTGCTCCGTGTAGTGGAGAGAAATATATTTTGAGATAGGGAGACAGGCCCCAGAAAATACAATGTGTGCTTTGGCTGATCTGATTACAATTATAATTTTGTATAACTTTTTGTCTGTCCCTCTTTTTTTTCTTAAAATTGAATTCAGCCTTTTAATTCCAATTTCACTTTGCAGTAGGACGAATTTCCCCAGAATGGTCAACAAGGACAATATCATTTAATGCAGAAAATTACCCAGTGACCATGTTGTTTTGCTCACAAAAGGTTGTTAAAAGTAACCAAGTGATTTCCTTCCCTCTTCCAATATACACTTATGAATCAAGTGAGGATTCTTAGCCAGGTTAGCAATTATGAGGCGGTGTCTTAATTCTGGATTAATTATTGTGGGATATAATTTCCAGTTGTGTTGGAAGGGTGATTGGCAAAGCATCTCATTTTGTCTCAGCCCTATTGAACCACCACCCTAGCATGCTGACTTGTATCCAAAGAATCTGCATTGGCAGGATCCAGAACTGGTTGGAGCAGCTCTGCTTCTGCCTCTGGATGAGTTTCAGTAAAATAGATGCAGGTATGAAAGCCATGATGTAGGTCACAAGCCTTCCCTGTATTCTGTATAGTACATAAAACAATGCTACTTCATGCTCACTGCTTCCCTCACAAGAAAATGTTTTTACAGGAAATCAATGTTGCTTTTGAATAAGGTGATTCCAAAGCACCTTGAGTGAATGTAGTGTGAGGTGAAAACTTCCTTTCCAGGGAATTTGATAGCTATGGATTCTTCCCTTTATTGGCACCAAGTTCTGCTTGCTTTTCCCAGCAATCAAGCTAGATCATGCTAGAATCTGATGTCTCTTACATTTTGACGCAATTCAAAACAGCATTTCCTTTTTTCACAAGCATTGCATCATTGTAGCTGTTACTACTTTATCCAGGCTCATGAGGCAATTTCAGCACCCATAGTTCATGCAGCTCATCAAAATGTGGGATAAAGGGGAGGAAATTTGTTTTGTTTTAAGCAAGTGACAATACTAAATAGTTAGCTCATGTTTTATCTGCAGAGTGTAATTACATCTGATATATAGTTTAACAACATTGTTACATTGCTTAATAGACAGAATAGTTTCTTTTTATCAGTTTCTGTGTTCCACAGTTTCATGGATTTACTAATTTTGGCTTGGGTTGGAGTCCTATTTTTTCAGCACCAAAACAAATCCCTATTTAGGGTGGTAAAAATGGAATTTACCCCTAACTCTTCAGTCTTGGAACTGAGTCTACAAGTTGGCCTCATTGCTGAAAGGTCAGCCTGAGTTTGTACTGTTCTCCCCTCTTTCTCCCCAAACCCTGCTTGTGTTACATCTTGACTGATTAATAGCTCTGGAGAACTCAGAAGCTTCCCACACCTTTGTGGCATTTTGGGTGAGCTCCCATTGCCCAGTCCCTGCTCCTGACAACCTAGCAGTTCGAAAGCACATCAAGATGCAAGTAGATAAATAGGTACCGCTCCGGCGGGAAGGTAAAGGTGTTTCCGTGTGCTGCTCTGGTTTCACCAGAAGCTGCTTAGTCATGCTGGCCACATGACCCGGAAGCTGTACGCCGGCTCCCTCGGCCAATAAAGCGAGATGAGCATCGCAACCCCAGAGTCGGTCACAATTGGACCTAATGGTCAGGGGTCCCTTTACCTTTAATAAAGGTATTACTCAACTTTTAGGAGCGTTTTTCTTATGGACCAATGCAGCTGCATTTGCTAGATCTCTATCATCTATCTATCTATCTACTGTATTAGCAGTTGTAAGACACGTACATGATCATTAACTCAGATTGGAACCTTCATTGCTTACATTCACACATTATAAAAACTATGTGGGGGGGGGATCCACTCTGATTGTGCATACATTAAAGAGATTAGATTATTTTTATAAGAAAGTATTATATATTAAGTAAGCATAGAAACATGCTTTTGTGGGCATTCAGAATTTCATTCCTGCTTGGAGGTGGGGTTTGTTGGTATTTTTTATGTGTGAAGTAAATACCACTTTTTGGTGTACTAATTAGTTTGACCTCATTCAGCCCTTTGCTTTAATTTATCGAGTTTTCTTGTCATTCAAACTCTGTTTATTTCTCTGAGCCTTGCAGTAAAAATCCGTTGCACAGCTGCTGATTTGTTAGGTTGCACTCCTTCTCTCTTAAGAATGTCCTATTTGGCTGCAATCCTATATCTTTTCCTTGGAATGATCCCTATCAGATACAGCTGAACTTCCAAGTAAACATGTATAGGATTGTGCAGCAAATGCACTGCTTCTTTGGTTTGTTTTCCATCTGGTATAGTCTGGACTTTATGGTGTGCATTTCCCTTAGAAAGTAAATGCTATGTTTAAAACACTGTCAAAGTTAGAAATATTCAGTGCTTACTCTGAAGGTAGATGATGAGATAGTAATTCAGATTAATTTTCCCATTAGTGTTTTGTTTCTTTGATTTGGTATGTTTTCTTACTTGTAAATTTCATTTCCATGTCTCCTGCCCTATGGGACTTTAAAACAAAAAAAGTATGTGTGGCTGGAGATAAGAGCTTTTTTGAAATTTAGCTTCCAGCCAGTGGCTGAACCAGGGACAGCAACTGTCACGGAACTCTTGGGTCCAGCATTCTGACTTACCTGCTTAAGGAATAGTAGAGCAACTACCAGTTTTCTCCATTACTCTCCAGTATTCGAAAAACCAGTTGTGCTTAGCAGAGCAAGTGATTTATAAACTTTATGGTTACTGAGCTTTATCAAATCAAATTCTCCTGAACGACAATGTGCAGCCAACACCTTTGAGAAAGTGAGCCTCCCCCTATTCCTCCATCATCAAAATCATCTTGAGCAGCACTGGCTTGATTGATTTGGGTGCAGTAAAACTTTGGCTATCACCATTTAGCATACTTTTCTCTCATGTTTAGTTAGTTGTTTGAATTGTTCAGAGTTTTATGGAAGCTCTCTTGCAATTAGTACAGTCCCTAAATTTGGTGATTATTTTCCTAGGTGGGCGAAAAGATGCAGGCCCTGTTTCTCCTAACAGCAGTAATATGCTGTTGTGTAAATGTATTGGATATAACCTCTGAGGCTCTTATAGTGGTAAAAGCATGCATTTTCTTTTAAGAGCGAAAAACAAGTGAGTCTTAACTCATCTGAGTAATACGGATTCCTCCCCCCATTAAAAACAACAACTCATGTTCCTTGATTTGGTTGATTCCATCTTTGTAGAAAAGCCATACAAATTAGCAGTCATCTGGTTATCTGAAGGTAGTGATAGCTACTTCTGGGTGCTAGGAACATACCAACTGGCAGTAGAACAGCATTTGCAGCCACTTAAACAGAACAGCAGTGTTATAGAGGCTGCTTACAGGGCTTTCTTGGGCTACAGGCTACTGGCCCCTGACTAGCACAGGAGAATGAGCCAAGCATGCAGAAAATTTCATAGCACTTACCATGTTAGTGGACAGTGCAGTGCAAAGTGCCTTGGATTAAAAGGGAATGGGAGTACCTTGGATTAAAAGGGAGACTGAATAGCCCCTCCTTGAAGCTTCCATAACTAGCTACAGTAGCACTCCCTGCTATACACATTTAGAAGAGGGCACACTACATTGGTTTGACCCAACTTAGCTGAGAGCTATTGGGAAGGAGTTTGTATAATTTCAGAAGCTGTTCCTGATTAGGGAACTTTATCTTGTATCTTGAGAACCACGGACGTTGTCTGGGTGGGTTAATCGCTTCTCTTGCAACTCTCTAGGTGATGTAGCTGATCATCAAGCTGGTTGGACACAATAGATAGATGTTAGGCCACTCTTTACCACTACATTTCTGCACTGGTAGGAACGATCTCCACCTGCCGTCACTTTTAAATCATCATGAGCCTACTCGAACTCTATGTCTTCAACTCAGGTGAGATCTTAATATCTGGCTTAAGCTTTGCAGAACTTTTGTTTGCAAAAGTACATAGAAAACCACATTAAGATGCTTTAGTTCTTCAAGGGAATATTTGCAAACTGTGCAATTCCTGACGCCAGAGAGAATTCTGATCAATTTTTATGCAACAGATACACCCTCCCATGAGGGGGAAAATGCCCTCCCTTCTTTTGAAGTAGAGGAGCAGCAGATTTCTTTTGGAGAAACCGAAAAAAATGCAATACTACTTTTTTTGCACTCTTTTAGATGTTGAAAGCCACACTATTACTCTAAGAATATTAAGTGCATTATGTATCACTTGGTTTACCATAAAGTTATCATGTCTGATATTTTTAAAATACAGCTTATTCAGACAGTACTCACAGATTTAATTTATTAAGGTTTTGTTACACCTGGATGTAGAAGCTGCTACACTGTAAGGAACCTAGCATCCCTTTGGTTTTGCCAGTTTATGAGGACAAGGCAAAAACAATAAGAATAGAAACCTTCAACGTTATAGTAAAACAAATTGTTGTGTCTCCTCCAGTCCTCCTGTCAAGCAGGTAGAAAGCATGCATTTCCATAAAAAGAACTGGGGGAAAGAGGGGAAGGGAAACAAAAATCAATGAACACTACATGATATTTAGTCTTTTTCTAAGCTATCACTATCAGTTTCTCTTTTCTCATATTTGTCATCATATTTATCATGGACTTTGAAAAACTTGAAAATTTGCCCAGATCGAAACTAGCTTCTACCCTTTCATATGCCAGTTTATTTCTTGATTTGGTGCATTTCCAACATACATCAGTTTCTTTCACATGCTGCAGAAGATGGAGGAATTTGAAGTAGGTAAGAAGCAAGAGGAGTCAGAGACCATATTGTGCACAGGCCTAGCCACTATGTTGCAGGAGGGATGCGTTTGGCAGAATCCCAGACTGCATCTGTTAGCCAAATACCTGAATATGTTCTGTATTCTGCAACATCTGACAGTACCTTTCCAATATCAAGCCCTCAGTATGCTGCTTGCTTTGTAATCCACTCAAAATGCAGAAGCAGTGCTATTATAACTTCAACTTGGAGAGTTATACTCTTATTGTACAGCTCAAGACCTACTTGTCCCTAATGTGCAGGAATTGTCTTCCTGTTGCACAGTTTTGGAAATCATTTTGAGTGAGCAAATATCTGAACACCTTGTCTTAAATATTTAATAATCCAATTATTCTCAATTTATTCTAATTTTTCAGAAAAACAAAAAAGGCTTTAACAAAAATGGGAATCCCCCCCCCCCCGGCCCTCACATCTCTAGGTGAAAATGTTAATTTTAAAATGATTTGCTGTACTTCACTTGAGTATATCTCTGGAGGATATATTTTTATTCCCATGACAGACATTTAAATGTAAGTGACAAGACTTTGGCACACCATTGTGAAACTAAGATAATCCTTAAGTGTCCTAGGGGATGCAAACACATATTTTGCTGTAGATGGGCTGCTATGGTGGGAAAGGGGTTGGTAGAAATGGATATATCGGGATGAGAGGTTTTAAGTAACTAGCCACTAGGGAGCTCTTGGCCACCATCTGGTCCTAGTTGCATGCCTATAGATTTTGGATGAGGGTCCTTTTGAAGACTCTTGTCCCCTCCCCCTTTCTGCCACACCAAAAGCTCTGTTGGTAATGCATTGGTCCATTTTCACCCTATTTACGTGTGGATCTGTATTGGACTGGTTGCAGGAGAAACTCCTGTGGCAACCATCATGTTTATAAAACTTATTTTTCAATAACAAGCTTTTCTTTTAGTTAAGTAGGAAGACTTGTATCTCAGTACAACTAATTTCCAGCCCTGGAAATACAGTTCAGATTTCTAAATGATCTTGAGAGTCACATACAAGCAGGTGCCTGCAATTTAACTTGAATTCCAGTGCCTTCTTTCAATTACAGTGGTACCTCGGGTTAAGAACTTAATTTATTCCGGAGGTCCGTTCTTAACCCGAGGTACCACTTTAGCTAATGGGGCCTCCTGCTGCCGCTGCGCTGCCAGAGCATGATTTCTGTTCTCATCCTGAAGCCAACCCGAGGTACTATTTCTGGGTTATTGGAGTCTGTAACCTGAAGTGTCTGTGACCTGAAGCATCTGTAACCCAAGGTACCACTGTATTCCTGTTATATTGCTATCCCACCTTTTCTCCAAGGAGCTCAAAGTGGTATATACCGTATTGGCCTGAATACAAGCCTCACTTTCTTACCAAATTCCGACTGTGAAAAGTTAAAGTACGGCTTATATTCACAACCTTACAGTATGCAGCCAGGAGCGCGGGACACATAGTCTTCTGTCCTCTCCCCCAGGTTTGGGAAGGGAGAGAACAAGGAAGGGGAAAGGTCGCTGGCAACACAGTGTGCCCCCCCCCCAAGTATGCAGCCAGGAGCAGCGAGGAATGGAGTGGCTTATATTCGAGTATTTTTTTCTCTCCCCCTCTCCATTTTTAAAGGTGTGGCTTGTATTCTGTATTCTGATGCAGCTTATTTTCGGGCCGATATGGTACATGGATAACAGTGGGGGGGGGGGTGATAGAGAAAAGACAAAGCAAATTTATATACAAGTGTTCACACAAAAATCTGTTGTTTGGGCCAGGCATAGCTTTGTTTAGCACCGAGCGTAAACATTTCTTTGACTATATATAGTTTTCCTTTGCAGTCTGAGTTTGAATCTGTTATGCAGAAGGCTTCAAAAGAAGGAAGATCAGGGACAGATCCAGACCAAACACTCAAAACACATCCAATTCACGTTTAAAGCAGATGACACCTACCAAAGAATCCAGGAAACTGTGTTTTTCCACATTACAAATTCCCAGCATGCTTAACAAATTACAGTTTCCATGATCCTTGGGAAGGGTGTGGAAGTCATGTGCTTTAAATGTGCATTGGACATCCTTTAAATATATGGCGTGGATCTGCCCCGAGTTGACAATCCACATTTGCAGGCTGGCCTGGAGAATTTATCACTTCCACAGCCATAGACATTTGGTTTCAGTGTTGGTTTTATTACATTAGTATAGATTTGAGCTTTAAAAACTCATCTTTTTTGCTTTGCTCTGCAACAACTTGAATCTGCATGAAGAAAGTAGGCAGTGTCTGTGTGGTCAGAGAATGCATGTAACAGATCTACATTATTGAAATCTCTTAAAGCAAATCATTGGACTTGAACAACTCACCCCCAACTCCCACTGGTGTTTTGAGGGGCATGCATCAGTCTATGGAAAGGGACAATTATTCTGGCATGCCACTGAATGCAATAGTGCACACATGTCCACTACCATAATTTTGTTGCATCACACTTGGATGGTAAATACCAGTTTAGCCTTCCACTCCATTTGATTCCCATCTCTGCAAAGTGTTTTGGTCTTGCATATCGTAAAATGGCTTATTCAGAGCTCTGTGTTAGAACAATATTTGCTTTGGGTCAGCGGCAGGAGATGTTTTAAATGGGAAAGTGCCTCTGGAATATGTGAGCTTAACTATCCCCCACTTCTTTCCTAAATCTTGTTATTTAGGCTTCTGTGCTCTCCTGATGTTTCAGGGATTTATGGTGGATCTTTATTAAATCGTTGCTTTCAAAGAGTTTTCAAATTCCTTTTTATTCTCACAGCTGTGCTGTGAGGAAGGTGGAGCTGTAGACATTATTGACATTTTGTATAGGTTTGGATGCTGAAGCTGCTGAAGGCTCACGTTGTGACCCAGAAGCCAAGCTTTTTATTCATTGAAGCACAGAAAACATGCTCAGTCTATGTATTTTAAACTGTTTCCATTTGCAGGGTGCACAAATCAGGTGAATACCTCTAGTTATCTAACCAAACGTTGAGTTTCTAGGTGTTGTTTTACGGGGAGCACATCCTCTTAAAATGAAGGTGCATGCTAAGTCATTGCAGGGTATTAAACCTGGGTGGAAGAAGAGAGGAAAGTAATCTGTCTAATTGTGACAGCAACAATAAATGTTCTCTCACAGGCAGAATTCAGCAACACCCATTCTGTGAGGAAATACTTCTTAAGAGTATAGATCTTTGAGTTGTGCTACCAGAGAAAAACTGATTTGAAGTGCACACTCTTAGGAAGTAAGCTTTTAGCATTGCAGACTAACCTGGAAGCCTTTCCAGAGCAGGAAGATGCAGCAGGTGGATTGTGTAATGAGTGAGGTCTAGAGCTGGTGAAGACTTAAGTGCCAGAGCACCATTTATGTTAAGCATGCATTTTTAAAAGCTGTTCACAGAAGCTGCCTTCTCTTCAGAAAAAACAGCTGGATTGGGACTGTAGCATGGGTGCAGTAGAACTTTTACCCTTTCATCCTGTACCATTTTATCACCAAAAATAGCCATCCCAAGGACAAACCACTCTTGATGTGATCTGGATGTAGATCAGAGGCCTCCTTGGCTGCTTTTTCCTAAAAGCCACTTATTCTAAGCATACTTAAAGGGGGAGGCAAACACCAATGCATCTTGTTTAAAAACAACAACACCTCTCTCTCATTCAGACGTACAGGTTACAACAAACAGTTCATGAAAAGAAAATGGCCACAGTCCATAATTAATACAGCCTAAAAGATTTTAAAATGTGTCCTTAGCACTGTGTGTATGTTGTCTCTAAGACTTCGTGAGAGTGCTGAAGTCAGCCTTCCTTTAATCTTGAAAATCTTTACTTGAACAGGCTTTCTCTTGTGTTAGCACTGAAGGCACCATCATTGTACCATAGACCAGTGTTAACTTTGTTTAGCTCTGTCCTGGGTGCTGAATAGGCTTTGAAGGCTAAATGTGTAATGTGAACTGGAGAAATGCAGCTTTTGAGACTTGTTTTGCATTTGTTGCTGGATTGCGTTGCTGCGAGGAAGGAAGGAAATAATAAAAATGGAACTTGACTTTAACAGTGATTCTTGATAAAATATGGAAACATTTTTGCATAAAGTTAGATGACTTTTAGTAGCATAGTATAAACAAAGTAATGGAGTCAGAAGCCTGCTAAAGGCTAGTTCTGACAGTGTTGTGGGCACAGAAGGTTGTATCTAAATAAGCTTTGTTTAAAGTAGACCCATTGAGTTTAAGGGAATTAAATTAGTTACGTTCATTTGTTTCAGTGGGGCTGCTCAGAATATGGTTCACATTTGATACAACCAAATGTGAAGAACCCAAAGTAAGATCTTAATTTATTTTAGAAGAAATATTAGCTTTTTACTATATTGCATAATTATGCTGTGTTTTAGATCTGCATACAGTGGTACCTTGGGTTAAGTACTTAATTAGTTCCGGAGGTCCGTTCTTAACCTAAAGCTGTTCTTAACCTGAAGCACCACTTTAGCTAATGGGGTCTCCAGCTGCTGCCGTGCTGCTGCAGCACGATTTCTGTTCTCATCCTAAAGCAAAGCCCAAGGTAATATTTCTGGGTTAGCGGAGTCTGTAACCTGAAGCATATGTAACCCAAGGTACCACTGTAATTTGTCAGTACTACTGTCAAGATCCAGGTTACTGATCTATTTCTGTTTTCCTTATCCCAATAAGCTGGAGATGCTGATGATCCACCAAGAATTACTCAAAACCCAGTCATCAATGGGAATGTAGCAATGGCTGACGGTCACAACAACACAGAAGAAGACATGGAAGATGGTGAGTCACCCCTTCTACTTGCTTTGATGCGGGTGGGGAGCTCGCTTGTTTTTTTCAGTGAGTAGTATATCCATTTGATGGACCTGAAAGGCTTTTGCATCCTCATGTATGTATTTGGGAGACATGGTAGAAGTTTACAAATCAACGTATAGTGTAGAAATAATGGATATGGAGTTTTTCCTCCCTCTCTTGTAAGACAATAACTCAGGTCATCTAATGAAACAGGACAAATGAAAGATTTTCTGCACACTGTGATGGCTAGTGGGTAAGAGGGCTTTAAACTATGGCAGATTCATGAAGGACAAAAAGGCTGTCTCTGTGGTTTTGCCTGATGACGGCTACATGGGACCCCTGCGTTTAGAGGAAGCATGCTTTTGAATACCAATTTCTGGGGAGCAGTGGCAGGGGTGTGTTTCTGTGTGTGGCTTTCCTGAAGACTCAGATTGGCCAGTGTGGGAACTGGGGTGCTGTACTAAATGGACTTTTGCTGTGATCCAACTCACTTTATGGCCTGTTCATTCACAAGTTGTTAAAAGTATTGTGCTTTTTGCCTAAGATTGGCAAAAGGGCTTTGCTTTCCAGTAAAGTATGGCTCATTGGGCGGGGGGGGGGTGAGTGGGATAACTAGCCGTGGCTTATTGTCTGTTTCGTGGGCCTTAATCATGTGAGCAATACAATGCAGGAAGCCATAGCTCTGTCAATACTTTAAGCATCTGCGGGAATCTCCAGATGCCTTCCTAGATTACTTTGCAACTGCACCTGTGTTTTAACTGTAACCCAGTACCATGGGAATAAGTCAGTACGGTGGTCAGGCTGTCTTTTGCACCATTCAATTAAACGTATAATAACAAAGCTTCCTGTTTTCGGAAGCATTCCTTGTGGGCTGGGCCTGCCATGTTTGCTCTTTGTAGTCTGCATTTATTATATATATTTTGTACTAAATTTAATATTTCATTAAGCGAGACTTTGAAGTGGTTAATAGGTGGCTACATCAGTCTTGTATTAAAGCCTTTGTTTGGTAGTCGTAGGTGACAAAGAATTGGATGCAGGTGAGCACACAAAATTATATGCAGGTGAGTGAGCAGGTTAGTGTAGAAACTAAGTGGGCTGCCAGAGAACAAGGCAAAGGAGCTCTCTGATCATTTTCTTTGAGTCCCCAGTGAAGTTACCAATGTATGGGCCACCATGGCAAGGTTATCCTTGTCTGGCACACCAACTGAGGTTGGTAAAGGTCACTGACGCGTCTTGTGACAGCAGTGGATCTAGGAGTACCCCGAAACTGCCCACCAGCTCCTTCAGATGGAGTGCAACCACATCCAGAGCTGGTTCAAAACCCAGTTCCCAGATCTAGGAATCACCCATCCATAGGGTTTCCATCTTGTGGGGATTCAGACACATCTTTAGGCCACTTTGAACTACGTGCAGTGTAATTTTGGTCATTCCTGGCCATCCCACCATTCAGCTTCATTGAATGTCTCTAGGCTCTAGTTTTATGTGAGATGTTGCTTCTTCAAAGTATCAGACCTCTGCAAGGCTTTTAATGGGACCCTTCTAAGCTGCCTGGCTGAGATGATCGCAAGGAGCATTGCATTGTAGTGGTTTGCACCTGCCTATCTGATAGGAGGACCAAGCATGCATTGATGGTTTTAATTCAAAAAGTGGTCTGTTTGACTCTTTTGGTTGAAGTGGTTTTGATTATGTTGTTGCATGCCACCCCAGTCCCCAAGAGGTGCAAGGTTCCAGGAGTACCTATGGTTTGTTTTATTTGTAATGAGGGACAGCAGAGACTGTGGTAGCTTTAGGATATATAATTTATTTACACATGGTATATACATGAACCTATGATGGAGGGACTCACAGCATTAACACCCCAAGAAGTTATTGTCCCCCCTCCCCTCTGGCTTTTGTCTTTCTACCAGACAGTTGAGGAAGGGGGCCCACCTATTTGCCCTCTGTCACAGAGCCACTTCCTTTTGCCTTGACAACCCCTACTTAGGGGGCCATTAGCAAGAAACTTGTCTGGCTATTCCAGCAGTTGAATTCCTCTTGGATCTAGGAATTGGAAGGAACTCCAGCATACAGCCTGCCCCCTCTCCCCACAAAAAACTTGCTAAGATGATGTTTAATTGTTCTTATTTTTTTTATTCCAGATAGAACAATGTATTCATATTTAAATGAATTCACATAAAATTAAGTACCAGAATCCACTTTTAAAAAACCTTATAACCAATTTAAATTCTTGCTTTACTGTTCTTCTTTCAAGTTGTCTTGAAGGCTCTATGGAGAAATTTGGTGTGTTTTTTTATTATGATGATGATAAATGCAACTTCAGGAAGTTTGCCTCTAAAGCCCGGGCTCATTGCTTGTGGTGTACAGTTTCCTAACATGGACCAGATAGCATCATAATCATTATTATTCAGTATAACTTGATTTCTTATCTTCCCTTCACCACAAGGTCCAAGGGTGGGTTACAGCAATTTTAAAATGCAATTTTAAAATCAGTTTAAAACAAATTACAGTCAACAGAATAGGAGGATTATTATTATGGGGTCAATAACATATTAAGTGGATGGGCTGTGCCCTTCCTTGAGGTCACTCTCACTGCTATGCATAGAGAATGAAAGCGAATCATATAGAGTTAAAATGATCACTAACAATCCTGGGTGAGGTATGTGCCCTTCCCCATCACTTGTGACTTGGCTTAATTTACTTGGGTCACTTGGAATGATTAGCTGCAAGGGAGCTTTCAGCCAGTTCATTTCAGTTCATTCCTTATGAAGCACATAAAAAGGTTGGTCTAGACTCTAGAGCTAGTGGGACTGGGATGTATGGACTTCAACTGTTTGGCCTTTAAAAACTTCTTCTGGTTGTTATAATTTGATAACTTTTAAAATGGCTATTGCTGCTTAATCAGAGGTTAAGCCACCCTACAGAGGACAGTCATCACAAATGCCAGATGTGAATGGGCCATTACTCCCTTTGAAATAACTTATGTGAGGCTTGAGAGTACTCCTTGATCCACCACTGTGGAGGGCACTTTGCTAGTGTTGGCTGGTATACCAGCTACAACTACTCCAGTGTTGGCCACTGTGAGAACAGAATGCTGGATTAGATTCTGGGCCATTGGCCTGATCTAACAGACTCTTCTTATGTTCTTATATGGTTCTGGACCAGGGTATTATGAAAAGTCACCTCTCCCATTTCGCCCTGGTCACTTTAATCTATGAATGAAGGTTGATTGATGGTGCCACACACCTCCCTGTCAAGCCTTGTGGCTCAAATGCATGCTTTCAGTGTTGTGGCACCTGTTCTCTGAAGTTCTTTTCCTTAGCAATGAAGGAAGCCCCAACCAACATTATGTTTTTGACATTAGATGAAAACATTTGTTTTTCCCCAAGCCTTCCAGATCAGTTCATTTTAAAACTTCATCTTTTGATTCATGTTGACTTCCAAGTTTTTTTTACAAAAACATTGGTTTATCATTTGTATTACATGTTATAAACTTTTTTGTACTGCTCAGTATTTTTGAGCAGTTTATAGATTCTGAAATAAATTTTAAAAATTGGAATACTTTGGCATTTTAAGAGGGAGGCTTTCAGAAGACGTTCATGGTGGCATAACAGCTTTGGTTTCACAAGTAAAAATCTGGCCTGGGGGGAGTAACTGTGCCTTTACTAATTGAAATTCATTTGGGAGTGTGTGTGTGTGTGTGTGTGTGAAACAGAAAGAGGGAGACCCCAGAGGCAGGGAGGAAGAGCAAGATTGAAAAGCTATGTAACAAAAGCTTGTCATTTGAAATACTTCTATTTGACTGCTTTGTTTTTCTGTGGCAAAAGACCATAATGGAATGCTGAGTTGGCTGTTGAAAATGCAAAAATGCACATTGATTTCATTTTGTGGCTGCTTATTGCATTTTTTTCAAATAACTTGAAACGAAGCTTCTTCTTTTAATGTGAAATGCCATTCAGTTCACCTCCAAACTGAACTCTGTCAAGAATGGATCAATGTTTACATTAAAAAGATAAAGCTGTGTTTATTTTATTATCAGGGGATCTGTGACTTTACATTTTGATGTTTTGAAACTGAAAATGAAGATCCCTCCCCCAGACTTTTTAGCAGCCTCTTTGTGTGAGAAGAATAAATGTTGCACAGTTTTTCATCACTGAACATACACAATATTCTCCTTGCAGGTGCTGTCAGCAACTATTAGGTACTGATTATCTAGTAACAGTAGTTATGCGGGTTCCTCTTTATGCTGTTTTTTAAAAAATATTTTGTACCAGAGGTTTCCCCATATCTAATTATGTCACAGTTTAAAACCTTATACATCCTGTATTTTATGCCCCCTTATGCTTTGTTGCATAATTGCACTGATGATTTTGTTTTGTTTTGTTGTATACTTCTTTGTATGGGTTGTATATATTTGTATATATTTGTAGTTGTATATATTTGTAGTTGTATATATTTTGTTGAGCTATTTCAAACCAAATTTGGCTTACAGCTCAATTGTTATAAGCAAAGTAGTAGTGAAGTGTTTGTTTGTTGTTGTTGTTTTGCAAGGGGCGGTATATGCACAGTTCAACCATAAACTAGATATGTAGACTTGTTAATATAAAACACTCCATAGCAGGGGGAGACACATTTCCCATGGCAGGAAGTTCCAGAGTCTGGGTCCTGCACTACAAAGAAGTCCCTCTTTTGTATCCACATCAGCTGGTGGTGGTGGGGAATTAATGGTAATCTTAGTGGGCAGACAACTCACACAGGGAGGAGATGAACTTCTAGCATTTGAACTTGGAACCAGCCTGTAAGCCACTGAGATTGGCATGATAACAGAGGTGCATGATTCAAGTATCTGGCCCTGGTCAAAATTGCATTGGTACAAATTGCTGCAACTAAAATTTTCAGCTTTCAAAGGCAGCTGGTGGTACAGTGTACTTTTTCTACTGCTTCCTTAGAATATGATGTTGGAAAGGGGACAAAGAAAGTTAGGTGTCAACTGCATACTGGTACAGTGCTCTCCAAATCTCTGCACAATAAATTCCCATTGTAACTAAAAATCAGAAATAAAATAGACAGTCTATTAAAGACTTTATCCTTGCTCTGCAGTGTTCTTACTGTTTCTACATCTGACTTGTTCAATGCATATGGGGTGTTTTGCTGCTCAGATGAAATGCCACATGGTGAGTGGAGGCCGAGCACCTTTGGCCTTGCATGGGGACTGAAAGACCAGGCTGATTAATTTGCATTTAATTGATCTTTGGTATTTTGCAGACACAAGCTGGCGGTCGGAAGCAACTTTCCAGTTCACTGTTGAACGTTTCAACAGGCTGAATGAATCAGTCCTAAGTCCCCCCTGCTTTGTACGGAACCTGCCATGGAAGATTATGGTGATGCCACGACTCTACCCAGACAGGCCGCACCAAAAAAGTGTAGGATTCTTTCTTCAGTGCAATGCTGAGTCTGATTCCACGTAAGATATTTAATACACGATACATTTCTGTATAGCACCATCTTAACCTATTGCATTTTCTGACTATAACTTCTGTGTCGATTGGTAGGACAGCATGAGGCATTCAGGAAGGGTGTATAGGGTCATGTGCTTAGATGTGGAGGAAAGAGGCAGAAAGTCGCATTAGAGAGGTCTAATCAGTCTGATTTAGTCTTCCTTGTTGTCTGCTGTATATTGGGTATAGTATGTTGAGTTTGACATAACTTAATTTGGGATGAATGTAATGTATGTTAGTTCTCAGATATATATTGACCAAATTAATAAGCTATTCAGGCTGGTATTTAATAGTTTTGAATAGTTAATAGGTTAATTACCAAATACATGAACCAGATGAGGATGCAGACTATTTGACCTTTCCCAACAAGAAGAAAGCAGCAAGTGCTCAGTGAATCTATATACAGAGCTGATTTATTGAAGTATAAATTGGCTGCACTGTTGCATACTTACTGCTGCTTCCTTCTGGTGAGGTGCTGCCTGTTTGAATTCCCTCATGCATGAGCACAAAATGATCTGAGCATGTTGGAATGCTCAGTTGCTCCTATTTTGTTTTGTTTTTTGGTAAACAACAAAACGCTAAATGGAGAAAGGCCTCCCGTAGGAAAAGACTAGAGCCTGTCAGTTGATAAAAAAATGGGTATATCAGCTAATTTTAATTAATAAACTTGAATATTACCAAAGCTGCTAGGCAGGGGGTCCATTTGAAAAAGTGAGCACAGGTTCCGAATTGTATGTTTTTTAAAAGTTGGTTTTAACATCTAAAGCTGATGTTGGCTGACTCAGTTTACGTTGTTAGAAATCAATGCTTACAGCCTTAACAAAACAGGGAATGGAAATAAGGTGACTACAGCAGATTTTTGTATACATGGGATTGGAGCACATCACTCTAAGAACTAGAAGCCACAATCTTGGTTGAGTGGGAGGCATAGTGGAGTTCATGTGCAACCTTTTGAAGGAGTCTCCTAACCCTCAGGTTGAGAATGCAAGCAAATAAACATTCAGAGAACAGTGGCATCTCCATTTGCTGTTTCTTAACCTGTAGTAGCAGAAGTCTTTTTAAAGTATTCCTACCTGCTTTAGAGTTGTAGTAGCATTCTTAGATAGCTATAGAAGAAAATGCACCGAGCTGGAAAAATTCCATGGCGAGTGAACACATAAAAACAGCTCTGTGAGAAACTGAGCCTCTACTCAAACTCTTTCCGTGATGTTAATAGTTTGTAATGGCTCTGAGAGCATTGAAGCAAAGTTTTTTTTTTTTTATCCAGAGGTGGCAAGAAGTAAGGTAGGCTTGTTCAGTAAAGCACAGTTTATTACCATCTTTTTTGTGCAGCTCAGCATGTCAACTGTTATCTCTTTAATTGTTGCAGGTCATGGTCTTGTCATGCACAAGCAGTGCTCAAGATAATAAATTACAAAGATGATGAGAAATCATTCAGTCGCCGTATCAGCCACTTGTTCTTTCATAAGGAAAATGACTGGGGCTTTTCCAACTTTATGTCATGGAGTGTAAGTAACAGCATGCAGCAGCGCAATAGCCAGTGTGATGGTTATGAATAAGTTTTGAACTAGAAAATCCATGTTCAAATCCTCACTCAGCCGTGAGGTTCACCAAATGATTCTGAGCAAGTCTCCTTCCTCCTTCCTTTATTTCTTCCTCTTAGCCTAACCTACCTCACTGGCTTGTGAGAATAAAACAGGTTCATAGGTTGGAGAGAACTGTGAATACCTCCTTGAGATCGTTTGAGGAAGGGTGGGATAAAGAATACAATGCAATGTAATTGACATTATGAGAAAGAAGTCCCATGTTAAGCTCTCAACTGGTGGTCCTGCTCACATAAATTGTGACGAGCAGTGATCTTCCTCTCTGAATATCAGGAGACATTCCTGTCATTCAGACTCACTGTTAAAAGTTAGCGTGCATTTATAGACTTCAGGTTTTAAGAAAAGAGCTTTCAAGATTGCCAGTCATCAAAGTGAAGTTAGTTTGGCCTTATATGTGATTTGATTTTTAATGTTCTTGTTGTCAATTTTACTTTTTGTAGGAAGTTACTGATCCAGATAAAGGCTATATAGAAGATGACAAAGTAACTTTTGAAGTGTACGTTCAAGCTGATGCTCCACATGGCGTGGCGTAAGTAGCTTATGATGCTTTGACTGGAACAAGTGGTTGGATTGTGGGTCAGTAACCAAGTTTCTTAACAGTCTTTGATATCCGTTGTGAATTTGGTAAGTGTCTTGTGTTCAGTGTTCAACAAATCACTTCACATTACTGTCAACTGCTAAGCAGCACCTGCTCATTTTGTGGTTTAGAAATCAGTCCGCTGTGCAGTCTTTCTTCAGAAGGTCTTTGAAGAGCATACTTAAAAGGATAAAATTTATAAACAGATTTCTGAATATATGGAACAAAATTCTAAATATTCCATGATGGATATATTGCCTTAATGACCAGCAAGGTTGTGTTGGTGGATACGGCTGGGTTCCACAATAATTGTCCATTGTATTCACACACTGGAAATACATTAATTTGTGTGTGTGTGGTTCTTGTAACCCAATTCATGGTTTTTATAGGTGGGATTCCAAGAAGCATACAGGATATGTAGGACTGAAGAACCAGGGAGCAACCTGCTATATGAACAGCTTATTACAGACATTATTTTTCACAAATCAGCTACGAAAGGTAAACCAAAGTTTTTGTGACTTATTTGTTTTTATGCTGCTGAATGACTATGGGGATATTAGGAGCGACCCTCCATAGCTGTGCAGCCTAACGTTATTGCACTGGAGATGTGCAGGATGCTATAGGTGATAATCCATGTTATGAATGCAGCTGGTAAATTATTCTGTAGTAGCTGCTTGTCCTGCCCTGCATCTACAACTTGCTGCCTGAACCAGCACCCACAACCACACCAAGGAAACAGCACCACAGAGCTATTCCAGGTCCTGGGAGGCAGCCTTGGCAGTAGAGAAGACAATAGAGATGGCAGGCCAGTGGAAGGAAGAGGTAGAGTAGCTTGATCTCTTAGTTGGCGGTAGTTGCCATGGAGTTCATCCTTGTGGCAGAGAACACCTCTGAGCTAGCAAATGCCAGTTGCCGTTTTGAAGTTCAGGGCAGCCTCAACTTAAAGCATTCTCTAATTGTAAATCCATCTTGTAGGTCACCTGCATTCTGCTTCTTTGTAACTTGTGCCTTCGGACTCCTCTGTATTTCTTCTACATGCCCCACCCTAGCTGATACCTATCCATCTTAACATTATTATTCTACCCAATGGTTAAGTGTGCATGAGATTTTACCAAAAGGTTATAGTCACTAGCTCTCTCCAATGCTGTTGCGAACAGCTGCTGCTTGTGTGCAAAACCTGCCTGAGGTACCATTGATCCTTTTGGCAATGAAGAGACACTCGAAGGGTTTTCTTCTAGAACCCCAGCAGTCCTTGAAGAAGAGGAGAAAACTTGCTGCTGCTTACTGTGGCTTATAGGGATTAAATGAAGCCATGTTCTCATTAAATGTACAGTGGAGGCCTGATGCAAGAGTGAATTAAATGCTCCATTGAAATCACCAGGTTGTATACAGCTAAGTTAGTTGTGCCCATTAATTTAAGTGGGTCTACTCTGAGTAGGACTAATACTGGATACAGCTCCTTGACTGTGCCCATTATCTCTCTTTTTCTTCCTTCCGCCTACAAAAAAGGGCCCTGCTGGATCAGAATAAGGCCTATTTAGTCCAGTATTTTGTTCTATGGGGCCAGCCCCCCCACTCTGGGGTTAAGCATGCAACTGATTCTAACAAATTACTACTGTCTATGGTGTCTAGGAGATGAATGGTTCATTCTGGAGGTAGCACTGTCTGCTATGATCATTCAGGAGTGCAGCGAGCATAGTGTTTGGCCTTTCACTTGACCTGATTGCTCAATTCATAGTCTTGCAATAAGCTTAAATTTTTTTAAGTAACTTCCCAACCACCCAGCTATTCAACTTCCTTGTCACAGTGTTTTAGTTGAGCAATGAATGTGCTTTTCTTAGGCTTTTATGCAAACAACCACCACCTGTTACTGCAAAGAGTGGTATCTTTTGTCTCTTCCTGTCTTTCTGGTTCTTTTATGGTCATTCCCTAAGGGAGGCTTCTCTGATATTAATACATTCCTGATTATGATTTCCTTTTAGGTTGGTTAAAGAAAATAACTCTTGCTTTCTCACTTTTGCTTCTCCTTGCCACTCTCAATTTATCAGGCCCTACTTTGTGTACCCACGTTTAGGGTTCTGCAGGGTGTGAATGAATTAATGAATGAATCTTTATTTGCGTCAACCATCAGCCATAAAACAACAATAAGGTAAAGGTAAAGGGACCCCTGACCATTAGGTCCTGTCATAGACAACAATACAATATACAAATAATAGAAATAATTATATAAAATTATATAAAATACATTTTAGGGTTTTGAATCAATAGTCAAATAATGGATCTTATTCTGATGGCCCCAGGTAAAAACACTGCAGCCTTTGCTGTCACCTTCTCATCTTGATCTGCCAAGAGAAAGGACAATGTAGCCTTTCTCAGAATGGATAAAGAGGGGTGATATTCTCGTTCCTCAAGTCTTTATAAAGAGTGCAAGCCAGAAGGGCATGCACCACCGATTCAGTACTGCCATCTCCACAGGCACATAAGTGTTTTTCATGTCTGTTGGAATCGTCCCTTAAGTACAGTCGAGGACAATACATTCAATCTTGCAAGAGTAAAAGCACATCTATATTTTAGAATTGCTGGGTTATGCAGATAGGATGCCAGAGAGTCGAAATGGGAAGGTGGGAAATATTCATACCATGGGCAAAATTTCCTTATTGTGGCCAAGTTGTTCTGATACTCAGTATCATTTAGGCGCTGACAAATTAGACTGTTTGCTTTACTCACCCAAAGTAGCCTTTGTGGTGATAAAGCACAAGAGTGAGGTTTTTGATAGACAATTTTAGTCCAGGCACTCTTGTGACAATCTTGAAGCCCTAGGGATAGTAGACTGGGGGGATTAGAGTTTACGCAAAGCCAATAGTTAAGTGTTCTACGCCAGATCCACAATTCTACCGAGGGAAGATTAGCCTCTAGGCGCAATGAAGCGTTTGGGACACAGGGTGGCACAGATAAAATTTGCCTTAAGAACTTTGATTGGACAGCTTCCATAGATACAAGGTGAGTGCCTGTCCAAATCTGAGCCCCATATAATAACTCTGCTAGGGGTTTAGGTTCTGCAGGGTGTGATGTTGGCCCAGTTTACTAAGGATCTCAACTCTTTTAAAAGCAAGTTTTTAACAAAGAGCTGTGTGAGGATACTGAAGCTCACCTGGCAATTTTACTCTACCACCCAGAGAGAAAATTGAGACTTTGCAAACTCAGTTCCATATGCATTCTGTATCCCCCCCCCTGAACCGATATAAAATTGTGAATGACATTCAGTCCAAGTTGCCAAGAGAAGTTGCAGTTTCAGAACCTCCTTTTTTGATAACCCTGCCAAATAAATTATTTTGTTACTTTGCATTTATGCAGTGATTTCAGTTGCTTTTCTCCCCCAACCCCAAACCCTTTCTTTGTACCATGCTAAATTCAGTCACCTACTTTGTATTGTTTAGGATTTCCATTCATAATCTGCTTTCCATTCCATTCATCACCTAAACCAGCTCCTAAAGTTTTTCTGCTCCTGTTAACTCCCCAGCTTCTCTCTACTTCAGTGGTTTAATTTTGCTATGTAGCAGGTGGGTCAGAACTACTCTTCATCTCCCTCCTCTTCCTATGGCCTCCTTTGTCTCTATTGATACCAGCCATTTAAAAAAAAACTTGCTCAACTTCCTACCATTGATGTGGTCTTCTTGGCTGGGTGTGCCCCTTCCCCTTTTTCCCTAGGCTTATCAGCCTGGCATGTTACTTTGCCCACTGAAATATCAGCAGGCTTTGTACTGAGGTATTGAGATGGAACCACAGCTCAGTAGTAGAGTGCTTTGCTTGCAGATGATCCCAGGTTGAATCCTCACCATCTCTAGGTGGGACTGGGAATGTTCCCAGTATGAAATCCTGGAAAGCCACTGCCAGTAAGTATAGACAGCACATAGCTAGATATACCAGTGATCCTGGCCCCTAAGTTTCCTATTTGTTTCCCTTTTATTGGCTGCTTGTCTTCATTCTTCAAGGGTGTATTTCTATTTTTTTTCTTTTACGTGCTTGTAATATGCCTTGCTATTCCTGTTCTTAGTCTCTCCTCATCCTAATCTTGTATTAATCCCCCAGAGTTCTACTTTCCTTTCTTGTGGTCTACTCATTTGTCACTAGCAGCCTTTAACCCAGTGTTGTTTGTTATTCTAAGAAACCAAAGAGACTGTGCAGTTTTCGAGTCAGTGGTTAAAATCAGGATAGTCTTGAAAGGTTAATTTTGCCACCTTGAGCAGCCAATCCTGCTCCTTGATCTCAGAAACCTTCATGCAAACTTTGGTTAAAATAAGCAGGGTCCAAATGCATATCAAACACACATTTCCAAAATACATAGTAGAGTCTGTAGCCATTAAGTGTACTATTTATTTATTGCAGTTAATTCTTTCGGGATGCAATCCTTCCAATAATAATAATAATTTTTATTTATACCCCGCCCTCCCCAGCCAAGAGTGGCTTACAAGCAATAATAAAAACAAGTTAAATAATTACAACTTAAAAACAAAATTAAAAATACAGCATTAAAATATTGAAACATTAAAATATTAAAATGTAGCCTCATCGCAATGGAGAAGGAAAAGAAAAAAGAAAGAGAGGGAGGGAATCAAATTGGCTCCATGTCAAGGGCCAGGCGGAACAACTCTGTCTTACAGGCCCTGCGGAAAGAAATCAGATCCTGCAGGTCCCTGGTCTCATGAGGCAGAGCGTTCCACCAGACCAGAGCCAGAGTTGAAAAGGCCCTGGCTCTGGTTGAAGCCAATCTAACTTCCAAGCGAGTTTAGCAGCATAACATGGCCCTTGTGATGTCAACATTTCCTGCACAGCCTTGGATTGCATTAGTCTCCTTTTCAGACTTTTCTACACAAGCTGCTCTCCTAATTCCCTCTCTTGTGCATTCTGTGTTTTTAGTTTTCTCCCTCACTCCTGTGTCACCAGTGAATAGTTGGAACTATTCCCCTGCTCTTCGATTAACTCACCCACAACATGCAGCCTTTTGCCATGTCACATTTTAATCCCTTTAGGGCCCTTTGTCTAAATTCACTGATGTTCTCAGTCCTTCCCAGTTGAATGTAATCTGAGAATTGAATTGGTGTATGTTTCCTCCCTCTTTCTGGCGATTAACAGATAAGTAAAACCCATCTGACCCCTTTCTTTCATGCTTTTAAATGGGCATACTGTCAATCACGTAGGAAGCTGCCTCATACCAGCTCAGACCATTTAACTTAGCATGGTCAACACTAGCTGGTAGTGGCTCTCCAGGGTTTCAGGCAGTTTTTCCCAGTTCTTCCTGGAGATGCCAAGGGTTGAACCTGTGACCTTCTATGTGCAAAGCAGGTGCTCCATTACTGAGCCACCGCCCTTCCCTTCAGGAACATAGGAAGCTGCCTTGTACTGAGCCAGGTGGGAATGTCCCCTCAATGACTAGAAGATTCCATCTCTTTTCTGCAATGTGAAAATACCTAGTCTTGAAATTGAATTATGCATTCTCTTAGCCCTAGCTAAGAGTGATGCAGTATTACCTATGGCAAATGTTTCCCTAGATTTATACAGTCCCGTATGTAGCTGGATCCTTGGGTACTTGAACCACTGCATCATTGGGAGCTGGAATATTTCCCTGGTGTAGGGAAATGCCCAAGATGTTGGATCTGTGTATTGAATTGAGACAATACAGCGATAAAAATTGTGCTGTTGTGCATAATTCCAGTTCTGCAAGGTGCTGAACATGATTTAGGGGAAACTTTACTGTGTTGTGTGTCTGGTAGCAGATTGATTAGAGTCAGGCAGGACAGGACCTAGGACAGTTCCCATTACATGCTCCCACTCTCATTGTAAATGGCTCTGATAAGGGTCTGAACTGAGATGGGCACAAAAATAGTAAAGCCGTCCTGCCGAGTGTTGACCAAGACCAGCCTACCCTTATCTGCCCAGCTTGGTGCCTTGCACTCCAGCATCACTTGTTGGTCTTCAGTTAAACTTCCTCTCCTCTCCTCAGAACTTACAGGTGAGGGTTGACCTGTGGAGACATGATGAGGCTGTGCATTCTGGTTCCTTGTTTGAGAGGTCTGAACTCACTTCTAATTTTCAGAGGGTTAATCTGGTGCCAAGATTAATTCTTCCTGCAGATTGTTCTTCCTCAGGCTAGCTTGGGGTCCATGCCATCCCTAAGGGAGAGTTGTGCTGTATAGTGGTCACCTCTGTATCAGAATTGCTCTCTGAAACATCTGGAGTTCTGGGCATGACAAATTTCAGATATGTTTGGAAAGGATGGGGGGGGGAGAGAAGAGAATACCAAGGGCAGCCTTTTTTAGAGACACCCCTCCCTCCAAATAATCTGGTGCAATGTCATAATGGAAGGTTCATTTAAATAAGCATCAAACGCCAAGGCCCAAACAGAATGTAGGATGGCAGTTAGCTTGCTGTGTTGCAGCAATAGTTTGGGCATCGTGAAAATTAAGCTGTCAGTCTGATTTGAGCAACTGTTCCACTGTAAGCAATATGATGAAACTGCGGGATATTGCAGGGCCTTCCCCTCCCCTTTAGTGTCAGCAGAGTACATGGGCAGATTATTCAAATATGTTTTACTGATGTTGGCCTGTCTGACAGATTTTTGATCACGATGAAATGGATTAATAAATACAACCATGTGAGCTATGAGTCCCTTTTCTGTAGTCCTAATTAAATTGGTTTCTTTTTTAGGCTGTGTACATGATGCCCACAGAAGGAGATGACTCATCAAAAAGTGTTCCTTTAGCATTGCAGAGGGTGTTCTATGAGCTTCAGCATAGCGACAAACCAGTAGGAACTAAGAAGCTGACAAAATCCTTTGGGTAAGTGCTGCCAAGATATCAGATGGCTCTTCATGGCTGGCCAGTTTCTTAAACAAAGATTCTCAGCCTACTTCTTCTCAGAAGTGGTTTTCACCATCTGTTAAATGAACCAAGACTATGTTAATTGTGGTGAAGCCATCCGTTCCTGACAGGCTCTTGCTGAAGGGGATCCTGCCATTGGTTGCATGCACCGACAGATCCTTTTAGTATAGCAAACCCTTCCATGTGCATTTTGCCCACCATTTTGTCAGGAATCTATGGGGAGGGATCATAGCCCAGTGGTAGAACACTGAAGCCCTCAAGTTCTGCCCTTGGCATCTGCAGTTAAAAGTATCTCAAGAGGTGGTTCATATTCTTTATATGCTGCCCAGTAACAGAAGATCTCTAGCCAACTTAGAGTTTAGGAAAACGATGTGATGGAGAAGACTCTCTGACTGACACCCTGGAGAGATGCTGCCTGTTGGGGTGGACCAGGCAGGAGTGGGGAACTGGATCTGGCTGGCATACCAGATCCATAAGCCTCCCCCACCCCCAAGGTCAAGTTTATGACAACTGGGTGGGAACACCCACCCACCTGTCAGTCTCCTGATGTCATAATGATGTCAGGCGATAAACAACTTTTGAAATTTGAAGTAGATTACTAGGCAGTTACAGCAACCTCCTTTGAAGGTGCGCTCCCAGTACCAGTCAGTACCAGTTTGCCTTCAAAGGGGATTGCCATTAGTGCAAAATAGTTTGCATTGAAACCCCTTGCTAAAATGGGTGGTGGTGGTGCAGAATGGGGAGCCCTGGTTTCAATGCATACCTCTAATGGCGCAAGCCTGTTTGGAAGTGCTCTCCCACCAACAGTCAGGTGATTTTTCAAAGGGAAATCAGGATCAATTTTTCTTTGAAAGAAAAGTTTGTGCCAGTTGTGCTAAGCCTTTAAGCCCAAGGGCTGCATTAGCTATTAGGCAATCTCCCTACTGCAGTGCTGGGCTTGCTTGAGATATATGCAGTTGCACTACGCGCACGCACACACGCAAGATATGGAGTGGCAGGCCATTTGAAATGGTAATCATGATCTAGGTCACAGGTTTTCTGCCCGTTCTTCATGCACTTACGTGTCCACACATGAAAAGAATGGTTCATTCTGGGATTTCATAAGTTGCACAGTCTTTCTTAGCTGGGCTTTTTGTTGGTGTAAAGCACGAGGTATTTTTTTAATAACTTCACAATTGTTTTCAAATGTGGCCATTTTATAAGTGCTTTTTTCCCCACTATTTAATAAAGATGGGAGACGTTAGACAGCTTCATGCAACATGACGTTCAGGAACTATGTCGAGTGGTATGTATTTCCCCTTTTTCTGTTCAAGATTAGCATACAGTTTTGTTGCAGTTATTCATGTCATGTCACTCACAGGGTAATCCAGAGGGAGACTGTTCCACACAAGCCCCACTGAAATGAACTGAAGTTGCAGAATATCTCCTGGTTTGATTAGGCTGTGCAAAATTGCTTCTTGCTAGATTGCACCCTAAATCAACTTTTACTTATACTCCAGGTTTAGTTAGAGCAAGTGATCAAATTTAATTTAATTGTTGAAATCTCAGCCCTGGAATTTGTGCAGACATCATTAGTGTCCTGCCCTATATGTGCAGAGTTGTGTTTCCTGCACACTGAGGAGGAATATCAGACAGGGGGAAAACCTTAAATTTTAGAACTCCTCTAAGTAGGGTCTCTTTATAGTTCTGTGTTAAGAAAGTGCCACCCTGAGGCATTCAGGACCTTTAGCCAGAATTAAAACTAAACAAATAGTTTTCTGTTAAGAAAGCAGAAGTAGCTTGAAGTGTGAGAGGGTGATCTGAAAGCACTGTAGTTTGGAGGCAGTGATGGCCTGGATGAGGACCAATAAACTGAAGTTGAAATCCCACTTGGGTAACACTGTGGATTGGTGGTTCCTCCAGTCTTGGAATTGAATGGATAGCCTGTCTTGGGTGGGATTCTTCTCCCTTAGAAGGGGCAGGATCATAGCTTGGGGATACTCTTGGATCTAGATCTGCCATTGGCTTCAGTGGCACAGATACCCTATATTGGGATACAGTTGTTGCTGGCTAGAACAGCTCTGGATGACGGCAGTAAGGTTTACCTAAGGCTACCATTGAAGACTGATTGGAAGCTGCAGTTAGAGAATAATATGGCTGCCAGAATTTTGACTGGCAGAGCCAGCAGGTATCTCATAATACCAATTCTGACAAATTTGCATTTGTTGCCTGTATGCTATAGAGCACAATTCAGTGTGTTTGTATGTAAAGATTTAAAGGACCTAGGATCCCAAGTACACGAAGGAACACTTCTCCCTATTGCAACCAGCAGAGGCCCATCCCATCACTGGGTGAAATACAAAGTGCCAAGATGTGGCACCTCAATTACAGAACCCCTACCTTCCATGGTGCCGCAAGTGACAGTTCTGTTGACCTTTCAACACCAGTTAAAGTTGTACCCAGAATTTTTAAGGATTTTGTTTTACTCTCAGCTAGCCGTTATCTGAGTTATTAACTCACTGCTCTGTGAACAAGTCAGTTGGATTTTAATTCATGTTTTAATTGCTATATTTGTATTATTTTTGTATGTCATGGTGTTTTTTGGTAGTGTTGTAACCCGCCCTGGGAGTCATGACCTGATGGATGGATGGAACAAAATAAAATAAATGTTGCAGTGTTGCTGGAACTGAGGGGAGGTGGGCCAGATCTGGATGGGAGAGCAATGGGAGCCCCCATGTACCACCCAGCTTCTTTTAAGGGTATATAAATTAAACAGATGTGTGTTTCCAATACAAACTTTCTGCTTTCTTTCAGTTGCTTGATAATGTTGAAAATAAAATGAAAGGCACCTGTGTAGAAGGCACTATCCCTAAATTATTCAGGGGGAAAATGGTGGTATGTATTTGGTTTAAAAGCTAACTTTGAGACACTGTTTGTGTGTGTTACTTTTGTTGTTTGTATGCACTGATACCTCTCTACCCTATTTTTGTTTGCAGTCTTATATCCAGTGCAAACACGTAGACTATCGTTCTGAACGAATAGAGGATTATTATGACATTCAGCTAAGTATAAAGGGAAAGAAAAGCAGTAAGTATATAGTTTATAAATCCATGTGGTTTAGATAAGCCCTTTTTTTTCTAAATGTCTGATTCTCTAGAACCTTTCAACCTGACAAACATGTTTGCTACACTCATTTTTCCTTGGGGATATGTTGACACCTGAACCAGGTTGTACCAATTCAGTTAATGCAGTCTTTCTCTTGCCCATGTTAATAGTCTCCCCACATGAGCAGGGTATGAGTCTGCAACCAAGGCTCCTGGCTGAGATTTTTTCCAGTTACTAATGCCTGAATAGGTCTAGCGTTCACTGGCTGATTGTGGCAGATACAGAGTTGAGCAGGGCTGTTCATCCTGGATCGTAATTTTCTTTAACCCGCACTAGTGTCACTGCACAACTAGGGTCTGGGGACTGTGCTGGGTGCTTGAATGTGGTATTTCTCTCTTCCTGCACATGGAGCCTCTGTGTGTGATTGGTAACACCTCCTTTCTTCATACCCCTTCTCTTTTTCAGTATTTGAGTCCTTCATTGATTATGTTGCTGTGGAACAGCTGGATGGGGATAATAAATATGATGCAGGAGAACATGGTTTGCAGGTATGCTACTCCTCATGGAGGTCTGTGTGAGAACAAACGTTTTCAGGGTAGTCCTGCATGCTAAGTATCATGTTGGTAACCTCAATTCTGTAAGTAAAATTATTGTTTCAGAGGGTGATGTCAGTACCACTGTTAATGCAGATGTTTCTTCCTTTAACATGCAGGAGGCAGAAAAAGGTGTAAAGTTCTTAACGCTGCCACCAGTGTTGCATCTACAACTCATGAGGTTCATGTATGATCCCCAGACTGACCAGAACATCAAGATAAATGATAGGTAATCAATATTGTGTTATATTAAAGCCAAAAATTAGATACCTGGAAATGCTAAATCCTTATCAGAATTCTAGCTTGCCACATTTAAAATTTATTCTGAAAAGCCAAAGAACAGCAGCAACACATAGCCCAAGGTAACGATGATTCCAGAACATTGACTTAATAATTTTGCAGTCTTGTTAATCATTGTTTGTAATCTAATCATTGTGTGTAAAAGGATTTATCTTCAGGAAGCACGGAGCTAAATCCTTTTTGCCCAGCATTTTGTCCAAATTCCTGTTGTGTACAACACTTAGACACATGTAGATTAGTGGACATGACTAACTGAGGCCCATGAATGTAAACTGGTCTACTTTGAGGAGAACCTAAATCAAGAACAATGCATAAGTACAACACATAGATGTTATATAGTGCACAGTGATATTTGCACTGATGTTATGAAACTACAGGTTTCAGATGCAATATGTCAGCTGCAATTCTGTGCATAGTTACGCATACATAGATTGGTCTAGAATGAGTTGAGGACTCCCAGTGCTGGCACAAGGTGTGTCTTGCCATCTTGTGCCCCTCCATGTTTTATGAAGAGAGATAGCTGAGTGGCACCATACATGTTTTGCATGCTGAGGGCCCAAAGCTCAATCCTTGGCATTTCTAGGTAGGGCTGGAAAGCTCCTTTGTCTGAAACCTTAAAGAGCTGCTGCAAATCACTATATACCAGGGTTGGGGAACCTGTGAGCCTCCAAATGTTGCTTGACTCCCAGTTCACATCATCCCTGGTCATTAGTCATGCTAGCTACTGGGAATTGGAATCCAACCTCATCTGGAGGGCCACAACTTAGACACCCCCAGTATGTAATAGTGAACTTGATGGAGTTGCTTGATTTGGTATAAAGCATCTTCCTACACCTGTCTTTCTCACCTTTGTCAAATGGGGTAAAGATATTCAGCTTCACTCTGCATGCCTTCTGCAGGCTGCTGCTTTAGCTGTTGCAATGCTAGCAGAAGCTAATGCAGTACCATCCAAAGGTTGGGATGGGGCAGAAATCAGCACAAATGGACACGGAATTAGAGCCACTGTGGGGAAACATCCCTACAGCATTGTGTGTATGCATTTTTGCAATGTTGAATAAAAAGTAATTCATCTGCTCTTGGTTCTCCACTGCATCTTTGCGTGCACTTATTGGAAACAAGAGTCTAGTCTCAGAGCCTACAAAACTACTTCTTGACCTTTGGCAACACCCCATAGGATTCTTCCTTTGATTGCAGAAAGTTTTGTGCCAGTGAAACGTAGCACCTATGAGCCCAGTCAGTGCAATTGATGTCAGAGGCGATGTACTTACAATTTTCCAACCTTTTCTTGTCCTAAGAGTTGTTTGTCAGCATTCATTCACAAAAATAGTTCTTTTTAAAAATAAAAAATAGCCACATGTAACACACTTTTTTTTCAAAAATGAAAAACAGGTTTGAATTTCCAGATCAGCTGCCTCTTGATGAATTTTTGCAAAAAACAGACCCTAAGGATGCTGCAAACTACATACTTCATGCAGTGCTAGTTCACAGTGGAGATAACCATGGTGGACATTATGTCGTTTACTTGAACCCTAAAGGGGATGGAAAAGTAAGTAATGGAAAAACAGTCAACCTTTTAAGTATAGCTCTATGAAGATATTGTAGTATCCTTTTAAAAGCCTGCTGAAAATCCTTTAATAGAGCAACTTTGAAACCTTAGCTTAAGGTTTTTGTTACAATATAGGCTTCTAAGAAGGAGAGTCTACTCCAGAGAAAATGTACAGGTCAAGTTCCACAAATACATGGCATGGTTGGCTCACCTTTACTTCTGCTGGTGGGCCCTCCTGCCTCATAGTGTGTTACTCTGGAGGGCCCCTTATATTTGGGTAGGGAGGGTGCACTGTCAAAGAAAGTGGGAAACTGCAAAATCTCTGTGTATGCCTGAGCATTTTGCTTCCACACTTACTGATCTCCAGAAAATACTACTTGCTGTGTTTTGTATTCTGATACGGCCTATGACTAATATAGAAATAAGATTGATCTGGAGCTTTAGGGCAGGAATGGGGAACCTACTTCTCTCCAGATACAACTGGACTCCAACTCCCATCATCCCTGATAACTGAAGCTTATAGGAGTTGGAGTCCAACAACATCTGGAGCCACAAGTTCCCCCATTTCCTCTTTAAGATAACTAACTGCACATTGGTAGCATTTGAATGCAGTAAGCTGAGAGGAGGACAAGGGTTATGCTTGTTGCGATATGAAGTTAATCTTGAAGGCATGTTTATGTACCAGCAAGTCAGCTAAAGGAAGCCCAGCCCAGCATTTTTTAGACTTCATATCACCCACCAGCATTCTGTGTATCAGCTGAAGAACCACAGTGAAAGAAACGCTACTTAAATTTGTGTTTTTAGAATCTCAAGTTATATTTCTCTTCTGCTTCATTAAATTGAACTTAAATCTATGCTTCTAGGGGTGGTTTGGAGAAAATTGCAGCTTAGTTCTTTGGAGAAAACATTGATGGCTTTTGATGTAGGATCGCACACTAACTTATATTTCTCATTTAAAGAAAACTTTAACTGTTTTGGTTTTCCATCTGACCAGTTCTGTGAGGTATGCAACATTTACCGTTTTAAAAATAGAAAACTTAAGCTAGGAAGGAGACTTTACTGCCCGACAGAAGCAAGGCTAGCTCTCTTGACTGGACCACATCACATATAAGCTGATTTCTCTTAATTAAGACTTAAGGTTGACTAAGGTTTCATGAAAGTTTTGTAATTTGAATGACTATTTGAATAGTTCATTTTTTGTACTGTCAGTTTGTAATATTGCATCCAAAACAATATCATGTTCTTCCAAGGAGACAGATACGCAATTTTTAAAGACATTTTAGGTTAGATTATACATATGATGCTTAACTCTGTTAAATGTTGTTTGTTTGTTTGTTTTCCTTTACAGTGGTGTAAATTTGATGATGACGTTGTATCTAGATGTACAAAAGAAGAAGCAATTGAGCATAACTATGGAGGCCACGATGATGACCTATCTGTACGGCACTGTACCAATGCGTATATGTTGGTTTATATCAGGGAGTCAAAATTAAGTACGTATATTTTCTTCAGTTCTGGGTAGCACTAGGGATCATCTTTCAAAACATTCAGCAGACATTCACAGTTAAACTCCCAAGTCTGTATGCATGCAAACCAATGATGATTGGTTGAGCTGGGGTGCAGGAAGGATAGTGTTTGCATGAATATTACATATCAAAAAATCAGGGTTTTCATTGTGCTTGATGCTTTTGTTTGGATGACAGTATTTGAAAAGGCGCAATAATTGTCACACTTCGTATGTTCTAGGTGAGGTTTTGCAAGCAGTCACTGATCATGATATTCCTCAGCAACTAGTAGAACGGCTGCAAGAAGAAAAAAGAATAGAGGCTCAAAAGAGAAAGGAGAGGCAAGAAGCCCACCTCTACATGCAAGTACAGGTAAGCTTTGCCACCCCAGGATCCTTTGCCTGGAAATACATACCAGTTCCTTTTGCAGTATTTGTTGATAATGTTCACATTTGTATCCCACTGTATATGGATGTGAGTTAGGTTAGTCTGAACGAAAGCAGCCCAAGGTCAGCTTCATGGTGTTTAAACCTGAACCTCTCCAGTCAAAGTCCAGCACTCAGCTACCTGGTGTCTTGTGCTGATAACCACTTAGAATCCTATTTTGGCATTAAGTGCTTTATAATGAATAAGAAACTGTGTCCAACTCAGTTATCCTCAAAGAGTAGAACCATTGAAATGAATGAACCTCAGTTAGTATTGTCCATTAATTTCAGTGGGTACGCTCTGAGTAGGACTAGCAATGAATGCCACCTTCTGCTCCAAACTGACCAGTGTTGTTGGGTTTAAATTGTGGCATGGCCAAGAACATCACCTGTTTTGTGTACTTGCCATTTATAATGGCTAATTGTACATGACACTCTTTTTCCAAGTCCCCAAAACAATGTATATAGATTCCCTCTCAATTCCTTGTGATAATTTTTATTAATATAAGTTAACATTATTACTCTATCTTACGAATGTGGAGCTGCGGCTGAAAGAGAGTGACTTGCCTATAAGAGCTTAGATGTCAGCCAGGGACCTCTAAGTCACAGTTCATGCTTCGAACCACAGTAGTACCCCAGTTTCCACTGCAGATGTTTGTACACTAGCTTGCACTGTTACAATTGTAGGATGCCTGAAAATTTCAGCAGAACTGCCTTGGCAGGGAATCCTTATGTTTGCTACAAGAAATAACCACTTTGTGGGCTGGCCTTCACCGCCTATAGCCATAGGATTGTTAGACTGCAGGATATTCTTACTGAGCAGTGTAGGAGCCCCTTGCTTGAGCCTTCTGTACTAAGCAGAAGTCATTGAAAACACATGAGCACAGCTGTGATGCTGGAACCCAAACTGGGTATTAATGTTGGCATAGGGAAACCTGGTCCTTTTGTGCTACTGCTAGGATCCTCACACTGGGATTTACATGGGTCGGGGGCATGCCATGATTCTATAAGTCAGGTGTGAAGAAACTTTGGCCCTCCAAACGTTCAGCTCCGCAACTCCCATCAGCCTCAGGAAGGGACGATAGGACTTGTAGCTGAGCTACATCTGGAGGGCCAAAAGGTTCCTCAATCCTGTGGCATGGTAAGGCCTTGAAGAAAAGAGGCTAAGCTTCAGTTGTGAACTCCTGCAATTGCTTGGTGATTTCAATAACAAATCATGTTTTGTAATTTCAGATAGTAACAGAGGACCAGTTCTGTGGCCATCAAGGCAACGACATGTATGATGAAGAAAAAGTGAAATACACTGTGTTCAAAGTGCTGAAAAATTCAACACTAGCAGAATTCGTTCAAAACCTGTCTCAAACAATGGTGAGCTTTCTGTGAGAGACCTTAGCCAATCAGTTGTGTTACTTTTTATGGAACCGTTTGTAATTCTGTAATGACTGACCTCTTTCTAAATGTCACCCCCCACCATCACCTTTGTAGGGCTTTCCACAAGATCAAATACGGTTGTGGCCAATGCAAGCCCGAAGTAATGGGACAAAAAGGCCAGCCATGTTAGACAACGAAGCTGATGGCAATAAAACTGTGAGTGTGCCGTGGTAGAGGGACTGTTAATTCTAAATTTTGTTGTAGCACTTATGCATTGAGCAGTAAAACATGCACCAGTGAAATAAGAGATTCTTTTTCTTAATACATGTCAGTGAAGTCCTGGTTGAATGCTTAATTCTTTTGTAACTCAGGTCCTCCAGAAAGCTACTAATCATTTTATAGCCTCTTGATAATAGGGCAGCATTTCCAGAACTTCAGTAGAAGTGGGATGTAAGGAATTGTCTCATCTGGAGGTTGGCAAGATTGCTGTTCAGATGCCAGAAAGGCATGGCTTGTTTTGAAATGATAGAACACCTATCCTTGCCTCAGTGCATTCTGATATAGGGGTGAGGGTAGAGGTGGATATGCAGCAGGATCTAAACAGAGCCAAAACATGGATCTCATTGTAGAGATGTACTTCACTGGGAAAATGCTTTATCACTGCCCCTTTAGATGGATGTCGTGAATGGCGACAACTTCTATAGCTTTACAAGGGGGTTAGATAACTTCACAGATTAAAAGTTACTAGCCACATTGACTTTGTTCTATCTCCACTGTGGGAGGCAATATGCCTGTGAATACAGGCAGGGCCTCCCCACTTGTGTGTGATCAGCACACGCACTCCTGCTGACAGGCGCACCATCTTTAACGCCAAAAAGGGGCCAGGGCGGAACAGGGGAATCCCTAGAACCTCCACATAAGTGGGGATTCCCCTGTACCAGTTGCTGGGAATGTTGGTTGGAAGAGAGGTGTGGCATGAGAAGGGGTGTGTGATTGCATGCTTCCCATAGGTATCTGTTTGGCCACTGTGAGACCAAGGTGGTAGACTAGATAGGCCATTGGCCTGATCCAGCAGCCAGGCTCTTGCTATGTCCTGTCACATCTCTATATTTCAGGGCACCTTGATCAATGACTCTGGCAACCTATTTGTCCAAAAGAGATTATTATTTTCTCTAAGTAGCTGTGGGGCTGATGTAGGCATGTTTGTCATCTTTTTATCTCACCCCTCCTCTAAGTAGTCCACAGCAGTATTTCACACTTTCAAACAACCTGTTGCCACCATAACAAATATATACTGAATAAAGCATTTCTTCACAGTGTGACCTCTCCCCTCCCCACCCCAATCTGGTGTCTTTCCTTAACTTCACAGATGATTGAGCTTAGTGACAATGAAAATCCATGGACAATATTCCTAGAAACTGTAGATCCAGAAATGGCTGCTACAGGAGCAACATTACCCAAGTTTGACAAAGACCGTAAGCATTCATTTAAGATGTTGACCTGATTCCTAAGATCCTTGTGGCTACCTTCCCACATATCCAAGTTATTTTTTGTGTATTTGTTATCACCGTTAAAATCACTCCCCTCTCCCCGCAAAATAGCAATTCCCTGTACCACATGGCAAGCTTCTTTTAAACCCGAGGGAAGTTTTGCATGTAGTGTCCATTGTGCTCTGGGAATCTTCCATTCAAGGTGAATAAGTCAAAAATTCCACTAGGTATATCCAGGCCATTTGGATCCCAGCCATTGGAATGTACAGAAGCTTATGACTTTTGTAAAAAAAATTGCTTGGAAGTGGAGTGTACAAGTTTTCAGGTGACACAAAGTTGTTCTGAGAGTGAATAAATAACTGTCACTTTGAAATTACAGCACAGACTGCAAATTTGCAAATCCCTTTAGGTAGATAAGAGCCCGATAATAAAAACTCTTTAATACTTAGGATAGTGTTCAATGAAGTAGTTCTATTATCTCAAGGACTTCTGGCTGTGCAACAGAACTGCCCATCCTCCCAACCCTCTCATCATCCTGTGCCCCTTTCTAAATCTGTTTTGTGGTTCTCCCCAACCCTCTAGAACAGATTTGGTAGGGCATGGGGAGAGGAAAGGGAAGAGTTCTGTTGCACTAAGGCAAGGATGTGGAACCTTTTTTTCAGTCTGAGGACCACATTCCCTTCTGGACAACCTTCTGAGGGCCATGGTTGGCATGTGCCTGTTTCTGGAGACAACGGAGGAGTGCACCTTTGGGGTGTGAAGTCAAACTGTTGGAAGGTTACAGCGCCTGCTGTGGCTGTAGACACTGATATGGGAGAGACATGTTTTGTTGCAGCTGGGGCATGTGAAGGTGTCCGGTTGTGCTGCTGCAGAAGTACCATGGCGTTTCTTCTCTCTGCTCTCCTCCTAGTGGTCATTCCTCCTGTGGTCACTGGTACGGATGCACGAACTGTCTGTCTGTCTCCAGGCACTGTCTGCAGTCATCTCCAAGGGATTCCCACACGGCAGGGTAGATATTGCCAGCCTTCATGTCATATTTGCAGACGTCTTTGTAACGCAGAATTGGTCTGCCAATGGGCCTGGTGCACCTGGGTGGAAGAGTGAATGTAAATTTTACCTTTGTGTACAGTAGGTTCATTTCTGCAGGTACACACCCCTCTCTATCGTCCATTCAGAGAAAAATGGTATTATCAGAGTTTAAGGACTCATTCCAACTGGGCAAACCATTTTGGCTGAAAAGTAAAACCAGTGAGGGGTGGGGCCTGAAGGACCATATTTGGCCCTTGGGCTAGAGGTTGTCCACCCCTGTGCTAATGGAACTACTTCATTGGATAACGAAGTATCCATACCATTTCCCCTTTTCTTGATTTAAAGAAAGTGTTCCTTAACCTGCACAAAAGTAACTTGTCCTCAAACGGAGGCTTTCTTCCGCTACAAACTTTTGTTTCTCAATTTGTAGATGACGTAATGCTGTTCCTGAAGATGTATGATCCAAAGACACGGAGTTTGAATTATTGTGGACATATCTACACACCTATATCCTGCAAAATACGTAAGTCTGCAAGGTTATAGTTGAAAAATGCTGTGAAACTGCATATGTTAGTGCTACAGCCTACCTGAACTCAGCTGGTTGAGTAGCTTCATCATTTTATCTTTGTTGTGTTATAAACTTGGAAGATGGAATGTTTAAAAAGCAGGATGTTGTAAGAAATGTCTGTCCCCTCCCAAATTTGGAGTAGTAAATGGTAAATACTCTTTCTTTTCTTTTCCTTAAAGGTGACTTGCTGCCGGTTATGTGTGAAAGAGCAGGATTTCCCCAAGAATCTAATCTTATCCTCTATGAGGTTTGGATCACTTACTATTCCTTAAGCTAGGTCGCAATGTTATGGTTGTTCGTTTAGAAACTTTTGCTGAAGTACTGTGTATCATTACAACAAAGGAGTCTCAAAATTCCATGATTGCAAGATAGACACAATGCAACCTGAACTAAGGAATTTCTTGAAAAATTGGAATTTCTGTAAAATTACTTTCTTTAAAATGAAAAGCTCACATCTAACAAAAACTACACAGTTTCAGACTTTACAAAATTGTTCCCTGGTGTCAATAATGTGATTATACCCCCCCCCCTTTTAAATATACCATTTGAATAATAAATTTCACCCAGCTTAAAAATACTTTGTGGAATCCAGTGTTGCTCTATTATAAACATCATTAGGTGAATCCCGCCTACTGCTCAGAGTAGACCCATTGAAATTAATGAACCTTCCTGGTTTGCTTCTTTTCTTGTGTAAAAGGGCTGTGTGTAATCAAAATGATGGTTCATGTTTTGGCTTATGAAGCTGAGATGTCATTGTCTGCATTTTGTCTTTGGAGTGTTTGGTGTGTGTACTATTGATACCTCACCTTGTGGCTGCTGTCACAGTGCACTGTGTATGTATGAATGGAAACAACACAACATTAATTTTGGATTGGAAGGAAATTTGTTCCTCCTTGATGATAACTGTCTTGTGATATCTCTTTCCTTTTTGCCTCAGGAAGTTAAGCCGAATTTAACGGAGAGAATTCAGGACTATGATGTTTCCCTGGACAAAGCTCTTGATGAACTCATGGATGGTGACATCATTGTGTTTCAAAAGTAGGTTATCACTGAGGCTTACTACAATCATTCACCACACAAGCTTTGCAGTGCTTTTTAAAAAACAGAATCGGTATAGAAGTCTGCTTGATAGCTTGAACCAGTGGTCAGGAACTATCAACCCCTCCTTGTCCCTGCACCCACCTGTCCTAGTTAGGCTAAAGTGGAGAAATCTCCCAGGCAAATTTGATTATTGTTGTGTTCAGGGCAGGGGAGCGTGGCTTTGGCGGGTTTGGGGGCAGCTGGAAGAAAGATGGAAGAGAATCATAGAATCATAGAGTTGGAATAGACCACAAGGGCCATTGAGTCCAACCCCCTGCCAAGCAGGAAACACCATCAGAGCACTCCTGACATATGGTTGTCAAGCCTCTGCTTAAAGACCTCCAAAGAAGGAGACTCCACCACACTCCTTGGCAGCAAATTCCACTGTCGAACAGCTCTTACTGTCAGGAAGTTCTTCCTAATGTTTAGGTGGAATCTTCTTTCTTGTAGTTTGGATCCATTGCTCCATGTCCGCTTCTCTGGAGCAGCAAATAAAGTGGGGAGAGAAACAGGTAGCAAAAAAGGAAAATATGTGGCTCACCATCAGCTCCAGTACTGCCCACTTCTGATTCTGGCCTCACTCACCCTGGTTTGTGGAATGCAATCCTTGACATAAGGTTCCCAATGCTGGTTTGAACCTACAAAGACTCTGTTTTCATTTGCCACATAGATTATGTAATTTTCACCATAAATGGTTGATTTGGAGGGAGCACTGTGTCAACCCCCTGTTTCCTAAAGGAATAGGCTCGTATATGTTCATATAGTGGTTCCCAAAGTGGGCAGGTCTTTCCCCAGGCAGGCGGTGGGATTACCTGAGGGGGGCACTAAGAGTCATGGGGGGCAGCAGGGGGTGTTAAAAGTTGGGCCCCTCCAAGTGTGTGGATTGATTATTTATGATGGACCAGTCTAGAGCCTAGAGCAAACAGCTTCCTTGCTTCATGTTTAAACTTGCTGCTCTTAATCACTTTCAAAATGATTTCCTTTGGTCATGTTTGTTTGTTTGTTTGTTTGCATTTATTATTCTGAGTTGTCACAAGTCACAAGATGGCCAATTATTGGCAATAGCTATTGATTTTCCTATAAATTAGTTACAGTAGGTGGAGGTTTGTGCATATTTGGTAAGAGGTTATATATAAATATTTTAAGCTAATTTTCTTCACACTTATGTTTTCATTAGTAAGACTGTGTAAAGATGCTTTTCATGCAATATCATCTCTGTATCAAGTTCATAAATTTTGTTAAATAGTTTCAAACTGGATTTTTAATAAATGTGCCATTCATTGTTATGGGTTTGAATTTTATTGTGTTATTATCTTCCTTAGTGGGTTGTGCAAACAGCTATTCTGAATAATGCTTTTTTATAGGGTAGGGGACACTGGGCTGGGGAATGGCCCAAAAAGTCTGGGTACCACTGATCTAGACCTGTCTGTGCTTTGTTTAGAAACTCTCTTTATGCAGCACAGATAGCACAGATCTATGCAGCTGCTTTGGATTATTTCTGAAGGCCGCGCAAAAAGCTTCAAGGTTTTAAAGACTTCCTGCGTCATCTGAGCTTTTAAACAACCTTTGTGTGGTTAAACCAGCTGCAATCTTTTCTGTTAACAGGGATGACCCTGAGAACGATAGCAGTGAGCTACCAACAGCAAAAGAGTACTTCAGAGACCTTTACCACCGAGTTGATGTCATCTTCTGTGACAAGACCATCCCCAATGATCCCGGTTTTGTTGTCACATTATCCAACAGAATGAATTATTTTCAGGTACAGTAAGCCCTCAACTTACACAGGGGTTATCTTTGGGGAACTTGCCTAAAGCTAAAACAGTGTATAGTCAAAAAACATTGGGTTCCCTAGTGGGTGGGATTGCCAAAGCCTTTTTTCCTGGACGCCTGTCTCCTTTCTGCCTCTTTTCTGCCATACACACACACACACACTTTTTTTTTTTTTTTTGCCGAGTGCATAAAGCTGAATGTGCATAAGTGAAATGTGCGTAAGTTGCGGGTTTCCTGTATTAAATATACTCCCTTACATTTCCATCAATGAAATTAGGTGCAAAACCATCAGATTGGCGAACGTCTTTGAAAATAATGCCCCTTTATTCCAGATTGTGGTAGTCACATAAAATATTTCTGGAATGAGACATATGAAACTTGCCTTAAACCAGGCCAGACCATTGCTTCATTTAGCTCAGTGTACCTGGTGGGGTATTCTGACAGTGCACCACCCTTCTCCAACTTGACATGTTATAGTCACCTCTTCCACTTTGTTCTCTTCTGCATGTGTATGGTAACTTTGTCTTACTTAAAATTAAAGCAAACCATGAGCCCCGTTGTGTACTAAAAGGGCTCCAATGCTCATTAGCAGCAAGTATCCTTCAGACAAAAGTGAGAAAACCTAAGCATTGTGGACTGTTCCCAGTGCAATCTCAAATTCACTTGTCTTACCTTTACCAAATACTGGGCTTCTTTCTATTCTGATTTTTTTAAACATTTATTTTCCTAGGTTGCAAAGACAGTCGCCCAAAGGCTGAATACAGACCCTATGCTACTACAGTTTTTCAAGTCCCAAGGGTAAGAAGCAATCATCTGAATTAATATTTCAGCTGTAGTGCCTTTTATGCAGTTTTAGCACAGTACAGTGGTACCTCTGGATACGAACAGGATACGTTCCGGAGCCCCGTTCGCATCCTGAAGTAAATGTAACACACGTCTGCGCATGCGCAGGTCGCGTTTCACTGCTTCCACGAATGTGCATGATGTTGTTTTTTAGCGTCTGCGCATGCGTGAGCGACGAAACCCGGAAATAACATACTCCGTTACTTCCGGGTCGCTGCGGAGCGCAACCTAAAAATACTTAACTTGAAGTTACTTCAATCCGAGGTATGACTGTAGTAGTCTTTGGGGTAAGTTACTAAAGCCCTAAATCTAAGTTATAGTTCCTGTGGTAGATGTGCCTGCTGGTTACAAACATGTACACATGAGAACCCACGTCCTAAGCATTGTCAGTGCTGGGTCTGAGAGAATTGGAGAGGTCTTAAGTCTAGGCACAGGGAACTAACTTGTGGCAGGGAATCCAATGGGATTGAAAAGCAGGCTAAAAACAACTACCTCAGGATAAATAGTCAAAAAGGTAACATCTGCATAACTGCCTCTGCCCCATTCCTTAGAGCAGTGTTTCCCAACCGGGGGCCCCCAGGATATTCAAAGGAGGGCACAGGTGTAAATTACGTAAATGGGGGGCCACAGAGGGAAGTGAGAAGAAAAGGGGGGGATCATTTTTTAAATTAAAAAAATCCTGATTGGCTGGCTATCTGCTTGGCCAATCACAAGCAGGTAAGGGGGCAACCCACTAGAGGGCAGTCTAGCGCTTCTTTTTACCACATGCATTTTCTTGGAGCTGCCCTGGTTTGTTTCCAGTGTAAGGGCAATCGCTGAAGCTCCAGTTTTTGACCACTGCTTGTAGCTGCCGCCAGTGCTGTGCCAGTTGGCAGCCTGGGCGTGACTCTACAAGGCGCGGGGTTCAATCCACCCCGGTGCCTAGCAGATCAGGGTCTTTGGATGCTGCCGAGGGGTGCAGGGCCTGTCGACAGCATCTGCTTGGCTCTGCACAGACTAAAAGCTTGGGACAAAGCACAGTATCATAACTGCATCAATTAAAACACAAAACAGTGATCCAGCTTTTGAGTTTAACAGGACTCTTCCTCAAGTTTTATAGTCAATATGGTAAAAGTTATAGTAGCAGCACTGATAGTAATATATCAATCTTAAGATGATGGTCCAAGAAACTCTCTGCAGATGAATATGAGCCTGCCTAAGCCCTTCGTTTCTCATTGGAGGCCCTCTTCTGGGCCTTATGGCTATCTAAAGTTTAGCGGATAGTGACTGGGGTAGGGTAGGGGTTTTCTCCGTTGTGTCACCCAACTGTACAGATTGTGAGCACTAAACTAACTTTGTGTTTCAAAAACCTTCTCTCCTGGTTTTCTTGTTCAGTTATAGAGATGGCCCAGGTAACCCTCTTAGACATAATTATGATGGAACTTTAAGAGATCTCCTGCAGTTCTTCAAGCCTAGACAGCCCAAGAAACTTTACTATCAGCAGGTAGGAGATATTCCTGTCCATATAGAGAGGAAGGTTCTTTGGTTCATCTGCATAATGACAACATTTCTTTTTCCCCTCTCTCCTCCCTAGCTTAAAATGAAAATCACAGACTTTGAAAACAGGAGAAGTTTTAAGTGCATATGGTTAAACAGCCAGTTTAGAGAAGAGGTAAGTTGTTTTTCCTTGAAAATACTGAACCTAACCTGCAATCAAAGAAGTAGGATTGGAGGATTAGATTAAATGCATTCACAGATTAAAATTTGCCCCACAATTGTTTCCTGAGGCAGTGATTGCAAAATATTGCTTAGTTACAAAATTCTAATTCTGACATCCCTTTTTCTCATAATGCAAAAATACAGTGCCTTGATATTTCCAAAACTGAGAATGAGTTTTTTCTGTCAAAAGTATTGGTCTTTCATGTCATAAAATTCAGTGCCATAAAATCGTGGTTTCCCTATGTGAACTTCTACCTGAGTAATTGCACAACAGGGTTCCAATTTGTCCAATTGTGTGTCACATAAGGGGTGTAATTAATAGACAAGCTGTACGTGTTTTGGAGGGAAGTTGCCTATGTTGCAAGCCCCATGTTGAAAGTCATGGAAACAGATGTGCTCATTCATTTTGGTTCAGGGGAGTCCCTGGGCAGGTCTCGGCCCTTGCCTGTAGCAACAAGAACTTTTTATATTCTATGCTTCATTTCCTCGTGTTTCCCATAGCATTTTATTTCTTTACTGATTCCCTTCTCTCCCCCCCCCCCTTTATTGTTTGTTTAGGAAATAACACTATATCCAGACAAGCATGGGTGTGTACGGGACTTATTAGACGAATGTAAAAAAGCTGTAGAACTTGCTGAGAGAGGTTCAGGGAAATTAAGGCAAGTGTTTGTTCATTTACTTTCATATCACTTCTTGAGAGGGCAGTGTGGGTAGCCCTTATTGCGTGTCACTCTCATGAAGGTAGTTCCATAAAGAAGCTACACTTCTCAGCCTGCTCCAAACAGATCGCTGCACTAGTCCTGCCCTGGACACCAGTTCCCTGCTTGTGCATATAGGGAGTTCTTTGGACAAGGGGAGGGCAGGAACAGCACAGGGTTGCAATGTGTGGGCTGGGTGAGAAGGCCAGCCATAATCCCTTTTCCCTTTGCGACTGCTGTACACATAAGTAAGGCTTATGTGTGTACCTCAGTGCTTTTTTCTGGGGGGGGATGCAGGGGTACACATACCCCTAAACATTTTGTGAATCTAAGTTTGGCCTCATTGAGGGACATTATTTCAATATGAGTAGGGAAATGAGACTACTCCTAAACTTTTTTTTTTAGAAAAAAGCACTGGTGTACCTAAACATCTTTACAAAACAGAATCTTTATTTTGTTGTAAATCTGGAATGTTTTCCCATATTCTTGAATGAATTCTTCCACAGTTCACCTAATAACATTCCAAATGTCAATTAAAGTATCTCCAGCATCAGATATTAACCAAAACTCCCTAAAGAAGTGGGAAACTCTTGGTCCTCCATATGTTGTTGGACTCCCATCGGTCTTGCGACTGAAGCTGGCAGGGGTTGATGGGAGATGTTGTTTAGCAACATATGGAGGGCAAAATAATTAGCTCAGCAGAACTCGATGCCTACTCCACTTAAGACATTGGGTACCATCTGCTGGGAGCTGCTTTTGCACAAACCCAGTCAGTGTAAAAGGAAATTTGCCCCATGACACTGTTGGTTTATATAGACCATTAACCCTAATACTTAGTGTTTTTACTTAATCTGTTTCTCTTCCTTTGTTAAGGCTGCTAGAAATTGTAAGTTACAAAATAATTGGTGTCCATCAGGAAGATGAATTGTTAGAGTGTTTATCACCAGCAACAAGTCGAACGTTTCGAATAGAGGTCAGTGTGGTGTGGTGTGAAATGTGAATATTTGAACTGTCACAGTTAACAGCTCCAAGTTTTAGTTATTGAGGTTATTGGCAGACATAATGTGTCTAGAGCAGGATTCTAGTTAACTATATCCATTTTAAAGTTTCTGTTCCATTCTCTCTCTCTCTCTCTCTCTCTCTGTGTGTGTGTGTGTTTATTGTTTTTATTTTAGCTGTATTTTGTGCCCAATTTTATTATGTTAACACCACGTTTGGTTAAGCAACTTATAAATCTTTCTAAATAAAAAAACCCCACAAATATATAAAATAGCAACAATGGATGGTGGCCATTCTACCTCATTAGCATTTGCAGCAACCTTCCCCAGCTAAGTTGCAGGTGGGTGGGTGGGGCTTACTTATTCTCACCCCAATGAAGAGGAACCAGGAAGTCTCCTTATCAGGGCCCAATTCATCTCTAGACACAAAGAGAATATTGAAGAAGTTGTGCTGCTGCTGTGGCTTTCATTATTTCATGAGTTTCATTTTTAAAAAACTCAGTTTCCATTGGTGGTGTTTCTGCCTGTGTCTTCTTTTGCTTCTGGTGGTACATCTGCCTGATGCGAAATGTGTGCTGCTGTCTTTGAATGCAGGAAATCCCCCTGGACCAGGTAGATCTAGATAAGGAGAATGAGATGCTCATCACAGTGGCTCATTTCCAGAAAGAGGTTTTTGGGACGTTTGGCACTCCTTTCTTGCTAAGGATACACCAGGTGAGAGTCCTGTTTCTCTTAACTATGTACTATTGCAACGCAGGTGGTAGCCTTCACCAATGTTGTGCCATCCTGGTTTGCTGCAGGGCACCACATTGGAGAAGACTGGTGTTGCTAGAAGGGAAAGTTTGTTGCATTAAATCCTGGATTATCCAGGAGTAGCAATAGTCACCTGCGGTCATTGTTTCTTGTATGCATATTTTATTCAGCTTCTGTGATTTGGGTGGCCTTGCATAAATTGGTCATCTAGTTCCTTTTTTTAAATTATTTAGAGGTTCGCTGATACCCAAGTTTGGCCAAGTACATTTTACTACATGTTCAGTGGCATCTTTAGCCACATAGGTTTCAGAACTTTGGTTGGCATTAATTTTTTTGCACGGTTGGGGTTGTGCTTTTCTGCCTAGGGTGAACACTTTCGAGAGGTGATGAAGAGGATTCAGACAGTGCTGGACATCCAGGAGAAGGAATTTGAAAAGGTATTGCCTCAGCAGATCACTCAGGAAGATTTTGCTCAGCATAGCATAGCTTCTGAAGGGACCTGCATCTTTTAGCCCTGCCAACATGTTAGCCCTGCCAACATGAATGTCTCTTATAATTCTGCAAGTGCTCCTCTTCCCCCTGCGTCCCCACACAGGAAGTCGCTCTCTGCATATTTTGATGCTCTGCGATTTGAGGGTGGGATTTTAGGAAGTCCTGCTGGCATCAGCATCTGTGTATCGGAACCACCTTTGTGGAAGTTGTTAATGTTTGACATTTTATTATGTTTTCATATTGTGCTGGAAGCCACCCAGAGTGACTGGGGAAACCTAGCCAGATGGGCAGGGTATTATTATTATTATTATTATTATTACTACTACTACAGTGGTACCTCGGGTTACATACTCTTCAGGTTACATACGCTTCAGGTTACAGACTCCACTAACCCAGAAATAGTACCTCGGGTTAAGAACTTTGCTTCAGGATGAGAACAGAAATTGTGCAGTGGTGGCACAGCAGCAGCGGGAGACCCCATTAGCTAAAGTGGTGCTTCAGGTTAAGAACAGACCAGCGGAACGAATTAAGTCCTTAACCCGAGATACCACTGTATTACTACTACTACTACTACTACTACTACAGTTGTACCTTGGTTTTCGAACAGCTTAGTTCTCAAACATTTTGGCTCCTGAACACCGCAAACCCGGAAGTGAGTGTTCCAGTTTGCGAACTATTTTTGGAAGCCCAACACCCAACAGGGCTTCCGATTGGCTGCAGGAGCTTCCTGCAGCCAATCAGAAGCTGAGTTTGGTTTCCAAACATTTTGGAAATCAAACAGAATTCTGGAACGGATTCCATTCAACTTCCAACGTATGACTGTAGTATTATCATCATCATCATTATTATATCTTGCATATATCAATAGCTGGTAGAGCCCGGCCTCCCCACCCCCTGCCAGTCGCTCCACAGATGGTGAGAACCACTGAGAGAGCCCCCTCTGAAATTAACCCCACCAAACGCTTCCCATCAGGCCTGTATCACCTCTATCTTAATTCCCCATAATTCTGCTGAGGGCACTCCACGACATTGTATTATGGGACATTAAAGATAGTGAATGCCTCGATCCAAGCAGCCACTGGGCTCCCCTAGGAATCGCATTGGCACTGCGAGGTATGGTAAAGGGTGGGTCAGTTGACAGCCACTTCAGTCACGGTGGCACAAGGAGGGGCAACAGTACCACTGTGCCAGGGGGCCATCTCCACTGGTGCTAGAATAGTGGGATCCTGCTTGTAATGTAATAGGCGATCAAATCTTACTGTCCTGGCAATGGGAAAGGCAAGAAGCCCACCACAGCTGAACCCCCTGTGCCCTCCAGATGTTGTTGGATTCCAGCTGCTGTCAGCCCCAGCTGCCAGTATGGCCAGTGGAGGTCGCCAGGTTGCCCACCTTAGGAATTGGCACTTGTCTATGGTATGGGGCTGGTGCTGATAGTAAACAACTCAATGAGAACGCTAACTTTGGCCTGTTTCCATGCTGTGGGTTAGAATCATAGATTTCAAAGGGACCCAAGGGTCATCTAGTCCAACTCCCTGCAATGCAGGAATCTCCGCTAAAGCATCCATGACGGAGGGCCACCAACCTCTGCTTAAAAACCTCCAAGGAAAGAGAGTCCACCACCTTCCAAGGGAGACTGGGTTGAGAGATGAGAGCCAAGGAAATGCAAGCACAAGACTGGGAGGCTTTGAAGTCTACGAAAATAATTTTCTTAACAATACTCCTTGAGAAATTAGCATTTGAGCTCTGACGTTTTTATTTATTTATTTGTTCTTTCTGAAGTTTAAGTTTGCCATTGTAATGATGGGTCGACACCAGTATCTAAATGAAGATGAATATGAAGTGAACTTGAAAGATTTTGAGCCCCAACCTGGTGAGTGTCCATTTATTTACTTTGCTTCTAGGAGGGGTTTATGGGTTGTTGTTTTTTTTGGCTCCTTGAAGATCAATGGGGCAGACTTCCATGTGTGGCGTTTATTCTCTCGCCTGCTCAATGTCTTGCCCTCCAAGGTGAACACAGCCCACCAGCTCCGTATATTTGCATACGTTTTGTCATAGAAGCCTGTGTTAGAGTGACAACTTGACTCAGTGCAGCATCCAATGAAGTTGTTCCATTAGAGCTAGGACTTGGCTGTGCAACAGAACTTCCTCTCTCTTTCTTCTTCCCATGGGCCCCCTAAATCTCTTCTTGGGGTTCCCCCATTGCTGGCAGAGCTGAATCAGGGATGACACGCACAGGGAGAGAGGACAGGGAGGGGAAGTTCTTTTGCACTGACAGAACCACGTCACTGAATGCCACCCTCAATTCTTGACATTCTAAATTTTGTACAAAACAATCTGAAAGTGTGTTCATTCTGTCTCTCCCTCTCCCTCTTTCTCGCTTCTTCCTTCTTTGTTTTTCTTCCCTTCCAGGCAACATGTCTCATCCCAGGCCATGGCTAGGGCTTGACCATTTCAACAAAGCCCCAAAGAGAAGTCGCTACACGTACCTTGAAAAAGCTATTAAAATCCATAACTGACTTACCCTCTCCAGTTTGTTCGAGGCAAAAGGGGCAACAATGTGTGTGTGTGCGTGTGTGTGTGTGCGTGTGTGTGTGTGCGCACCTTTTTAACAACTGTAGGACTTTTGGTACACGTGCACTCGATCGGAAGTCTCCAGCAAGAGGATTTGCTGCTGATTTATTAATTTTATTTTGAGGCTGTTCAGTTTGGCTTCTCTGTATCTATTATTGACTGCCCTTTCTTTTTTTTTCTTTTTGAGCAAAAATGAAGGTGTTTTATAAAAGCTTGGGTGCCAATGAGAGTTTTTATGGGAAATGTAAACAAAGCGAGATTGTCAGCATAAGAAGGAAAGGGTTGAGTTAGAGCAGTTGACATTGGCGAAATATTGTCTGTAGTACGTTAACTGGACAGCCTTTTCTGGCTGACCTCCCCCTCCCTTGCCCTCCCCTCCTTCCTCCCCCACTTCCCAAATGCGTGGTACCTGCCATCACTGCAGCTAGTTGGCGCTATGGTTAGGCTCACGCCCAATTTATTTCCTTCAGTTATATACTTTAAATGACATTTTTGTGCATTTGTAAATGCAAAGAGAAACTCACATCATCAATAAATAGCAATCTCTACTTCATTGTGTACACTGTTGGCACTTATTCGAGGGGGGGGGAGATTTTGTCTCTTCAATCAGCCTAGAATTTCTCTTTTTATTATTATAATATTATTATTATTATAAATAAATGGATTTTGAGTCAAATTTGTTTTTCTCACATCACCTTTTGCCAAGGAAGAAGTTGGGGAACCCCCCCCCAAAGGAGGTGCAGTGTATTTGTATCCCTTTAGAAACGGTTTGAGAGTAAAATCCCTTGGTTGCAGTGAGATTTACAAGCATAGTACCAACTTCCCAGAGAATTTGAAGAAGGAAAAGGCATCTGTTTTATAATTAATTTAGTTAATCTGGGAAGACATAGGAAGACAAAACAAAATAGCCTTTTAGCACTGAGGGCATGTTCACTAGCATTTAGTAAGCTGTTGACTTTGTAAAAAATGCGGGGGTGGGGCTTGGGAGGGGGAAGAAAACAAATTGTATATTTAACAGAGGAACATGTACAATTTAACATTTGGGGTTCCTTTGGGGGGGCTGGGGGGCAGGGTGAGTCTGCAAGTGAATTTCACAGATGTCAATATTCATTGTGTGTAGTTTTATTTCAATCCCCAGACTGCTTTTCCATTTTAGTTTGGAGCTACAAGCAGCCCCATGTGTCTCTCCTAAGTTTTTGAGTGCGGTAAAAATATAGAAGCAGCAATTTACACTCCCCCGCCCAACATTATTTCTCATTATTTCTCTTCTTCCCCCCTCCTCCATTCCCTCCTGCCAATATTTTATTTTGTTTCTGTAGCTGCGGTGTGCAACAATTCTTCCTGTATATTGCCTTTTTTTTCTTTTTTTGCTGGAAAAAAATGTTGTATGTTGAATAAAAATTTTCTATAAAATTTTACTTCAGTGAGTGATGGCCTGGACGTTGAAGAAGATTTCCACTCTCCTTGCAAGTTTTCTGAAGATTTTGTTTAGACAGAATCTTCTATTTTTATTTTGCCAGTTAATCCACATTTGAAATCTGGCCTTAATTTAGGGATAAGGGTAAGTGTCATCCATTCATCGTATTTGAACTTTTGAGCAGCATCAGTTATCTAATCCAGTGTTTCCCAAACGTTTTTGGGCAACGGCACACCTGTTTACTGAAAAAAAATCTCGCGGCACACCACCATTAAAGCCCCGCCCCGTGACGTCAGCGCGCAGCGTCACGCCGGGAGGGACGCACAAAAGTGAAAGTTTTTTCCCTCGGCAGCTCCTCTCAGCTGCGCTCAATCCGCCTCAGAGCGCAGGAGCGATGCCTCTCTCTGGCTCTCCCTCCGCGCAGGCTGAGGGAGGGAGGGAGGGGCGCGTGTGACCCGTCTCTGCTGGGAGACCAAACCCAGCGAGGCAGAGTCGCGCGGAGGCGCCCAGGCAGCGCTGCCGGCTGCGAGGAGGAGCGCCAGGCAGCAGCAGGAGGCGCGGCCTCTCCTCGCCGCCGCCGCCCCGCCTCTCGCCGCCCGACTCGCCCGCCTCCCTCCAGGTATCTCGCGGCACACCAGCCGATGTCTCACGGCACACTCGTGTGCCGCGGAACACCGGTTGGGAAACACTGATCTAATCCTCAAAACGAAAGGCACTGCTCCAGATGCATTGGTGTATCTGGGTTCATACTGATAGGCAATAAAATGACTATGCAGAGCTGTGTCTGTAGCACGAAAAGATGCGGTGGTGAAATTCATAGAGGACTGTCAAACCTCTGCAGCCAAATAGTTCAAACTGCACTTGGGTAAATTCCAGACACTCGGTGGGAACACTGGTCAGTTAACCACATTCATACTGAGAACTTAATCCTGTTGTGGTGCAATTTCCACTGATTCTACCTGCTTTCTTTGCCCTCTAAACACATTTCCACGGTGGCTCATAGAATTGTACAGTTGGAAGGGACACCAGGGGTCATCTATTACAGCCCCCTGCAATACAGGAATGACAGCTGATTGCTGATGCTGTGCCAGGCAGCACTCACAGACAGCATCAACTAGTACACCTGCTTCCCAGTTGGAGAGGATGCCCAAGCTGCCCTCCACTCTCTGGGCTTCTGTCCCCATTTCCACAAACTGGCCAGCCCTGCAGGGGTGCCCCTCTACAGCTCTCTTTCTCCCCTAAACATCTGGATCAGAGGAGGCACTCCCACACTAGTTTATGCACCTGGCACTATCAACTTGTAATTCCTTTTCTCAGTACCGCCTTCCTGCCAGCACACATCAAAAGGGACTTCCTTCTGTCTTGCGTTCTCTCTGCCTTGATAGTTCAATGGTTTTGGGGTGGGAGCGGCATATGGAATGCTTTCCGCTGCCCAAGTCTTACAGCAGGAGTGGTGGGGAGCCTTTTTTTTCACCCCAGGGGCCAGATCCTTTTTGGTCCCCACCTCTGTGAGCCAGTTTTGACAAGCGAGTGGTGCAGTACAGCTGCCAGCCATCTTATGGCAGTGGACTAGGTGCCTGGGAACCGCAGTGCAAAGGGACTTTTTGAGCCCTGTGCTGAGGGTTTCCAGACATCAAGCATGGAACTCAGTTGGGAAACTCAGTTGCACAGTCAATCCCTGCAGAAAGCAGCTTTCCCAACCCCATTCCAGATGTCACATATGACAAGCGGATGCCATTTGGGGTAAACTGCATTGTGGGCTGCATTGGCCAGAAGTTCTCCATTTCTGCATCACTGGTTTGCACCATTATTTATGTGGTATATTTTCTGAGCACCTCCTTTTCTTTTGATGTTCTCCCACCCACATATGATTTATGCCATGTGAAGGGCTTGACTTCTTTATCACATCTCTGTGCCCCTGGCCATGGATTTGAAAACTGGTATTTCTGGGGTGCTTTTCTTTTGTTCTGTATTTCTTTTCAAGAGGCACTCTTATTTCCCTGCTCTTTTTTAAAAAAAGAAGAAGAAAAGGAAGAAAGTTCCCTCTCGGTTCCCATGTACATGTTGGGAGCCTCATGCGTGTGCAACACTATGTGCAGTTCAGACCTATTCAGGCCTCTTCAGGGACATCGGAAGGCCTGTGTCCATTCTGTGCCTCAACTGACACCACTCCCTGGGCTGTGAGAGTCTTGAAACGGTCTTGGCAGAGCAGAGGGGTGGGGAACTATTTTCCATTCACCTCTTACTGGTGGCGGATGGAGCAATAGGTTTGATTTAAACTTTGTACAGAGCCTAGGGCTTGCCGATCAGAAGGTTGGCGGTTCGAATCCCCGCGACGGGTTGAGCTCCCGTTCCTCGGTCCCTGCTCCTCCCAACCTAGAAGTTCGAAAGCACATCAAAGTGCAAGTAGATAAATAGGTACCACTCTGGCAGGAAGGTAGACGCTGTTTCCGTGCACTGCTGTGGTTCACCAGAATCAGCCTAGTCATGCTGGCCACATGACCCCAAAAAACTGTGGACAAACGCCGGCTCCCTCGATCAGTAAAGCGAGATGAGCGCCGCAACCCCAGAGTTGTCCACGGCTGGACTTAACGGTTAGGGGTACCTTTACAGTAAGCTACCTTCCAGCCATGCAAAAGCCAGAGGTTTCTAACACACACACAAAAAGAATCTCTTCCATCTCATCCCTCCATCAAAGTAATAAAGAGCCATTATCACAGGTCAAAGCCCACTCTAGTGAGGTCTGTGACCGGGGGGGGGGGGGTCATGAGAAGCTCGGAAGGCTGCTTTTGGTCCAAGATTCCCCATCCCTGTGGTTAGAGTTCCAAGTAGCAACATTTTGGAGCTTTACCAAGTTGTGTGTTTCCGCATTAAATGACGCTCAATTGTGACGAAGATATTCCAGGTATCAAAAACATCTCAAGCACAGAGGCTTTGTAGAGTTCTGGGCCCTCCTGGCAACGTTGTCCTTATGTTCATAACCAGTTGTTTAAAATTCAAGTTTCTGCAATAAAAATCTAATAGAAGTGCCCATAGGTGCACTTGTGGAAACATGTAAATTTGCGTTGGTTCAGAATTTAGTTATCCCAAGATAAATCAGGTTTGTAGCCCTTAAGGTTGTAAAATAGGCTTGGAAGTGTGTGTGGACAGCACCTGTGAAATCTCCAAAGCGTCTCCTAAGGAGGGGAACACCTGACCACAAGCACTGCTTAGAACATGAATTTTGCAATATTAACATGGTCTTAATCTCAGAGTACAGGCACCCCTGTAGGTAAACTCTGCCAACTTTTACAAGGCCTGTCTTCCTTGGTCTTTCTGTGGTTATTTCCAGAACCATAATGAAACCCCTTCTGGTGTGTGTTAATACCCCCTTTTCTTACCAGATGAAGCATCCATAAAATTGCCCAAGATTGTTGTTTTTTTAATGCTCTCTTCATTTGCCAAGAATTAAAAATATTTTCCCATCAGTGTTCAGTTTAGTATTTGACTCTTAGCAGGTGTGTTCCAAAGCAGTTGTGTTTAAAGAGATTTGAGCACTTTATCAAAAATCAAGATGTGCCTATATGAACTTTTCTTTGAACCCTACCCCACTCCCCCCAAAAATCCAGCCAGGCAGTGCTAACCTAGGAAGAAGTATCAATTCATATTTAGAAAGGAATAATGGGATATTTCGACGCAGGTGGAACAGTATACTGTATTAGGAATTGCTATAAGACACCCTGTTTGGGGACACTTGTTCAAAACTAGATTAGGGTGGAGGAGTGGACACTGGTGTTAAAGATTCTCTTTTATACATTGAGCCAACCAAAATGAAAAATGCAGCATGCAGAGATTTTACATGGGGTAGGATTTTGAACCAGATAAGAACATCAGCTGAACTTTCTGAATCGGGCCAGTGGTGCATTTAATCCACAATTCTGCTCACACGGCGGCCAACTGGATGTCTCTGGGAAGCCTGCAAAGGACATGAGCACAGCAGCACCTCCTTTGGGCTGGCCTACAACTCCATGATCCCTAGCTAGCAGGACCAGTGGTCCAGGATGATGGGAATTGTAGTCTCAAAACATCTGGAGGGCTGAGGTTGAGGAAGCCTGCTTTAAAGTCATCACGCTTGGTGGACATCACTACCTTTATGGGGAGAGAGTTCGATATTTTAACTGCACTGCATGAAGAAGGGCTTTCTTTTATCTGTCCTGAAGAACCACACGTGGTTGGATGCCATTTTGAGCAGCTCATAATCCAGGCATAGGCAAACTTGGCCCTCCAGAGGTCTTGTTAGCTAGAGATGATGGGAGTTGTAGTCCCAAAACATCTGGAGGGCCGAGTTTGCCTATGCCTGTGACATCATCTCTCCCTAACCCACCCTGAACTGCAGGGTTCCACCTCTTGAGCACCTAAAATTTATCTGCTGGTAACAGACTGATGGCTGCAAAAATATAAAGGTAGCAAAAAGAAAAGAAAAAGTGGGCATCTTCGGAATCGTACTCAAGAGTTACACATGCACACACAAATGAACTAGAAAAATAATTGAGTTAACCACAGAATCGGAATTGGAAGGAACCAAGAAGGCAATCTAGTTCAACCCTCCTGCAATACAGGAATATCTTGCTCAGTGTGGGGCTCTAACCCATGACCCTGAGTTTAAGAGTCTCGTGCTCTACCAACTGAGCCATCTCAGCTGAAACTGAATGATTTTTTAAAACATTAGAATTTAGGAAATTTCATGAATAATTTATCCCAGTCAAGATGGGCTACCTCTATTAGAATTCCTGAAATACTGGCTTTAGCTGACCATTAAGTGATGCTTTCCCCTCAAAACTAAGCCTGCCATATTGTCAATTGTGCTACAAAAATCCAGTATGCACTGTACTAAAAATAATGAGGTGTATTGAAGCCTGAAGCCTGTGGCATTGCCACTAGATGGTGCACACTCTCTTGTTCAATGACGTTCAGCAGGAAATTGGTGGGATTTGATGTCTCAAAGGTACAGGAGTTGATGGTTTCGGCGTGCTAATTTATTAGCTAGCTGATGCTAAAACAGGAGCCAACTCAATCACTTGGACCAAGAATCTTGCCCTAGTTTGTACCCCTGTGAATAAGGTAAGTACACCCACACCCCGTTAATCAGATCTCTGAACTATTTTCCTGTTTTTTATCATATGAGATGAACAGGTAGGGGCAAGTTGTTCTGTAGTAGACCGTGCTTTGCAATGGAGAGCTTGTGTCATACTCAAAAGAGATTTGGCGTGGAAAGTCTAGATAGCTGGTTGTTCTGCTTTTTCTTTTTTTAAATAACATTCCCAGTTTTGCCTACTGCCAGACTAACAACAACAGCAACATACTTTATTCTGCATGTCAAAACAAGTGCTGTTGCTATAAATTTTTCACACAGTTTTGTTGGGAAGTATTGTATAGTTAATAATGTCAGCAAGTTCAGATTTATGCAAAGTTAATTTCTGCTGCTTCTAACTTTGCAGTTGTACATCGTTTTAGGCTTTTTGAGGGCATGTCATGAATGGTATCAGTAATCTGCACAACAGACCAGCAGAGCAGGTCCTGCATAGCAATCCCTATATCCCAAGAAGGGTGAGGCTTTAAGACAAAGCTGCTTTGTCTGAGTCAGGTTTGAGCTACAGAGGAAAGATCCATTACCACCACTGATTTTAACAACATATCAATTTTTTTAAAATGGTTTCTTAGAATTTCTGAATAATGCAAAGTACAAGGCTGCACACAGGAAAATGAAGTGCCACGGAGGTACAAAAGGTGATCCAGAAACATTTCTCTTTTTTCTAAACAATGTAATATTTCTCCTGCATAAATTACACAAAGGTCTAAAGCTTTGGTGTACATCAAAGTAAGGAGCTCTATAAATAGTCACAACTTGTTGTAAACTTCCTAAAACTTTTCACCATCCATTTCCAATATGCAAACAGTCTGGGAGAGAATGAAAGAAAAGTGATTTGCTAAGCTCAGACCCTTTTCAGCCGAAGGGCCACATTCCTTCTGAGACAACCTCGTAAGGGCCACATGGCAGCAGTGGCTAGGACTAGAAGCAAAACTGGCAGATCAACAAGTGTAACCTTTGTACAGTAGTCTAATTTTTATAAACCCACACCCCTCTCTGATCCATTCAGGCAAATAAATAAATATAGGATTTCAAGGACATATTCCAGCCAGGGGGGGGGGGAAGGAATGAAGCAATGCTGGTGAGAGGTGTGGTCTGGGGAGAGTCTCAAGGGGCAGATGGAGGAACCTGGATGGCTGCAAAACAACAACTACTCACAGAAATAGGTGTGTTCTAAAAGGAGCTTTGGGGAAACGGGTGCAAAAGGTTCTTGTGCAATTTCTGATTTGGGAGTTTGTGCATGATCAACCAGGCCACAGGCTAAGAATGGCTGTGATTGGTTCAGGGAATAAGGCTAATAAGGATGCGAAGCAAGTATGAAATCAAGGGATGCCAAAGCCCAGGCAAAAAGCCAAGAGGTTCCGCACACAAGCTGTTGACCAACCTACCAACAGCCTCTTCCTGCTTCATCCTTCTGGGGTCAGCAGGGGCAAGGAGACTGCAGCAACCACATTCCAGGCAAGCTTTACTGAAAAGCTGGCAGGAGTGGGAAATTGCTGAGCAATTCTGCACCCGCAACAGTCCCAAGAGTCAATGCATGAATTCACCGAAGGAAAGGAGATTCTCTTCCAGCTTGATTTCCTACGAGTTGGCCTCAAATGGCTTTTCTTCCAGGCATCTATAGTCTCTTGTATCGGTAGATGTGGTACCTGCATTTAGGGCAGTAATGGTCTACGTCCTTGCAGCAATTCGTCATGAAAGGTATGAGGCAGCAGCCCATGCAGCCTCTGGGAGAGAGGGCAGAAAGTTTTAAAGAGGTTTGTTTTTATCCCTTCATCAAAAAATTGATTTCAGGACAGTTTGCAATAGTTTGACAATTTTAAAAATATAGCCCCAATAACACTAATAAAACACAAGAGAGAAAATCTCAGCGATAGAATGCTCTTTAAATGACTGGGCAAATGAAAAGGTGTTTGGTGCTTACAAGATAACTAGGTGGATGCCAGGCAAGACTCACTAGGATCTGAAAAGGCCCTCTTAAGAACAGAGGAAGCAGCCTTCTGAGTCAAACCATTGGTCAATCTATGTTAATATTGTCTATACTAACTGGCAGTGGCTTTCCAGAATTTCAGGTGGCGCTACTTGGGAGATGCTTAGGATTGAACCTAAGATCTTCTGCATGCAAAGCAAGTGCTTTACCTGTAGTCCTTCCCTTTAGGAAGTTAGGATGCTGTCTTATACAGAGACAGAAACTTTCATCTCCCTTTTTTGATAGCTGTTCGACAGTGGAATTTGCTGCCAAGGAGTGTGGTGGAGTCTCCTTCTTTGGAGGTCTTTAAGCAGAGGCTTGACAACCATATGTCAGGAGTGCTCTGATGGTGTTTCCTGCTTGGCAGGGGGTTGGACTCGATGGCCCTTGTGGTCTCTTCCAACTCTATGATTCTATTCTATAGCTGCCTTGCCTCTGAAGGAGGAGGCACTCTTCTGTGTGTGTTGCATGTGCATGCATTTTGCAAGGAATGAAATCTCACAAAGCTTCAAATTCAAGCAAGATTACTTATGTTTTCCCAAATACTGCCAAATGCCAAATGTAGAGTATATTCTTTAGCATTCAAGAGCATCCATCCATTTGGACCATGAGGGATGGCCTCTTCCCTGCTTTCAATGGGATAAGTATGTATCTGCATTCCCAGACAGACCGTGCCTAGTGTCAAAAGAGCAGGGTCTTTCCAGGAGGACAACCAAGGACTCCCAGTGCGTTGCAGTTGTTTGCCCATGCCCACCCCTATTTGCTGGCACCAGGCAAGCTTCTCTGCAGGGCAAGAGGACATTTCACATTTCATCTAGCACTGGCTTTAATTGTGGAATTACATTCTGTGTACGTACATCTCTTTGTATAGAAATAGCACTCACCCCATCACACACACAGCACTGCAAGCTATGTATGTCAGAGTTCCCACACGATAGACGACCTCCGTCGTAATGATCTGGCGGCAGCAAGGGCAGATAGTGGACGCTGGCTTGCTCGAGAAGATTCCCGCAACCACCACCGGAGGACCAGAGTCCATTTCAACTAGGAGTTGCAAAAACAAAATTGTTCTGTCTGAGCATTTACCTTTGTTCCACTATTACTTCCCAGCTGCAGCCCATCCATCGAGAATACCTCCCCACGGTGTTTGTGATATAGCAGCCACTTGGAGTTGTTGGGCTAGAAGGGTTTAATTCTTTCCTTCACATCAAGCTCACTGGGCCAGTTACTGTCTCTCAGCCAAACCTACTTCACTGGGTGGGTGTGAGGATATAACGAGGACGGTTGGGGGACAGTTTATGCTACCTTGATTTGCTTGGAGAAAAATAATAACTTCAAAAAACCCTCCTATTGGCACCCATATGATGTGGATGTTTTCAAGTCTAAACATGGTGCTGGGTAGAGACTTTGGCAAGGGAAAGAAGCTGTGGGGTGGGTGTGGAGCCCTGTATTGCCCACAGACCAGCAGTTACTCATCTCTGGGCAGAAGGTCATTAAAACAACAATATAAATGTCAACACACCGGTCTGCGTAGGTTTGCCTACCCAGGTTTTAAGCTGCTACTGAAAAGAGGACAGTGATGGTACCTGCCTGATGCCAATGGGCAGAGAGTTCCAGCTGCCAAAGCTCAATTTCCTACAAGTGATGCTTTAAAAGGAAATCCCAGCTCCACAGGTTATAATGGTTGAGTGGGCATATATGGTACAAGGTGAGCCTTCAAGTTAACTGATCTCAAGCAGTTACAGGTTTGTTTTTTTAAAAAAAGATACTAACACCTTGAATCTGGCTCAGTAAAAAATTGGCAGCCAGTGCAGATGACTGAGCCAGGAGTGTTATATTCTGATGGGGTCTTGATCTGGTCAGCAACTGTGCTGCAGCATTTTGCACTAACTGCAGTTTCCGGATCAAGCCCATGGAAATCCCCACACACAGCACATCGCAGTAATCCGATCTGTATAGGTTTCTAACACATACTTGGTCCTACTTGATCACAAGGGACATCTTGACATGAATATGGTGGTGGAGATGGACAGTCGTAGCCATCGCCGCTTTTTCCATAGCCATAGCCACCTGCACCAAAATAAAAACAAGCAGAAGAACCTTTAGTTGCATAGGATTTCCCAGGCAGCTTCAGCTGAGAACGTACGAAGAGCCCTGCTAAATAATTGCAATATAACCCATCTGTTGTTGTTGGCATCTGTTTCAAGAGACAATGGAATGCACCTTCAGTGAAGTCACCTCCCCTGCTCAGCCTCGCTGATGTGGTCCATAGGAAAGCAGAGCAATACGTTTGGTGCCAGCTTGGCTGCAGGAGTTGCCAGAAGGAGGCGTACAAGGGAATAACCCATCCTAGTATCTGGGATAAAGTGTGGGTCATAGCTTCTGTTAGCGGTATTGAACGTGGGGCTGGCAAGTGGCCAACCTTCCTAATTTAGTTTGGACTAAAGCTGCCCACTTGTGAGTGTGTTTCTGTGCATCCTATAACATTTGCCACTTGCCTACCTGATGAAGTAGAAGGTTCTGGCCAGAATGGATCTGGTGCATAGGGTTCCTGGGCGTAAGGTTCCGGATTATATGATGACTGTTGCGGGTATGGTGATGAATATCCTGGTGCAAATGGTTCCGGCTGCTGTGCCAGGGGTATCATGGGGATCGAGACGGTCTTTTTTTGTTGCTCCATTTCTGGTGGTTTGTCTGCACGTGATACAGCAAAGGCAAGGTAAGGGGTGGAAGCTAATGTTTCACTGAATTAGGGAGAGAGGCATCATACACATAGGTTTCTACCAAGGAGATCAGGTGCAAAATCAGGACATCACCAATGTCAGATTAGCCAATGTAAACATCTTTGAAACTATTGTGGTGGTTCCATAAAGTATTTCTGAAGTGACACATAGGAAGTTGCTTTGTACCAAATGTGACCATTGGTTCGTCTAGCTACAGTGACTGGCAGTGGCTCTCTCCAAGATTTCCATCTGGAGTCTGATGGGAGTTGGAGTCCAACATCTGGAGAGCCGCAAGTTTTCTATCCCTCCCCTAGAGCAGCCAGTGCTTGGGTCCCCAGATGTTTTGAACGACAACTCCCATCATTTATAGCAAGCAGGACTAGTGGCTGGTCTAGGGTGTGCAGCTTCAGGCATCTGACTTTCACAATTTCCAGGTAAAAAGGTAAAGGGACCCCTGACCATTGGGTCCAGTCATGGCCGACTCTGGGGTTGCGGTGCTCATCTAGCTTTATTGGCCGAGGGAGCCAGCGTACAGCTTCCGAGTCATGTGGCCAGCATGACTAAGCCACTTCTGGCGAACCAGAGCAGCGCACGGAAACGCCGTTTACCCTCCCGTTGGAGTGGTACCTATTTATCTTCTTGCAGTTTGATGTGCTTTTGAACTGCTAGGTTGGCAGGAGCAGGGACTGGGCAATGGGAGCTCACCCTGTCGCGGGGATTCGAACCGCCGACCTTCTGATCGGCAAGTCCTAGGCTCTGTAGTTTAACCCACAGTGCCACCCGCTTCCCTTTAAAATTTCCAGGTACCCCACCATTATCTGTTCCAGAGTAGGGGGTCGTTATACAAAAAGCAGGCTTGCCAGTAAGGAAATGCTCTCTCTTCCTCCCATCCCCTACACCAACATACAATGTAGCAAAAAATCAAAGACTCTTGTGGCATCCTAATGACATGGTTGTTGGACGATGCAACTCATTTGCAGTGCTGATGCAACTGAGAACAAGCTGCAGCTCAAGAAGCCTGTGGTTTGGACCTTGCATCTGTCCTGAACACACTATGTAGCCTTGCACCCGAGCTAAATCACCTGTGTGTGATGCAATTGTTTCTTCATGTCAGCAATCTCTAAGTTAATCTATGCATGCTTATGAAGCAACTTGACGATGGAGATCGTCAATACCAGGGAAGGTCCTAGGATGGAAGAAGGGACCTTCTATATGCAGAGCAGATGCTCTGCCGCAGCTACATCCAGTGGTCCATCTAGCTCAGTATTGTCAGCATCACTGGTCTTCAGCATCACTGGCCATGGCATGATCCAAGGTGAGTCACAACAGGAGCACTACCACAGTGCAAATATATGGTAAAGGTTTAAGAAATGTGCAGTGAAAGGTTAAGCCTGAGACATTCTTCATGCAAAGCAGATGCTCTGTCATTTTGCTGCAGCCCTTCCTCAGTATGTAGGTTGATGAATCTAAAGCTGAATGTAAGAACATTACAAAGAGCTCTGCTGGATCAGGTCAGTGGCCCATCTAGTCCAGTATGCCCTGTTCTCACAGTGGTCAAACAACATCCCATCAGGAACCCCACAGGCAGGACCTGAGTGCCCCACATATAGAGACAGCCTAGTTCTCGAACATTTTGGCTCCGAACAATTGAAACCTGGAAGTGACTGTTCCTGTTTTTGAATGTTCTTTTGGAAGCCGAACATCTTATGGGGTTTCCACAGCTTCTGATTGGCTGCAGGAGCTTCCTGCAGCCAATCAGAAGCCGTGCTTTGGTTTTTGAACACTTTGGAAGTTGAACAGATGTCTGGAACAGATTCTGTTTGACTTCCAAGGTATGACTGTAGCTTGCTTTTACGTAACTGGGGATTCTACATAGGACTTATATATTGATCGTTTGCCAATATTGGCTTGCCCAAGGCTTACATGGAGTAAATAATAATAATAATAATAATGATGATGATGATGATAATAATAATAATAATAATAATAATAATAATAATAATAATAGTAATAAAATTTATTTATACCCCGCCCACCTGGTTGGGTTTCCCCAGCCACTCTGGGCAGCTTCCAACAAAGTATTAAAATACAGTTTAGATTACGAGCCTCTCCCAACATCCTTTTTATTGCACATTTGGCAAGGTTTATGCTCATGATGTTATCGGTGGTTGCACAAGATCATGCATTCAATACCATTTGTACCTACAAAAGTTTTGGGGCTCCCACAGTACTTCGTTTGCAAAAGATGCGTGTCCTGCTAAATTCCTGTAGCTTTTCAAACCACAAATATTTGTGGGGTGAGCAAGGGCCTTTTAGATGGCAATAATGCAGGAACAGTGAGGAAGAATCACAGAACCACTAATGTGCTGTGATTAAGACAATCATATGTTGCAGAAGGCAAGGCATTATTGAACATTCATTCTGATTTGTTTGTGGGGTGGTTATAGGCAATCGCCCCAAGTTCCTCACAGGCTGTTTATGCAAGTCTTCATCTTATTCATTTTTTCAATACATTTCCCTGTCACTTTCTTAACCACAAAACTCTGTTTATTTTTAAGTGTAGATTTGTTGTGCTAGGACATGGCAGGATGCATAAATTTGTTGAAAAATACTAAGGTTCATTATTGTTTCACAAGATGTGTATCTCTTTAAAGGCCAGAGCAAAAATTATGACCTAGTTTTACAGACCAGCCACACTGTAAAGCAGTATAGCAGGTGCTGTTAAGTTGTGTTAATTAAGTTGTGTCAGCAATTGTTTACAGTACGTAAAGAGCAGCGTGTACCTCTCTCAGTACCCTGGTGAATGGGTTGATGGATGGGTCATACTTATAGATGTAAGGTAATTTAATGTAAGAGGAGTTTTTGTTTTTGTAATTAAAGCCAAGCAAAAGTTATTTTTGTGTTTCTTCGTTGTTTCCTGAACGTGTGGTCTCCCCAGCATGCTTTCCGCAGTGCAAGTAATCTGCCAAATACGCAACAAATTTAGCAAAACCTAAATTTTCCTGGATATGCTTGAATTCCACTCAAAGAAATGCTGACAGTCTGAAGACAGCCCACTTAAAGAGAAATTAGTGAGTAATTATTCATTTAAGAAAAATCCCTCCGGCTAGATCAGGCTAAAGGTAAAGGTAAAGGGACCCCTGACCATTAGGTCCAGTTGTGGCCGACTCTGGGGTTGCGGCGCTCATCTCACTTTATTGGCCGAGGGAGCCGGCGTACAGCTTCCGGGTCATGTGGCCAGCATGACTAAGCTGCTTCTGGCGAACAAGAGCAGTGCACAGAAACGCCGTTTACCTTCCCGCCACAGCGGTACCTATTTATCTACTTGCACTTTGACGTACTTTTGAACTGCTAGGTTGGCAGGAGCTGGGACCGAACAACGGGAGCTCACCCCGTTGCAGGGATTTGAACCCCCAACCTTCTGATCGGCAAGCCCTAGGCTCTGTGGTTTAACCCACAGCGCCGCCCACGTCCCTCTAGATCAGGCTAGCTAGAGGCTTATCTAATCCAGCATGCTTTTTCCAAAATGACCAACTGGATGGCTCTGGGAAGTACAACAGCAAGAAGGAGGAGCATTTCCCCCACTTATGGTTCACAGCAAGCAGTATTTAGAGGTATACCACCTGTGATCCTGAAGGTTCTTTCTATACAGCCACTATGGACATAAGAAGAGCTTTGTTGGAGCAAGCCTATCCAGTCTGGAATCCTGCCCCCCCCCATGGCCAGCCAGATGACCCTAAAGCAAAGCCAACAGGCAGGACATGTGTGAAACGGTAACTCTCCAACTTGGGATTCCCAGGAACTGGTCTTCAAAGGCACCATCATAATCATTAATACAGGGGGAAATAATTCTACATAACCTCAACGCAGAGCAAATGCATGCAGCACTGGTTCACATGCCTTTCCCCCTGCCACTGTGAGGAAACAAGCCAAGGCACTGGTCCCCAATGGCCTGGGGCAGGCTTCCTCAACCTCGGCCCTCCAGATGTTTTTGGCCTACAACTCCCATGATCCCTAGCTAGCAGGACCAGTGGTCAGGGATGATGAGAATTGTAGTCTCAAAACATCTGGAGGGCTGAGATTGAGGAAGCCTGGCCTAGGACTACCTGCCTAGATGAAAAGGGAGGGGCAGGACAGAGAGGCATGAGGCTCTGAACCCAGCTTCAGCTGGGGAGGGCGGGATATAAATACAATTTTATTATTTATTATTATATTGCCCCATGAGATCACTATGTGCAATGAAGCCAGAAATAGACTTGCCTGTCATTACAGATACCTCTCCTCCTCCAGTGGGAGGAGAACATCACTCAGGCCCCATATGCACTATGCATTAAAATCAATATCATACCACTTTGAACCGTCACGACTTCCGCCCAATTATATTGGGAACTGTAGGCGCTGAAAGGTGTTGATGCCCATCTCCCCAGAGCTTCAGTTCCCAGAATGGTTTAGCAATCAATCCATCTTCCCAGGGAACTCTGGGAAATGGAGCTAGCTGCCTGAAGGGAACAGGAGTCCCCTAGCAACTTTCAGCATCCTAAGCAAACTACAGTTCCCAAGATTCTTTGAGGAAGCCATGATAGTTTAAAGTGGTACAATGATGCTTTGAATGTAAAGCTCAGATGAGGCCTTAATGGAGGGGCATGTGCTTTGCACAGGTATGAGCCTTGTTCTGTCCTGTCTTCTCCAGTTAAGGAACCTCGAGCAACAAAGAGATGGGGTGAAACCTCTGTGGGAGGTCTTGGAGAGTCATTTTCTGTTAGGGTGGACAATGCTGAGCTGGATGGACCAAGACATGACTCTGCAGAAGGCAGCTTGTGTCAATTCATTCCTGCAACTAGGGATGTGAGGAGTAGCAGCTATTCTCATCCCATCGAGTGTTCTCCGCTATCAGCACTGCTTCCGTTTCACTGCGGTTTGTTTCCGCTAAAAGCAGTCTGCTAACCTCACAATTCGCTATGGCCAAAGCTGGCATAATTAATAATTGTGTAATCAATTTCAATGCATTTCAGAGGAATGTATTGTCAATGCAGACAACGGCACACAATTATTTACATAACATTTGTGGACTTAAAAAAGCAGCAGTAGCAAATACCACTTGTATTTGCTTGCATGATTTCCATTCCTGACCTCCAAACATGGAACCTGTAGCAATTCTACTCCTCTTTCTGCTTCTCATGGAGTTCTCCAATAGTCTTACCTCCAACCCACCAATCAGGGTACCTTTTCACTTCTCCTCTCTCTCTATTGGATGACTACCAGTTTCTACTGTTTCCAGATGGAGAAAAATATTTCTATGTTGAATTTCTCAGATTTGATACTCCTTTCTTCATGTCCTTCTTTCCTGCCTTTTTTCCAAACTGAAAAGCCCCAAACGCTGTCCAACTTTCTTCATAGGGAAGTTGCTCCAACCCCTTGACAAATTTGGTTCCTTTTTTGGAACCTTTTCCGTCTATTTTTCTCCAAGGAGCTCAAAGCGCTTCATGGTTCTCCCCCTCCTCATTTAATCCCCACAGTCCTGTGAGGTAAGTTAGGCTGAGAGGCACTGACTAGCCCTAGGTCACCCACTGAGCTTCATGGGGCCAAGTGATGATTTGAATCCTGGTCTCCCAGGCCTAGTCCATACCCCAACTCAGACCTTTCCAAACTGTGTGTCTTGACACATGAATGTGTTGGCTGCTGTGTGTAGGTGTGTTGCGCAAATGTTCCCTGTGCTCCTCCTGGGGCTGGAAAGAGGTTAATTTAACCTCTGGTTTGCTAGTAAAATTGAATTACTGTGTCACAAAATGATGCATGTCTAAAAGGTGTCACCAGCACGAAAAGTTTGTAGCTCTAAACACTACAACACCACTTTTGAGGTGAGGCATCCAGCAGTGTCCATTGTTATTCCAAGTGTGGCTGCACCATAGATTCATATCAGAAGTTAAAAGCCAAGTTTAAGAATTTCCATTAATCTTCCACCATCCGTTCCAGTTTTAAGTCTTTTCAAATTTGACTTTACAAGCTGGTAAAGCTGGTAACTTTTTCTTTTTTTTAAAGAAAGACTTAAGCTTAAGTCTTCATTACAAATTAAGCTAGGGTTGCCATATTTCAAAAAGTGAAAATCCCCCCCCCCCAATATTTCTGCCCAGACACTGTTTCTGATGGACAATGGCCGGCTATGTCCACGAAATTCCAGACGTATGGCAACCCTAAATTAAGCCATTATGGAGCTGGTTGAATCACCATGTCTCAGCTTTGCAAGATATGAATGAACCTTTTCCCTGCACAGGCAGACTCTTCTCTCTTTGTGTGAGCCACAATTTAATCAGGAAAGCCTTTAATAAATCATAGTTTCCAGTTTCATCCAAACTGGGAAATTCTGGTTACTTGTTCCAAGTCAGGCTATTAAACCAACTTCAACTGTTGGCTTCAACATCCTGACTAGTTCTGAAGCTCTTAACCAAAGTTTCCCCATTTGGGCAAAATGGGGGAAACTGTTTGACAACTTTCTTGGTCTTTCTTGGACAACTTTCTTGGTCGAGATATGGTCGTCCAAACATAGCTTGGGAATAAAATCCCATCCTAGCAAAGTCCTGCACTGCTGCTGCTGCTGTGTGCTGCCCACACACCATGAACCAAGGATGGGGAACCCTGTGTCCCTCTCCTCCCAGTATGGCCAGTGCTCATGGGAGTTGTAGCCCAAGACCTCCTCTTGGGAATTCCAGTGTGAACCACCTGGAGTTTCATCACAGTACATTATTCAGCCAAGATCTGAATGAGAGATTTTCTCACGCATACACCCCTATGTGGCAGGAGCAAAGAAGCCAGGAAGCTGCCAGTTAAACACAGTTTCCCCCATTTCACCCAGACTGGGAAACTAAGATTGCCAGCTTTGGAACAAGCCAGGATGTAAAGCCACAAACTGAAGTTGGTTTAATATCCTGACTTGTTCTAGATCTGTTGACCATAGTTTCCCAGTTTGGATGAAATTGCAAACTATGGCTTATTGCAGGCTTTTCTGATTAAATATAAATATATTAAAATAAACAAAACACAGCCCTAATATACACAGATATAAAGAATTAACATTTACCGTCATCCAGCATTTAGAAGAGACTCATCTATGTTTTGCTTAGGAATCTCTGCCAAGTGGCTGATCTGTTGATGTGTTGTATCAATTTTGACAAACCTCACACCTTGGGGGGATTGTCTCCAATGCTAGTCCTATTCAGAGTAGACCCACTGAAATGAATGGACAAGGTTAGCTTTGCTCCATTCATTTCAGTGGGTCTACTCAGAGTAAAACATAGTTAACTATTGCTTTAATTGCTGCACCTTCTGTTTCATTTCCCCAGCAACTCAATGGAACAGCAAACTTAACTACCAAGGAAATTCCATACCTCAGTAGACTGTGAACAAGATGAGACGACTGGTTTCCCCTCCCAAAATTTCCAATCACTTTATCCTCAGGTTGGATGCTGTCGTTGTCCCACAGAAGGGAAAGAGCATGGTGTTGCCCTTGTAGAGATGAGGATGCTGACAGATGGCTTATCCCAGTTTAAAATGACAGGAAGGGACTGTTGGCAGGTAGGTAGGCAGGTAGCATTTAATTACCCCCCCAGGTTAGCCAAGTGCTCCAGCCTCCTCCATACACTTGGCTTGTTGCAAACATCCAATTAAGGAATGTCGGGGAACGAGTTTGCTGGGAGGGCTGGGATGTGGCTCATTCATCCCATGCCAGCTATTTGGGTTCATGCTTGACATGGAAGGTAATTGAAGATAATCCTCGGAGCATTTGCTCAAGGCTTTCTTTAAACAGAAGAACCACAACACGGAAAGGTGTTCACTATTATTAGATCAACACAGGCACAAGTCCAAGACCTGACCCGCTTGCACTTCCACCCTCCTGGGCAAATTCCATTTCAAAGTTCACTCGTGTAGAAAGCATCTTCTTTAGCTTAAAGAGTGGCCAGGGCTCCTCAAAACTTCGAAACAGAACACCCAGTGGAGAACGGGTTTTCTTTTTTAATGACATCTCATGATACAACTTAGGTAAAGGGACCCCTGACGATTAGGTCCAGCCATGGCCGACTCTGGGGTTGCAGCGCTCATCTCACTTTATTGGCCGAGGGACCCGGCGTACAGCATGACTAAGCCGCTTCTGGCGAACCAGAGCAGCACACAGAAATGCCGTTTACCTTCCCGCTGGAGCAGTACCTATTTATTTACATGCACTTTGACGTGCTTTCGAACTGCTAGGTTGGCAGGAGCAGGGACCGAGCAACGGGAGCTCACCCCATCGCGGGGATTCGAACCACTGACCTTCTGATCGGCAAGTCCTAGGCTCTGTGGTTTAACCCACAGCGCCACCCTACAGAGGTGTAAATGTGTCACTTGATTGGTTTTACAGTTTTGAAGTTAACTTTTTATGGCCCTGACACACAAATGGCTTACTTTTGAAGTCCCCACCCACCCCAAGAGATATCCACCCCCCAGTGGAAAAGCTGTTGACCAATTCAGATTCTGTGCAATGGAAGCTGCTGAAATCTACCAGGACCACAGTCAGCTCAGTGCTCAGTTATGGTATATAGAAGCATAGAACTGTAGATCTGGAAGGGACCCAAAGGGCTGTGAAGATCTTCTCTATTTGCAACTCTTTTCACTGCAAGAAAATCCAGACCCGCCAAGTGTCCCTATTTTTCAGGGACAGTTCTGGATTTACAGAAGCTGTCCCAGTTTCTGATTTGATCCTGGAATATCCTGCTTTCCCTTAGGACGTCCCTATTTTCATCGGAGAAATGTTGGAAGTTATGGAAAATCATGTTTTGTATGTAGGGTTGCCTTGCTGTCCTTTACAGAGGACCGTCCTCTATTTGAAGGAATCCTTTGAAGGGCTCTCTCATCACAAGGCTATTCCTCCCCTATACGTATAAAACAGTATACAATGCAGTCTTTAATGTATAGTGCAGATGCGGCACGAATCTGATTTTAAGGTTAAGAACTATAAGAAGCAAGCACCCTGAAGCTGGAGGAGTGGGGAGGGCTTGAAGTTGCCCATCAACAGTTTTAGCACCTTGACAGCTGACTGAGCAGGAATACCAGTCACCTTGGCCACATTCACAGGAAACATTCAAAACACTTTGATACGCCTTTAAACAGCCATGGCTTCCCCTAATGAATTCTGGGAAATGTAGTTTGTTAAGGGTGCTTGGAGTTCTTAGGACACCCGCTATTCCCCTCCAAGAGCTACAATTTCCAGAGTGGTTCAGCAGTCACTCCCTCTTCTCACAAAACCCTGGGAATTGTGAGAGGAGAGCAGAGGTCTCCTAACCACTCTCAGCAGCCTTTAACTACAGATCCCATTTTTTGGGAGGGAGGGAGGAAGCTGTAACTGCTTAAAGTGGTGTCGCAGTGTATTAAATATCTTGTTCCTCACTCTGTTGAGGTGCATTATCTTTCTATTCAAATAATAGTAATTGAGAAGGATCATATTGAGTCATACGCAGAAGAGACTCATTAAAATATATGGACATGGATGACTTAGATCTGTTAATGGGCTTATTCTAAGTAGAACCTAGCTGAATGCAACCTATTATTAGGGTTAGGGTTAGGGTTAGGGTTAGGATTTGGACAAAGCACAAACCAAATCAGCTTGATTCAGGCAGAATGGGACTTTTGTCGAGTTGGGTCAAGACAGCTTCAGGTCAGGTCAGGCTGCTCAGAATAATCCAAGGCTGTCAAGGGGCAGGGTCTTGGGTGTGAGGTGAGAAGAAGATGGAGCATAGAATAATAGAATTGTAAGGGACCCTGAGGGTCGTCTAGTCCAGCCTCCTGAAATGAAGGAATATTTTTGCTGAACGTGGGGCTCGAACCCCTGACCTTGAGATTATGAGTCTCTTGCTCTACTGACTGAGCTATCCCAAATGTGCAGAAGCAGCTTCAGTCCTGCTCTCTTCAGTGAGGACCTGGGGATGCAGCCTCCCCTTCTTTACTCTCTCTGCTACATAGTTAATTAGACTTTAAAAAAAATACTAATGAAACATTCGCTCCAGCCCCTGAACCAATTTGGGACTGGATCTGGGTCATGTAAGCTCCAGATTGTGTGTGCTTGTGTGTTTGGAGGGCAGGGATGAATTTCCAAACACTTTTCAGCCACAACTGGTGCTATGGGATTCATACAAGGTTGGGGAATCCAAGCTATAATTCCCACAGAGGAGCCTGATTAAAGCTCATCTATGGGTGTAGGAGTCCAATGCGTTCAGGTGGAAGCAAAGTCCCAGGAAACTGATGAGCTTTTGTTGGGAGAGAAACTCCCAACAAAGAAATGATAGAACAAAGAAACAGGAAACCAGTGAACGTCACATCCAGTCTCCCTTTCCCGTGGGAATCCAACAGTAACTGAACTGTGGAATGAAAACATAGTCCCATGACTTGCAGCTGCTGCTCAGTGAGGGAAACAGAAACCAACATTCTCAACCGGACTTCCAGCTCCCAAAGCAAATCCTAACTCCTGGCAAACCGTTAAACTTCATCCTCACTAGATATGAGATAGAGAAGGGATTAAGATCTTCAGTTTCTATCTTACTAATTAATGAAAGCCAGTATGGCTTAGTAGTTAAAATGTCAGATTAGGGCCTGGGAAAGACCGGGGTTCAAATCCTCACTCGGCGCCATGAAGTTCACTGGGTGGCCTTGGCCCAATCGCTGTCTCTCAGCCTAACCTATCTCACAGGGGTGTTGTGGGGATGAAATGAGGATGGAGAGAACCGCGTACGCCACCTTGAGCTCTTTGGAGGAAAACAGTGGGCTATAAAGGCAATAAAATAAATAAACGGCCGCAAATATCATTTCGGTCAGAACGTTCATGAGCCACTGCCTGTTCATGTAAAAGCGCTGAACTGGCAATAATGGACAAACTGACAGTTGCAGATTTGAAGAGACAGGGCTGGACTAGATGATTCCTTGGTTCCCTTCTGTGATGAAGAAATAATATATTTTCATGGAGATGTTTTGTGGGCTATTGGAATGAGCCATATGGAATCTAAACACCGGAGAGACTATTTAGCAAACAATTGCTTCACTTTTGTTCACTATTGTATTATATGTTTTTGAGCAAATATTATTATGATTGTGATTATTTATTGAATTTATGTACCACCCTATACACAGAGGGGAATCATAATGAATCATACACTCATAGAATCATCAAGCTGGAACTGCTAATGGTGTTGCCTTTTCTCACAGCCTGCTCACTGTGGCTTCTTGCTCACCCGCAACAACTTGCCAGGAATCTTCCAGAAAGCTTCCTCGTTCCTGACTCCTGTTGCTCAGATGTGTTTGTATCACAAATGATGGTTTTATGGGAGGTTGTATTTGCTCAAACTCACCCATCCAGAGGCAGGCTATGCCTTTACTGTGGTAGCTTGATTATATCCAGGCTTGAAAAGTTTTGGCTGTCTTTAATTAATGTGGTTTTTCTGATGGCTTTGAAAGGAATAACCTGAGTTCCACCCTCTCAGGTACATGCACCTTTCTGGCAAACCTTGTATTGTTTTGACCTTGTTGGGAGTTTTCAGCACCAAGACGTCATCTGTTATCTTTTTGCTGGGGCTCCTATCAAGAAGGGCTTGCATGGGCTTTGGTGTGGGTCCTTGTTTCTTATCTCATGGGCTGCCAAAAGATTTATTGTATAAGCAATTAGGTGGTTGCAACACTGCTGCCTGTCCTGATTACAGACCAATAAAAAGGCTTAAAGAAAGCTTACGCCCATGGTGGAAAAACAAAGCAGGTGGAAGCCCTCTACACCATGGGTAGGCAAACTAAGGCCCAGGGGCCAGATCCGGCCCAATTGCATTCTAAATCCAGCCCACAGACGGCCTGGGAATCAGCTTGTTTTTACATGAGTAGAATGTGTCCTTTTATTTAAAATGCATCTCTGGGTTATTTGTGGGGCCTGCCTGGTGTTTTTACATGAGCAGAATGTGCGCTTTTATTTAAAATACATCTTTGGGTTATTTGTGGGGCATAGGAATTCATTCATTTTTCTCCCCTTCAAAATATAGTCCGGCCCCCAACAAGGTCTGAGGGACAGTGGACTGGCCCCCTGCTGAAAATTTTGCTGACCCCTGCCTACATGTTTAAAGGCACATCTGTGTGTACATTTAATTTTTTTAAAAAAGCATTTGTCATGGTAAGTTTGGATCTCGAGACCTATGCTAATATGGCAGATTTTGCAATGGGGAGGGCTGTAGCTCAGTCATAGAACATCTGCTTTGCATGCAGAAGGTCCCTGGTTCAATCACCAACATCTCTTGGTAGAGGTGGGGAAAAGCTCTGCCTGAAACTGTAGAGGGCTGCTGCCAGCCAGGATTGACATTACTGAAATAAATGGTCTGACAGCTTTCGGTGTTTCTAACTCCAAATCCATTTGTCTGTACCCCATACTAGTCCTGCGCAGAGTAGGCCCACTTAATGGACATGGCTAACTTAGGTCCATTAATTTCAATGGGGTTTCTCTGAGTAGAACTTAGTGGGCTGTACCCCATCATTTATCAGGTCTGGGAAAAGCACAACTTGAAGGTCAAGTGTTGTGAAAACTATGTGGATCTTCAGATGCCATAATTCCTGACCTTTAGCCATGCTGGCTACCTGTAGCTGGGACCCAGTGACATCTGAAGGGACACAGATGTTCTCCACTCCTGACAAAAAGCTACTTGGTTAAAAGGGCAAAGCACCCATCAATACTCATGCTGCATAACGTCAGCCACAGTTTTCTCCTTGCTGAAGGAAGTGTCAACAAAACCCAGGCATTGCTGTTCCATTGGGCCACATTGGGTGGGTTTATGAATCAGCTGGAAGATCACAGATTGATTTATTGTGCTTTCCCCCTTCCTGGAACCATGCTTGGACTTCTTGAAAATTGTTATTGGAATCAGTTCTCCCAACCGGTCTAAAAAGAAATCAATATAAAGTTCTGAAGCAACAGCAGGTAAACAAATTGGGCTGTAACTATTGCTCATGATGATTATTGTCCTTTTCCAATTTTATCATCCCTCTGGAATCTTTACTGCGGGTGCTTGCACAAGATGGCCATTTTACCTCCACGAGAGCTCACCAGTCTGTGCCTCGTTCAAGAAGTTTTCTCAGCGCTGGTCCCTGGAATGGGAGGCAGAGACCATCTCACCTTTTGCCCTGACTGCAGAAAACTATCTTAGGAGAGCTTTGCTAGGGTGAGGTTCTGATCACCCTCCAAGAGTGTTGAAATTTTAAGCCCTAGAGCTGAAATTCGAGCTTCAGGTAGCTGTGCATTGTGTACTAATGTTGTGTATCTATAACATCAACAAGTTGTCAGGTCATGTACGGATTATACTTCTCACAAATAGTTACTGGGGCCAACCCTACCATTTAGATGACGTGGAATGAGGTGAGTGGCAGCAACCTGGCTGTTTATTAAGGACATCAGAAGAGCATGGCTGCTGGATCAGGCCAATGGTCCATCAAGTTCACAGGTGCCCCTGTGATTAGTAGCCATTGATATGCTTCATCAAATTGCTCTAATTCTCACTTAAAGCCACCCAGGTTGGTGGCCGTCACTCCTTCTTGTGCTATTGAATTCCATACTTTGGTTACACATTGCACAAAGGACCACCCTGAAGGACCATGCAGTGCTTAGCTTCATTGGATGACCCTGTGAGGTTCTAGGCCTGCGAGAGAGGGAGAAAAAAATGGTGGGATGGCTTGGTCAATAGAGCATGAGACTCTTCATCTCATGGCCATGGGTTAGAGCCCCATGTTGGGCAAAAAAAGATCCCTGCATTGCACTAGATTGTTAGATTCCTGTTATGCCACTGTGCAGTTTTTGGAGTCACAAGACTCAGTTGACATTCCAGACTGTTGGAAGTCTCACAGGAGATGGGAGACGGATGTTGATGTTACTGGTTTCCTGTTTCTTTGTTTCCTGTTGTTCTCTGTCTCTCACAGAGAGCAGATGCATATTCTTTTCTGTCCTGAGTAGTTAGAAATAAACGTAGCAATGTAGCACACATTTCTCGCTCTTCTGCTGCTGTTCGGGTACTCTGCGGAATGGGGAGCGTGCCTGAAGCCTCATTAAGGGCTTAGGTCGTTAATCTCTGTCAGAGCAGAGGTCGATGGATTCCAAAGATACGACGAGGAGGAGAGCCATTACAGCTCGGTTGTACGGAAGCTCCAGCATAGATGACCCTCAAGATCCCTCCCAACTCTACAGTTCTATGATTCTATGATTCTAACTTCTCTCTGTCTGTCTGTCTGTCTGTCTGTCTGTCTGTCTCTCTGTCTTTCTTCACACATGTAGCTGCAAAAGCACGGTTTAAACATCTCCCCATTCTTTTGGAAAGCTCTTGAGCCCCACCCAGCCATTCCCAACTGCTGGAAGATAGAGCCAATCGGGCTATTTAGCTTGTCCACCCCAGCCCCATTCCCCCAAAACTAGCTTTCTGTTTTGGATGCAGAGGAGGATTCTGCCCCATTGCCAGTGTTGGAATCAGATTCATCTGCCCATCTCAATGGGGAAGGGGGACCATTTTGTTCTTCTGCTTAGGCAAAATAATGTCATAAGCCAATCCTGCTTAGGCAAAATAATGTCATAAGCCAATCCTTTGACAGTTGGGAAAGAGTGACCCCTCATTGGCTCTCACATGCGGCCTAAAAACCCTGTTCCTGTACATCCTTCTTATGTGATATCAAATGGCTCACAGGATTGTTGGCATGGTTGGAATGCCCGCTGGCAATTTTGGACTGACGTTTTTGAGGATTTTATTTATTTTTTTTGTAAATTAAATGCCCCATTCCAGCTTCCCCACAACTTGCCCTTTTTGAATTCACGGGATGATTGAACAGTAATTCTCTGATCTAAGGAACTTATCATGTGGGTGCTGGCTGCAGCGAGATCTTCTTCGCAATAGAAAACACTGCAGAACTTAAATTTTCTGTAGTACAAGAATATGTGGACTCTGGCTATTGCAGAGAAAATAACTCACCAATGCATTTCGAAGGTTAAGGAAGATCCAGAACACTCCTATGCCATTTGGTGGAATTTCATTTCTTACATGTCGGATTCAGATATCCACATATCTCTTCCCCCACCAATGGATTTAATGATGAGTCTTGCTGCTTTTATTTTCCTACATGATCTGCTGTCTATTTATTTGTACGGATCCTACGTTTTGTAGCTTTGATTATGCTATTTTTGTTTGTCTCTGTTTCTCAATTTACATTACTAAAAAAAGAAAAATAAACTTTAAAGAAAGTTTTACAAAATGATTACGCTCTCTCCTTGCACCACCTCTGCCTGAAATGGTGCTAATGATTACTTTCGGACAGTGTGTGGTGTGTAATGGCTGCACTTTAGGAATCTGCCGCAAGAAGCAATCCCTTCTCTCTATAGAATCATGGAATTGTGGAGAAGGAAGGAACCAAGAGGGTCATGAAGCCCCTGCAATGCAGAAATCACAGCATGATCAATGCCAGCCTAGCTGTAGCTGAGATTTGAAGCAGAAGCCTGCGAGCTGGAAGCTCTGAGTATGCTTGGACCCTGGCTCCTCTCTGGTCTGAGTGTTTCCCCTGGCAATAGGATGAGTGCATCTACTTCTGAAGTCCTCGTTTTACTCGCAGATGGTGAGGAGGTCACCCTGGATGGAAATAATGGACAAACTAGTGGGTCAAATTTAATCCAGGCCTCCTCTAGACTGTCATTAATTTATGTGAGTGATTCAAATGCGTACCGGAAATATAGGTCTCTGCAATTGCAGTAGATTGCAGTCTGTGTTCCTTTAGTGCAACGAAACCCCTCCTAAAAGGAAATGGATTTTTTGTTTGTGTGTAGTTAGGAAAATGACAGAAGAATTAGCTGAAAAGTATGGGAAGATGTAGAAATCTGGGTAAATGCTCATTGTTGCATCACCTCCCCACAAACAAATCAAAATAAATGCTCAATAAATACTGGACAGAGTCTATAACCAGATAAGTTCTGAGCGAGACCATCAGGATGGATGGTCAATAAGCAGGGCATTTGGAAGATTCCCCAGGAAATAACCCCTGAAGGGCATCTGCATTGATTGAAAGTCCTGAGACCTTAGACTTTGTATATATATATTTAACATGAATCCTAATAAATTAATAATAATATAAAATAATAATACATTATTTATACCCCGCCTATCTGGCTGGGTTTACCCAGCCACTCTGGGCGTCTCCCAACAGAATATTAAAAAACACAATAAAGCATCAAACATTAAAAACTTCCCTAAACAGGGCTGCCTTCAGATATCTTCTAAAAGTCAGATAGTTGTTTATTTCCTTGACATCTGGTAGGAAGGCGTTCTACAGGGCAGGTGCCACTACTGAGAAGGCCTTCTGCCTGGTTCCCTGTAGCCTCACTTCTCACAGTGTCTGGGCTGAACCTCAGTGTCTGGGGTGAACGATGAAGGTCCAGCTCACTTCAGTCACTACAACACCCATCATCCTGCAATGATTTTCTGTCCTGGTGACTCAAGCAGTGGATGTTGATATGCACACACTAGCCTGCTGTGCCTGCACAGGTCCCCAAACAGGTTTGGTCATCATCACTTCTGGATAAAACACAATTCTATGTTTGGCGTCATCTCCTTCAGGTGTTGTTGGATTCAACTCCCATCAACCCTAGCAATCCTGGCCCAATGAGCAGGCATGATGGGAGTTGTGGTCCAGCAGACTCCCCATCCTTGCCTTGGAAGACCACCACTAAGTCTCAGCAAGACATCAGGAACCCAAGAAAGGATGGTGGATGTAAATACACTTGGGTGTTGGTAATATGACAGGCTGCAACCTAGCTTGCCCTGGGCTCTCTGCGGAGTACTTAGCTGAACGCTTAATCTAACTTAAACACAGCTGAAGCAAACCACACATAACAACCACCTGTTTCAATTGTGACTCTCTTCAGATCTTTTAATCTTCCATCTTAGAACAACGCATCTTGTTTTCTTGGCCACTTTGCTGTATAATGCAGTTGCCAGCAACTAATTCATACAATTATAGGTCTGCAACCACTTTGAAGACTAACTGGTCCAGATCTTTGTCTTGACGTGGTGGATGCTGCAGCTGCCAAAGTAGCCTACGTAATTATCTAGATTATTACAGACAATGTACGCTGATAAGATAAGTTAGAGCCAAAGTCCCATCTAGTCCAGAATTCTGTTACCTACGAAATCCCCCCTTCTGTCCTTTCCAGCAATTGGTATTCGGGGGGCCTCAACCTGTGGAGGCAGCACATAGCCATCAGAACTGGTAGTCACTGATAACTTTGCTCCCCATGAATTTGCCTAATCCTTTGCTCCCCATGAATTTGCCTAATCCTAAGCCATTCAAGTTTGTGCCCATCACTACTTATTGGAGCAGTGAATTCCATAGTTTAACTACCGTATTTTTCGCTCTGTAAGATGCACCAGACCACAAGACGCACCTAGTTTTTGAAGGAGGAAAACAAGAAAAAAAATATTCTGAATCTCAGAAGCCAGAACAGCAAGAGGGATCACTGCGCAGTGAAAGCAGCAATCCCTCTTGCTGTTCTGGCTTCTGTGATAGCTGCGCAGCCTGCATGCGCTCCATAAGACGCACACACATTTCCCCTTACTTTTTAGGAGGGAAAAGTGAGTCTTATAGAGCAAAAAATACGGTGTGTGCTGTGCTTTTATCTGTCCTGAATCTTAAGAAAACAAGAAGGGTCAGGCTGCTGGGAGAGACGAAGCGGAGATTTTGCCAGCATTAAAACATAAGAATAGCCCTGCCAGTGGCCCCTCTTTTCCAGCATCCTGTTCTCACAGTGCTTTCCCCAGATGCCCCAATGGAAAGCCTCAAAGCCAACAATTGGAGTTCCGTAGCATTACTACTTCCAACCATGGAGGCAGAGCATAGCCACTGTGGGTAGTATCAGTAGCCGCTGGTAGCCTTTGTCTCCATGAATTTGTCTAATCCTCTTTTAATTTCTCAAATCCTGGTGTCAGAGTAGCCAGCCAGTTTCCCATTGGAAGCAGGACATGAGTGTAGGACTTGAGTACACTGTGGCATCCTCATCATGTTAGATTTAGGATAGCACAAGCTGGGCAAAAACACACGTGTGGATACTCTTTGGTCTTTGAAAGCCACTCTTTCTCAGCCTCATCCACCCCGTACATTGATCAAAGTGTTGTGGGTGCCGGCACAAAATGGCTGCCAAGGGCAGTGTCATGGACTGGCTGAACGCAGAGGAGCGGGGGAGGGGGAGCCCCCAAGGGAGGAAGACTCAGAGCCAGGGGATTGGTGGTGGGCTGATAAGGAGTTGTCAGAGGGAGAAGAGGGGGTAGACTGGGGGCAGGGGGTATCAGAAGCTGAAGAGGCACCAGGGTTTACGGAGCAGGAAGAGGCTGCTCCAGAAGCAGAGGTGGTCAGAAGGCTGATCGAAGGCAGTCTGCTGAAGAATCCAGGGAGTTTCCCCTTCCTGCGGCAACCAATACCCAGGGGCGTAGCAAGGGGGGGTGCTGTAGGTGTGGTCTGTCCCGGATGTCCCCACTGAGGGGGGTGACAAAATGGCAGGCAGCACTCACCGTGGGGCTTGCAACACGCCTGAGCCACTCATCTCCGGCACCAGCAAGCTCTACGTTGTCTGCCCGCTGCCTCCCCCTCAGCTGCAGGGTGGCTGAGGCCCCGCGGCATGCCCCGTCCCATCCCTATGGGTGCCATGCACCCCGTCCCATCCCTCCCTAAGGGCGCTGCCACCCCGCCCCATGGGTGCTGTGTGCCCTGTCCCTCCCTAAGGGTGCTGTTGGCCCGCCCCACCCCTATGGGTGGTTCGCCCCGCCCCTATGGGTGGTTCGCCCTGCCCCTATGGGTGGTTCGCCCCGCCCCTGGGCACGCCACCCCAAGTGCCTGAGAGGCTTCCTCCACCGCTGTCAACACCCCTCCCCCCTGGTCTCCCAGAACATGCAGAGAGATGCAAAGAGAAGAGGAGAGATTGGCTGCACACAGGCGCAGTCTCTGATTACTTGGGGGGAAACCCTGCAGAGGAGGGGACCTTCAGTCCTTGCAACTACCTCATTGGGGCAAGACCTACTGGGATCACTGGGCCTGCAGTGTTTTTGTTTCTTTGAATAATTCCCTGACAATGGTGTGTTTTTTATTGCTGACTTTCACCTGACTCTGGCTTCTGACAGGCAGCAAACAAAGGAGTGACAGCACTCCATACTGGCATAGGAAGCTGTGTTATACTAAATGGGACCGTTGTTCTATCTAGCAGAGACACTCTTGGAGATGCCACTGGGGATTGAACCTGTGACCTTCTGCATGTGAAGCAGCTGCTCTGCCACTGAACTACAGCCCTTCCTCCTGCAGGCAGAACTTTCCTATTCTCCCCAATAGGAATGCTTTTGCCTTCAACAAGAAGCCACCAGGCACCAAGGAATGCTGTATGCAACCTATTGCAAACCAGTCCCATCAGAAGAGGGTGGGTCCAGTCATCTAAGATGTCGTGATCACTTTATTGTTCCGCCTGGAAGTGTGAATCACCTCCCAGTAGCTGTGAAGTAGTCCTTTGTGTTTCCTGATGAAACACTGCCTAGTCTGCCAGTCATCTCTGATGGAGGTGTGTGGCATTGGCTGTCACTGGTACCCTGGCCCTCTGAGCACAGCACGGGCATTTTGGCAATGTATGAATGGCTTCACCCAGTTGCATTTCCTCTCCATTCATATTTGTGATCCATCGCAGATGACAATGCGCTGAGTCATCTCTTCATCACTTCATTTCTGAATGAGAGAAGCAGCCAGCCAATATCTCTCTTTGTGCACAGGCGAGTGGGTGGGGGAACACATCACTACATCTTGCAAATAAAATACATGAAACTGAGTCACAGTGTTGATCCATCTCGTCCAGACTGGGGATGGGGGCATGGTGACCACCAGATGTTGCTGGATCACAACTTTACCCATATTGTTGGCCCTGCTGATTGAGGCTGCTGGGAGTCCAGTTAATTGATTGGTTAATCAATTAATCAATTAGCCCCCCCCCCCAATCTCTGAGTGGTAAGAGCATGGGTAGGCAAACTAAGGCCTGGGGGCCAGATCCAGCCCAATCGCCTTCTAAATCTAGGAATCAGCATGTTTTTACATAAGTAGAATGTGTCCTTTTATTTAAAATGCATCTCTGGGTTATTTGTGGGGCCTGCCTGGTGTTTTTACATGAGTACAATTGTGCTTTTACAGTGGTACCTCGGGTTACATATGCTACAGGTTACATACGCTTCAAGTTACAGACTTCGCTAACCCAGAAATATTACCTCGGATTAAGAACTTTGCTTCAGGATGAGAACAGAAATCGTGCTCCGGTGGCGCAGCAGCAGCAGCGGGAAGCCCCATTAGCTAAATTGGTGCTTCAGGTTAAGAACAGATTTCCTGAACAAATTAAGTACTTAACCCGAGGTACCACTGTATTTAAAATGCATCTCTAGGTTGTTTGTGGGGCATAGAAATTCGTTCATTCTCCCCCCCCCAAATATAGTCTGCCCCCCCAAGGTCTGAGGGACAGTGGACCGGCCCCCTGCTGAAAAAGTTTGCTGACCCCTGGGTAAGAGATTCCAGGGGTTCCAGGTGCTCATGCAGGGTTCAGTTTCCCCAGAATGAGGGTGACTGTGGCATCTCTAAGACATATGCTTTACTTTTGCATATATTTACACAGTATATACAACCTGAGCCTAGAGGGGCTCAGAGCATTAACACACCAACAGCCTGTGCTTTCCCCCTTAGTCACAGCCTTCAGTGGTGGAGGAAGGGGGTGTGGGGAGTGCGGTCCGCCCCAGGTGTCATCACTTGGGGGGGGGGAGATAACAAAATGAGTTTTTTTTTAAAAAAATGGGCTCACGAAACTTTTTAGGAGTGAAATGGTGGCTTAGGCGGCTGCAGCTTCCATGCTGCCTACTGCCTCTCCCTCAGCAGCCCTACAGCTGAGGGGGAGGCGGTGGAGAGGCTCCAAGCGGTGGAGAGGCTTGCCCCACCCCCATGGGCAGATCGACCCACCCCTGGCTGCAGGACACGCCCCTGCACCAGAGTGGCTAGCTACGCCACTGCAGCCTTGGATTCCAGTCCAAATCAAGCATGGCTCTGTCTCCAGCTTTTCAACCCGCCTTCTTGTTCGACTCTCACACACCTTCCCTGCCTGTTGTCCTTCAAACTACCAGCCAGGTGAGGAGAGGGGAATGCCGACCCACTTGTCTGGAGGGCACTGTCAGTTGTAGTGCTGATCATGGTGCTTAACTACTCAGCCAGCAGCCATTGACTAGACAAAGGGACTGATTTAGCAAGCTTAGAATCATAGAATTGTAGAATTGGAAGGGACCCGAGAGTCATTCAGACCAGCAATGCATGAATCTCAGCTAAAGCATCAATGACAAATAAAGGTTACTCTCATAACTTTCTACCAGGTACAGGAACCCAACATTTGGAAGGGACTCAGGCATCATGTGGACCGAGCCCCCAAAACATAGAACAATACATTTTATTTACTGATAATTATTTTATATTTATATCCTGCTGCTCCTTTGTCAAAGCAACACCGACCTTGGTCAGACCACACTTGGAATACAGTTGTACCTCAGAAGTCCAACGGAATCTGTTCCGGAAGGTCATTTGATTTCCAAAATGTTCGGAAACCAAGGCGCAGCTTCCGATAGGCAGCAGGAAGCTCCTGCAGCCAATCAGAAGCTGTGGAAGCCGCGTTGGACGTTCGGGTTCCAAAGAATGTTCACAAATAACCAGACACTGGAGAGACCTGTCAGGAGTAAGCATGGACCAATGGTACCAAATAGTATGGGAAACAGCCCTACTAGAAAAATTAACTAACAAACTGAAACTGACATGGGGACAAACAGAAGAAGACGCCTTCACCCCGGTATGGCTCCCCTTTATCACATACACAGCCCAACAGGACAGTGACAATAATCCACCAACAGCATACAAATCAATATGGCTAACCTGATCCAAAACACCCACCCACCTCACCCACACACGAAAACAAAGATCACCACAGCCAATCACAAGCAAACAATCACACCCTAGGCCAACCCCAACCTCTCTCACCACCAAAGGAACACAAGTGAACAACACAAGCAACGCTGACACCAAACTCTACATACATTAAACATAATAGAAACACCGCCACCCGACCCCACCCCTATCCATCCTCCCTCTCTCCACCCCCCTCTCTTTTTTCTTTTTTCTTTTCTTCTCCCCCTAATGCCTCAACAAATGAAACGGATTTGTAAAAATGTTACATGGGAAAAAAAATACGAGGCACTACACTTCTGTAAAACAAGAAAATCCTGAATAAAATATATATTTAAAAAAACAAACAAACAAAGAACGTTCACAAACCGGAACACTCACTTCCAGTTTCCAGCGTTCAGGAGCCAAAACGTTCAACTCACAAGGCGTTCAGGATCCAAGGTATGACTGTACTATGTCCAGTTCTGGGCACAATTTAAGAAGTAGGCTTAGAGCTAGGGTTGGTAAGCAATGCAAACAGGGGCAGCAACCCAACCCCTAGTAGAGTGCATGTAATAGAGGACGGTCGCCTTCTCATTATTATCTCTATTGAGATAGGGAAAAACTAGTGCTACAGAATTCCAGCTCCTGGTTAGGAGCTGCCTTTTGCAAAACACAAGAAACTGCTAACACTCCTGTATCTCTGTGTTGACTTGCCCTGTTGGCGTGACTTTGGGTGCACCTACACACAGCTGTGTTTTGTTGGTGACCAGCCTACAGTCCATTGTCTTGCAAGTCCTGTTCTTCTAATCTTTATGACTGGAATGCCCAGTATAAGTAAGAGCAGAAGTCTAGCTGTAGCTTAGTGGTAGAACATTTCCTTTGTGTGCAAAAGGTCCCAGGTTCAATCCTTGGCATCTCCAGGTAGGGCTGGGAAAGACCACTTTGTAATCCTGGAAAGCTGCTAGAATTCTGATGTGGCTGCACCAAGGGTCTCAATTGGTATGAGACAGCTCCCCATGTTCTCTATGAGAGCTATAAAGAAGAGAGGCAACCCCTTGCAGATCTGTCCTGGTGTTTACACCTAATTTAACCTATCTTTCTATGTGCAAAGTCACAACCAAAGTTTAGGAAGCTTGCTGGGATGCACAGCAGATTACAGATTCCTAATATTCAAGGCTAGATCAGTCTTCCCCAACTGGGTGCCCTCCAGATGCTGTTAGACTCCAAGAGCTTGTGTGAAGGGCCAGGGCAGTGTGGTGGCTAGGACCTGAGAGAGACCAGGGTTCAAATCCCCACTTGGTCGTGAAGCTCGCTGGGTGACGTTGAACCAGTCCCTGCCTCATCCCACTCTCTTGCTTCCACTTCTGCTTCTGAGTCTGGACTGCTGTCTGCCACAGGCTCTTCCTGCTCACTCAGCCCTGTTACCTCTTCAGTTTCCAATGCCTCCTTCTTCCAGTCTTCTCCCCCTTCTCCTTCTGACTGGTCATCATCATTCCACCACCAATCCCCAGGCTCTGAACCTTCTTCTCCTGAGAGTTCCCAAGCTGGTTCCTACCACCATTCCTCTGCTTCCAGCCATCCAGAGGTTGTTAGACTGCAACTCCCAGCAGACAGCGAATGGGAGTTGTAGTCCAATACATTTCTAGGGCATCAGGTTAGCTGCCTCATAGTTTGAAGGTACCCAGGAACTGATCTGTGGTGTAATTCAGACAGAGCCCAGAGAGAAATAAAGCCTGACAATCCTTTACTGAGGAAATGGAACAAAACACAGGAAGGAGAAAGGAACAGAGAGGGTTTATCTTTCTGACAGTCAGGCCTTGTACACAGCAGGGAGACATTCAAACAAACATACAAAGGGGGGGGGGAACTCTCTCAGAACTACACTGCTGAGAGACTTACTGATAACGGAATTAAACCTTAAGTTCCAAACTGAATGATCCCTGCTGTTGGGGCTACTAACATTCCATGTGAGCAGTGTGAATACAATTGTGTGTGAGAGAGCAAAGGGGAATAAGCATAGTGAAGATATTGCACACAGACGCAGAATCAGGCAAACACCTCTTAGTAATTTATGTGGGACTCCACCCAGATAGATTAATTGCTTTGCTACTCATCAAAGGCACAAGCACATAAATTAAACTAAAGAAGAGGAGTTGTCCCTCTGCGGCTTTGCCTCATACAGAGATATCTTGAGTAAGTGCTCATACTCTCCCACACACCCCAACACAATACAACAGGGGTGGGGAATCTTTTTCAGTCTGAGGGCCACATTCCCTTTGTGGGGAAACTTCCAGGGGCCATCGGCCGTCGGTGGGCAAGGCCAGAGACAAGAGTGGGCAGTGCAATAAAAGTGGTTCTTACCTGTGTGCAGCAACTGCTCACACACCTGTCCACACACACCTGCACACATTGTGCACCTTTCAGCCAGGCAAAAGAGCTCAAGGAAGGTGTGAAGCAGGGCGGTGAGGGGTCAGAACCTTGAAAGAGCCTGGACAAGGAGAGACCTGGGAAAACAACAATCAGAACGGCAACAACAATGCCCCCACATCTGGTTTACCACAATGGCCAGTTGTCTGAGGTGATTTGTATGCATTGTTCATTTAAATCAGGGGTCAGCAAACTTTTTCAGCAGGGGGCTGGTCCACTGTCCCTCAGACCTTGTGGAGGGCTGGACTATATTTTGAAAAATAATAATGAATGAATTCCTATGCCCCACAAATAACCCAGAGATGCATTTTAAATAAAGTCACACATTCTACTCATGTAAAAACACCAGGCAGGCCCCACAAATAACCCAGATATGTATTTTAAATAAAAGGACACATTCTACTCATGTAAAAACACAGTGATTCCCAGATCGTCCACGGGCCGGATTGAGAAGGCGATTGGGCCGGATCCGGCCCCCAGGCCTTTGTTTGCCTACCCATGCTTTAAATCAGTGCCTGAATCAGTTAAACTGCCCAATGTTTATGAAGAGGCATCAGTCCTATTTGTCTGCTTATGGTTGGCATCTGCTCTAAGGGAAAAAAGGGGGGAGGGGACACTGAAATAATCCTGATGGCAAAGATTTCCATCCCAGGCAGTGACTCGGCCTGGATTGTCAAGTCCCACAATGGAGAGGCTGGCCTGGAGCATACCTGCGTAGCAGATTCATCCCAAGTGCCATGACTCAGATCTGTTTGGGAAAGCTGCGAGTCACAAGATCCTTATTCACTCCTGAGCAACATGACTGGTTACCTGGTGCTTCTGATAAGTGCTCTGCCCCAAAGAGCCTGCTGGTCAATCTTTCCACAATGTTGTGGAAATGTGGGCAGGAAGGGAGAGGTGTGAATACCAATTAGCACCCATTTACCTTCTGGACAGTTACTGAAGTAGGATGATGACTCTGATTAGTTCCTGGAATGGCTTCTGGATCTCCTCTCTCCATTTCCAGGAGGTGGATCCGAGGGAGCATCCCGTCAGAGACTGAAGCTCTTTCCCAATAGATGTGGAGAGGATGTCTAAGAGTGTTTTGGAGCAAGGCCAGAAAAAATGAGCATCATTTTTCTGGGCACGGTACCAATACAATGGCCGTGTGCAGGTTTGCTTTGCTGCTTTGATCTGAACAGGCACCATTCTAGGTGTCATGTAAGGAATCAATCTTTCAGGGCGTCACCAGAACCTACATTTGGGAACTCCTACCTGTTGACAACCAGACAGGTGCCTTCGCTGTTCCCTTTCTGCCACCTGCTTAAAACATTTAGGCAAGCCTGTCCAGACATGTGGAATGTGTTTTAACCTCTTTTTAGCTTACTGTAGATTTTAATTCTCTTTTGAATGATTTTAAATACTTGTTTTAGCTGACTTTTATTGATAATTGTAATGTTGCTGCTCTTTTTGTAAACCACTTAGTAGTTTTATTACAATCTAGCAGTAAATAAATTATGTTGGGGAAAATAAAATAAATGCAGCCTACTTTTCACTCAGGACCGGCCCTACTAGTAGACAGAGTGAGGCAGCTGCCTCAGGAGGCAAGTGCCCTGCAGTGGTTGTAGCGATATTACCCCACATTGCCTTGAGGAGTTGATGGAAACATGGTTGGAAGGTGTGATCCTGCCTGCCCGCACCCCCCCAATTTGTGAATGCTTGAGCATGTTAGTAGCTTCGAGAACACTGTCCAACCATCTCGTCCTCTGTCGTCCCCTTCTCCTTGTGCCCTCAGTCTTTCCCAACATCAAGGTCTTTTCCAGGGAGTCTTCTCTTCTCATGAGGAGGCCAAAGTATGAGAACCTCAGCTTCACGATCTGTCCTTCCAGTGAGCACTCAGGGTTAATTCCTTCAGAATGGATAGGTTTGATCTTCTTGCAGTCCATGGGACTCTCAAAAGTCTCCTCCAGCACCATAATTCAAAAGCATCAATTCTTTGGCGATCAGCCTTTTTAATGATCCAGCTCTCACCTCCATACATCACGACTGGGAAAACCATAGCTTTAACTATATGGGCCTTTGTCGGCAAGGTGATGTCTCTGCTTTTTAAGACGCTGTCTAGGTTTGTCATCGCTTTTCTCCCAAGAAGCAGGAATCTTTTAATTTCGTGACTGCTGTCACCATCTGCAGTGATCATGGAGCCCAAGAAAGTAAAATCTCTCACTGTCTCAATTTCTTCCCCTTCTATTTGCCAGGAGGTGATGGGCCCAGTGGCCATGATCTTTGTTTTTTTGATGTTGAGCTTCAGACCATATTTTGCGCTCTCCTCATTCACCCTCATTAAGAGGTTCTTTAATTCGGGATCAGCCTACAAATAAAATCAGCAAAGCAGGTCATGTTTCTATGGGTCCATATGGGCTTGCGCAGAATTCCCAATCCTATATCAGTCTCCTAACAAGTAATTATGATGATGGGGTTACGCTATACGGGAATACAGAGGATTTATTTTCATTTTATCTTACAGTGCAGCAGATCAATACAGCTATTGGTCTGGAAAGCAAGTGAACTAAACACGCACAAAACTGAGCCCTTCCAGACAGTCAGGTGAACATCTTATTTTCCTTCAAGCCATACAGTTGGAAGTTTTTTAAAAAACAAAAACAAAGCAAAAGCACAGCAATTTATTTTGTGGCTGGGGCAAGCAACCCAGCCAGAAGGGTGGCTATAAATAATAATCATTATCATCATCATCATCAACAACAACATCATCATCATCATCAAATAAAACATTATCGCTTTTGATTGTTCTGAACTACATGGAAAGAAGGAAGCATTTCCTAGCATGGTATGGATACGATAGTTATTGGCTTGCTAATCAGTCTTGTAGGGGCCACCTCTGGTGATTCACAGGAAAGCACTCTGCACGTATTCAGAGGCCACCTTTGTACCTTGGCACTGGGAACTGGTTTGATTGCATTTCCCCATTTCAGTGGAACCGCACTGAATTTAGGTTGTGCTACACACTTTGCTGCCACCTGGAGGTTTGGTGAGGTATTATGTTGTGTGTTTTCAGCTTGTTTTCACTGGAAGGGAAAACAACACACGCCATCCACAGCAGCCTCCCACGGAAAGAGTAAGCTCTAAACTCCACCACCACTGAAGTTCTAAGGAAATTCCAAAGTGTTCTGAGAAGGAGGCATAAGAAAAGGAAGCGCCTTCGGTAAGGAAAGGCACGTTTCGCAACAGACCAAGGACCACAGAGGAAGCAGCCAGTGAGGCAGGGCGTAGGAGAAAATAAAGACCATTAAGTCCAGGGATAAAAATGACCTGCCACATGTGAAGCTGTATGTCTGTATATGGGTGAGGCCGGTTCGGTCTGAGCCTTTCCACCCGCCTCTGAGATACCTTGGCCTGGCCTTCATTCAAAATGATCCACAGCTTGTGACCATTATCTGTTGTCCAGCAACCTGTTGCTTGGGGGTGAGGGCTAGATGGCTTTGTCAGCAAAACTGGCACAATGGGGGCACTGCAACGAATGGGCGAGATTTATCCCCGCTCGTTGCTTCTGCCGGTGTGTGGTGAAAGCAGAGCAGTTCTTGAATTTTGCTGACCATCAGTTTCAGGAGGGGTTAAAAGGCCCTCATTCTCCCTGCCCTGTGTCATGAGGGGAGATTTTATTCTTACCTGCTATTTTATCTGCAGATTTTATAAACTGCGTCTCAGGGCCGGCCCAATACATTTTGGCACCTGAGGCAAACCACAAAATGGTGTCTCCCGCCCCCCCCACTCCAAAGGAGGGAGTGAAGACTTACGGTACAACCCCAACAAATGGGGAATAAAGATCTACGTTGGGATCTGCTGCCCAAGGCTTTTTTTTTTCTTCATCTGGAACTCGCTGGAACTCAGTTCTGGCACCTCTCAGTCAGGTGCCATTGCCATTATAAGAGACGAGGGAGGGGTTCGTGGCGAGTTCCGGCACTTCTTTTCCTAGAAAAATAGCAGTGCTGTAGATCCTGCCAGCTGAGGCAATCACCTCACCTTGTCTCATGAATGGGATGGCCCAAAGTGGTGTATCATAAGATAATATGCAAATGATTAAATGATCAGTAAAGCTAAAAGGATCTTGACCCCCCATAGAAATTGTGTCTTAAAGAGTTTAATTGTCATGTCCAAAGCATACTGGACTGGTAGTTTCTAAATCTGAAAGCACAAACACAAGCTTAGGCTGTGTGAGCAAAGCGAAATCTGACATATTTAGGCTTAGAGAGCAGTGCGATGCAAACTTTCTGCGGGGAGGGAGTGAGCACTTATGCTGCAAGGCAGCCCGTCTCCCATAATCAAGAATGTGTGATTAAGCATTGCCAGAAGCCATTAAGACATGAAGCTGAGCAATTTGTGTTTGGATCCTGTGAATGACAGGCGGGCATTGACTCAGAAGCTTCAGCTAGGCAGGGGCGTTGTTACTAGGGATCTATAAATCTACAAATGTAGCTTTCTCTCAGTTTTTCAGTTACTTCAGTCTTCAGTTCTACACATTTGCACATCAGTTTGCTAAACATTTTTTTTAAAGAACTCCTGAAAATTCACCAGCTGTTTAATGCAACTTATCACACACATTTTTGTATGCATTTTTGCATAATATATACATTTTTGCAACATACTGCATTTGTTAAGCTTATATTTACTCACATATGGAATTATAGGCACATTTTACCCTAATGTAGGCATTTTGTATACATTACCTAGAGAACCCCACTGCACAATATCAAATTTTGAAGGAGGGCTGCATTTCGGTTTTGTTTATTGTTCCAGAAAGTGTGGATTACATTTGCCTTTAACTGCAATGAGACTCAGAGCTGCTATTTCTTCAAAAGTCTTGAGGCACAAGCCCTTGAAACGGTGGGATAACCAGTCTCATATAACCAACATGCTTATGTCTAATTATTGTGTGAAGGGCAATGGTTTTCAACCAGTGTGCCGTGGAACCCTGGGGTGACTTGAGGAACATTCAGGGGTGCCCCCCCTTTCATTAACTTGCAGCCCATTATCTTCCTGCATATATACATATCTCCCCAGGGGCAGAATGGGGGAATTCCCACTAACAGTGTGTCCTGTAATGGAACCCCAGTGTAATGCTGTAGAAAGAATATGGTTGGCCAAGGGAGACATGGACTCAAAAAGGTTGAAAACTGCTTCCCCTCACCTTGGAAAGAACTAAAACTTGTGATTATTGTTAAACTCCCACTCCTGTCCATCTGAGAAGCTCAGCATGTGAAGAGGTTTGGGTTGGTTGCTCCAGCTCAGACCACATGGCTCTCACAAGCCACTCTTGAGTGCCTGCAAGAGTAGCAATCATAGTTCTCCCCCATTCCCATTTAATCCCCACAACAACCCTGTAAGGGTTCAGAGTGAGTGACTGGACCAAGGCTACCCGGTGAGCTACATAGCTGAGTGGGGATTTGAAACCTGGTCTCCTGGGTCCTAACACACTCCCCCCCCCCCTTGGCCACACTTTCAGAATAAAAATTTGCTCGCGCCACACCAAATATTTTTTATTGATAAGAAATACATTGGAAAACACAAAGAAATGACTCCTAGCAGTGCTTGGTTTTGAAAAGATACCTACCCACATTCTGCAAATAAAAACAATATTTGGATACTATACTGTACTGAAATGTTTAACTGTTTTCTCTGAGTGTCCTTGAATCTTCCTGCCACACTTGCCATCTTTTCATGCCACACCAGTGTAGAGTGTTGCATCCTTGGAGAGCCACTGCTCTAACTGCTACATCTTCTGCTGCCTCACTTCAAAAGGTGTTTCCTGCAACCCTCTGCCTAAAACCCCTCTATCTGAACATTTCATCCTGTTCTTTGTTGTTGAACAGAAGCAACATTAAATTCACGCGGCCTTCTTTTTCTGCTGTGTAGACAAAAGGCACTGTGTACCACCGCAGCTCAGGACGGCACTGTGTTCTGGCTCTTTCGAAAATAAAGGGCTTCTTTGTTTGGCTGGCCAGGCTGGGTGAGAGCTTTGGGCGAGCCTGGGCTTCTCCTGAAAATGGGTTCAGGGGTCTTCTGGTGCGATCTCACCAAAATCTCACGAGATCTTGCAGAGCACACAAAACGATGTGCAGCACACAAGATCTCACCAGAACCCACCTTTGCTACCACTGCTTTGCAGGAGCTACTGTGCAACGCAGGTAAGAGAGAGGCTTTGGTGGGGGCCTGTTTTGCATCAATGACAAGTTTAGTATTTGCTTATTGCATTTGTATCCCACCTTTTCCCTCCAAGGTATAGCTAAGATTCTTTATTTGCATCAGCCACAAGCCCTAGCAATAAACAAAACCTCCAAGGGAACTCAAGGTTGATTGGCTGATTAATTTCTATAGCACTAGTCACTTAAAACATTAAAAAATACCGGTATTTTGGTTTTGGAGATTTAAATACAGACATTTAAACCCCCTTCAAAAATAGACCACTTTTATTTTATACGCATATGGTCTAAGTTTTTCTCCTATGCTAACTCATCCACTAAACCTCCTGCTCCACAGGTAAATATGTGGACAAGCTTTATTGAAAACTAATTTGACTCACCTTTTTCGTCTGTGATAATTGTATGCGGCACTGCACTCTTGTTATTTCTTAGTCGTCGTCCCCCCGCTGGATTGTCTTTTTATTTATTTTTATTAGTTACATTTGTTAGAAGTTATTCGTGGAGACAAATAGACCAAGGACTTCAATATAAGGATAACCCTTTTATTGTTCGTATTTGCAAAGACGGACTCTCCGTACCCGTGGATACGAAGAGCCCCGTTCTGGTTACAGCACCGTAGTTTTATCCCTTACTGCCGCCCCTCTTTTGGAGGCTTGGCTTACAATCTACCTATCAGAGTTTAACACATTTCTAATACATTGTTCAATCTACTCTATTCATCTTTACTCCCTTCTCAGTGTGGGCATCACCCTTTTGGCTCGCCCTTTCTGGCGTACGCGACTGTGTTATCTTGTATACACGTCTGGCTCTCAAGGCTGAGTTTGAGGCACGTCTTTTCTGTATGCTTTCATTGTTTCCCAGTCTCACAATCCCCCCTCTCTTTTATACCTTGCCTCAAACTCACATAATAACTCCCAATGATCCCTTCCTTCTTCAACTGTAAGTAGCGGGGTATATCTCATAGCCATCAACTGGGTAGTTACATGTCGCTGGGCCAATAAGGAAAAGGAATTATTAATGGCCCGGGCAAAGATAGGTAGTACACATGGAATTAATATGCATCCTGCCGCTATTAGTCCAACTAAGGCCACGATGGCCTGTAGCCCTGGCAATTTTGGAAACCAGGAACCAAACAAATCCTTAAAATTCAAGCCATCCAGTGTTTGCACTGGTACATGTGCTAGTTTTATCATCCTGTCAGCTATGTTTTTGACTATCTTACCACTATCGTCAATTTCGATACAGCAATTTGTTAGATTGAACTTTCCACAAACCCCGCCTTCTCGTGCCAATAAATAATCGAGCGCCAACCTGTTTTGCATAATATATGTGCGGCTTTTTGCGCTTTCTTTGGCTAATTTGGTTAGTGCCGCAGCAGTTTCATTAGTTATTATCTCTACTACAGCTTGTAACCGAATGATGCGGTTCAATAGATAGATTGGGTCCCTCCCAAAGGATCCCGATGTCCCATCGTTAGCCCAAGTCGCAGGGCCATAATATTGAATTATTCTCTCAGGGGGCCACTCATTATCATCCCATGTTCCTATGTGAATTGCTCTCCTCCTTCTAGGCCCTATTTCCTCGTAGACCGGCACGCCTAATATAGCCTTCGTCTCCAGGGGAAGTAGAAAGAAACTAGGTCGGAGGGTAGTCAATATACAGGATCCTACCCAATTTGGGGGTAATCGGTTATATGCATATCCCCCGCATGCCCAATAGAATCCATCCGGGGTGGTCCATTCCCTAGTGATATTATGTGGGTCCTGGAGAAAAGCCATGTTAGTCATATCAGCTAATGCAGGTGGCCATTTCCTGGTGATGTTATCTGAACTCCACCATTGCTTGTTTTCCCACTGCCCCACACAAGGAGTATCTCCCACATGAATGCCTCCCTTTATACTTGATATGTTCCTGACAAAACATTCCATTCCCACTAGGTTATTGGATATTTGCCAGATTTCATTGCCTGGATGGTAGTATGTATAATTCTTTTCGTTTTTCCAGACCTCAGTGTAATTTACCTCGTGAGCCACCCAAGGCCATTGGTCTCCCATATTCGTCCCTCCACATACAAAACAATTTTTCACAGTTAGCTCTTTGGCGATAGTCTCAGCTAGACTCAAAAACATGTTATGAGCTCTTGGGGGAAGAGGTAATTTATTTAATTGTTGTATTTCTTCTTCAAAGCTCTCAAATACTGAGATTGGCTGTTTGCTGACCTTAGTAGTATGTATTTTTATGATTAGGTGCCCATAAGGATCCTTCCCATTTCCATCTATCCCCAAACCAAGGTGAATATATTTAGGTCTAGTGGACGGGAGTTCCTTAGCCCACAGACATACAGGATTGCATTGTCCTGACCCACAGGCCGTCGAAGCTGCTCCCCTGGTGATATTTATCCCCTTCGGACCCCTATATAGGGGTATCTCTTCCACCCCATTTGTATACCAATGGTTCGTCACCCTTGTGGCCCCTATATTGGAACCGGCAATCTGCTGGAACAGGTACTTATTCTCTTGGAGATAAGCTCTTTCCCAGCTTAATGACCCACAAGTGACTCCGGCTTGGTCGTTAGGCCCCTGTCCCTTTGAAATAGCAACGCATGCATCAAAACAAACATGTATCTTCTCCGTGCCCCTGGTGGAATTGTGAGCTACATATCCCCTTCTACTTTGTGCTAGGGAAAACATATGTGCCCTTTCACTTGCTTTGTTTGCAGTTCCCCCTTTATCTCCATATACATATATGCTAGATGTAACAGGTCCTATCGCTAGAGGCTCATAACACTCAATTTTGTTTTCTTTGGTTCTGCATCTGAAATACTGTGTTTGGTTATGAACACATGGATCTAACGTCTCTCCACACTCTGGGGCAACATTGTAATACATCAAAGTCCTTGTGATTTTATTCCCAGTTTTAGTGACTTGAATACATTCTGCGCACGACGGTGTTCCTACGGAGCCCCAGACTACGCCAGCTGTTAGAAGGCCTAACAGGAATCCCCTTAGCCAACTTATTTTCATATTATACATTCTCCAATTCCTTGAGGGCCTGAACCACTGTGGGGGTCTGAACCAAACTACAATATACAATTACCCCTCCCTCTTCAATTGTACAGTATCGGAGTATTATGTCCTCTATGCACACAAGATTGCACTCCTCCGTGCAATGGACACAGCAGACACACCCTTCACAGTGAGAACAGCAACAACATTCAAAAAGACATTTGCAGGTGCAGAATAAACACATTTAAGCCCCGGTTATTGTCTTACAGTTCTTTCCTGGTTCCCAGTTCCTGATTTTGTGATCTTTATTTTCAGTGGATCGTCTAGGCTCGGTATGGCCGTCCAACGTTCAGGCGGGGCCTTCTTCACACGGTGATAATGGGTCCATCCATACTCGCGGGTCCGTATAGCTGATTCAGTAACAAGCAGGACCCGGAAAGGACCATCCCACCCTGGGCTGAGCTTTTCCGCCTTCCACGTCTTAATCAGGACCAGGTCGCCAGGCTGGAAATTATGTTGCTGTTCCAATAACGGAGGGCGTTGAACTAGGACACCTCGCCTATGGAGAGACAGCAGAGACTGGGAGAGTGATCGCAAATATTTTCTAATGAACAAATCCTTAAACTCGATCATAGGTTGACCTAATTGAGCCAAATACGGTCTTCCCATCATTAACTCGAATGGAGACACCCCTATGTCCTTCCTGGGGGCTATGCGCATTCTCAATAGAGCCAGAGGAAGATTTTTTGTCCATGGTAGTCCATTCTCTAAGTATAATTTAGTCAAATGTTTCTTAATTTCTGCGTTTGCCCTTTCCACCTTCCCACTGCTCTCTGGGTGCCATGGTGTGTGAAGGTCCCATTTGATTCCTAGGGCTGCCATTACTTCCTGTAGAACTTTCTGTGTAAAGTGAGTGCCGCGGTCTGAGTCTATGGCTTCGATTATACCAAACCGGGGGACTATATGTTCTAGAATGGCTTTTATTGTTACTTGTGCTGTCGCTTTTCGACTTGGGAACGCCTCAACCCATCCTGTAAGATGGTCTTTGAATACCAGCAGATGTTTATAACCTCCCTTTTCGGGCAGTTCTGTGAAATCCACCTGTATTCTCTGGAACGGCCATACCGCCAGAGGTCTTCCCCCTTTCTCTGTTTTCTTTGCTCTGGTCCTATTTACTTTTTGGCAAATTATGCATTTCCAGGCTATGGAGTGGGCCATGGGCCACATGTCTTTACTCCAATACAACGATTTTACCACGTTAACCATGGCCTCTGTCCCAAAATGCCCACTCTCATGTATCTTTTCTAGAATCCCCATCATTACAGTTTTTGGCAGTACTATTTGTCCCTCTGGGGTCCTCCATTCCTCATCCCTCTTTTCCCATCCTTCTCTTGTTATATATTCCATCTCTGGGGAGGTAAAGGTCAAATTTTCCGTATCAGCTGCAGTCAGAATGGGCACCCTTAAAGCACATTGCTGTATCGTTATTTCATTTGGCACGCCCTTAGCTGCTTCCTTTGCCCTCAAGTCAGCCCACCTATTCCCCGATTCCTCAGGGGTTGTACCTCTGGTGTGAGCGGGGATATGTACCACTGCAACTTTTTCTGGTCTAATAAGGGCATCCAGTAACCTTTCTAGTAAGGCCATGTGTTCTATCTGTTTTCCATCTGCCTTAATGAACCCTCGGTCTCGCCAGGTCCTACCGAAAGTATGTACCACTCCCCACGCATAACGGGAATCAGTCCAGATGGTTACTTCCAGGCTCCCAGCCAGCTCGAGGGCCCGGGTCAGGGCCATGATTTCACATTTCTGGGCCGACCAGTTCGCCGGCAAAGCCCCACTTTCGATTATCTCCCCATCTTCCTTAACTACAGCATATCCTGACTTCCTTTTTCCTTCCTCAACATAACTAGATCCGTCAACGTACCATCTCTCCCCCATTACCAAAGGGATTTCTGATAAATCCTCTCGAACCTTTGCCATTAATTGTATAGTGCCCAAGCAATCATGCTCATCTGGTTCCCATTCTTTCCTTTCTCCTATCAAGAATTCTGCTGGATTTAAATTCCGATCAGTTCCCAATGTAATATCAGGGCTGGTACGTAGCACTGTTTCGTAGTGGGTTAGGCGGCCGTCCGTCATCCAGGTGGAGGCTGCCCCAGTTAGTATCGTGGATATTTGATGAGGACTGTGAACAATCAAGGCTCCTCCAAAAGTTAACTTCCTACTTTCGACTACTAGCTCAGCTGCTGCTGCCACCACCTGGATACACGTGGGCCATGCTCGCACTACTGGCTCCAGGGTTTTGCTAAGATAAGCTACTGGCTGATACCGCCCCCCTCTCTTTTGGGCTAGGACTCCGACAGCCGTCTGAGAACTAATAGTTACATATAGGTGGAACGGCTGTTGGAGGTTTGGTAGAGCTAGGACAGGGGCCCCTATCAATGTTTTCTTTACTTCTTCCCATCTTTGTTCATCGTCCTGTTCCCATGTTATTCTATCATCTCCGGCCAGTTTCCGGTTTAAAAACCGGACCAGCTTGGCAAATTGATCTATCCACAGTCTACAGTATCCTAGGAGTCCCAACATTCTTCTTACATCTGTTTTATTTCTAGGAGGTTGTAATTCTAAAATTCCCTTAACTCTTTCTGGATCCAATTTCCTTGTTCCCCCTTCTAGTAAGTGTCCCAAATACTTTACCTTCCGCTGTACAAACTGTAGTTTGTCCTTAGACACCTTCACCCCTAGCTTACCCAGCCAATTCAACAATCTTATAGAGTCTTGTCTAACCTCTTTTTCTTTCTCTCCCATCATCAACAAATCATCCACATATTGCAGAAGTCTATTGGGGCCTGTGGTGGTAAAGCCTGCTAGCTTTTCCCCTAATGCCTGTCCGAAAAGAAGTGGGCTCTCTGTATACCCTTGGGGCAAAACCGTCCATCTATATTGTTGTTTTCTGCCCGTTTTCACATCCTCCCACTCAAAGGCAAATAGGTCTCGGCTTTCAGTGTCTAGAGGACAGGTCCAGAATGCATCCTTTAAGTCTATAACAGTGTACCATCGGGTTGTGGGCGGAATGCGACTAAGGAGGGTATATGGATCCGGTACTACGGGGAAACGAGGGACCACTATCCGGTTTATGTTTCTCAGGTCCTCAACCATCCTGTATTTCCCATCTTTTTTCTGCACCGCTAAGATAGGAGAGTTAAAAGGTGACATGGTGGGTTCTAATAATCCCTGTTTTATCAGCTCATTTACCACCGGCTGTAGTCCTATCCTCCCTTTCCTGGTCATTGGGTATTGAGGGGTCCATGACTGGGTGACTCCTGGCTTTACTGTGACCTTGATGGGGACTATACCCAGTCTTCCTACCATCTTCCCATCTGCCCACACCGTCGGGTCTATTTGTTCCTCATCCACTATCTGCAGGGGGTACATGGGAGTTCCTGAATCTAAATCTAATAACTGAAATCCCAGTTCTACCATCAAGTCTCGCCCTAACAAATTTATTCCTGCCTCGGGAATGAATAATAACGAACCTCTAGCCGTCCGGTCCCCTCTTCTTATAATGGTTTCCTCTAATTGCCCGACTTCCTTCGGTTTTCCGCTTACCCCTATTATTTTCAAGTTTGACATTGTTTTGCGTACCCCTGGAACAGGCACACATATAGAGGACCGAGTTGCTCCTGAGTCTATCAGGAAAACTACTGATTTCTGAGAGGGCCCTACACACAAGTTCACCAGTGGCTCATTCCGGGTCCCATGGAGCGAGCCGGAGGTTCCCTATTCATCATATAAACTGAATAACTCAGTTGTGTCATTTCCTCCCTCCCCCTCTGTCTGTCTTGACCTCTGGCTTTCCTGCCTTTGTTCATTCCTTTCCAATATCTGTTCTCGTGGGGTCCGACATTCTCGGGCGAAGTGACCAGGCCTGTTACATCGATAACAGATGATACCGGACCCTGGTGTGTAGCCTCCCTTTCCTCTCCCTCTTCCCCGATATGGTGCCCCCCCACGCCCTCTGGTAGTCTCGGTTTCCTGTTGCTTCTGAATTTCCCAAGTTTTCTGTAAAGTGGCCGCCATCATCTGGCACTTCTGCTTACTCTTTACTGCCTCTCTATTAACATAAACCTGCTGCGCTGTTCTTACTAAATCTATGATAGCGGCGTCCTGCCAGTTCATTTTCTGCAATTTCTTTTGAATATCAGGCCATGCTTTGGTTACAAATTGCATCTTTAATAGACTGTCAAATGCAAGTGAATCGGGTGCCACCCCTGAATATTTAGTCAAATGGTCTCTAATTCTTTGTATGAAGTCGCCCGGCGACTCCTCCTTCATTTGATTAACCTCAAAAGCTTTGGTGAGATTAGTGCTTTGGGGTACAGCCCGTTTGATCCCTTCCAAAATCATCTCCTTTAAATCTATCAAGTGAGTCCGATGACCTGCATTATTTATGTCCCATCTTGGGTCCCCTATAGGAAATTTGGTCTCCGGTGGAGCCGGTGGCTGTTGGTCCCCTTGATTCACTGCTGGCACGGCCACTCGTTGCGCCTCCTTGACTTCCCAAAATTGCATTGCTGCCCTCCTAATCATTGCTTTTTCTTCGGGGGTAAATAGGTGTCCTAAGATATACATCAACTCGGTGTACGTATATATGTGTGGTCCCATCCACATTTGAAGGAGGTTCGCGACCTCCTGGCTGTTTTCATGTAATTTGGGCAGCGTTTGTTTCAACTCCCTGAGTTCTGATGGTTTAATAGGACTAACCACATATACCATTACAGCCTGGCCTTCTTGGTTTATCCCTCCAGGGGTTTCTCTGAGAGGAAAAGTGTGGACTGGAGAATTACCCGGACCTCCCTTCTGAGAGAATCCCCACCCCTTTTCTGATCTATATGCTCGGAATGTATTAGACCCCGGAGAACCGGGGGGCACTCCCCCTGGGAGTGGGAAGTTCCGCACATCCCTCTCCAGTTGTTGCAACTCCCTAGATAATGGTTGGTAGGGTGGCGGTGAACAAACCGTCTGATCCAACCCTTTTTCTTTTCTACCCTCCCCATCCAGTTGGTCAGAAAGAGGAGCCTTTTCTCCCTCTGACCGGGCACTAGCCTGGGGACTTGTGACCGCAGAAAGTACCGGCGGTGTTGGTGGCCGCTGCATGGCTGCGGGAGGGGCAGAAGGGACAGGACGTGTTTCCTCATCTGATTCTTCCTCCTTTTTTCTAAGGGGAAATTGACCGACGGGCGGGGGATCAGGTCCGCAAAACTGGGTATGAAACCATACCTCTAAATAGGGTTTCTCCTTTTCTTTTTTATTGAGTACTAGATAATTTCTCAGTTGAGTCATCCAATATCTATCTGTCTCCCCCTCGGGGTCCCAAGTATATCCACCCTCTGGTCCTATTGGATATTTTGGCCAAATAGTCCTACACAAATTGATTATAGTCACTTTCATCAAATTTTTAGTAAATTTCCTTAAATAGTCCTCATCCCACTGGATCAGTACCTGGCCCAGCGGACTCTTAAGGTCGATTTGGCTTTTCCCATTCCCTTCCTTTTGTCCCTTACTCTGACTCTTACCCATGTTTACAGTGTCTCCGATTCGCACACACACACACACTCACGCGGAATCGCCTGGCCGCTCCCCTCGCGGGAAAGACGGAACCGCAAGCTAATCCTCCCGTCAGGGCAGAACCCTGATCCACACTCACGCGTCCGTATGGAGCCTCTCTTTTGTGCAGGAGACGATTCTCTCACCCCCGTCCCGTTCCACAGCCCACAAGTTCCCTCACTTTCCCACGTCTACTCACCCAGTACAGTCCAGCGTTGTTTCTCGCAACTAGTGAACAGGCCAGGAGACGAATCTCTCACCCCCTTCCCGTCCCTTTTTATTTCTCTTTCTCGTCTACTCACCCAATACAGTCCAGCGCCGCTTCTCGCGACTAGTGAACAGGCGGGCGTCCCCGCTGGGTTCTCGCGGTCCCCGACCGCCAAAAAGAGCTCAATACCTTCCTCCCATATATTGAGTCCTGTCTCTAGCCCTTGTGCGCCGTCCCGGGCGGGACTCGGTCCGAGTCACTCCGCAATAACGGAGGGGCGCCTACCCGGGGTCCGAATTTCGCTCAGGCAGCGCGTCAAAGGCCCCACGTTGGGCGCCAAGAATTGTTAGAAGTTATTCGTGGAGACAAATAGACCAAGGACTTCAATATAAGGATAACCCTTTTATTGTTCGTATTTGCAAAGACGGACTCTCCGTACCCGTGGATACGAAGAGCCCCGTTCTGGTTACAGCACCGTAGTTTTATCCCTTACTGCCGCCCCTCTTTTGGAGGCTTGGCTTACAATCTACCTATCAGAGTTTAACACATTTCTAATACATTGTTCAATCTACTCTATTCATCTTTACTCCCTTCTCAGTGTGGGCATCACCCTTTTGGCTCGCCCTTTCTGGCGTACGCGACTGTGTTATCTTGTATACACGTCTGGCTCTCAAGGCTGAGTTTGAGGCACGTCTTTTCTGTATGCTTTCATTGTTTCCCAGTCTCACACATTCAATATTCTTACTGCATTCTGTATGTACTTATGTCAATAACCATTCTGTATGAAAAAGGATAATAATAATAATAATAATAATAATAATAATAATAATAATTACACTATGATGGCCGTTCAAAGCACATAAATGCAGTTTGTCCCAAATTTTACCCCTGGAAAAGAGGACGTGTCCTGGAAAAAGAGGACACATGGCAACCCTATGTCCAGATCTCTAGCTGCGATTCCTGTATTGCATAGGGTTGGACTAGATGACTCTTTAGTTCCCTTCCAACTCGGCAATTCTACTATTCTGAATTCCCTGTATATCAACAAACCACCAATCTCTACCCCAAGCCTTGGGCAAACCACCTTATCTTTGTTCCTCGTTTTCCTCCGCGTTCTCCAGATGGCAAGCTCCCTCGGGGCAGAGACCTGTCCTCTTCGGGCGAAGCCCCGGGACCGCGAGAAACCTCCGCGCTTAGACCATGCAGCCAGCCAGCTGCGTAAGCGCACCTCCTGCAGCGGCGCAGGAGTCCCCGCCCCGAGGGGCCTCCCTAGCCGGGGGCTGGCCTTCCCGGAGCCGCTCCACCTCCCGACTGGGGCCCGGGGAAGCGCAGAGGCGCGCGCACTGAACGGCAGCAAGTAAGCAAAGGTGGCAGCAGCTTCTGGCGATCCCCGGAACCTCTTCGCAGAGGGAGATAGGTGAGGGGTATTTTTGGATTTTATTTTTTGCGCGGAAGGGAGGCTGCAAAGTTGATGGATGCGCGTGCAATTTTGAAAAAAAGAGAGGAAGTAGCTCGCGGGTCTACTCGGAAGTAAGCCCCGCTCTTTTAAACGGGGCTTTACTCCAGGGAAAGCGTGCCCGGGGTCGGGGTCGTAGCCTCAGCTGGGCGCTTGGAGGATGGAGTGAAACTTGCAAGCCGTGGGGGTCGGGAACGTGGGGACGAGATGAGAGTAAGGGTGGATCTATTGAAGTTTGCAACAAAGAGAAAAGGGGGAGGCAACAGCCCTGGGCGTCTGCAGGGGGGCAAGATGGGGGCAGAGATCCCAACTGCGCCCCCGAATAGAATCTCCAGATCCCCAGCTTCCATTTGTTTGAAAAGAGCAAGTTTCTAGCATTTGTAGAACCTGAGATATGGGGCGAAATGTGCAAACGCTGTTCTAGTTTTGGGGAGGTGGAGGAAGTGGCCTCGGTGCTTTACTCCTTTTTTCCGCCCCCCTCCAACACCCGGGGAAAATCCTGCAGGTCCCCCCCCCCCGGACAATCCCACCAAAGGACATAGCGAGAATTGTAAGGTAAGAGAAGCAAATCACCAATGGGAAATGATACCAGACGTTGAAACTTGAGGATTCGCTCGTGTTGTGTGCGTGTGTGAAGTTACTTACAAGTTGCGTGCCCACCCCCAATTTTTATGGGGGGTGTGCAGACAAAGGGTAAAGGCTTTCATTGATTTTTGGGGGGGGGGCGTGTATGGAGAGGTGCAGGACTTCCCAAACTAATTTAACCCTGGAAAAGTTGATATAAGGGTGGGGAGATGGTCGCTTTGTTTGTGGGGCTAGGTTGGAAGATTATAAAAAAGTGTTTTTTTTAATTAAAGCAACCTTGTGGCACCTTAAAAAATTCAAGGTGTGGTCTCCTTTCTGAAAATTAAAGGGTCCCACCCCCACCTTCAAGGGGAGGAGGGAATGAAAGGCTTTTTTTTTTTTAAGGGACATACTAAAGCTGATGGGGTAAAACATGTTCACTTAGAATAGCAGTGCTGCCCTAACTATGTCTACTCAGAAGTAAGCCCCATTCAACTCAATGGGACTTGCTCCCTAGAAAGTGGGGTTTAGAATGGCTGCTTCTCTGTTAAAATGGGAGTTTTTATTCCATAATCATGGGACAACTCCATGCATGTTTACAGAGAGATAAGTAAGTCCTGCTGTGTTGGAGGAGGCCTGATCTTTTGTAAATAGTTTAGGATTGCTGAATCTGCAAAAATCCTAATGCCGCTTACTGGAGAGTAAGCCCCACTGAATTCCACAGGGCCTACTTCTGAGAAGACATGGTTAGGATTGCAACATTAAAGGTATTTGGATTCAGGGGAAAACATGTTTGATGGGCAGGGGAGCAATAACACAAAGCTGGTATGTTGCATTTTTTTAAAGTAGTATTTTGTGTACGCGTGTGTAACCTCTTTGCCACTTCAGTTGTGGGGAATGTGAGAGAACCTGACTTGCAATGGGCAAAACTTAAAGTGAGGAGGCCACAGTTTTCCAGGAAGGAGCTTGGCATCCGGTCTGGGGTTCCAGAAACAATTGGCCAGCCTGATTGTGCAAGTCCAAGGAAGAAGAGGCAAGCCTGCTATTTCCTCCCAGCCCTACTCCCAATAGAATTGCTACTTATATTTTCTTCTCTCTTGTGGGGTTTTGCCTTTCAATAGCTGCCTAGCAGGCAGGAAGTCTATGATTCACCATTCCTTCAAGCAAGGGGACTGCACCTGTTGAGTTTCTGGCTGCAGGAAACTTAACCCAGAAGGTGGCAGCCTGCATCTCTTGAGTGCATTCAAAAGATAATGGTTTCTTCTCCTTGTATCCCATCATTCCTCCCAAGGAGCTTCCATGTGTCCCCACCCACATTTAATTCTAACCAAAACAATAATATGAAGCAGGTTAGGTTGCACCGTAGTTCAGCTGCAATAATTGAGGGTGGATTTGAACTCTGATCTCCTTGGTCAAAAAGTCTTCTGCATGCTGCCAACTCTGTTTTATAATCATTCACATTTAAAGTTGTGGATTTCAAGTTTTCAAAACGGCTTCACCCACATTAGCTTGGCAATTTGGGCAAAAGCCCTGTAATATTGACCAGCCCTGTATATGCAGAGTGTGAGGAGAGAGAGAAATATAGCATGCCCAGGACCAGTGAGTTTGTGACTGATGTGACATTTGAACTGGAGGTTTATTTTACACTTTATTGCATTTATGCCCATCTCCCCAGTGTCCTGCATCCATTTTATCGTGAGTTAGGCCTAGGCAGATTACAGCCCAGTGTGTACACTGTTATGTAGCCTTACGATGTGTAGTTTCAAGAAGTAGAGACTTAAGTTGCTCTTTTAGACCAACAAAAAATACTAATCATTTATGCCAGGGATGGGCAGACAAGGCCAGGGGCAGGTGTCAAACATGGCCCTCTAGAACTCTCTTTCTGGCCCTCAGAACCTTCACCAGGCCACACACTCCTACATACCCTCCAACATTTCTCTGATGAAAATGGGGGCATCCCATTTCATAATGATAATTTTACTATTTATACCCCACACATCTTACTGGGTTTCCCCAGCCACTCTGGGAGGCTTCCAACATATATAAAAACATAATAAAACATTAAACAAACTTCCCTATACAGGATTGCCTTCAAATGGCTTGGGGGTCGGATAACTCCATACCCTCCAACATAGGGACATCTTAAGGAAAAGTGGGACATTCCAGGATCAAATCAGAAACCAGGACGGCTTCTCTAAATCAGGGACATTCCTGGAAAATAGAGAAACTGGGAAGGTCTGCTCCTACAGGCCTTGCTTTGCACTCTCCTTGAGTGTTTTTCCCTGACTGGAAGGTGTACCTTAACTCTTATCAAGCCTCTTGTTTGCTTGTATGGAAGATAGAGAGAGCTCTCTGTGTGTGCATGGGTACAAACCAGTTTATTGCACCATATATATTGAGTGATCCGCCCATTTTTGCCTTGCCCCCCCCCCTAATATGCAGCCCTTGTGAAGTTACCCCAACAGGGAATGTGGCCCTTGAACTGAAAAAGGTCCCTGCCCCCCCGTACTGGAGTTAGTTTCAGCAGATGCTTAAGCATGTCTACACAGAAATAAATCCTATTGAAATCAGTCTTAGTCCCAGGTTAGTAGCGGGTTAGTATTGTGGCTTTCGTTAAGGACTTATTTACAGGCCTCCTTGGGGAGATAGCTCAAGCAGGGGAAGGTTTTGTCTCATGAAAGCACAATACAGAGGTACAGTGGTGCTCCGCAAGACGAATGCCTTGCAAGACGGAAAACTCGCTAGACGAAAGAGTTTTCCGTTTTGGAGATGCTTCGCAAAACAAATCTCTTATGGGCTTGCTTCGCAAGACGAAAATGTATTGCGAGTTCCTGCGGGTTTCCCCCCCTTTCCCCCCTTTTTTCTAAGCCGCTAAGCCACTTATCAGCTGATCCGATAAGCCGCTAATAGCGCTAATCTGCTAATCTGTCAATGGGCTTGCTTTGCAAGACGAAAAAACCGCTAGACGAAGAGAATCACAGAACGGATTCTTTTCGTCTTGCAAGGCACCACTGTACCTTGGAAGTCGAACTAAATCCGTTCCGGAAGTCCATTCGATTTCCAAAACGTTCGAAAACCAAGGCGCAGCTTCTGATTGGCTGCTAGAAGCTTCTGCAGCCAATCGGAAGCCATGTTGGATTCCAAAGAACGGTCGCAAACCGGAGCACTCACTTCCGGGTTTGCGTCATTCAGGAGCCAAAACGTTCGACTCGCTAGGCGTTCAGGATCCGAGGCAAGACTGCAGAATGGAAAACGAAAGCAAGCAACTTATATGGCAATGGTACAAAACTCTTCAGAATGTTAGGCTGGGTAAAAATAAATAATTCTATATAAGGAAAAAAGCAGCCCAAAATAAAATCTGGCTAAGATCCATTTCTTCCAAGTGATCTTCCCGCTTGTTTTTTTTTAAGCCCCCTAACAAAAGTTGAAGCTTGGGAGTAAGACGTCAATTTAAATATGCAGTAAAAAGTCTCAAAAAGCAGTAAAATAGCATTCTGTGATAGGAAATGCAGAATGCAGCAACATACACTCAAACAGGGGTTTCAGCCTGAGGGCCAGAGGTAAAAATGGGTTCAGCAATGAATGAAAATAATACTTTTGTACTGCAGGATGGTTTCTTCACACACTTGCAATCCCTTCCCAGTCCTCTGTCCAGGGAAGCAGAGAGGCACAGTCAGCATTCAAGGACACTTTCCAGCCAGGAAAGAACACTCAAGTGGGATAGAATCATAGAATCATAGAATCATAGAGTTGGAAGAGACCACAAGGGCCATCGAGTCCAACCCCCTGCCAAGCAGGAAACACCATCAGAGCACTCCTGACATATGGTTGTCAAGCCTCTGCTTAAAGACCTCCAAAGTAGGAGACTCCACCACACTCCTTGGCAGCAAATTCCACTGTCGAACAGCTCTTACTGTCAGGAAGTTCTTCCTAATGTTTAGGTGGAATCTTCTTTCTTGTAGTTTGGATCCATTGCTCCGTGTCCGCTTCTCTGGAGCAGTAGAAAACAACCTTTCTCCCTCCTCTATGTGACATCCTTTTATATATTTGAACATGGCTATCATATCACCCCTTAACCTCCTCTTCTCCAGGCTAAACATGCCCAGCTCCCTTAGCCGTTCCTCATAAGGCATCGTTTCCAGGCCTTTGACCATTTTGGTTGCCCTCTTCTGGACACGTTCCAGTTTGTCAGTGTCCTTCTTGAATTGTGGTGCCCAGAACTGGACACAGTACTCCAGGTGTGGTCTGACCAGAGCAGAATACAGTGGCACTATTACTTCCCTTGATCTAGATGCTATACTCCTATTGATGCAGCCCAGAATTGCATTGGCTTTTTTAGCTGCCACGTCACACTGTTGGCTCATGTCAAGTTTGTGGTCAACCAAGACTCCTAGATCCTTTTCACATGTACTGCTCTCAAGCCCGGTGTCACCCATCTTGTATTTGTGCCTCTCATTTTTTTTGCCCAAGTGCAATACTTTACATTTCTCCCTGTTAAAATTCATCTTGTTTGTTTTTGCCCAGTTCTCTAATCTGTCAAGGTCGTTTTGAAGTGTGATCCTGTCCTCTGGGGTGTTAGCCACCCCTCCCAGTTTGGTGTCATCTGCAAATTTGATCAGGATGCCCTTGAGTCCATCATCCAAGTCGTTGATAAAGATGTTGAATAAGACCGGGCCCAAGACAGAACCCTGTGGCACCCCACTAGTCACTCTTCTCCAGGATGAAGAGGAACCATTGATGAGCACCCTTTGGGTTCGGTCAGTCAGCCAGTTACAAATCCACTGAGTGGTAGCATAGTCAAGACCGCATTTTACCAGCTTCTTTACAAGAATATCATGGGGCACCTTGTCAAATGCTTTGCTGAAATCAAGGTAGGCTACATCCACTGCGTTCCCTTCATCTACCAGGCTTGTAATTCTGTCAAAAAACGAGATCAGGTTAGTCTGACATGACTTATTTTTCAGAAATCCATGCTGACTATTGGTGATCACAGCATTCCTTTCTAGGTGCTCACAGACTGTTTGCTTAATGATCTGCTCCAGAATCTTCCCTGCTATTGATGTCAGACTGACTGGGCGGTAATTATTTGGGTCCTCTCTTTTCCCCTTTTTGAAAATAGGGACAACATTTGCCCTCCTCCAGTCTGCCGGGACTTCGCCTGTTCTCCAGGAATTCTCAAAGATGACTGCCAGTGGTTCTGAGATCACATCTGCCAGTTCTTTTAATACTCTTGGATGCAGTTCATCTGGCCCTGGAGACTTGAATACATCTAATCTAGCCAAATATTCTTGTACTATCTCCTTAGTTATTCTGGGCTGTGTTTCCTTTGCTGAATCATTTGCTTCAAATTCTTCAGGTCGGGCATTGTCTTCTTTATCGGAGAAGACTGAGGCAAAGAAGGCATTGAGGAGTTCAGCCCTTTCTGTGTCCCCTGTTTGCATTTCACCATCTTCTCCTCTGAGTGACCCCACTGTTTCTTTGTTCTTCCTTTTGCTACGAACATACCCATAAAAGCCTTTTTTGTTGCTTTTAACCTGTGTGTGTGTGAATGCGTAGTGGACTGTGGGGTCTGGACAGGCAGGGAGGGAGGGCCCGGCAGAGAGGCCTGGGGGGCTGCGTTTGGCTCCTGGGTCCAGGATTTCCCAGCTCTGCATTAGCTAGAGAGACTAAAGCAGCCCTCTCTGGGACATGAAAGCTAACAGCACTGAAGTCTTTGCAACCAGGGTGCCACCACAAAGAAGTCTCTGCACCAGAAGAGCAGTTGACTGACTGCCTATGCAGCTGGCCTTTCATATATCCTTGCTCGTGAAAGGTTACTAGAGTACAGTGGTGATCTTTAAAATGTTTGCAAAATATAGTTAAGCTTGGCAAGTCCCAGGAAATATGGTTATCTGTCCTGAACCTGATTAAGACTTCTGAATAGTCTTCAAGGGTAGCCCCATTGTACCATTGTAGCCCCCGACCCAACTGCAGTAGTCAAGCCTCGATGTGACCAGATGGTGGATATTTGTATCAAGACTTTCTCCCAATGCAAGAATAACTGTCAAGTCAGTATATTAACATTGGTTTAGGAAAAGGGGCTGGATTAATTCAATGTTGATGGTGAAGATGAGCGGTTTTGGCTTTTCAAAAAGTGGGTGAGGATCCTTCGGGTTGCGAGGTGCGTTGAGCGTGGGCTGCTTTTCTGACAACGCAATGAAATGTATCTTAATTGCTAGGTGGAAAAATCTCGTGACAGCTTGATTGATGAATTGCTGTTGAATCATCGGCATCCGTGCTGAAAGCCTTGTTATTGTTGGTATTGTAATAAAGTTATCTCCATCCCCAGGGACTTGGAGTGGGAAGCAATATTTCCCAAGGCCTCAAAGCTTAGTGGCTGGAGCGCACACTATGCCTGCAGAAGGTTGGAAGATTCAGGACAGATAAAAGAAAGGACAAGCACATAGTTACACTGTGGAACTCCCTGCCACAGGAGGCCACAGGATGGCCACCAACTTGGATAGCTTTTTTAAAAAGGCACAAATTCATGGAGGAGGAGGCTATCAATGGCTTCTAGCCATGATGGCTATGTTCTTTCTCCACTTTTGGGAAAGCAGGATGCCTCTGGATAGCAGTTGCTGGAAGCCAGTTTCAGGAGAGGCAGGAATACTCTTCCTGAGGGATTTCCCCAGGCATCTGGATGGCCTTCCTTCCTGTTACAGCTTGGGCTGGACCAAAGGCCTGATTCAGTATGAGGCAGCTGTCTATGCTCATGGGTGAAATGGTGTTAGATATACAGTGGTACCTCAGGTTATGAACTTAATTCGTTCTGAAGGCCCATTCTTCACCTGAAACTGTTCTTAACCTGAGGTACCACTTTAGCTAATGGGGCCTCCCGCTGCCGCCACACGATTTCTGTTCTCATCCTGAAGCAAAGTTTTTAACCTGAGGTACTATTTCTGGGTTAGCGGAGTCTGTAACCTGAAGTGCCTGTAACCTGAAGCGCCTGTAACCTGAGGTACAACTGTATGAGGAGCAGATGCAACGTGCCTCAGGCCCACACACGTATCTTTTAAGTGCACCAAATGGCAGAGCCGGCCGGAAACATTTTGCTGCTGGCGGAGACAAAGATTGGAAGATTCAGGACAGCTAAATTATTCACGCGGTACATAAACAGTGGAACTCCCTCCCACAGGAGGCAGTGATGTTTGCCAACTTGGACGTCTTTAAAAGAGGATTGGACAGATTTATGTAGCCAGATATGTGCATCAGTGGCTATGTTCTGCTGAGATGGTGCTGTTGTGCTCAAGTCCTGCTTGCAGGTCTCTTAGAAGAGCTACATAAGACCATGAGACCAGGGCGCTGGGCTGGGTGAGCCTTTGGCCTGAACCTGCAGGGCTCTTCTTGTATGTTTTTCTGTTGGATCACTTGTCCTGTGTCAGGATAGCCACATTCAGGCGTTTTTCTGAGCACACAAGCTCTTTATCCCTGGACAGCAGCAGCGGGTATTTAGAGGCACTGAGAGGAGAGGCAGAATATAGCCCTTTTGGCTAGTAGTCATTGATAGCCTCCTTGTTCAGGAATTTTCCTAATTTTCTAGGAAAGACACCCAAGTTAGTAGCCATCACTGCCCCTTGAGGGAGTGAAATCCCGTAGTTAAACTATGCGCTGCATAATGAAGGACTAACTTTTGCCTGACCTAAATCTCTAGCATTCAGCTCCATCAGATGTATCTGAGTTCTCGTGTTACGCGGGAGGGAGAAACAGCTTTTCTGTGTCCATTTTCTCCCCTGTCGTGTTTCCTCTTGCTCGCCTTTTCTCTGAACCTAAAAGCACAATGCTATAATAATAATACATTTTGCCTTTTCGCCTGCTTTGTGTTCCTGTCTCAAGGTCTAGAGAAGCATCTCTTTTCACCAAGGCAAGGTTGTTGCTGACATACTACTAGATAAGGTACGGAGGGGCCAATGGGGTCTCTTTTTCCCTTCACAGAGCTGCTGGGCCATGTTGCAGCCAGCCCTCTGTTCATGTTATGATTCTGTGCAGAAAAACCACCTAATGAGGGCAGGACTCAAGTTTCCTGAGAATCAGTGGTTCCATTAAATAATAATAAAAAGATACTAGGGGCTGCTACCCCTGCCCACCAACCCACCAAGCCCCACACTGCAGCTACAGTTTTTCTTACAGAAACAGTATAGAGAGACAATCAGGTTTCTAGACCTTATGGTTGTAAAATATATGCTAGAATGTAAATGGGCTGTGTCAGAAGCCAGAGAGATGGGTGGATAATCTTTCTCATATTTGGTGGGCAGTGCAGCCCTCGCCTTTGAGCCATGACTCTGGCCCAGAAACCGGTCTTAATTTCAAAGGAAAACATGTTCCACAATGGTCCAACTTGGTATAAGGGCAGCTTCTTGCGTTCCAAACCTCTTTGGAGGGTGGGTAACAAGGGTGTTTTGTGTGCAGGGGCTTCTTAGTGGTGGCCCCCGCCAATTACAGAGCTTCACCTCACACCATCTTTGTGGCCTTTTGCTCCAGCACTAGACCTTTCTGTTCATGCAGGCCATTTGTGTTAGCAAATTAATATACTGCATGATTGTAAAAATAGCCAATGAACCTCAAGTGGTTTACAAAAAGAAGAAAACAATGAAATAAATAAAAAGTTAAAAACACTCATGCAGAATGTTTTTCAAAACATAATTGAAAACAATGGGAAGCAAAAACCCAGATCGAAACACATGCAAACACATGTCTTTTGTTTAGACAAGCCTGTACGGAACATATAGACATGAGTTGTCAGCACGTGTTCTAATTTAGCTTATCACTGATTTTAGCATATCGCTGATGGCATTACTCGCCTTCAGGTGTTCTTGACATGTTCCTGGCTGGGATTGCACCTTTCTCACATCTGGAGTTGTAGGCTAAGCCAGTGGAGATTGATTTTAATGTTTTTTGCCTATCCTTTGTGCACACATATAATTTTTGTTTCATGTCTTCTCTGTTTCAAAGCACATCTACCTGTTTTGAGCTTGTGCACATGTTGATCTATAAATATGGTCCCTATTACCAATGTTTCCTGGCACGCCTCTTCCTCTTGCTTTGCCCATCTCAATTTGAGCAAGAGTCAGGGGTGTGGTTTTGCCACCCGGCCAAGTGGCTTCCCAAACTCCACAGATGTTTCTTTCCTATCTTTTCAGATGGGGTGATATTGTGAGTCCTGAATCAATTTGCAAGGGAAGACAAAAAGGGATAGAAAAGACTTCTGCTATGATCCTAACCCTGCTTACCTGGGAGTAAGCCCCATTGAATTCTGAGTAGATAGGGTTAGAATTACCTGGGAGCAATTTATCATTGTTTTCAGCAGGGCTGATTTCCAAGTTGCTGGAATTTGCATTGTTAATATGGCACGTTAATTAGCCAGATCAAGACCTGCACTATGCAAGCAGCACAATGAGATGGTAGAGTCCCGGGATGGTAGAGTGAACTGTACTACTTCAGACTGCATAGGTGGGACATACCTTTAGGAGAACTCCCTCTACATAAAAAATAACCCTTCTGCAAGGAGAAAGTTTGCTCGCCAAGGAGGGCTGGAAGCATTCTTCCTGATGTGCTCATTTTCTCACTGAAGAGATGCCTGTCTGTTTCATGAAGGGGAGAGTTCAATAATGTTATTTCTGAGCTTCAGTCTAGGTCCATCCTGGCACATTGAGATATTCTTAATTACTTCATCCAGCTGCTGTATGTAGATTTGGCAAGAAGGCTTCTACTGGGAGGAAGGAAGTAGGGTTGTGTCTGTTTCTGGCCTTTGAAAGCATTAAGCAGAGCAAGGGCTGCTTTTTTATTTTTTAAAAAATGTAGTCAGATTTGTTGTTAGACTGCTGCATGCCTCAGTTAGCAGAATTGGAATTTGCAAATGCAAAGCACTTAAGCCATAGCTTTGTCTGTTGCAGCTTTTGAGTTTTTATTCATGGATGCTATATAGCAGCCTTCACCAACTTGTTGCGCTCCAGATCTTTCAGGCAGCCACTGCTGTAGTCTGAAACATCTGAACGGTACCCAGTTGGGAAGGCTGATCTGTTTCCTATGCAGTATTCTTCTTCTCCTCTGATGTTGAAACAGTTTGCGGTGTATTATTCCTTTCCCTGTGACCATACTGTGACAAATGACAGAAATCTGTTTTCTTGGTCTGGCCTCAGGGGATCTGGCTGGGAGGGAGACAAAGGCTTCGTTTCCGCTGAACTGCTGCTTGTGTTTTGTGTTCTGAGCAAGCAGGGCAGAGAGCAAGGGAATTGGATAAGCACTGGCAATTAAGTGAGTCAGCCTCTGTTGTGTTTGCCTTGATGTGTAAACTGAAGGGCGACAGCGTGCTATGGAGGCGGAAGAGTAAAACTATGGCTGTTGGGTTTCCCCTCTCTCTGCACCGCGTGGTTTGTAGAAATCCAGAAGCCCTGTGGCAAGAATCGGACTGATGTCGTGTGCTGGAAGCCGCAGGCTGTGCTTTAGCTGATTCATGTTCATGTTTTGCTCTGGGGTGGCCAGAATTTGGTTATTGTTTTGCATCAATAGATCATCCCTGCTTGCCCAGCCAGCCATCCTTATTTATTCGGAACATTTGTAGCCGGCTCTTCATTCAAAATGGCTCCCAGAGCAGCTTATATACAGGACAGTTCCTGCCTGCAGGTTTCTGGGGGGAAAGCCACACACATAAAAGAAAAAGGGGACTAGGAGGGCAGAGGAAGAATGCAAACTCAGGTAGTGAGTTTGACAGGTTAAATAGTAGTCCTGCTAGAATGGAATTTGTTCAGGGGCAGGATGACTGCTGGTGTGTGGAATTCACAGAGCTATACGGCTACTGAACATGGGGGCTTCAGGAAGGCCAACCTGGCCAATGCTTAAAAATATAAATAAATATTGGAGTATATACTTTTTGCCCCTCTTGAATAAATACACTACTCAGCTCCCACCCTCCATAATTGCTTCAGTTTGTGTATCAAATCTGCCAAGTGAAGCACTGTGGAACTTTCCCATAATTGCCCTAGCGGATCAGGCAAACTGCTTGCCTAGATGGCTCTGGAAATTTATGAGCACAGCATGGATATTCTTTCTCTTTCCCCTGTTGTTTGTCTCTGACATCTGGTATAGTGCCCCTGATAATGCAGGTTCTATTGAGAGCTCTCACCTCCACTTTTCTTCTTAAAAGCCTCTCCCCTGGCCATACATTTAAAGCAGGCACACACTAGTTTGTTAAGGGTGCTGGGAAGTGCAGCTCTGTGAGGGGTAAACTACAGTTCCCAGAATTGTTTAGGCAGGGAGGTGGGGAATGTGCTTTAAATGTATGGTGTATTCACAGAGACAGTATTGCTTAATTTGTGTCAGTTGCTCTTCCCCTTTTTAACTGCCTTGCGCCAACTTCCCACTGAGTTTGGACCTTTGGAATCTTAAAGCCATATAAAATATCAAATACTCAATGTTTGGTCTTCTTTAATTTATGGCACTTGCTATTTTGAACATTATTTACGTATTTAACCATTTTGACAATTATTAACAATAATCAATGAAACCCTGCTTCAGATAAAATTCCTTCAAATCATAAATATTCCTGCAAGAAAATATAACATAAATTAACATTTGCTTTAAAAACAAACCTCAAAACCTACTTGAATTTGCTTTTGCGGGAGATAATTGTTTTCTGGGCCACACTGCCAAGAGGGAGACTAGTTTTCCCAAAATTTATTTCTGCATTTGCTTGCATATCTTGCTTTTAGATAATATGTTATTTTCGCCATTATGGAGATGGCCCAAACTCTATTAAGCCATTCCTTTCAATGAGGGAATAACTTAACTTTCCAGTTTTGGGCCATCAACATTTTATCTTTTTAACACGCTCTGACTGCTATTTGGTTCTAAGTGTGTGTGTGTTTTACCGAGTTAACATGAAGTGTGAGAAATTCCTTGTTTCCAGCAGCGTGATGATACTCTCTGGAATTTGATAGTGGGTTGGAGTGAATGCATATTATTCCTCATGGGATCTTGACTTCATTTGTTTTGTTTTTTAAAATTTATAACCTCTTCATACCTGGAGCAATTAAACAGAGGATGGGGGGGGGGGAGAGAAAGTCTGTTCCTGGATGCTCTTCTACTAATAAGCCATAAATTTTTGTTCTTTCCACTATTGTTACAAGGGGTGGAAAATTGTCACATTGACATGAGATGTCAGGCAAAGATCCTCTGCATAATTCATGCAGTCGTCTATGTGGGAGCTTCATTGATGTTGGATCTGAACTCTCTGTGTTGAATTGGTTTCCTATTGTGTTTTAGGGCATTTTCCTGAGCAAGAGTCTTAGTAACATGTTGTCAGTTCTGTCATTATTTATTATTATCATTATTTAGGATAATTATTTGTCGCTTACTACCAAAAATTTCTTTTTGGTCTCAAAGTGATTTATAGGTTTGTTTGTTTTTAAAGAAGCATATAATACCAGAATAAAATACAACAAAAGATTGCAAAGCATGATTAGCTAAAAGTTCTCGGCCTGCAGTAAGGTAAAAAAAGGACACATTCTGCTCTACCCAAAGATGGGCACTAGGGCTGGGCAATATGGTGATATATTGTCCAAAACTGGTTTGAAGTCCATTTTGTGATATCAGTTTCATAATTTTTGACCTGGCAATATAATTGCGAATCCATGTTGTGTGTGTGTTTGTGCACATGCTATGCAAAAATCACAATGTGGGGAAAACAGTGAAGCCAGCTAATTGGTATATCACAATGTTTAGCTGGTAATACATCACAATGTTGAAAACCAGATACAGTGGTACCTCGGTTTTCGAATGTAATCCATTCTGGAAGACCGTTCAACTTCCGAAACGTTAAAAAACTGAAGCATTTACTTCTGGAAAACTCAATACAGAAGCCACGTGGCATGTTCAGGTTCTGAAAAGTGTTCGAAAACCGAAGCAGTTACTTCCAGGTTTTTGGTGTTTGAAAGTCGAAACGTTTGACTTCTGAGGTGTTCGAAAACTGAGGTACCACTGTATCGCCCAGCCCTAATGGACACCACCTCAGAGCATCATTGTAATGGATAGCTGAGAGAGAGCGGCTGACATTCAACTTGCAAGAGCAAAAACTAAATTAATGAGAAGATTGGTCAACTAAACTCCTGCTTCTAAAGCAAGACCTCCTCTCCTGTTTAGGTCTTTGAAATGTCTTCAGAATCTGCTTCCTCTCACGAGCAGCCTCCGTCTCCACGCAGCCTCCGACTTCCGGAAGGGCGGAGGACAAGAGAGCGTTCCCCGTCTCCGATGAGAGGCTACCTCATCCCAAGCCCGCTTCCGACGCGGAGGACACGCACATTTTCAGCGTGAGTATCAAGGGGAGCAGATGGAATGGGGTTCTTTCGGTGCTCATTTAAAACAATGTTGCTTAGGCAAGCCTAACCAGGCATACTGATGTTGCTGTGTTTTAATCTCCTTTACTGTTAATTTCAATCTTCTAAAACAGTTTTTCATTGTTTTCGTCTGTTTTTTTATTGTTAATGTTAATATTTATTTATTTATTGTTAATGTTAATATTTCTTGTTAAGCCCCTTAGAGGTTTTGCCTACCATAAAGTGGTATATAAATTTTGTTAGGTAGATAGGGATAATTTGCTTCTTACCTGACTCTGAATTGCTGGTACCACAATGAACATTTCAGACTTTTTTGCTTTTAACTTGTTTTTAACTTTTATGGTTTTATGTGTTTATTGCTGTGAATCGCTTCAACATACATTTTTATGATATAGCAGTATACAAATATTTTTTTATAAATTAATAACAAACAAAACAAATGCTGGTGTTGTCCCTGGTTAAAAAAGAAAAAGTAGTAGGAACACCGACAACTGGGAAAAACTGGCCTGCAAGTGCACCAATTGGAGAATAGCCTTTACCAAAGGTGTCATGGACTTTGAAGACGCTCGAACTCAGGACGAAAGGGAGAAATGTAATAAGAGGAATGGCAAACCCTCAACATGATCAACTCCTGCCTGGAGACCTATGTTCCTGCTGTGGAAAGGACATGGGGATCCAGAATTGGCCTCCGCAGTCACTTATGGACACACTGTTGAAACCGTGTTTATGGAAGGCAATCTTACTCGGCTATGAGTGACTGCCAAAGAAGAAGACAACTCTGGTCACTCACCTTTGCAAGCCTCACCCTGCCTGGTTCCTTCTGTGATCACCTCCATACAGCCCACCTAGGAAGCAATTACTCTGGCCGTAGATGGTTGAGAGGTCACTGTAGATTTCCACTGAGAGTTGGTCTTGTTGAGACAAATCCCTGATAATACAACTCCTTCCCCCACCTCCAACTCTGCAAAATACCGAATTGAGCAGCAGAGTGTAATCTCTCAGCTGTAAGTTGGGTGTGCCACTGACTGAATCCCCTGGGGCTCTGAAGGTTAGCTCAGCTTGCAGCTGAATGACATTATGACAAGCGGGGAAGTACAAATGACTCTGGGGTGGCTGGCTATGTCACAATCGCACCCAGGCCAGAAGCTCAGAAGTTGTGTTGAGAGGAGGGAGGTGGCGGGCGGGCGGGGAAGCGAGAGGGCATGGGAGCAGAACGGCCTACCATGCTCTGTAGAAAGTTGTGCCCTCTCTCACTCAAGGCAGGCGGGCTTCTCCATGGCGTCGCAAAGTCTTAGGTCCAGTTCGTCAAGGTGAGGAAGGCGGCAGAAGGATATTGCAGATTTTGGGGAAGATTCAGAAAAAAAGGGGAGACCAAAAGGGTCCAGGGGATGGAGAGGCTCCCCGGATGCAGAGTTTGGGAATTTTTAGTTTAGGGAAAAGGCGAGTACAGAATATTATGGAATTATGCATGGTGTGGAGGGAACAGATAGGTGGAGAACCCCTTTTCTCGCTCCCACTACTAGGTGGGCCATTGGCCTGATCCAGTAGGTTCTGATGATGTTCTGATGATCTTAGAAGGGCATGTCTTCAAGGCCAGTTATGAGCTCTGCTTTGTCCTTGGATGATTCTGACACTTTCCCCCAGATTCTGATTCCTACCTACAAATGTAGGAAGCTGCCTTATACTAAATCAGACCATTGGACCATCTAGCTCAGCAGCTGTTTCGGACAGTTCAGTCCTCGGTGTCTCCAGGTAAGGCTCTTGCCTCAATCCCAGGAGAGCATTGTTGATGACTGGGTGCTAGATTGGCCCTTGGTCTGGCTCAGTGTAAAGCAGTTCCCTGTGGGTTGCATTTGATGCTTATCCAACTCTTGAGTAGACCCTCTTAAATAGATGGGCATGACTAATCAAAGTCCACCAAGTTCAGCAGGTCTACTCTGAGTATAATGTAGTTGGATGCATCTCTATGGGTGAGATTCACTTAGAACAGTGTTTCCCAACCGGTGTTCCGCGGCACACTAGTGTGCCGTGAGACACCGGCTGGTGTGCCGTGGGAGGGAGGCGGGCGAGTCGGGCGGCGAGAGGCGGCGGCAGCGAGGATCCGCGTCGAGCCGGGGGCGGCTCCGCGGTGGTGGTGCCGAGCGGCGGGGCAGCGCGCGCAAAAGGGAGGAGCGCGAGACAGCGGAGGAGGAGGAGGCCGGCATGTCCGGGCAGCAGCAGCAGCAGCAACTCCCGGCGACGGCTCCTCCTCCGCCCGCTATCGCCGCCACCACCACAACAGCCGCCGCCGCCTCAGCTGCCGCCGTCCCTCAGTCCCTCGCTCTGCTGCCTCCTCCCACCCCGGCAAGGGGAAGGGAAAAAACGTTCACTTTTGTGCGTCCCTCCCGGCGTGACGCTGCGCGCTGACGTCACGGGGCGGGGCTTTAATGGTGGTGTGCCGCGAGATTTTTTTCCGGTAAACAGGTGTGCCGTTGCCCAAAAACGTTTGGGAAACACTGACTTAGAAGCCTTGCATGAGGGCATCTGTTTGCGCAGCAGGGCTCCCCACCTCCCGGAATTGGTTTGTGGGGGGAATTGGGGGAACCAACAACAGCACGTGGGAGGGGGGATCTGGCAAACAGATGGAATATTTGTAATAGCATGGTGTTGAATTTCACCCTATTTTCCTAAAAAGAGCACTACATTCTACAGCATCGTGCCCAGGTCTCTCTTGACAATCTGAATTCTGCTACCTGCATACATTTGCCTGATTTCTCCTCATTTTGCATGGTTTGTTAAGAAAGTAGGGATACAGGGAAGCTGCCCTGTGCCATGTTTGACCATTAGTCCGTCCAACTTAGTATTGCCGGAGGCAATCCAGGGTTTTTGCTAGGTTTCCCTCTGAGCCCTACCTGAAGATGCCGGGATCATACTTGTGGCCTTCCACGTGTGAAGTGTGAGCCCTGCCATTTTTCTTCTGCTAGTTGTAAGTGGGTGGTGGGTAGTTCCATAGGACACTGAAGCACCCTGTGGCATCACTTGAACTCTTATTCAGGCTTCTCTCAGGCTTCTCTGCTTTCAGCAGGCATTTTGCCCGTGTGCTTTCCCCCATATGGACAAGAAACTTGACTTTCAGAAGCAGCCGCATTAATTCCCTAGAAGCTGACTTCTGCGCTCTAATGTAAGAAGAGGTGGGGAATGGTTTTCTGAACTTGCTTTTGTTCCTCACAGGACGACGAGAGCCTCTGAAGGGCCTACCTACAAGGGTGTGTGTAAATGTTTCTGCCGCTCCAAGGGCCATGGCTTCATTACGCCTGTCGATGGCAGTCCAGACATCTTTGTGCACATTTCTGAGTAAGTGGCGGGGGGGGGGGAGAGAGAGATTGGATTTGCCCTTCATTTTTTTCATCCTGAGGGCTGCTTTATTCCTATCAGGGCAACCTTCTGGGGACCACATGTCCGCAGTGGCAGGGCAGGATTTAGGTTTGATGAGACCCTAAGCTACTGAAGGTAATGGGGCCCTTTATATGTCCAGCTGTCCTTTGACAGCAACAAATTGTCGCTGTTTTTTAGTGTTGAATATATGCCATATGGTACTTTATGGACCTAAGGTAAAGGTAAAGGGACCCCTGACTATTAGGTCCAGTCGTGGACGACTCTGGGGTTGTGGCGCTCATCTCGCTTTACTGGCCGAGGGAGCCGGCATACAGCTTCTGGGTCATGTGGCCAGCATGACTAAGCTGCTTCTGGCGAACCAGAGCAGTGCACGGAAGCGCTGTTTACTTTCCCGCCAGAGCAGTACCTATTTATCTACTTGCACTTTGACATGCTTTCGAACTGCTAGGTTAGCAGGAGCAGGGACCGAGCAACGGGAGCTCACCCCGTTGCGGGGATTCGAACCACCAACCTTCTGATCGGCAAGTCCTAGGCTCTGTGGTTTAACCCACAGCACCACCCACGTCCCAATTTTTTTGACCTAATAGGTATCTAAAGCCATTTGCACATGTTGCCATGCAACCAGTCCATGCAGAATGTAGGCACCCTATATATAGAAATGAGCAAACCAGTGATATTTTAGGGAGCAGGCTAGCAGGCGGGGCCCATTACTTACATCATAAGAGCCTACACAACAGAAAACATTATTGCTGTTTGTAGGTTTTCTTTTATTTGTTTTTTATCTTATATTTTGGAAATGTACGTCCAGTCTTTTTTTCCTTTAATTTTTTGGGGGGCCGCCAAGAGAGTGGGGCCCTAAGCTATAGCTTGTTTAGCTTATACGTAAATCCGGCAGTGAGCAGCGAGCTAGGGCCAGAGGCAAAGCTGGTGGAACAATGAATGTAAATTTTACTTTTGCAAAGCCAGTTATTTGCTGCACACTCCACTCCACCCAAGGCAAGCAAAATGCATGATCAGAATTCAAGGACATGTCCCAGCAGCCAGGCAAGAATACTTGTGGTGCAGAGCAAAGCTGGTGAGGGGGGCAGGGTGATGGCCTGGGGAGGACGAGATGGAAAGAGTCCTCACCTATGCCCTAGAATGAAGCTGAAGCCATGGTTTGTTGCTGGCTTACCAAGCTTCATTTGTCTCTTATCTATGACTCAGCATTACGTGCAAATCTGGCCCCCTTTCTTAACTGTGGTTTGTACAGCTAAGCCACAAAGGCCAGAGGCCAAGAGCAGCTGGAAACCCAAGCAAGCTGTGGAGAAGCAAGCCTTGGTCTGCGTGATTGTCTCGTGGCTAATCTGTGGTTTGCTGAACACAAAGGACAGGCTTAGCATTGGCTTTCCCAGGCTTCTGAGTTCATTGACCCCTGGATGAGATATATAACATTGCCATCGACCGCACTACAACTTCTTAGTCATGTAAATGAAGCAAAGTCATGAAATATCAACATTTATGAATCACCAGTCACGGTTGTATTGTGGAATCATTAAGATACAGAAGTGGCAAAGGAGGTGTGTTCTGTACATGCCCATGACCTTTATTTCTGAGACTCAAATTTCCCTATTATTATTATTATTGGAGCATTATGATGATTATGATTTACCCACTTTCACCCCGAGGTCCCAGTGTGGGTTACAACAATTAAAACCCAGTGATAAAAGAGTTTTGAATAGGTTACAACCACAGAAACAGGGTGGGGCCTAAGAAACACAGTTCATACACTTGTTTTCCATCCCCAGGGGTGAGTGAGTAAATATCGACCACTTTGGGGAAACCACTGTTTAGTGTAAACCAGATGAATGAATAAAAACATTTTTGTGGGTTCTATGTTCCCTCTTTTAAGTTTGTGGCAAAGTCCTGTGATGGGAACCACTTGGGCAATTATTTTGTTTTGTATCTTCTCCCCCTGCCTCCTGAAAGCATTGAAGGAGAATACGTCCCGGTGACCGGGGATGAAGTCACCTACAAGGTGTGCACCATCCCTCCGAAGAACGAGAAGCTCCAGGCCGTGGAGGTGGTCATCACTCACCTCGCTCCGGGGATAAAGCACGAGACGTGGTCAGGAAACGTGCTCAACTCCTAGGCCGCCCTGACGCCAAAGCCGCCCCGATGGAGGAAATGCTGGACTTTCGGTATTGTTCAACAACTGATACTGACTTGAGACTTGACAGACGAGTTTTCTGCGTATTGAGTGAGGTGGAAACACCATTGTAATGGGGGTCCAGAGGTGGCCAGAGTAACGCCCCCGCTTTTATAAAAAAAAATAATTAAAAAAACGCAAACGGCACAACACTTAAAGTTGACCAAGAAGACGGGATTTAGTTATGGCTTTTTTTTTTTTTTACCAGCACGTGTAGATACCCAAAGGCCTTAGAAAGACTTAACCAAAATATAACAAAATGGCGCAGGTGCCATCTCTCCAGATGATGGGGAGCATGACTTGGAGCCTGTAAATTATCTGTTTTGGTGGGGACTCTGCATGGCAAGGGATACCAGCATTGCCTGGGTAGATCACCCCATGAAGAACTTTTCTGCTTGGCACCACGGGGCCTCACCATTCTAATCAGCAACAGCACTGTGAAATTTGCCTGTCATTGTAGAAGTCATCTGCTGGTGAGACCCACTTCCCTAGAAACATAGGAATTCTCCTGGTGTGCCCTCTGGGTTTCTAGGTCCAAGGAAGCCCCCGAGTACCTGGGGGAAGCCCTAGCTGGAAACACCTTTCCCTTCTTTTGATTTTGTGCTGGCAGAAAAGCACAGCCCGCCTCAACATTTCATATATAAACATCTGAGACGTGAGAGTAGTGTCTGCCGTGGTTAGCTTGTAATTTGGGTTGATGAAAACTTTCAGGGTTTTTTCTTTTAAAAAACCAGCTCTTGATTTTTATGTCCTCCTTGGCCCCGTTTGCACAACTCACACCAAACCATGGTTTGCTTAACAAACTACAGATTTGTCCCATGGACGATAAAACAAACCCATTGCTTGTTTCTCTAAAATGTGGTTTGTTTTCCAGCTGGTCTTTTCTGGTAGCTTGGCAAGTGTTTGTGGTGGGTTGGCTAACCAAACCTTGCTTTGGGGACAGTGCTGGCTTTCTTTGTGACACCAAGCCACAGTTAAAACAAACCAAGGGTTGTGGGTCAGTGACAAACCATGGCTTCAGCTTGTGGTTTGTTGGCAGTAAAGAAGCCATAGGTAATCCACTGAACAGGGTCCAGATGATCAGGTAAACAACAGTTTTAGTAAACCATGGCTTAGTAGGAGGAAAACAAGCGACTGTATGTCACGTGAACTGGTTTGACGTTTGAACCCTTCTGGTGCATTTCTTCAGCTGGCAAAGTATATTATTTTTAGTTAGTGATGTGTGTGTGTTTAATGCACAGCTAGCTAATTCCTGCCTCCAACTAGGTTTGTAGCTAAACCATATTTCAACCATATTTTATTTCAACGCCATCTAGTTGTTGTTTTTTTCCTAGTAGAAAATGTTCTGAACAGTACATATGTGTGTTGTGTTCCCTTCTCAAACTCCCTAACAGCTGGAAATCTTTGGGGAAAAGAAATAAATAAAAAGGTTGGAGTGAATCTCCTCTTCTGGAATTGTGTGAAAGGCATTTGTAATCATTAGATTCGTTCTGGCCTCTAGTCCAGTATTCTAGCCACTACAACACACTGGCTCTCAAGCAGGGACTGTCCAGAAACCAGAATTGCTCAATCTCCTTTTCTTATTATCTGCTAACACCAGAGAGACACAAGACTGCCAAGCCAGCCAGACATGAGAGAGGAAATTAAACTCTCCTCATTTGCTGCAGCCCCGGACATTGAGATACTGCAGGAGTTATCGTTGTGACTGTTTTTCGTTTTTCTTGCCATGCTAGATATAGAACTGGCCTCTTATGTTTTCAACCGGATCAGGTAAACAGATCTGCTTGTGACAAGGCCACACTGTCTGCAACTTTAGCTGTTTCATTAGAACCTCTGTCCCACTGATCTTGACGTTGCCGCTCCTATGAATCATTTACATTGTGTTTTAAATGTCTGGCAAGTTATTTACATTACTGCGGCCTGCAGGCTCCTAACATGAATTACTTGAGTGAGTCTG